>NC_071397.1:89614380-90225932 GCF_022682495.2 Desmodus rotundus | reverse complement strand
TGTATAAATAATCAGCAAGGTGTTTATCAAATACCATGGCAGCGCCATATGGAGGGTTATTCAGGGATTTTTAGTTAATAGAAAGGGTTGAGGCTGGAGTCCCCGGGTTCTGAAAAGACTCTCACCACGACGCTATTAAAGAAATGAACTAACAGTGAGAAAGCTGGCAAAAGACCAGCCTATATCCTGAGCCATTGTCAGAACAGTGCATTCCTGGGCCTCTGGGAACTAGAAGCATGCAGTGGCATTCCCCGACATAAGGAAGGCTGTTTCTAAATCAGAGGGTACATCAAGCCAAGGGGTGTATTATATAATATTAAAATATTATTATATAATGGTGACTATGTGGCTTGTGCGCACTTGCACAGGTAGAAAATAAGCATCCAGGAACAGAGTGGGCGTAGGATAGGTCAGGTGAGGAGCTGTCCTACGGCAGGGATCTCAGAAGCTCAGTGGCATCTTCAAGGCCAGGAGGGCAAGTGGCTTGAATTTCTTGAGCCACTTCTGGTTGTGATACAGGCCGCCAGGAGCCTGACCTGGGGAGGATTTGCGCAGGGCTGCCAGGTGTGGGCGTGAAGGTGTGGGCTCTATGACTCCTGGGTGTCAATCCCATGGACATGGACACACACACACACACACACACTCTGCACAGCCTCGACTCTGAGCCCCACCAAGGCTCAGTGGGAACAAATGCCTTGTCTGATTCACGTTTACTGTGACAAGAGAAGGGGAATGAGAAGACGCCTGTTGTGTATTCAACATCCCTGCCCTCGCCCATGACCAGACACCAGCCAAGAGTGACGCCATGTCCTTCCCTGGGCTACCACAACTGTCGAATCTTTGTTCTTTGAGAACTGATGGGATTGGGACATCAATATTGTCTTTCTGTTGTTAGATTGACTCTTCCCTGTGTTGGCATCTAAACAGCCAAATGCAATTTCACCTTTTTAGAGCGATGCCAACATGCAAGACTTCTCTTAATCCATGCGGTGCTGGAGAGAAATTTAGATGCTATGATTCCATTTGAATAATAACATAATATATACACTTTTGTAATTTATTTGGTTATTCATATATAGTCCACATGTAGGCATGGGCATAAGATTTTGGCCTTTATTTTGATTTAATGATGCTTGGTGTAATGAAGATTGTTTTCTTGCTCACCATCCATTCTCTCTTTCTCTTCGTAGAGTGGCCTAATTCTTCCCTAGAAAACCAGCCCTTTCTCACTCTTACCACTATGTTTAGGGGGGTGATGCTGCTCCCAACTCTGGGGTGCTCATGTGACCCAGAACTGGCCAATCAATCCTTTTTTGTCCCACCAACATTGTCTTTGATTTAGGGATTGTTATGAGTTGAACTGCCACACCCCGCACCCCCCCCCCCCCCAAAAAAAGGATGGGTTGAAGTCCTAACCCTCATTACTTCAGAATGTGACCTTATTTGCAGACAGGTTCTTTCCGGAGGTGATCAAGGTAAATAAGGTCATTACAATGGGCCCTAATCCAATATGGCTGTGCCCCTCTCTATAGAAAGGGGACTTTTGAGCACTGAAACACGAACTGAGGGAAGAAGATGAGGACACACAGGGAGGATGCCCTCGATAAGCCTAGGTTACAGGAAAGTGGGAAAGAGGCATGGAATAGATTTTCCCTCCCATCCCTCAGAAGGAGCCAACCCTGCCAACACCTTCATTTCCGACATCTGGCCTCCAAACTGGGAGAGGGTAAATTTCTGTTGTTTAAGACCCAGTCCTAGCAAACAAATACAGAGATAATCGTGACTCAAACCAAGCAAATCAGACTGATTCTCATGGTTTTTATGGAAGCAACTGGGATAGGGAGGGCCTCTTTCCTCTCATAGTTGGGAGGCAGTAAGGCTGGAGCTGCCAGGGCTGCTGAGTGAGCAGAACCTGCCTGAGGCTGAAGCCGGCAAATGTGGGCAGAGCCAGAGATCCGGGGGAGCAAGGGCATCCTGGTGACACTGTCTGAGCCACAGGATTACAGCATTTTGAAGTGGCTTTTGGGCCTTCAGTTTTTAGTTACAGTGGCCACTAGCCTCCCCTCGCCTTTTTTATTTTGCTTAATCCAGGTTGACTTTTCTACCACGTTCACTTACCCAATCAAGATACTTAGCATCTGAGATTTTGTGCATAATTGAGCTGCTTTGGGGGTGAGAGCTGCCATCAGCTGATACCCATTTTTGCACGACTATGGCTCAGGAGAGTAAGGGAAAGTATGAAAAAACGCCTTATTATTGTGTTCTGTGGCATTCTGTACCCCAGTCACTCAATGAGGTCCTCACATGGAGGGTGGACCTTTTCAGAGCTGTCATCCTGGAGCATGTGCAGCGACCTGAGTGTGTGTTCAATGAAGAAATGCGAAATTAAATGGAATCATTCAAACATTACTGACCCAGGCCAAATCTGCTTTTGCAATTATCTATGATTCCTTCTTCATGCTATTCCCCAGTGATTCTTTATGAGACAGATACTTTTAAAAAGGGATAGCTTCAGACATATCACTTAACATGAAGAAATGAAAATATGGGACATTTCAAGTTCGCTGATGCTGAAAATATTTCTGTAACTTCACATTGAGACCCTCCTTCAGGCACAGACAGGAGGTTTTTTCCTCTTCTGAGGACAATAGTCACAGACTCACCCAGTGGGGTGGTTCTGGGTGGGTATGCAGACATGGGGGGAGTGGCTACTCGGCCACACTGGGGCTTATATGCACGGTCGCTGGTGAAAATCTGGCCCGGGACAGCCATGACCCCGAGTGATTGCCATCTGTTGATTGTTGGTTTCGATCCAAGTTTTCAGCCTGGTATCCACATTAAAAAAGATATGCACAGATATTAGCATCACAATAATTAACCACACAGCATCTGTGCCAACGGGCAGAATGAATGGGCCATTTTAAATGCATGGTCCGTTCAGGCCTAAAGGTGACCTCTGCCATAATTCTGGAGCACCCTCCTGGCTGATCTGGCTGGCACTGGAGCAAGGTTCTGACCTGCTGAGTTCTGAGATAAACAATGGATTCGTCAAAACCAGAATGCAAAGGGGGGCAATATACAGTTATCCCTCATTTATTTTTTGATCGAGAATATCTTCATGTGAACAAATGATTTACAGCAGCTTACACAGTTGCCCATGATACTACAGCTGATGCAAATGTAAAATAAAACCCCAAAGAAGGCAGAGAGAAAATAAAATACATGAAAATCAGATGGTTCCAGGTGTGAGATTAATAGTAAAAAAGCATGTCCTATATTTGCTCGTGGCTGGCTTTCTAGCATGAAGCATGACGAGGAAAACACAATCACTCGGAAGAGTCAGTCTTTCTAGAGGGAACACAAAGGGAGACACCCCCAAAACTGCCTGGTTCAGAGAAGGAAGCCCTCTGCCTGACGCGGAGGCTGCAGAGGGATTTTCCCTTCATCTGGCAGCACTTAGTGGGATATGGTAGAACAGCAACAAAAAGCCTCAGCTACCCGCTTTTGCAGGACCACGATTCCGCTTCTCCCTTCGTCTCCCCTCAATAAAGCTCTCCCCCTAATATTGATGAAAACAATAATAGTTCTGTGTACCAAGCCCTTACTGGGAGGCAGTCACCACATTAATTGCTGCACTTGCAATATTTCAGCCCAACACGACAAGAAACTTGTGATGGGGAGGCAGATATCTCCGCCCACTCGCGGACTAAGACAGGCTTGGGGCAGGAGTGACATGGCCAGTGGGTCAGTGAATCTGCCTGACTCCGAAGTTTCTGTCCTTATTGCTACATTATACAGCTTTTAAAGAAGGAGTTGAAAAATCAACTCCTTCTTTAAGAGATTCTTTAAGAGATTTCCTTAAAGAATTTCCCCGAAGGCTCAGA
This sequence comes from Desmodus rotundus, assembly GCF_022682495.2. Lineage (NCBI taxonomy): Eukaryota > Metazoa > Chordata > Mammalia > Chiroptera > Phyllostomidae > Desmodus > Desmodus rotundus. The sequence continues at coordinate 90,222,048 of NC_071397.1, read as the reverse complement.
TTGTTTCTGATGATTCCATCAGGAAACAAGATGATAATTCTGTCAACAGATTGCGTATGGGATTGTAAATGGTTATTGTGAATCATGTGTATTTCATGAAATGAAAGCCTAAGGTAGACCTTGGTAGGAGCTTTCAGTTTCAACACAATTACACACAAAAGGCTCCACGTTGCTTTTATTTGAACCTCTCCACTTGAGGTTCAGCAGAACTGAAACAATCAGGAGATGGTCCCGAGTGTGGAAGTCCGGCCAGTGAGACAGTCGAAGGGGGCACCGGGCTGGCCGTTCATGCAAAGCTCCTGGACCAGGCGTGCTTCTGGGACTAACACTGCGTGCGTTGCACAGCTGTACGGTCAGAGAGGTGGAAGTGACTGAGGACAGCATCATGCCCAGCCCACTGCCCTCCTGGCAGAGCGAGGCAGAAAGATGTCACAGCACGGGGCGCTTCAGGAACAGAGGGGCAGCCTGCAGAGTCGCAGCGGAGCTGCTGGTTTCTAGGCAGTATTAGCAGCCACCACATCAGAATATAATGCCTTAATCTGAGCTACAATTGCTCTGTTTGGGCAAAACTGTTATGGGGCAAGAGATAGAGAGAAATACAGGGCTGAGCTTTTCAGACACACTGTACACGTACACAGAATATATGTAGAGAGTGAACGGGTTGAACTTGACGGCACTGCCCCGGGGCTGACGGTTAGCTCCTCCTTCTCCATCCCTGTTACGTGTCATATCACAAATGCATGCAGCGCAGGGTAGGGCCCAAATGGTTTCCCCTGGAACCTACTATGGTCACATGCTCGTGAAAATTTGTATTGATGAAGGTGATGACGATGACAAAATGGTAATCGATACAGAAAGAGAACACTACTTAGCTTTACATGATCTACTCTGAGTTGAGAATGGGTTAACCCTGGGGGTGTGGTGAGAATCAGGGAGATGCAGACAAAGCACTTTGTCAAAACTGGAAGGAATCTGCACAGCCATCTTGCCACTCGGCCTTCCTGCCATGAGTCTCCTGAAATGTTTTCTTAACAGGTTTGTTTATTCCCCGCAGAAGACATTTCAAACGTATCTGTTTGGGATGCATTTAATTACTGCCCTGCCGATAATGAAGAGCCTCCTCACTCTCCCACCTCCACACTTAATTGTATGCACACCCATCCTTTCCTGCTACCCTCACCTGCAGATACCTTCCCTTCCAGTCAGAGCTCGTCGTCAGTGCCCTCCCATTCTCCCTTCCTTTAAGAGTTTGCACCACTCTTCTTGTTTGCTTTTCTTCCTCTCAGCTGGTATTTGGCCCTTAGGTAATTCTAAAATAACTTCCATCTTTGACATAACCTCCCATGGTACTCTTTAATCTGTCTCATTTCTTTTCCATTGCAGTTTCTGGAAGAAGAGTTTCTACCGGTGGTTTCAGGTCAGGGGCACAGTGGAATAACCCAGGGAGCTTTAGTTGGTCTGGGGTGCAGCCTGGCCACTGGCAGCTCTCAAGGATTCCAGCTGGTTCTGATAGGGAACCAAGGTGGAGAATTCCTGGTTTATCCTTTTATCTGTTAAGTCCTCAACCCCTTTCACGTCTGGTTCACGGCCACTTCACTTCTCTGAGATGTGCCTTGCCAAGTTAAGCCATTGTCTAAGGACAAAATTCCATGAAAAATTTTTCATGTTTTCTCTTTGGTGACCTCTAGTTCCTTCTTGAAACTTTCCTACCACCCACCGGCTGCTGGATATGTGATTCCCATCACAACAAACTACACACCTGTTTCTCAAAAGTATATTTCCTTGCTCACTGAAATGGTACCGCACTTTACATGGTCACCCATGCGGTAAACCAAACCATCTTTATCAACATTGCACCTTCAGATTCTGTATCCTACCTGTCACCAACTCCTGCTATCTCTCCCTCTGTAGGAGAGATACCTGTCCCCTGGTGCCATTTCCACGGCTTGATCCAGGGCTTGGTCACTGTAGCCGAGATCAACACAAGGCTTTCATGATTAGTGAGGTTCCAGTCTTGACCTCCTCACATTTACCTTCCATATTTGATCCCAAGTAGGGACACCAGTTCATCTACCATCCGGTTTTCCTCTGTTTTTCCATGACCATCGCCCCCTTTCCCCTCCTGGTGCACCTTAAGTCTAGCAACCACAAACTCCTGGTAAACCACACGTTCACCTCTGGCGTTGCACGCACCAGGTGGTTCTGTAACAACTTACTCTTTTACTCCTCTCAATCTGAGTTGATGGAGGGGAGCAATTTTATACTTTTGTATCCCTATGCCTACCACAGAATCTGGTACATAGTTAAGTGGTCAATACATTTGGTTCAGTGAATGAATAAATTAATATGCAATTTTCTTCTGTCTGCTGGGCATGGCTTTATCTGACAGCTAATTTCTGAACAACTCTTCTGGAGTGATTAACAAAGGCAGGCAAGGATGAAACAAAGACATGCAAAACACAAGTGATCCTGACGTTTTACGCACCCTCCCTCCCCCGAAAACGAGATCAGGAAAGCAAAAAGAAAGATGCAGCATATGTTTGGGAAAGTACCACCCACATGAATCAGCTTTGCTTGAAGTGTCCTGGTTCTTGTTCAGGTATGATTTTCTGTATATAAGAAATCATTTCTTTAAGACAAATACCATGCTACATATGAGATTCTTTACAGGCCAAGTAGAAGGCAAGGAAGCACCCTGGAGACATACTAATAGCATGAACACATTTGTAGATATGGTCCAGTTCAGTATTTGAATAAGGGCTACGGTTAACCAGAAGGAACATATTCCAAACACCTATCCCATTTGAAATAGCTAATCGATTTACCTGTTAAAATCAAAGGAACAAAAAAGGAATGTAGGGGTGTGGTCCTCAGCCCCATGGAAAGTAAAATGACTCTTAATTTTTTATTTCATTCTCCCTTTTCATGACCATTTCTTTTTTTAAGTTATATTGTATTGATCATGTGATTACAGTTGTCCCAGTTTTTCCCCTTTCCCCATTCCTCCACAACACCCCCCAGGCCCTCAGGCAATCCCTACACCATTGTTCATGTCCACCGGTCATGTGTATAAGTTCTTTGGCTACTCCATTTCCTATACTGTACTTTATATCCCCGTGGCTATTCTGTAACTACCTATTTGTACTTCTTAATCCCCTCACCTCTTCACCCATTCCCTCACACTCCCCGCCCATCTGGCAACCATCAAAATACTCTGTATCCATGATCTGTCCCTGTTCTTCTGGTTCGTTTAGTTTGTTTTTAGATTCAGTTGTTGAGAGATATGTATATATTGCCATTTTATTGTTCATAGTTGTGATATTCTTTTTCTTTTTTCTATTTTTAAAATTATTTTATTGTTGTTCAATTACAGTTGTCTGCATTTTTTCCCCACCCCTCTACCCCACCCCAGCCAAACCCACTGATACTCTTTTTCTTAAATAAGTCCCTTTAACATTTCATATAATAATGGTTTGGTGATGATGAACTCCTTTAGTTTTTTCTTGTCTGGGAAGCTCTTTATCTGCCCTTTGATTCTAAATGATATCTTTGTTGGGTAGAGAAATCTTGGGTGTAGGTCCCTGATTTTCATGACTTTGAAAATTTCTTGCCAATCCCTTCTAGCCTGCAAAGATTCTTTTGAGAAATCAGCTGACAGTCTTATGGGGATGCCCCCTTAGGTAACTAGCTTCTTTTCTCTTGCTGCTTTTAAGATTTTGCATTTTAATTATGATGTGTCTTGGATTGGGCCTCTTTGGCTCCATCTTGTTTGGGACTCTCTGTGCTTCCTGGACTTGCATGTGTATTTCCTTCACCAAATTAGAGAAGTTTTTTCTTTATTTTTTTCAAGTAGATTTCCAATTTCTTGTTCTTTCTCTTCTCCTTCTGGCACCCCTATGATGTGAATGTTGGACCTCTTGATATTGTCCCAGAGGCTGCTTATACTATCCTCATTTTTCTGGATTTTTTTTTCTTCTTGTTCTGATTGGTTGTTTTTTGCTTCCTTATGTTCCATATCATTGATTTGATTCTCGGCTTCAGCCACTGTACTGTTTTTTCCCTGTAAATTGTTCTTTATTTCAATTAGCACGTTCTTTGCTTCTGACTGGATCTTTTTTATGCTGTTGAGGCCCTTACTAAGTTCCTTGAGCATCCTTATAACCAGTGTTTTGAACTCTGCATCTGAAAGATTGCTTATCTCCATTTTGTTTAGTTCTTTTTCTGGAGTTTTGATCTATTCTTTCACTTGGGCATGGTTCTTTGTCTCCTCATTTTGATAGTCTCCCTGTGTTTGTTTCTATGTATTAGGTAGAGTTGCTTTGACTCCATGTCTTGGTAGTGTGGCCTAATGTAGTAGGTGTCCTGTCAGGTCCAGTGACACAGCCTCCCCTTTCACTCAACCTGGGTACTTTAGGTGCACCCTTCATGTGGGCTGAGTACACCCTCCTCTTGTAGCTGAGACTTGGTTGCTGTTGGCAGATCAATGGGAGGACTTACCCAGGCCAGTCAGCTGCAATGATTGGCTGTGACCACTTACCACCAACCTCCTCCCTCTCTGGAGGATCAGCTGTGCAGGGGCAGGGTGGTGGTACTCCGATGTGGTCTGTAGCTGTTCACTGGGTGTGCTAGCCCTAGGATTTTCCAAGTGGTGCAGGCCAAGGTCAGGCCCCACCTGTGTTTTGCCTTGGACCACCTTGTCTGAGCTATAGCAATCTGAGATGGCTGCTACTTGTGCTGGGCTTGGAGATTCCCAGGGGAAGCCAAAGTGTGAATCTGGGCTGGCTGCTGCTAGTGCCATGCCTGGGGATCAGTGAGGCTGGCACTTGTTTGTTTGATAGGATTTATGAACTTGTGAGGCATGAGCCAAGAGCAGCCATTCATATGGACAAGCAGCTTGGGTGGGACTGTAAGTTGGGTGGGGTGGAGTCTCTGGGGATCTTCAGAGGTCAAACAGTGTTAGCCAGGTTGTTGGGGTCTCAGATACGGCACTAGCTTGCCCGCTGTGGGAGTGGGGTGGAGGGAGGGTATAGAAAATGGACAATGGTCTCTGCTCACCTTGATGCCAGAGACTTCAGTTTTTTCCTGTGTACCACTGGTGCCTTTCAAGCTGCTACTCTGGTGCTGGAGCTCAGAGGGAGTGAGTCTGAGTAGGTGAGTCCGTGTGTAGGTTCTTTAAGAGGAACTGCTAGGAACAGCCTGGGGCTCCTGCAGTTTCTTTCACTGACTCAATGCCCACTGGTTTTTGCAGCCAGAAGTTGTGGGGACTCATTTTCCTGGCACTGGAACCATGGGCTGGGGGGCCTACTGTGGGGCTGGGACCCCTTACTCTGGAGATACCCCTCCTGAATTTTTATCTACCATACATGGGTGAGGAACAGCCTGTTCCTACCAGTTTGGATGTATGTGGTTTCTTTAATTCTGTAGTTGTCAGGCTTTCATTCAACTTCATATCTGATGGTTCTGAGGGATGGTTGTTCTATATTCTAGTTGTAGTTTCGATGTGGTTGTGCAGAGAGGTGAGCCATGTGTGCCTATGCCGCCATCTTGACTGGAGGTCCATGCCAATTTCTTATGAATTAACTTAAATTCCAGTATGTGAGAGGCCATAATATGGGCTTCTGGTTGTTCCCTCTGTGAAACACCAATTCAACTTGTTTGGGAGTGATTCAGTGAAGAGACTATTGAATCAACAGTAAACTGTGAACTTTGGTGTGCGAACTACTAATTGCTAATGCATTAATTAAAACAACTCGGGCTTTTTTGCTTCAAGAAGCAAAGCCTATAAAAATCAGCCAGTCACCTTTTCCTGACATCCCCCTGCCCAGCACCCCCTCTCCTTCCTGGATATCAGGAATGAGAAGACAAAGAGAATTTGTATTCACATTTCTGACAATCATTCTAGGGTTCTGTAATGATAACGAACAATTAACAAAGGCTTCTCTGGCTTTGACTAACCACTTTCTGGACAAATGGTTTAATTAATGAAGAGGCTGTTTCCTGTGGTTTAATCCTGCAACAGTTAAGCAGAGGCCACTCACTCCATTAACCTGTTTGGCTAATATCACTCTGTCCACAAGATGGCAGTAAATGTTTGATGAGTTTCGATGACAATCTGAGTCCTTTGTGTGTGAATGGGGCAGGTTGCGGGGAGTGAGATTTGGTCTAGAAGGAAAATTTTACTTCATGTTTTATATTGTTTTAAATTTTTGTGTCAAATAAATCCACTAGTATATAATTAATTTAAAATGCTTTGCAGTGGGTGACAAGTTGCATTGTTTATCATAACAGTTAAGCTGCGTCTCACAACCAAAACAGTATAGTTGGTCTCCATGCCAACTGCAAATAACAAAAAGGATATATAGAAAATTAACATTTGGCTTGGAGAAATTATAGCATTCTAATTGTACTGGCTAATAACTTGAAAACACATGAACCAATTGGTTTACTTCTGGACCCTAGGTGAGTGAACGCCACGTGCGAGAGTTTTGGACGCTGCAAAGCCAAGCACACTAGGGTCTTCTCAAGAAGCCTCAGACCAGCAGAGACACCAAGGTGTATTCACACAACTGTCATGTAAAGGAATGGATGACAGAAAAGACTTGTGGCTGCACAACTGTGTTCTTGCTGTGGTGGAGAGGTTATTTTTAATGGGGGGAAACAGAAAAGGCTTTTTAGAAAGTGGAGCATTCAACGTTGACCTGGAAGAATGAGTGGGATCCAGATTTGCACACCACAGACAGACAGGTAGGTATAGGAGTAAAAGGACACCCAGGTGAGGAGCGCCTGGGGATGGACAGGTCAGTTTGCTGGTTGCAAAGGGTATATAGAAGGTAGGATTGGGAAGGAAGTGAGCCTGACTGTGGATTGCAAGGCTTAGATGTTTGATTTTTATTCTGGAGACAGTGGAGGGCCATGGAAGGCTTCTGAGCTAAGGAGTAGCCTTGCCACAGGGCTTCAGAGAGAACAGCTGACACTGCACAGGATGGATGGAAAAGGACACAGACCGGCTGTGCAATGCTGAGCAGTTCTGGAGAGAGGCGGTGGTAGGGTCAGCACCAAGCTATTATCCTTAAGCCAGGACCATCAACTTCATTTGTTTAGGTCATTTTCCTCCTATAGAAAGCCCAAGGTTGCATCAGGTGGTTCTTTTCAGCTCCAAACCCACAGACTTGGTTTAGAATAATTGCAAAGGTATAGAGACCGGAGATTGAATGTAAGAGAGATTAGCAAGAGCAGCACCTGGCCTCTGAGTGAAAGTGAATGGAGGGGCATGGGGAGGGGTGCTGGCAGGGAGGGGAGGAGAGATGAAGGGGGAGAACACTGCAGGCAGCCGGGTGACCAGAGTGACAATGGGGGTGGGAGTAGAGAATGGCGACACCATCTTTGAAGAACATATTTTCAGCTGTGGACATCCTGGTACACTGGCAATATTTGTAGATGGACAAGAGGATTGTTTAAATTAACCTGAATATTTGGGTAAATTATCTGGACAGATAGCAGAATGACTGCCCTGGATGTGCCCACTCTTTTCCTCTTATAAAATACAGAGTCCAGCACATTATCATCATTAGAGAAGGAAGAAGATTTTCAAATGTCATACTGGAACGGAAGCAACACGTTTGGTTCTTATACAAAAATGGTGCCATGGACTCGCCTCATGGAGCCAGCTCAGAGCTGCTTCCCTGCTGGGGGCGCTGCACAAGGCCCAAGCCCCCTCAGGTGCTCAAAGGGGCTGGCCCACAAAGAAAGCCCAGGATGAGTCCTCGCTGAAGGTCCCGTCCTCAGCCTGATGGCATCACGGCAGTGGGGGCAACTCATGGTGTGGTATCCTTGCTGCCCAATGCTGACTTGAATTTTGTTCAAAAAGCATAAACAGTTATCAGGGAATGATTCAAAAGTGCAATTTCCAGGCTGTCACGGGGTGAGGTCAGACAGTTTCAGGCTAATCTCTGGACCACAACACAGAACAATGGCAACTGATGCCCAGAAGGGTGGAGTGGCGGGAGGGAAGGTCTGGGATGTGCCTTTGAATCATCAGAGATTCCAGTCTGTCTGCTGCCGCTCAGTGCTGGGCGTTGACTGTAAAGTGGACATTTTCATTTAGCGCTGAATGTAGTACTTTCTCTTCTGGAACGTTCAACTCATCAGCACATTGCTTTCTTGACCTGTCGGCATGGACAGGCGTTTGCTGTATAATGAAATGTGTATATGTTTGTTAGGACAGGGATATATGCTCTTTAATAAATGAACTTTAAAGATCCCTAACTGGGTAGATTTTACAAATTAAATAATTATTACTGGCACTCTGACCAAACTAACTTCCATGTTTGTATTTGCAACTGCATATGAATCTGTAACTGGTTTCCAAACTTTCTGAAAACCTAACACACTTTTCCTGAGGACCTAGAGTGGCTCAGACATCGGGGACAGCAACTGAAAGGCAAATGACAGCTTTTGGAGACCAGTAGTTAACTTCCTCAACTGGCTAATAATAAAACACATTAACTATCCCTTTGATATCAACAACTTAAAAGTACTGTACGACTTTTACTTGTTGAAACCTACCTGTTCTTCTAATTTTTTTAAAAATATTAATTTAATGGTTAAAAGCAAAGTTTTCTACAGTGTGTTAGGAATTAGCAATTTAGTGTGGTTAGTGAATTTGATTTTCTCCCTCAGGAGAGAATGCACCTCCGTGACCCCAGGCCCCTCTTAGTGCTCAGCCACGTGGGGCCTCGGGCTTTAGGGGTCTGTCTGCCTGGCCACACCCCACGCCAGCCTGAGCATCGCAGCTCAGAAACCAGGTCTTAGCCCTTTCCTGCATCCCCACCACCTCTGCCAGTGCCTGGCATGGGAGACACATTTGTGCACGTTGTACAAATCAATTCATCACCCCTTTGCTTTTCCCAACTGCAGCTTCTGTGTCTTCACAGATTCATGTTAACTAACAGGTTACACCATAAGGACCAACACATAGGAAGGTGAACTTGATGTTACTTAGTCAGTACAAGTGAAAGCCAAACATAATAATTATAATATTACTTATATAAGTAATTTGGGGCTTTTCGCGCTATCCTTTCTTCCCTCACCCCTTTCCTTGCTTCCTATTATCTGCAAGGCACTGCAGTCACAGAACGTCAGAAGCAACCGGAAGAGGACCTAGGGTGACTCTTGCCGAAATCATGAAGCCGCTCTGTCATGTCCTTGGCAAGGGTCCTGTGGTCTCTGCCTCTGAGCAGCGAACAGGAGCCCATCAACCCTAAAGGCAGCCCCTTCTGTGTATAAGCCCAGGACTATCAGGGTGGTCCTCCTTATCATTTAGCACAAATTTGGGTCCCTGTAACTTCTATGTATTGGTCCTGTTCCTAACCCATAAATAAAGGATAATTCTAAGTATTCTACAAAATGATCCTTAAAATATCCAAAGTCATGTATCATATCCACCCTTAATCTTCTTTTTTAGGCTAAACTTCATTTTTTCCCCTCATCATTCTTTATATATCTGGACCTCCCTTCCAGGAAGGTTGGGAACTTGGGGCTCTAATGCTATTAATGGGGTTACAATATTCCAGAAACCTAGATTCCAGGCCTGGGGTGGGGGTGGGCTTGCCAGTCCTTTGCAGGCAACAGTTGGTGGAATATTTGAGGGGGTGGGAGGCAGCAGGTCCAGGAGATTCATATTCAGAAAACTGGGCAAACTGTCCAAACAACCAATACCCACCTGCCCCATCTCTAGACCTGTGATTCTCAAACTAAAACTTGCACCTGAATCACCAGGAGGGGAAGGCAGATGGATGGTTTCCATCCCCGGAGCTGCCAATTCAGCAGGTCTGAGTGGAGCACTGGGAATCTGCCATTTCTACCAGGTTCCCAGGTGGTACCACTGCTCCTGGTCTGGGACCACGTTGGGGAACCACAGCCCTAGACACTGCGACGAGGCTGAGACACACACCAGGTGACGACAGGAGCTCAACATCAATTGGAAGTGAACACAGGTCAGGGTTGTGTGGAAAGGGAGGCAAACGAGGTGCCTGTCTAGGGTCCAGATTGTTAAGAAAGTTGCTCTCTCTCAGGGCTGCATAAATATAGGGCCACGCATGTAAAAAGCCAGCTGCAAGCAAGCCTGTGTTAAGCAAGCTGCTGGCTGGGGTAGTTTTTCAAACTGCAACGTCACCTCCGTGGGAGGTAGAATGTTGGCCCTGAAAGATGCAGACATGGTATGGACATAGAAGTGGGTTACTGTTCCTCCACTATCCAGGTGACCACTGGCATGAAAGAGCTAAGTGGTCACAATAAGGCCTGTCTTTCAATAATAAATGTCATAAACCCACCTGCAAAAATATTCCATAAAATTTTGGGCAGTGTAATAGCAGGATTGCATTCTAAGAAATATTAAAATGGAAAAGTACAAGAGTAGACTTTAAAGTTCCATTCACATTCTGAACATAGTAGAATTGAATTTCTTTTTTTCAGAAGAAGTGAAGTCACACAAAGGAGGGCAGGTTATAATAAATAAGGGTTGTGATCCATGAACTATTATCATATCATTTCTATCCTCAAAGGCTTCCCTGTCTCCTAGGAGACAGATGTATAAGTGATTCTACATCACAGAATGAAGTGAGCAGAGGCCCAGGAACAGGGCTACCAACCGAATGCTGTGGAGATGCAGTGGATGGAGAGGTCAAAGTGTATTGTTATTGTTAGCATGTTACATATTATTGCATGCTATTATTGTAAGTGCTATTGAGTTTGGGCTTTAAGGCCTTTAACTGAAGAAGTTTTGCTCCCACTCTGAGAATCCTGCAGTTGGCAGCTGGAGGCTGCAGATGAAGAGGGGAGTCAGGGGCAGACCAGAGTTGGCAATGTTGCTCACTAGCCCCAGTGCCTTGACCTCACACCTGCCTCCAAGCTGCTGGTGGCCTTGAAAGGCTGCTGCTCCCCCAGCGATCGTACTCTTTAGCAGGAAAGAAATGCAACCTCAGATTTGGCGGGATCTTAAGGGTGTCATTGCATCTCCGGGCCCAGGTAGAACTCTACTTTCATAACCAAGAAAAACGAACACTAGCAATAAACTATCTCGAAGGTCTCCAGGGACAGTTCACGGCACTGCTGTCAGGGACTGCATGTTTGTGGCCCCTCCCCCAGTTCATATGTTGGAATCTAGCCCCCAGTGGGATGACTTTCGGGGGTTATCAGATTTAGATGAGGTCATGGGGCTCGACTCCCCATATGGGATTAGTCCCCTTATAAGTAGAGAGAGGAGAGAGATGAAGTTTCTTTCCACCACGCAGAGATACAAGGAGGTGGTCATCTTTGAACCAGGAGGAGGACCCTCACTTAGAAGCCGGCCATGCTGGCCCCAGATCTCAGACTTTCAGCCCCAGAATGGTGAGAAGTAAACATCTGTCACGTAAGCCACCCAGGCCACGGTACTCTGTTATGGGGCCCAGGCTAAGACGGTTGCCTATAGGAAGGGGGCACGTCCATTGTCTCACCCAAAGTACTGTTATTTAAATCTTTTTCTCCTTCCCCATTTCCATCAGATTACCGTGTGTTATTGAATGAGAGATACAAAACCCAGCCAGCTTTCTAGGAGTTTACTATAACGTTCCCCTTCATGGTATACTAGGTGCTGGGGACAACTGGCACCCCAAACTGCAGCAGGGACCACGGAGTCCGAAGTCCCTACTCAGGGGAAGAAAGAACCTCAGAGCTCGTTAGTATTGAGCACGTGCCCGTTCCAGAAGAGGAAGGGAGAGACTGAGGCAGAGCCCTGGCCCCCCCCCCCCATTCAGTCTGTACTACTGGGAGAGTAAATGGGTAACTTACTCACAAGGCAGCATTAGAATCTAGACACATTTCTTTCAAATGATCTCTTTCCTACCCCAATAACCTGGACCCACTTCCTAAATTAGAAGGCAGAAGAATTGGGTCTTAGTCTGTGTGACTTTATACATGATAACGTCCCCCGTGTGGATTTCGGTTTATTTATCTACAAAACGAGGGGCTTAGATTAGAGATGCCGATGGTCCCATGTGGCTCTTAAATTGCCTAAATTTCTTCAGTTTTGGAGCACTACCTGTAACTGCTTTCCAAGTTATGTTTTATCTGCTAAGAAGCTGCTTCAAATTCATTTTGCCTGCGTTCAAGAACATGGACACCACACCAACAGCTGTGCTACAGCCCTTCTGCCAAAGGGTGTTCTTCCTCCCACCAGATTGTGTATTCCAGGCTTGCCACACAAACTGAGCCTGTCACTGCCTGTCACCAGGTTAATTTGTTCTAATTCCATCAAGTTCATAGCCCTACGGATGAGCTTCCTTATTGGCAAGCTCGAGGCTGATTAATGGTCAATTACAACAGGGGACGTGGAGGTAAAGAGGGCTGGCAGAAGGGAGCAGAACGTTACCTGGAGTCATTCACCAAATTCAGATCAGAAAATATTAACCTCTTTTCAGGGAAACACACTGCAGTGCTGGACTTAACGGAGTCCAGCTACCAAGGGGACTGAGAACGGAGCTCCGCGATGACAAGAGGGCACTTGTAGCAGAAGCTTCACGGCACAGCGTTTCAGTCAGTGATGCCCTGACATCAAAGGCATTGGTTGGCTCGTCCCTGCTCAACAGAATCGTCATTTTAAACCCCAGACTACCCGGTATAATTGCCAGCCTGCTGACTGGAAATCAAAATGGTGCGCGATTCTCTCCCCTGCAGAGAGACTGCCTGGAGATGGACTGCAGATGGTCGGGAAGTGCGCTTGGCCCTCGAGGCCCTTCCCTCCTCCGTGGCTCCTTCCTCACTGCCCACCTCCTTCCGAGACCACCCACACACGCTGTAGGTTTGAAGGCACAGGAATGGCTGTATTCTGGCAAGTTAAAGGGGCTCCTAACCACCTTTCTTTTAATACAGCGTCTTGTCTATTCTATTGTTAATTTGTCCTTTTTAGAACGGGAAGTTTTTCTGACTGAGGATTCACCTGTATTCCCTTTCATCAGGGCTCATTCAAACCCAAGTGTATGCTATGCCATGCCAGAGTGGCCTAGGGCTTCTGTTCACAGTCTGGGTGCCCTCTGTGGATAAGAAAAGAAGGAGGGAAATGGGAAGAGAAAGGTTAGTAGCAACATCGATGATTCTGCTAGGCCTTGGCAGGGTCATTACAATTTAGACTCTAATGAATGGATCTCTTGTTCTGGAACTACCCAAGTGAGGTATGTATGACTGTGGAACAGGTACATTCAAAAATAACCAGGAGAAATATAAAATTCACAGTTACTATTTACTGAATATCTTCATTGAGCACGTTACCAGGCAGTTTGCCGGTCACTGTACCGGTCTTATCTCCCTTAGTCCTCAGGCCAGTCCGCTGAAGGAAGTACTGTTATCCCTTTTCCAGCTAATGAGACTGAGTCTAAGAGGAGATAGTAGGCAAATAGAACCCAGCTCTATCTGACTTCAAACCCTGTGTTTTTTCAGTCCCCTCCCCTGAGCCTCCAGAACAGAGAGTATTTCATTGTTTATTTCACCTCCCAGTATTATTCATATTTCATATTCAATTTTGATCATAGTTATGCAGGAACGAAATGTATGAGTTCATGTGTCTCCCCTTGACTAATAGAAAGCTGGGCTACGATTATTTGTGCACATTTGTCTTTAGTAGCTTTTTAAACACATGCATCAGTTTAATGTCAAAGCAGAAGCTTTATGTATTGGGCTCTTGGTACCAATACGTTTAGATTATGTTTAGCTCTGAGCCTGTTTTCCCAGCAACGGGCCTCATTCTCTCAAACAGATCCATCAACCATCCATCAGCATAATATGCATCACTCATTTAAGAACACATTTCCATCAGACCTCTTCTCACTCCACTTTCTCTCACCCCATATGGCAATTACAAGTTTAAGAACCAGAAGGCTATAGAGTGAACACTCTAAAAATGATTAATTTTCCTCTGTTAGAAAGCTGTCATTTCTGCTCTTATGAACTGATAATAATAATCATCTTGTCAACCCCCCAACTTCTTTTTTAGGATATAGGCTACGTGTTAATTTGCTAGGGCTGCTATAACAAAGTATCACAAACTGGACATTTATTGTCTAGCCATGAACAGACATTTGTTGTCTCACAGTCCTGGAGGCGAGGAGTCTGCGGTCAAGGTCAGCAGGATTGGTTCCTCCTGAGGGCTGTGAGAGAGAATCTGTTCCAGCCTCCCTCCTGGCTTCAGGGAGTTCGCCGGCAATCTTCGGCATTCTTGGCTCGCGTCACGCGGTTGTCCGCCTTTGTGTTCGCATGGCATTCTCCCTGCCTGTGTGGCCACACTTCTCCTTTTAATAAGGACATCAGTCATAGTGGACTAGGCGCCCATGCCCATCCCCACCTCCAGTATGACTTCATCCTAACTTTTAACTAATTACGTCTGCAACAACCCTATTTGCAAATAAGGTCGGTGGATGAGGTGAGCCTCACAGCAGGTGAGGCCACGTATGGGCGGCTTCACATCTGGCCTGAGATCCGCTTGTGCAGTGAGACGGCCCCTGGTGCTGAGGACGCCCTGACACCGGAGCTGTCAGTCCACCACGGTGGAGCTCCCGGTCTCTGATGGGCTAGAGCCGTGTGCAAGTATTTAAACCGTAACACCCGGCGCGAAGGGCTCTTTCAGGGAGTGAGCAACCTGCTGCAGGAGCAGGCGCGCTACATCCGCCAGGAGTCGCTGGCGCAGGCTTTCCTAACACACCTGCTGCTCCCGCTCAAGGGCTTATCAAATCCACAAAAGTTTTTAAGTTTAAATATGATTGATGTTTGATATCAGACCACTCTTGGACTTCTTAACAGCTAAACTGGGAGAAAGGGGCTTGTTTTAGGGAACAGCATCGACTAAGAGCTTTGAAGAGCAGGTTTAAAGAGTAGGTCTGTTGAGAATGAGGCTGAAGTTCAGTGTGATGGTTGTAAATGCGTTCACTGACACACACATCTTTGTGTTTTCTGGTTTCATGTCTTTTGGCAACAGAAGTCAAATCTCATTGGAACCAATGTGTTCCAGGGTAAATCATGACCAGGAATAACAGACAGATTTACGATGCTCAGCTGTGTTTCTCCTGCCAAACAGCATGGTGTACTCTTAAGGTCCTGCGTTAGAGGGCGACAGACAGGCCCCCCCCCCCCCCCCCCCCCGTGTCTGCCACGGGGAGATTCGACCTGCCTTGTAGTAACACCCCCACGTGTCCCTGCGGCAAGTCTGTTGCATGGAGGCCGCGGCAGTGATCCGCTTCAGGCCTGAAGGGGGGGGGCGTGATGTTCACACGTTATATTTGTAGTCTGTATCTAAGGCAAGGGCAATAACTTTAATTAATTACTATAGGGTGCCAGTGTGCTTTTACATTTTAATATCTAACGATTAAATCATTGGAAAATTACCACAGATATTTCACAAAATAAAGAAAACAGTGTATTTCTGAGCATTTTATAAATAGCTAGAAATCAACCTCTTTTACTCTTAATTGTGCTATTTTACTCTGGAAACATAATTGTCACACACTAATCACAAGCTAAGACAGACCCCTTAATGGCATAAGATGTAGATACATAAACCCCTTCAGCCTCCTGATCCCTGAGGGCTCTTCCTCAGTGCAACAACATTCTCTCCACGGTTAATTCCGGGCCCCCAAAAGTACTCTAAAGGGGGTGGCAGAACATTCACAGGAGTTAGGGGACAAGGTGCACGTTTAAATGACACCTCCTTTCCTGTCACTGTGGCAGAGCCTCTGTAAGAGCAGAGGGGTTGGCTGTCCCTATCGGGAGACTCTTTCTCATGGCAACCTCTTTTAATTAATTGATTGATTGATTGATTGATTTTTCATCCTTGCCTAAGGATACATTCATTGATTTTAGAGAGAGAGGAAGGGGGAGAGAGAGAGAGGGAGACAGATAGACAGACATTGATCAGTTGCCTTCCTTACATGCCCTGAATGGGAACTGAACCCAAAACCTAGGCATGTGCCCTGACTGGCAGTTGAACCCACAACCTTTCGGTGCATGGGATGAGGCTCCAACCAGCCAAGCCCCAAGCCACACTGGCCATGGCAAAGGAGCTTCTTTAACAAAAAACTCCTATTATTAAGTCTCTGTAGAGCCACTGAGCTGACACTCCCATGAAAAGCAGAGTAAGGTATTGTCCTATCTATGTCTGAAGGCTGAAAGTGCACAGGGGATCAATATGCCCGAACCCAGAGCATATTCATTGGGAAAATCTGTCTTTAACTGTAGGATGTGGAGAGGAATTTAGTATATTGAGGGCCCAGGTTATTTGGAAGGGCCTGACAAGCAATGAGAGGGCACTGCGCATGTCTGGGGATTTGATGGTGGGTAACTCTTAACCTCTAAACCTGTGCCTCCAACTGCTTCCCTGTCTCTCCACCCAGCTCTCCTGGGGGCCCTTAAACTTGAGGTGACCAATTTAAAGTCATGGCTTGTCCCTCTCCTCTGCCAGACACCCTGTCGTATTCCTCCAGCACAGTGACTTACTTCCAAAGGTCAGTGAGTTGTCCCCACCCACTTGGTTTACCCAAGCTAGAAACTTTGTTGTCATTCGCTCCACCCTTCCCCTTATACCTGACAACTGCTGTCCCCATGTCCCATGGTTTCTCCTCTTCTCTCTATAAATCCCCACCTGATCATATATCCATTGTTTCTGAGAGAGAGAGAGAGAGAGAGAGAGAGAGAGAGAGAGAGACGGGGAGGGAGAGAGAACATCAGTGCAAGAAACATTGATCGCATGCCTCCCTATGCGCCCTGACCAGGGATCAAAACCACAACCTAGGTATGTGCCCTGACTGCGAACAGAACCCACAACGTCTTGGTGTACAGGGCAATGCTCCAACTACCTGAGCCACCTGGTCAGGGCCCATTCTTTCTCCTCTTGATCTGTTGTTACTTTCTCTCCATTCCATACATTTCTGCCTAAGGTGAGAACTGAGCATCTCTCCCATGGACAGTGGAACAGATACTCCAGCCTTTGGACAGGAGTTGGCCCTCCATGCCCCCTACTAAGCTCTGGTTTTTATGTGGACAAGTGCATCATGGCTAAAGTGATGTTACCTTCCTACTACATATCCTGAGTCTACCTCTGCCTACAGGGTAAAGTTAAAATAGCTCAGCTGGTGGACAATGTCTTTCCCCATCTGGCCATAACCTTTCTAACTTGATCTCCTTTGCTTGACCCTTTATTATGAATCAGATCATGCACCTTGATACCTCCATGGAGTTTGTTCTGCCTGTAATTCCTTCCCCTCAATTCCTTCCCCTATTCTCCTATATAATGCCAACTCACCTATTCTGACTGAGTTGATTCTACAGATCTGACAAGACATTCTTAACTTCCTTTCTCTCTGTACACACAGCTTCGTGTGCATCCTTTATTCTTGTCCTTAACAGAATTAAAGTGTA
Organism: Desmodus rotundus; assembly: GCF_022682495.2. NCBI lineage: Eukaryota > Metazoa > Chordata > Mammalia > Chiroptera > Phyllostomidae > Desmodus > Desmodus rotundus. The sequence continues at coordinate 90,204,609 of NC_071397.1, read as the reverse complement.
ATTCTTTATCAGTCTCCCCCTCCCAGACTGTTCATTCCTTTAGGGCAGGGATTGGGTCTCATTTATTTTTTCAGTTTCTGGAGGATGTCTAAAACATGGTTGGTACTTGCTATATTTTTGATGAGTGAATAAATGAATGAAGAAAGTGAAACCTACCATTTCTTTCACATTAGGAGCTCCTCCCCCCCTTTTCCAGATTGTTATTTTAGATAAGAAGTAAGGCAGGAAAACCTGTCCAATCAAGTCTTACAATAAAACTACACAGTATTGACAAAGATATTGACAATTAGAACAATGGAACAGAAGAGAGAGCCCAGAAATAGACACATTACAATACCGAGTTATGACATGTCTGCCACTGTTTTCAGTGAGGAGAGAATGGACTTTTCAATAAATGGTGCCGGAGCAGGTGATTATCCGTATGGGGGAATGAAACGAGAGGCCCATCTCTCAACACATACAGCATTCGATTCCGGATGGACTGAAGATTTAAATGTGGAAAGTACAACTATTGGTATGAGACTTTACAAAGAAGATATAGGAAAACATCTTTATGACCTCAGGATTAAGAGGGATTTATTAAGGAATAACCCCCCCCCCCATGAATCCTAATGGAAAAGATTGAAATACTCTATATGAAATGTAAGGAAGTATGTTTGTGGAATGATGGCAGTAAAGGCCTGGAAAGACAAACCATGACCTGGGGAATGATATTTTTGGATGCACACACTAGGATTCCAATACACTATTTCGCACACTACTCTCAGGCACGAGCAGGCCGAACGGGATAGCCAGGACTTGCACAAAGCGTTAAACGTGAAAGACAAAGATCACTGTAACACAAAGACGAGTGAAACGACTTGGAGCATGCAGAGAATATGTCTGAAATGAAAACTCTGAAATTCCCAGGTGTGCAAAGAACTGTACGTACTAAATAAGAACAGGAGGCTGTAAAACATGAAGTATTCTAAGACAAAAGGAGCTCACGGGTAAAGTAATAGCTTGATGGTGGAAATGAAAAACTCAGTCAAGGAAGAGATAAGAAAATAAAGAGGAAATTTCTGAGGAAATGTCCTAGAAAATAGAGAAAATGACACAGGGATGGAAAATAGGAGAGGGAAAAAATAAGAAAATTAAGAGAATCAGACTAGGAAATCCAATGTCTGAGTAATAATAATTCAATAAGGAGATATCAGAGAAATTGGAGAGAAAAAAACTGTTTATGAAGTGAAGAACAATTCTTCAGAGTTGGACAACAGGTGTGAGAGGCTCTGTAGAGCACCCAGCACAATGAATGAAAACAGCCTGTATCTTGAAAGGACACATTGTCATGCTATTGCAGACCATTTGTAGCAAAGGGAAGATCTTACGATGTTGCAGGGAGGGAAACACAGCTTTCATACAAAGAATCAAGGCACAAAAAGGCTTTGGACTTTTCAATGGCAAGAGTGGAAGTGGATGTTTTCAAAATTCCGAAGGAAGATGATTTCCAATCTAGAATCTATAACCAGTCAACAAAGATGCTTTTAGACACTGATGTATCAAACATTTATCATCCGTGCATCCTTTCTTACAAAGCACTGGCGTGTGCACTCCCCCCAAACCAGGGTGTGAACCAAGGGAAAGGGAGACCTGGAACCCAGCAAACAGGAGGCCCACTTCAAGGGAGACGTAAGGGAGTCCCTAATGCCAGTCCCTAATGCCAGCTGCTGACTGTCAAGATTGGACCAGGCCAGAAGACTTCTTCAAGAAGGTGAAATTAATAGGCTATTTAATATGTTTGAACCTTTCCTTTTGAAAGGAGATTTACTCTACTAGGGGAAATTTGGGAGTTGAATTCATGATGGGCACATGGAAAACTAAATGAATAAAAAAATATTAATTCTAGGGAAAACCCAACATTGTGCAGAAAATAAAAAGTAATCATAATATATCACATAGCTAGACCACGAATAGTGTTCACACAGTCATATTTATAGAAACTGATTAATGATCTGAGCAAATGTGATGGAAGTCTACTCGGAAAATGTGGGAGATGGGGGGTGTGCACGTGTGTGGAATGAAATGTATATGAAAGAGGTAAGTTCTCATACAAGGTCGTATGCCAAAGTGGGAAGAAAATAGGTATTTAATAAAGCCAAAAAACCCCAATTAGTACCAACATAAGCATATTATTTTAAGATATATAGGGAAATATTTTTAAAAATCCATATAAAAAGTTGAGAGCAATGGCTTCTAGAAGTAGGAAATTGGAAATTGGGAGTGGGTATTGGAGAGGGAACTGACTAAAAATAATATTTTTTAGAGAAAGAGAGGAAGGGGAAGGGGGAGAGAGAAAGAGAGAGAGAGAAAGAGATTGATCTATTGCTCTACTCAGTTTTGCATGCGTGGGTTCATTCCTTATGTGCCCTGACTGGGGCATATCAGGATGATGCTTCAACCAACTGAACCACCCGGCCAGGATTGATTTTTTTAAAAGTCACTAATGTGTTTGTGTAACTTGGATGAAAATAACTAAATTAAAAAGTAATTAACAAAAGAATATATACTATGTTTTATAAAGTACAAAACCAAACAATATATTGTTTAGGGATGCAAATGTGGAAAACCCGAAAGGAAATGATAAAACAAATGACAAAGTGAATAGAATTTTAAATAACAAACCAAAACCACCAGGATAGCAGTTCGCTGGAGTGGGGGGACGAGAGTGAGGAAGGGACTTTCAGATGAGCTTCTTTGCATATGCATTAATAAAAACTTGTACACTACTGATTTTTTTTTAAAAAATTGAGAGCTAGACCTCAGCCTTTAGCAGCACATCTGGAAAGTTCACAGAGAGACCATTTGAGGTAGACAGCATCGTGATCTATTACCATTCAATTGACTCAACTATACGGGGATTTTCCATTTTGAAGTTAAAAAGAATTGAACGAGAAATAACTTTCAACTTGTCTCCCTTTGAACTAACTAGAGACTGCCATTATTTATGCTTATGTGTTTTGTCTTTCTTTGGGTTCTACTTCAGATTAACTGTGGTCAGCCGCACACCATCCAGTAACTGATTTCATGTTAAAGTAAGCTACCCCGTGCCCATTAGCGCCGAGTGCCATCCGTGGGTGCATTGCCTCCTTGGCTACCTGCGCCGAACCCGCCTGTAATAACGATGAGATGGACTGTTAGGAGTAATTCATCTTACACAGCACCGCCGAGAAACACCTCTAAGGTTTCCCCAAGTGACATAAAACACTCCAAAAGTTATAACAAGAGAACATCCAATCTCTCCAAATGGCTCTCGTTGTCAGTAGCTTTATTTTTAATACCAATTCTTGGAAAGTAATGTATTTTTATCCAACTTTCAAACTGTACTTACTGGTCCTCATTTGCACAGCCTGCGAGATATTCATTTGGGATGACATGGAATAGAGCTCTCAGCATTTCTGATTTACATCTTTTCTTTGGACAGGACGTCTCCGACATAGCAACAGTCAAAAATGAGTATTGAAATGTGCTGGCTGTCCTTTGGTTGCAGTGCTTTTATTTACCCGGGGCCCTGCCACTGCCAACGTTAATTAGACTGCCCCTTGCCTTTAATATTTTGATCTTAAAAAAATCAAAACAATTTTTCAGGCCATATTCAGTACTCACACCTCAACAAATATTTAGTGAGTGTGACTTTGCCAGGAATAGCTCTCATAAGTTATTTTCCTATTTGCTGACACACAGGGGTGGGACAGACAAAACAGCTGTCACACTAAGAATGCTGTGGTCACTATCAATTAGATCTCTTTGGTAGACAGCCCTGGCCGTGCACCTGTTTTTTTTTTTTTTTCCTTTTCCTTTTTTTTTTAAATGGAGATCTACTCTACTCCCCTTAGAGAAAGACAGGAGGGCAAAGGAACAATAATTTAGCTGAAGGTCAACCAGGGCACCGAGCTAATGGCTCTCGCTCCGCCCGTCCCTGATTGCCTGAGAATAGGAAATCAGCCCAAAGCTATTGTTGTGATCAGGGAGCAAAAGCTATAATGTTGGTGAGCGAGCACATGCTACTTACTGCCTTTTTTCCTTTGAAGAAAAAAAAATAATTACTACGTTTAACCGACACACTTCAGGGCAACAGCCTTCCTCAGAGCTCATCAGCATGAGATGCAGTGCAGAAGAGCTGGTCAGTTTTGATGAAAACAGCACCTCCCGCAGCCTCTCTCCCCTTGGTTCTCTCTGGCCTGCGTTGATTCAAGGCAGCACTGAAACTGGGGCGCAGGCGAGGGCCTGAGTGAGTCAGTGTGGGAAGGGGGGCACCCTGAAGCAACCTGTGTCTTCCTGTGCTTGGGAGAAGGGCAGTGGTGACTCAGTTCTGGAAGAGGCAGGACCAGCGAGGGAGGAGTAAAAGCCACCCCGATGGTGCCCAGAGCCTGGCATCTGTCTGACGCACGTCTGTCCTTCCACGCGGGGCCTGAGCCAAGTTTCCCACCCAGCAGCACCAACAGGAGCTGAGCTGGTGCTGGCTTCCTGGGGCTGTCACAGTTAGCCTTGCACAGTGCCTCGCACCTTCGGGAGCACAACAGGAAATGAATCAGAGGGTGATAGTGATGACAGGAAAAAAAATACACTTCTGCCTTACAAAGTGATTACACACAGGTAACCTCACCTTTTAATTGACTTTTCCCTCTGGGGCAGAGCAATGATTGCCCTCATTTTAAGAATGAAGGCACAGATTCAGGGAAGTTAAGGTCACACATGAAGGTCAGAGCTAGGAGCTGACTCAGCGCCCCTCTCTGTCTTGGAAGATGGGGAAATTCCCCGCCACTCCCCACCCCCAGCTTTTCTTGCTTTATACTTGAAAAAAATATTAGCTCCTGATGAAATTGGCTTTTTAAAGGATATTCTTTCATTTTTTCCCTTTATTAACATTATATCTCCACTGCAGTAGGTACTGTGTTGTTGGGGCTGCCTAGAAAAAATCTGTTGTGATGATTATCGCCACCTACAAACCACTTTCCGTGGCTGTGCTTCCACGGGGTTCTGAGAGCTGAGGACAGCTTACGTCTATCCTTGGCTTTTTAGGGAGTATTTGGTTAGTAACTTAACAGCCTTGTACTCTTCCTCTTCACTTATTAAATAAAATTAATCAAATTTACCTTACTTGAAAATTTCATAGCAATCAGCTGCTAAGCACATTTGTCCTTTTTGGGGTTTAGTATAAAAAGGGAAAGAATGTAAAACTCCCTTCAATTAAAAAAATGCAGATACAATACAAAAATATAAGAATTCATATACTATATTAGGCCTATTTAGGAAACAATATATTCAATGAAGCGTATACTGACAATTCCAGATGATTATTTCGGAAACGTGCCTCAAGTCGCTGTCCTCGAGCAGCAACGGGCCATGAAACCGTGTGGTTAAGCCCCCCATTCAACCTGACGTTTGCCCCTGACGCAGACAGTGGCCCGAACCAAATGCCCAGTCAATAGGCCTTCCCTGAATAACTACATGTGTTGCTTTTTAAAATAATAAACCCACCCATGATTACTAGTAACTTCAAAATGAGCTAATATGGGTTTTTAGGGCTTCAGCAAATGAAATAATACATATTGAGAATATGCATTTGGACCTATGAAATGTGAAATGAAAAGTATTCAGGCCACCCAAATGACAAGTAATTGAACATATAGCATCTTTGGTAGCATGATTTTAACTTCAGAAAAAATTAGTCTCTCTTCAGACTTCATTCTCATGGAGCATCCCCTTACTTGGGTTTTCTGCTCCTGCTGCTCACGGCTTTTTCAGTGTGGTCAGTTATTTATTTATTTACTTGTTTGTTTTTTTAATGAGATTTTTATTTATTTTATTTATTTTATTGGGTTGGCCAAAATGTTCGTTTGGTTTCCCCCCCCCCCATAAGATGGCTTTAGTAGTGTTCGGTTGTCTTTAACTTCATTTAAAACAATTAGATTGTATTGTGATAACCATCATAAAGTGCATTAAAAAAACTTATCAAAGTTGGTGAATTTTTGTGTAGCCATTTTAATATTAAAGATGAAAGAAGATATGCAACATTTTTAGCATATTATGCTTTATTATTTCAAGAAAGGTAAAAATGCAACTGAAATGTAAAAAATGAGTGGCGCAGTGTATGGAGAAGGGTCTGTGACTGATCGAACATGTCAAAAGTGGTTCGTGACGTTTCATGCTGGAGATTTCTCACTGGACGATGCTCCATCGTTGGTAGACCAGTAGAAGTTGATAGTGAACAAATCGAGACTTTAATTGAGAATAATCAATGTTATACCACATGGGAGATAGCCAACATACTCAGCATATCCAAATCAATAAAATTATTGGTGAAAATGAAAAATATGACTTCTATTTTATGGAAAAAAACTAACTGGACTTTTTGGCCAGCCCAATATTTTATTTTACACCCTCAGGTAACTTTTAAAAAATTGTATTGCATTTCTTCTATTATCATTTACCCCCCTTATGCCCCTCACCACCCTGCAATCACCACACAGTTGTCCATGTCCCAAAGTCCTGTCTCCTTTTTGCTTTATCCGTCCACCCCTGATTTCACTCATAGGTGGAATTTAATGAACAATCTGAACTAACAAGCAAAATAGAGACAGACTCAGAGGTGAAGAGCAGGGTGACAGCTGTGTGCGTGGAGGGGGGCAGGGGGGAGCAGTCAGTGCAACCTTTTGGAAAACCAACAGTGTTCTTGGGGCTCTACAAAGCAATGGCTCCATTGCTCCCCCTGGTGCTGCATTTGTTTTATTACAAAATTCCGCATGTCCCAAATTCTCCATTTTGCTTTGAATCATTGAGTTAACTATTAATATGATCATATCAATATGCTAGAAATAAAAAAAGCAACAATACCAAATCCAGAGAGCACCTAAACCTCTCTTTCATTCATTACCAAGTCAACCCCAGTACAGTCATAAGACTCTAGAGGATTTTTTAAAAAGTGTTGAGTAGTTATTCTGACCACGGTAAAGGTGGGATGTGGCACAGTGACCATTCATCACATTTCTGGACCCAGAATTAAATTACACCATAGACCTGTCGGTGGCCTGAGCGCTTTTCGCTTCATAGCTCATAGGTCCCAGCACATGGAGTGTTGAAGGGTTACCTTTAAACTGATTTTATCTCAGACGGAATCAAACGTCATTTCATTAGACCCAGGACATTGCTTGTTGTTGACACCAAGCCAGACTACAAATATCACAAACTGTGTGAAATGTGTTCATTTTTAGTCCCAGGTGGTTTTCCATATTATAGGCTATTTTGTAATGTTAGGTGTGCTGTTCCCAGTAGTGGCACTATCCAGTTGGTAACTTGATTTTCCTTTTGTTCTCACTGCCCCAAAAGGACTTCAAGTACAATATAATCAGTCCCTAACATATGAGTGAGCAGCGTTCAAAAAGTTTGTGTGTCTGGAACTCAAAATGAATTTTTCCACAGAAGCTATTTAAAAAATAATAATAATTAGTTCCCAAGGCCATCTCTTTAAACCAGTTTAACCTGTATTGAACTGGGAATATTTTATGAACAGCACATTTCTACTCTACTTAGGTCCCCGTCTGGGAAGCTACTAGTATCCCTGGGAAAGCAAATTCTGAGGTCTGCCTCAGGCCTAGCAAAGATGCACCCTCTCTTCTTCAGCGCAGGAGCCCCACCGGCTTCTGACGGGGCTGAAGGGGCCTGGCTGCAGTGACGAGGCTGGGACTCTTGGGGGCAGGTGTGCGCCTGGGGCGAGGAGAGACAGGGAGAACACATGCCCTTTTCCCACATCATGACCCCTGCCCCTGTGCTATTCCACGTGCAGAGCCCCCAGCATGACGTGACTTTTTATTTAGGAGCACAGGACTGTTTCAGCTGACTCTCCCTAGGCAGGCGGTAAGAAAGGGGTGATGGAATGCGTAGCAAAGCACATGCTCACCCACCCACTCAGCAGGACGCAATTAATGACCCCTGTGATATTCCAGCTACTCTGCCAAGTGCTGGGGACACTGAGATGAGTAGGACACAGTCCTTGCTCAAGGGGCTTACGTTCCGATCAGGAGCTATTAATATCTAAACAGATGTTATTATATACTGCAATAAACACAATATATTATACAAGGAAGCATAGTATATAATTTCAAGGGGCCTTAGAATAAGCTGGGGATACATAATAACATGAATAGAAATTGAATCAGAATCAAGAGCAGACTATTCAAGATGTCACAAAGGAAACTAGAAGCAAGAGCCAAATGAATGGATACAGACTTTTTGTCTATGAACCCTTTGCTTCCTGAAATACCCCCTTACATCTCTCAGAACACAGCTACATCATGGAACACAATTCAAGGACATTCAGGTGTAAAAAATGAGTGCTATATTCAGGAGAGGGAGAAACTTTTAGGTAAGTCAGGCTAGGTTAGTGCACTTAGTGCACGTGCTTACCTTTGCTCTCTGTCTAAATATCTCTAAGAAAAGCCATAAAAGTGATAACAAAAATGCTATGCATAACATAACAGCAGAAGCGCTAAGGAAGGCTGAGAGAGTGGCCAAGAGACGTTTAAGTTTATGGACACGAATAGGTGAAGACAGGTGAACGTGGACAGCTGACACCAGGGGGTAACAGAGGCAGCAGGGAGAAGAAACCCAAACTCAAGGCCATCAGCAGAGGGCCAACAAGAAACCACGTGTTTTGTACCACAGAACCCCAGCAAGACTCAGGGACTGAGGGCAGCAGGTACCTGCTAGGGGTACCTGGAGCTGAAGCTGAAGAACTAGTTGTATGATGTATAGTTGGGCCCCCAGACCTCCTCCTTGCGCTGGTGAACCAGCCACCTCCCCCTCACTCCCAGAAGCTGGTTATTCTCCAGAGGGGATGAGCCCAGAGGCTCCAGCTGCAGGTGGGCGGGAGACACAAGCTGCAAACTCTGGCATAAGGGCAAAGTGCATTCTTCCAGCCTCTCTGCCAGGCCTCACTTGCTCTTCAGCACACTCTCATCCAGGCTTCTGACCTCCCAACAGGAGAGCTTGGGTGATTCTTCTCTGGAGAAGCTGATCAGCAGAAGAGCCGGGGGAAGAAATCTGATTAACACGTGAGGTCTGCCAAAGTATTTTCCTAGGTCCCCTGGACAAGCACAAGCTGCACACATCATGAAAAGTATCACAAAGAGGTTGTGATGGGAACTTAGCACCTCACTCTTAGATATGAATGAGCTGACAAGAATCACAGGACTGAGAAAACCCCAAACCATGGAGGATGAAACTCCAACAAAACAGATTAATTCAGGGAGCAGAAAATAAATTTGAAAGACTATCATTAATGTCCTTATGGAGTTAGGAGAAGAAAGTATTGATTGGGCCCCCCCCAAAAAAGAGGAGAAAGAAGCAGAAAGGGGGCATTCAGAGAACAAGAAAGCACTCTCAGAAATCCAAAAGGAAATTAAAGTAGTATTAATACATTTTTGAAGAACATTAGTAGAAAAGTTGGAAGCATGATATACTATAAAGTTTAGTATATCTTTCAGATGGTAAAACAAAAAAAAGCCAAAGAGGTAGAAAGCAGGGTGAAGAGATTAAAAAACCTGGAATACCATATATTAATTATAATCCTATATGTAACTACCAGAAGTTTCCAAAAGCCAGACAGAAGGAGCGGGGAGAAATTTATCCAATTAATAATACACAGAAAGTTCCAAGAATTTATGAAGAAGAGCAATGTACGTATGAAAAGGGCCCACAGTGTGTCCAGAACATTAAATCACAAAGATTTACACTAAGGCACATTGTTGTAAAAATTAAATGTTACAGAGAACTTCCTAAAACTTTTGAGAGAAAGGAGAAAAAACTGTATCACATACAAGGAACTGGGTATCATAATGGCCTTCACAACAGCATCACTAGAAAGCTTAAAACAACAGAGCAAAGACTTCAGTGATTCTTAGAGTAAATCACTTGCCATCTAGAATACAATACTGACCCAAACTCTCAAGGCTGGTAATCAAAATGTCCCATCTGGACAGAAAGGAGTCACACAAAATTTACCCCATTGTAACCATTCTCAGGAAGCTACTGGAGTCTGGGCTCTAACAAAATGAAAGAATAAATCAGTGAGAGGAAGACACAGGGTCCAGGAAACAGGAGATCTAACACAGGAGAGGAGTGATGGGCCTTCCCTGAACCTCAGTGATGGTAACTTCTAGAAGAAACATTCCAAATTAGAGCAGACGAGCAAGAGAGCCAGGAGCAATGCCTCCAAAGCAAAAAGTGGACGTTCTTATCTGCTGGTCTGATGATGTCAGAAAAAAAATTATAGTTCGTTTGGAAAAGTTAGAACTGAATTAGGGGTGAGTACAAAGAAAACCAAGCAAAGAAACAAGCAGTTAAGAGGCCAGGGCAATTATTAACTTAAGAGAAAACAAAACATTGAACAAGACAGGTAATGACAGTACAGTCGGCACATGGCCCAGCTGTGACTAGTACATACACAGTTATTATCATGTACTAATATAGCACTGACATAAATAAAAACTGCAATTTAAACTTCATGGGAAGTACGGTGGAGAGAAGTGTGTGTAAGAGGGGGACAAGAAGGCTATGGTGGGGTCAGAGGAAGTCCATAAATAATGTCCACAATTAAAAACCAAAGATGTATCCAGTGAATTACGTTATGTACTCATTGAGGGGCACACACCTGAAGGAGTTGGGGTGGTAAAGAGGAATGAGGGCCGGGAATGCTTGTTTTTCTTTATTTTGCTAAAGGTACTGATCTGTTTAAACCATGTACATGCACTGCTTTGTTAAACACAAAAATTTAATGAAAAAGGGATTATGTGAGTAATGGGAAATATGCTTATAATATAGAATACAACAAAAATGGTGTCAACTTTATGAATACTAACTATGCAAAAGGAACATTTAAACATAAAACCAGTTGGTTTTTAACGGCAGTGACAATTAAAAGAGCAAGCTGGTGCCATCAGCAAGGAGCTGCCACTTTGAAACGACTGCGAGGTGACAAGGGTCATTTTGAAGGAAGGATGACCACATCACACTTTGATTATCGAATGTTGGCAAGAGAGTCGCATCGTGTTTGTATTTAATGAATAATTCATACAGGTTAAATGTTATGAATTTAAAGAGTAGCGTACTATAATCTCTGCCTTATTGTCAATTTTGACAAAAATAAAATTCCAAAGTTCCCCCGGTACACATGTATTGATTTTATAGAAGAAAGTAATTACAATGATTAAAACAAACAGACAGTTTTGTTATTCTCATTTTCGAAGGTTTCGCTGCCTCTTGCTCTCTTTGATTCTACCTTCAGCACAGGGAGCAGGTCAGATTAGCACTCGGCTGACGCATCCATTTAAGATTGTTGCACCCTAAAGAGCGGATGAAAGAGACAGAAAAGTCCACTGCCCGCGTCTCCCGGTGAGATACAAAACAGCAAGGCTTGTAGATGACGGTGGAACAACATCGCTAAACCTGCAACCCGAGGAGAAACTCCCAGTTGTCTCTGCTGTTCAAACAAGGATCAGCTGCAATTTTAGACAAAAACTCAGATGTTCAGCCACTTAAATTTAACAAAAGGCCCAATTTTCCAAAAAGTGAAATAGAAATGTTCGGTTTTTTTGTTTTGTTTTGCTTTTTTTAATTCTCAAACTACAATCTTCAGGAGAGCAGCAGAAAAGTTGTTATTTCTTTTTTTGGATCAGAAAGAAAATAGGGGGAAAACCCCATTAAATATCTAGGAAGGTAAAAACCTTCAAAGATCGCAGTTTTCAAATGATTGTAAAGGAAACTACTTCTGTATTAAACTACAGTGCATCTCCTAACCTCTATGTTGATATTTTGTCCTACATTTGTAAACTAAATCTAAAATTTAAACATTGTTATGTGCAAATTTATCTCTGATAATAGAATCATACATGAGAAAAATGTAGAAATTGTAGAAAAGAAGATAAAAGTTAGCCACAATTCCACCATCCAGAGACAATCAGTTGACATATTAATATATATTATCTCAGCCTTATTCATATATAAATGAAAACTATATTTATTTGTTTCTAAGTTGGACAAATACTTTATATTCTTTTAATCTTTATTTTTTTTACTATGTCACAAAGTATCACTGTATCACTAAATAACTTTCCAAACATGATTTTTATTTTCTCTAAAATTTTGAAGACAGCTCTGAGTTTGCCAAACACTATAGCTCACTATGAAAATAGTCTAACCTTTATTGTTTTCTAATTGGCTTTTAAAATATACTTCAAACATCAAATAATTATACATGCTCGGTAGTTCCAACCTGATGCCTTTTAGTATTTCTGCCATTTTTTTGTTTCACCTTTTCCACATGGGCAAATCCTTTTCCCTTTGAGGACTTTTTTCATCTGGGGAAACAAAAAAAGGTTGCTTGGGGTGAGATTGGCTGAATGGGGAGTGTGGGGCATGGGGCCATGCCATTTGTGGTGAAAAACTGTTGAACACTCAGTGCATTGTGGGCAGGTGTATTCGTAAATCACCCATCACGAAATGGGCAAATGCGTTGAAAGAGTCTTCAAAAAATTTTCACCTAAGCTGAACGCAGCTTCTCACAACAATGCCAGCTGGTCCAGTGATACAGATGGGTTCCCGGCACACTCACCTAGTTGGGGAAGCCTGTACTACAAGTGGCCCGCCCTCTAGAAGATTAATTCCAGTTTTTTTTTTTATATCCTCCCTTGTACTATGAAGATTTTCCACTCTTCTGGCTGCCTCCGAGTGTGCCAAACGCCAGTGATGGTGGTTGGCCCTCTTGCTATAGCAAGCTCTGAATAAACAGACTTTGCTTTTCCAATCTGGTCGATCTCTGTTTCTACAATGGGCTTATTTAAAACAAGGACCCAAATATCCTGTCATGGGGTCATAATCCGAACCAATTTCCAGATTAGAGAGGAACACAGCCTCCACTCTGCTACCTACTCAGAATGTATCCATGTAGGTTTGTTCAATTTTTAAAGAGGAGATTGATCAATAATTTTCACAAGATAAGTAATACTATCTGTCTCCGTTATGAACCCTCAAAAGTGCTGTGTCTGGGATCATCTGCTAAGCTTTTAACACCTCTGAATCGGAGGGTGTGAAATTGATAGTTCATTTCTCCATGTAACTCTAACTCAGGCTTAAATAACAATTTCTTAACCAAGGCCATCTGATTTTAGAAATAATGAAAAATTGCTTTTCCTATTTAACATTTGCAAATAGTCACATTTCCATAGAAAAAAGTAATCCAGTTGGTTCAGGCCCTTTTCCTTGCAGTTTCTGATGTAAGAGCAAAGTTCTCTCCAGCCTTCTGCAATGTGTTTCTCTGTTATATGCCGGAAAACCTCTCAAGTAAACACGGCAAAAAAAAAACCAAACAAAAAAACAATAATTTGTAATTGGACAAGAAAATCAGAGTACAGAGTGATTAATCACAGAACCAAAAAGGACCTGTGAGAGATGAGATTCTCAGGAATCATTTGCAGTAGAATGAGCCCTGTGTTTGTGCCCTGGAGGGGCAGCCAGATCCGGTGACTCAATTGTATCCTTCAGCTGCATTCTCCGCCCCACCCTCCAGGGCCAGTCTCCACGTTTAGGCGAAAAGGTCCTTGGTGAGGAAATCTGAAGACCCGACAGGAGAAAATGGGCCTAAAGAGCGAAGGGCAGTCATGGTTACACCTTAGGAGGAGTGGCCACCGCAAACTGTCCACAGTTCCCTTAGGACAGCTGGTCGTGCCCTGGCCCCCGTGGCTCAGTTGGTTGGGCCTCCTGCAAAGCAAAAGACTGCTGGATCAGGGTATATGTTTCTCCTCTTCTTTCTCCCTCCCTTCCTGTCTCTTTAAAAATAAATAAATAAAATCTTAAAGAAAGAAAACGAAAAACCAGACAATTATTAATGCCTCCCTCTGACACCTATTTTAAAAATTAAAAATTTTAATTTTGTTTAAATTTATTTTTAATAAATTTAAATAAAATTTTAATTTATTTTTAATTTTAATAAAAAATTAATTATTTTTTTCAACTAAAATTGTTTGAATGTGGTTTAAGATGAATGAGACCTTGACCTTCCTAGGTCTGACTTAGCTTTTCTTCAATGAATTTTCTTCACCATGGGATTCTGGATACATATGCAACTAGGCTATTTTGTTTATATGTCACTGGAAATTGTTTGAGGTTATGAAAAGACTGTGAAACAATGAAAGCTAATCTAGCTTGAGCTAGACAGTGGCTGGCACCCAGTCCCTGACCTTGTAGGAGCCTGGGCACCAAGGCAGGCGACCTGGAATCCTCACTATATGACTGGGTGGGGTCTGGGGTGATAGCTTTGGAAAAAAACTGGATTAAGTCTCCTTTAAAAATAAATGAAAGCACTCTACCTGATACTAATATAATGTTACATGTGAAGTCTAAATAAAAAATAAACTTAAAGAAAATAATGGAAGAAATGGCTGCTTCAAGCCCTGTGGAGAAGGTCCAAGTTAAACACAGAAGTTTCCTCAAGGCAACTCCTCTGGGAGTCCCTGCAGCCCTGAGCGGTTACTGGGTGGGGGATGGGGGCGTAGAGTTGGGAAGGCTCCGATGCCTCCACTTCAGGGACCCTTCAGTTCCTCGGGACATGGGGCTCTACCGACAAGGACATATAGGGCATCCTCTCAGGATTTGGAGGCTGTGGGAGGGTGGGCCAAGGGCCCTTCCCCACTTGTGACAACAACAGCCAGTGAGGCCGTTCTGCGGCTGCTCTGACAGCTGCCAGGAGAGCACTGGGTCACCAGGACACCGAGCTAGAGGGTGGGTCCCAGGATTTTCCTCAGTGGAGCCTCAGTTTTAAGGCTCTGGTGACAGTCACTAAAACCAAGATTGTCTCCCCTTCTCCCCAATCTGGCATTTTGCCAAGACAAGCAGAGACTATTTTTGATTGTCAAAAATATGAGGGGTTCTATCACCTGTTTACAAAAATTACCGAAAACATTCTGAATTAAAGACCCTGTTCATGTGGGACAAAAAGTGGTTTAAATGCTTTCTTATTTTTACCCCTGCTTAATTCTGCAATCTATTCCTTCAATGATCTTATAAAACAGCCTCAAAAAAGTTCTATTCATTAGTCACAAGAGCCAAAAGGTAGAAATAACCCAAATTTCCATCAAGGGATGGATGGATAAAAAAAATTGTGGTATATCCGTATGGTAGAATAATATTCAGTAATATAAAGGAATGAAGCACTGACATATGCTACCAGGTGGCGAAACCTCAAACATACTGTGCTAAGTGAAAGCAGCCAGACACTGCAGGCCACACCTTACATGATTCCTTTCATGCACGACATCCAGAACAAGCCCATAGCGACGGATTGGCGGTTGCGAGGGAGCTGGGGGAGGTGGGGAATGGGAGTCACTGCTTAGTGTACTTGGGGTTTTGTCTCGGGAGGATGAAAATGTTCTGGAACTAAATAGAAATTGTGTTTGCACACCACTATGAAGGTGCAAAATGCCACTGAATTGTTCAGGTTAAAATGGTTAACTTTATGTTATGTGAATTACAATAAAAAGTGAAAGGGAACAATAATAAAGAAAGAGGGGAAAGGAAAACACTGCATGAAGAAATAGGACAGAGCAATTCCTTCTGAGTAGCTGTCAGTCCGTAGAGACTCCCAGTCTCTTTAGTCAGTCATTCATTCATGCAGTCATTCAAAACATGTTTATCAAGCTTAACTTTTCATCCAAACTCAACAAGCAATTTTCACCAGATCTCTAATTCTTCTCTCAGTAAACATGAGAATTAATCTGCCCATAGTTCTCTCTTTCTTCTTTGATAACCCTACACACACACACACACACACACACACACACATCCCGTGGCCATAGAAAAGTACCAAGTGTTGAGATCTCCAGTTGCAACTCTACTCTTTCTGGAAGTATCCCCAATACGTCTCCTGCAACAGCTAACGCACCGCAATCACGGCCCAGCTTGCTACAGCCGGGAGCTTTGGACTGCACACCCAAGGCCCTGCCACCCAAGCCTGCATCCTTCCCTAGAACAGCACGCCTCATTGGCTTTAGGTGAACAGGAATTGCGAGGTGCTCACTTCCTCACCCTCCTTAAAAGCAAACTTCTTCAGAAATGCCTCATTCCATTATTCTGAAACTCAGGTTTAAAGGTAATGGCACATGAATAGATACCAACTGTAAAAAAGACAAATCAGAATCTTTAAAGAGTAGACTAGATAAATGTAACCTACCCTTGCTGAATTAAATGAAAATTATGTCTGAGTGGAAAGGTAGAATTTCACACCATTGGATTAGTAATAAAGTGATAGGAACCTAAAAATCTTGCTTCCTTTATTTCTATTGTATTTACATGGAGATAAATGTCTGTGAATTCCATTTTATTTGTAGTTCCCGTTGTAAGGCCTCATAAATTATTTATTTTTTAGTTGGGTTGTATCATCGCCTAGAATTTTACTTCAGTGTGTTTGCCTGGGATCTGTTAATTTTTATTTGGAAGGGGAAGCGTGTGCAGAACCTCACGTACTTCCAAAACGTGAGCTCGCCCCAATGCTGCCGCCTCTCTTCTGAACCGGTTTGAAAAGAGCAGGTTGGGTTCTCACTTCCAGCCTGACTCTGCTTTTCCTGCCCCGGCTTTACGTCTGTGTGATTTGTGAATGGTAAACAACGATCATTTTTTTAATGTTCTCAGGGAAATACTTTGGCTGCGTTTCAAGCCTTTTATCTATTCTCCTCATAATGGTATCTGTAATTAAACTTTAGATAATTAACATTTCCCTCAAAATCAGCATCTCTCTATCTTTCCTCCTTGTTTGTCACAGAATGTTAAATTAACTCATCACTGCTTCCTCTATGTCCTCTTCCCTAATCCTGAAGGTCAACCAAGTTTTAATTTTTTTTGCATGTAAATAGTAAGCAGAACATAGGCCAACACTACTCAATGTAGTAAATAGTGGGATTTGAGGCTAGGGAAGACATTGCTTTTATGTAGTTTTTATGTTAAACTATTCCTTTTGCATGCAAGCCATTGTCAAAAGAGTTCTCAGCCAAGTGAGGAACTAAAGGCAGAAGGTGACATGATATCCCCAGGCAAGGAGGTGACTCAACCTCATCTCCATGCATGCCAGCTGCTTTCAGGAGTGACTTGCCTACTTTCAGGAGTTAGTGTCTCCCCAGGTTGGAGAATTGGGATACTGACTTTCAGGGATACTGATAATATGCAGGGAAATAAACCATTTCATCGTTATTTTGTTATTACAGCTATTAGGAAAATAGAAACTGTGCTTTAAATTTAGATGGCTTACCTCTGTGTAGGAATTCTAACTCTTCAATCCACTTTTCCTCTCGATTTGTGCAGACAGGGAGAAGAGCGGTGTGAGGAGACTTGTCTAAAGCATGCGGGAGATGAGTAGAAACCCAAAGCCCTTGCATTGGAACTATAGGAGAAACACCCTGTCTACTTTCCTCGTCAAATTATGAGTCCCAACTGGAATAACAAATGGCGCCCCATTAAACACTGGGTACTTACTTAACCTCTGCTTAGACGTAACTGGAGATACAAGAGCCGCATTTTGCACTGTGGCCCTGGACACAACGCTCTCCTGTGCTCCTGGACACAAACGACCCAACCAAGCCTTTAAAGATGGGGGTGCTGCCTGCTGGGACAGATCTTTTTTTTAAGTGTAAACACTCAACCCACTTCTTCAAAAGGGAACAGATTATCTTCGAGAGAGGGTTTGAATATAATTATTAAAAGGTAACAAATAAGCTCAGTAGAACAGGAAACGACTAAGAGCTGTTCGAATCGCCCAGACTAAATAATGAATCACATTTACCAAGGAAGGATCGTTAATACCTTGGTATTTAAGATTGCAGATGAGGTACTAAGTACCTCAACATGATCATAAATGGGTGATGCGAACACATTCTTCTTAAGAGGGTCAAGACTATGCTTTACCTCTTTGGATACAGATAAGAAGGCGGCTGTCACGTTTGCTATTTGCAGGGAAATGGCAAAGCCAGTGATGGATTATTACCGATGCTCTTCCTGGCTCAGTTCTCCCATACCCAATCAAATCTTCCAGCTGCCTATGGTGTCAGGATAGTCCGTGGAATGTATGTGGCCGGGTCTCCATTTGGACAAGAGCTGCATTCACACTAGGACGCGGATGTGCCCCACGCTGCTTGTGAGTGGCTAGCCAAACAGTCATTTTTGTGAAGGACCGAGAAGGTCCTTGGGCAAGGATTAATATTGAGAAAAGAAGGAGATATACAATAATAGTGCCTACGTGAGGGACAGGGCTTCTATGTACAGCAAGGTGCCTATTGTTCAGACTTTTACACCTGACAAGAATTGTCAGTAGTCATAACTATATCTACAGTACTGAATGTACTTTACGGTGAATTTATCAATTTACGGCCATCTGTATAACACCGTCTCCCTCCCATGAGATGGGAGGGCTTTACAAAAATCTACATTTTATTTCTTAAAAAATGTTTTTGCTTTAAAGCTAGTGAAATGCACATTAAAAAACCCATGAAAATTATTTCTCAGAGACTCGGTTTAGCTCTAATTCCCGAAGTTGCCCACGAAACAAAAATGTTCACCACCCGGGCATTGCACACTGAAGCGGAAACAATACAAAAACAAATGTAACCAATTTGGGCCAGCAGATTCTTTTTTTCTTGAAAAAGTCTTTCCACTTCTGCAGAAATGTTGTCTTCTCAAGGGACATGAACGTGTCCAGGCCAGTGACTTTCTCATAAACAGGATTTGGAGGGAGCTGCTTTCCATGTTGAAAACATCCAGATTCATCAAAAGAAAAAAATTCTCGCAACCAGCTAAACTGAAACCTTTGAGGGAACAGCATGTGAAATCTGCAGAATGTTTATATTCAGTGCTTCAAAGGCAAATACCCTGTCTGCGTGATTGGGTAAATATTTCTTTTATAAAGTAAATATAATTTTTATTCTGAAAAACTTAATGATAGAGTTTTCCTCAAGGAAATTTGGAATTAAAAAAAAAAAAAAACTCTTCTTGAAGGCAGCCAGGTTGGTGCCAAGCGGCCCGTGGCTGAGAAGCCCGCTGGGGGCTTTGGGACCTGCGGAAAGAGGTCCATGGTTCACTGCATCTGACTCGCACATGAATGAGACACGGTATTTCCCGTTCCTCACAGTTCCAGCCTGGCTGGGTAGAGTGTGGGTTTGGGGCTGGGCTGAAGAGCTTGCTGTAGGGCAGCGCTGGGTGTTGGTCATCCACCACACGCCAGCAAGGCCCGGGCTCTTCTCTCCGGGGCGGTTGCCCTCAGTGGGCCCAGAACGCTCACACACAGCACAGGGACTTGGGTGACAATAAGGCAGTGTAAGTGAAGGATGCATTCCTAAAACTGATATGTTCTCAATTTATATTTCCAACACAGGGAAAACGCAGTTCAAATTGAATAGGCAGGGGCAGCTCACCCAGGATTCATGTATGAATCCCAAGGTGATGGAGCTAAAATATACAACAAATACAGTGGAAATACAGTGGTTGTTCCACAAAACTTTGGTATGATATTGGGAGCCTAGAAGCCTTTTCACTATGGAATGTAGTCCTGTTTTTGGCTTCTGTTTGTGTGTGTGTGTGTGTGTATGTGTGTGTGTGGTGGAAGAGAGTGTTTTGAGATGGTGACTGAACTTGGTTTGGGCAGCGTGCAGTTGAGAGAGTAGGATAGGACCTTCTGCTCCTAGGAAGGCAGTGCCCAGAGAGCCCAGGAGGCAGCCCCCAGGAGCTCAGCCACGGCTGAGCAGGCTTCCCAGGCCTGAGAACAGCTCAGCTATACCTCCTGGGCATTAGGGGGCTCAGCGGCCGACAGAGAGGAAGAAGGCAGAGGGGACTAATTAGGTCTATGTCTGAGCATGTGTGAGGGTCACATGGGGACTCCAGATATGGCATGTGTGTGTCCCCCTGTGTGTCTCTGTGTGTATAAACTAAGTACATCTGGGGTGGCCACAGTTTCTGGTGGAGCCAAAGCCAGAGGCACAGACCTTCTTACTAAATTTGTGACCTAGTTTTTACTCCTCTGCTGGAAGGCCTAACTGCTTTGTGGCTAGTACCTGTCCTTGCTGCAGTGTTGCCCAGTGGTCAGAGATTCTTTTAATTAATCAGTTGGGATAACATATGCTAAAAATACTCTCTAGAATAGTATACACTTATGTAAAAGAAATATATTAAAACCAAACAACCCCATAATGGGTGGATATTTCTTAGGTGCCTTTCTCAAATAAAATCCACATAGATGTATATATGTATGTAAGTACATGTACATATAGGTGTGTGTATATGTCTGTGTGTGCACACTCATACACATATAACCAGTTACATATCAATGAAACCTTAAGTAAAGAGCCAAGAAAGCGCTTCTCTTTAAAGTTTTCTATTATTAATGCTTTCTAGGGAGGAAATGTAACAGTGAACTTTTTTGACATGGTAGGTGTTTTTTGGGGGGAGGAGGGTGTTGGAACTAGCCTCAAAATAAAGCGTCATGGACACTATTTTCATGAGGAATCAGAGTTTGAAATAAATTCCAGGAAAGGAGAATCTTAACTAAGTTAAGAGAAAGCCCCAAATATTTCACCTTCACTAATAGTCTAAATAGTCATAAGACATTTATCACTATGAAATGCATGGCTGTAAATCTCTAATTAAATTGCTATTTCCAGGCCTTGAGCTACAATGAAAATTCTATAAAGAAGGCCATAAACCAGTTATAAACCTATTTTAATCACAGTTTGAATTAACACAAGAAAATAGAGCCCAAGGAGAAGGCGTAATTTTGACTCACACTAGGCCAGCTTACAACTCCAGACTAGATGGCAAGTGTACGGGGACAAGGGTGTTTCTCTCGTATCTTCATGCGCAGCCAGCGCATTGACAAGTCCGTAGTCCATAAATCTTACGGACTGACTTGTAGGAGTCTCTCAAAAAAATCATAAAAACATCGTTTAATTCAAGTTCCATTTTAGAATATTCTGGGAGGCTCCCTGCCCGGTAATAATAAACTCGTCAAGTAAGGATGCCAACCATTGGACATGCTCACAACCTAGTGTCAAGGGATCTGTGTCGCCAAATTTGCACAGAGGAAATCTCTGGCTTGCTGTCAAAAAGCAAACACGCAGACACTGTGATTCGGCATTGTAATGTCATCAGTCCGAGATACCAGAAAGGGGGAAAAATGAGAAAAAGATTAATTTGTGGTTAGACACAGGAATGCTGTAGTCCGAGTTATTGGGGCATATTCTCTGGCTGTCGCAAACCTTTCCCGCCCGTGTGGGTTTCCAGAATCCTCCACACAGGGGTTGGCGGGGTCACTGGCTCAGGCTTCTTTCCAGAAAAAAATTTAGAAAAAAATCTTGAAATGGGGACACTAAAAACATTTATTTAATAATTATTTTTAAGTATCTGTCATGTGCCACTTATTAACCTAATCATTGGGGTTGAAATTGTGACCAGAATAGATCCTTTGACCTTTAGGAGATTAAAAAAGGCCCAAGAAAAGAAATCTGATATACTTTGCAGAGAATAAAATACAAATTGCAAAGCAGTTATCTTACTCATAAATAAGCACTAGAAATTAGCATTTAGCACTAGAAAAGACACACAGTCGCAACATTCGCCTGGTTCTGCTTCAAGCCACCAGCGTCACCTTCCAGGGCAGCTGGAAAATCCAGCAAGTGTCCGCTAGTGTCTGTCCGAGCTGTAACTTTTATTTATGTTTTTCCTCTTTCTTATTCTGATATGATTCTTTCCTCCTATGTCTCATTGCTAATTTTGTGTTCTGGTCGTGGACCTACCCAGATTTCACCAATTAAATAATGTTTTTAATTGTTTTATTTAGGAAGTTTGCAAACATGCAAAAAGTTGAAAGTATCACAGTTCAGTAAGTGGTTTGTTATGCAATGGATCCTGTGAACGCATCACCAAGCTTCACCAGTCCCCCCCATTTTGCCAATCTTGTCACATCTAGGGAACACTTTTTAACGAAGTCAATTGTGTTTTCATTGTTTGAGATATTTCAGTTTCTAATTGTTACTGATAAACAGAGCCGAGTTTCCATTCATGGGACTAATGCCTAGCAAAGAGCAGATCTCAAAAATATTTGTTAAGTGAATAAGTACCTTCAATAAAATGCTCTGATTATATAGTGGGAAGACTTCCAAGCTGTCCAGGACAGAAAAAAAGATAGACATTCGGAATTCAGTGTTAGAACACGAGGCTCAGGAGTATCCCTCTTTCCCACCCACAGCCCAGGAACATGAGGGACCCAAACAGGAAAGAAGGGGAAAGCACATCACGGTAGCAGAACTAAACCTAAAGTTCATCTCTCTTGACTTTCTAGAAACATTTAATTAAAACAGACATTGTCCTAAGATAGGTAGTTACTTTCCAGGGTCACAAGCGGTGCTATTTTTCTGGAAGTGCATTTGCTCAAGCATATCTGGTTCATTATGTAGGTGTCATTTACCCTAGGTGCACACAGTACCAAAAGTATCAGTTTTCTAGGACCAGAGAACAGAGCAGTACAAGTCTTTAAAGAATGCAAAACGAAACAGAATGTGCTCCAGAGAGCTATAGAACCAATTGCCGTTGGAGTGGTTTCTTGAATCTGAGTTCAGGCTAAATGTATTTAAAAAACTTCCAAATGACAAGAAACAAACCTTCAATTGTGAATAATATGGAGTTAATAAAACACTTCACATAATATTAATTGAAAAATAAAAAGATAGTGCCACCCACGGATGACAGATGAGCAGACCTAATCCTATCCCGGCTTTCTGTCAGGGCCCCATATGACAACAGCAGAATTATAATCTCAAACTTGACCTTTACCTGTCAAGCAAAACCACAGTGAAGTCCACTTTGTGTGGGGGGCACAAGCATTCATCAAACAGTATTTGAGCAACATCGCATACAGCAGGTCCTCGAATCACGTCGTTTTAGTTCAGAGTCGTCTTGTTGTATTGATGAGCTGTAGGAATTAGCTCTTATTTATGTCAGTCAGCCTAGGGTAAGACTGGTTTCGTTATGTGTTGCGTCACTTAACCCGTTGATAATGTTAAATGAGGACTTACTGTAGCCAGGAGATTGATCTGGGAATCTGAGAACCAAAGCTGTGTGACCTTGGGCAGGTCACTTAACCTGTCTGGGCTTTGGTCTCCTGACTGTACGTACAATGGAAGCACACTACCGTGCTAGAGGTTTTCTTTAATGTTTCAAGCAGCATAAACCGATTTAAAAAAAAACCCAGCATGGATCTTCAACATGTACGGCAGGTGAGTGGGACTGTTCTTGTTGAATGAAGGCAGGAGAGTCGCCCCAGGCCCCAACTGCCCAGCGTCCCTCCCACACCAGGTCTCTCTCACAACAGGGCCTCAGAACCCGACCTGGAATCTCTTAAGATTTGTCAACTCCAGAACCGCACGATTGTGTCATGGCCAAACAAATCTAAGGCCAAAACTGTGTATAAAGCTATCAAGGAATAGACAACTGAACTTGAACACCAATAAAAAAATGTACATAAATTTTTGGTATATGAAAATTAGTAAGATTTCTATGTAATATGTTAATCTCTTGAAAGGAATTCATCAGAGAAGCGAACTCTAAAATGCTTATTACAAAGGTAAACCAATATGCTTTCTAGAATTTCTTCTTATCTGCCCTGTCTCAAGGTAACATTTTCTTTGGAAATATACTTCGGGCTTCCTTTTAATCCACTATAAATTAACTATGTTTGGGTGGCTAAATATAATAATTATTTTAATAAGAAAAAATATAAAAGCTTCCCTGAAATAATAGTTTTAATCTACTATTGAGTATAGAGGTTTTCTTGTGGACTAGTGGTGGTCATACAATTTTAGGAAAAAAAGTTCATTTACTATTTTTTCCACAGGCATCTCACTTGAGCACCGTGAATGATGGCGCACACACAGAGTTCAGGAAAAATATCAACCCTGGTGACAGTAAATACAACTTTCTTCCCCTAACTATGTATTTCTATGTGTACTATGTCTTAACAGCTGAATTGTGCCCCCCCCCTCAAATTAATATGTTGACACCGTAAACCCCACTAACCTCAGAATGTGATGGTGTTTGGAGACAGGACTGTGAGACGTAGTTAAGTTAAAATGAGGCTGTAGGGACAAGCCCTAATCTAAGCTGGCTGGCGTTTTTTAAGAGAAAACTTAGACACAAAGAGAAATGCGAGAAATTTGAGCCCCAGAGGAAAGACCGTGTGAGGACACAAGGAGAAGGTGGCCATCTGCTAACGGAGACAAGAGGCCTCGGATGAATCCCAGCCTGGCAACATGTCCATCGTCCACTTCTAGCCCCTAACTATGTATTTCTATGTGTGCTATGTATCTCCAGAACCGTGAGAAAATACATTTCTGTTATTTAAGCCACCTAGTGCATGGTGCATGTTGACATAGCCCTAGAAAACTAGCACTTTATGTTTACACACACACACACACAGACCCACATCCACTACAGAAGAGGAGGTGTCTATCTACCCATTGTCTCTCTCACACACACACACACACACACACAGACCCACATCCACTACAGAAGAGGAGGTATCTATCTATCCATTCTCACACACACACACACACACACACACACAGACCCACATCCACTACAGAAGAGGAGGTGTCTATCTACCCATTCTCTCTCTCTCACACACACACACACCCCTCAGGTATTACTGCATTCTTCCATTTAAGGCTTCCTAACATTTCATTCCCAAACTCTGAAAGTGCCACTTTATCTAATTATTTAGGAATTTAGTACATTGCTATTATGTATGAATAGACATTTTCATCTCATAGTAAAATGTGTAATCTGAGCTTGGACAATATCCCATTTAAAAAAAATCATATCAGGAGATAAAGCCCCTACTTGTCTATGCAGGAAAAATACTATTTCCTACTATACGGGGTTATTTAGAGATGATAAGATTGGTTGACAATTGAACAGAAAGAATTTGAAGATGTAAAATTAATTCATGATTAGTTACCTCTTCCTCTCAGCTGAGTATTGCAGATTGTTCTTACATTCAAGAGAATCACTGATATTTTTGTTTGTTTGTTTTTGCCAAAGGTTTTGAAGCTCTGTTTTGTAATATGTGATGATAGGAATAAATAAATAATTCCTCTGGTATTAATGATATTAACATTTCATGGGATTCATTTGTTAAGTTCTTAAGTAGATGCCCAAAGCTATTATAATTCAGTACATAGTCACTTAGTATGAAGCGGATGCATTCTCAAGCACTATATCCATTTTAAAATTGATAGTACCATCAGGTCCACAAGGTCCTGAGAAGAATTTCATTTTCCTACTCGTTTAAAGTGATTGTACCACGTTCCCTGACCTTCAAAAGCTTTCCGTCATTTTTCTGTCATGTAGGGTGTAGGTTCTTTCCTCCATCCATTTCATTTGAATATGTGCTGTGGGTAAATCCAATAAACTAAGTAGCCATTTAGTTAAAACCGTCACGGGGTCAGAGCTCTGGGGAACATTTCAAGGCACTGATGTTCCTTCTTCAACTCTGATTTCCTTGATCATTGATCATCTTCTACCAGCTCTTTGAAATAGATACCCTTGCCACATGCCCTTTAATCCCCTGTGTTGAAAGGAATGCTAGGTCTGACAGCAGCTGGTGCTTCACTTGCGGATGGATGGAAGGAGAGGAAATCCTTCTTTCACGATTAGCAATCTAAAACTCTCCCAAAGAGAGGAAAGTTCTGGGCCTTGCCAGGCAAGAGTCCCTGAAGGTGAGAGGGGAGGACTCCTTTTATCAGCCTCATTCCCTGGGGCCCTGCCAACACTCCGTAGGCTTTGCTGCTAGGTCTTTTTCAGCGATCCATCACATGGGCAAAGGTGCCTGCTGGGCTGTGACAATGTTTTTCTTACTACTAGTGCTTCCCTGAAGACTAGATCAAGGTTGAGGTTATAGAAGATCAAGTGAAATCCAGGGCCTTGTAGATAGTAGGTGCTTAATACTGTGCAATATAAACAAAAGAATAAAGACAAACGTGTCATTAAAAAATATATCAGTTTGCCCTGATTGGCATGGCTCAGTGGATTGAGGGTTGGCCTGTAAACCAAAGGGTGGCGGCTTGATTCCCAGTCAAGGCACATGCCTGGGCTGTGGGCCAGGTCCCCAGCAAGGGAGAGGCAACCACACACTGATGTCTCTCTCCTCCCTCCCTTCCCCGCTCTCTAAAAATAAACAAATAAAATGTTTTTAAAAATTAAAAAATATGTCGACTCAAATAATGGCATTGCACTATGTATTCAAGCTCTGTTGCAGGTTTTAGGTACACCTGGTCTAATAATTAAATAATAGGTTTTAACATAAAAATAGGGTTCTGGAGTGAAATAAATCTGGTAAACGCTGGGTTAAACCACATGAGAGGGTTTGACCCCCCAGGACAGGTCCTTTCAACTGGAATCTTACAACTCACAACTCGAATGACAGGGCCCCGGTATGTGGTGACTCCCAAACTTGTGAGCCACAGAGGCTGTTTCGTCTGCAAAGTATCTGAGAAAGTCCACACCACGAAGCTCTTAACTCACAGGAGGGACTAATGGTCTGTTGCCTCACGCTGCCCAGCGCAGAGGTTTTAGGTCCTTGGGCCAGCAGCACGCCCCCAGGAGAGAGCACCCAGCTGCTGTGTTAATGTAAACTTCACTCTCCATTTTCCACAGAGCGATGCATATGCCTGGCAGAAACATCACTGCCAAGTTGACCTTCAAATTTTTGCACATTAAAAAATACCTTTTTTAGACAACAATCACTTATCACGCTTTTTCATCGTAGAAAACGAGGGGCTGGGAGGATAGGGTGCCATGGTGGAGTCTCAGAAAGGGAGGAGAGACAAAAATGAACTGTGAAGATGTGTTGAGATAGGGGAAGCTCCCCTCTGGACTCCCGGGCTGAGAACAGAGCCCGACAGAGGAAAATGCAATGCAGATCAACCCAACAAGAGTAACAGGTGCCAGGGGAGTGGGAAGCGAGATGCTTGCTTGTGCTAAACCACCGCCAGGGGACAGCTCTTGCGGTAGCTCAGCTGCAGGATATTCCTTTTGTTATTTACTAAATTCAGTACATTTTCCAATGATGACTGATTGTTGTTTAAATACGCATTTTATGAGGTTTGGTCATGTCTCCTTGTAAGATCAACCGCAAACAAATGATTAATTTATTAATCTACTCAGTGCAGCCACTAAACAGATGGTTATAAATATTATGTTGCAACACAGAAAAAGTTAAGCTATAGTGTTAATGGAAAATAAAGACAAGCATATATACTTTGACTACTTCTATCAAAACGATAAAAGATAATGAAGAAAAGATTAAACTGAGTCGTGATTCTTTTAGAGGTAATTATAGATAATTCTTTCTTTCCTTCTATCAAATTTTAAAAATTGGTTCTGAAATTTATAGTGTTTAAAAATGTATAATTTTTAATGATCTAGCTTTACTTTCAAGTGTAATTTTATTATCTAGGGGCCATTTTTTTTTAAACTTGAGTTACTCAAGTTTTATCATGGAGACAAGTGAGAAAAAAATAGAGATTGATATATACACTTTTAAAAATTACATTCAGATTTTCAGGATACCTGTTTTGTTGATTACTAGATGACTGAAAAGGCAATAAAATCTGCTTCATTCTGAGTTACAGCAGGTGCCTTTCATTGTAAACAAGGTGTCTATTTTAAATTAACTTTCAATAACCATTCTCCTCTATCTCCAAAAGTGATGTAAAACTTTCACTCTCTGAAACGTTTTTTTCTTTCACATGAAGGCTGGCAATCAAATTTTCTCAGATCCTGGATTAAATCTCAAAGAATATTTTTCTTATATCTATACTCAGCTGCAGATAAAACAAACCTGCCACCTGAAAACAGCATGTTTTTTCCTTTTGTAGCAATGATAAAAATCATGTGCAATGTGAGAACTCAAATTGATTATAGAACAGAAGTCCACAGAATCTTGTAAAACACAGACCTAGGACTAAATTTACTCTCTCTGGTCATGGCCAAGTCTATCGGTAGGATGGAGCAGAGTAATGACACAAGTGGCCAGGCCCCCCCACCCCCTGCACCCCCGCCCACCAGCTCCAAAAGGAAGCTCCAGGTATTTTCTCTAAGAACTAGTCCAAGAACTCAATGACCTGTTTTCAAAGATCCAAGATTTGAACTTCAGCCTTCTATACTGCAGCTTCAACATAGAAGCTACTCTACCAAATAATTAAAAGGTAAATGTATGTTATTGTTCTGTGAGGAGGTGATGATGACGAACAAACCCAGTAGTTAATCTGATGGCTTCCTGTGCTGATAGGCATTTCCAGCTGATACCGTTATCCTCAATCTGACCTGCTCATCAATACATCTCTTAGAGGTACGACCTCGGCAACTTTAGGAATTATTTGTGTGGTATGGTCCCTCAATCCATAATTTCTTTCCTGTAGAGAAAAAATTGCAAGCAAGAGACATGTGGCCCAAACTCTAGAACTGAAAGTACTGGTTTTCCTATTAATGCCATTTCAGAGCATCAGCAGCAAAGCAAAGAAGAATTAGAAAAGACCAAATTCTATTACACACACTCTTTGCTTTATACTCTCACTGGAATATGTACTTCACCTCTTAGAGTTTGTGATGCTTAATTTCCTGTGTCAACTTGACTGGCCACTGGGTGCCTGAACTAAACATTGTTTCTGGGTGAACTAAACATTGTTTCTGAGTGAACTACACATTGTCTGGGAGAGTGTCTCCAGAGGAGATGGGCATTTCAATCCATTGCCCCAGTAAAGTAGATTGTCCTCCCAAAGTGGGTGCCATCCAACCTGTTAAGATCCTAAGTGGAACAAGAGGCAGAGGAAGGAGACATTCACCCCAACCTCCTTTTCTCCCCTGCTGTTTGAGCTGGAGCATCTCATCCCATCTTTTCCTGGTCTTGGACTGGAATTTATACACCATTGGCTCCTTTGGTTCTTAGGCCTTTGACTGGAGTTGAATTACGCCATCAGCTTCCTGGGTCTCCACCCATGGCACATGGTGGGACTTCTCAGCCTTATAATCACACAAGCCAATTCCTCATAATAAATCTCCATACGTAGTCTACTGGTTCTGTTTCTCTGAAGAAACCTAATACAGTGTTCATTTCTCCTTTCACAGCCTATGCAAATCCTGTTGTTGGAGTATTGCAAGATCTCTTGCTGAAGGCTCTGCAAACACAACGTACTTTCTTAATTCATATCAGATCACTAAGTCATGCAGTTTCTCTAACATTTCCCTCTTAGTATTATACTCTAGTGATCTTTATCCAAAGAAGCAAATAGTATTAATGCCAGGTGCTCTGTGCTCCTAAGCAAAGAAGAAGGCATTTACACTTGCAAATATCCACTCCTGGAAAATCACTGTTCCTTTTTTCTTTTCTTTTTTTAAAAAAAATTATAACATCAATATTTGCAGAGCCATCAACCACCTCAAAGTAATCTGTCTTGCTGATCTGTGTTCAACTGTGAAATGCATCTCGATCTCTTCCTTACTCCCCACAGTCGTGACTCCAGCACAAAAGCAGCCCTTTATTACTAATTGATCCGGTAGTTTGTCGTCCCCAAACCACAGGATGCCCAGGCCACAGTTCTCCAGAAAGAAAACAAGTAACTGAAAATTCCAGTCCACTGCAGAAGTGCACTTTCCGCTCTCCACCCAGCGAAGACAGGACGGGGGTGTTTGAAAGGCCAGAATGTCTAGAAGTGTTCTAACGACTTAGAGCAGATGAACGTGGTGTTTTTATTTCCTTCACTCTGACTAAAGAAGGAAGTCAAAGAAATACTTTCCATTTGCAGTTTCTTATTTTCCAGATAGATTCTCCATACCATGCTACTACTGCCTTAGATTTAGAATATTTTTTCTTGGAGTGCATAATTTGTAACTGATTATATAATATCCTCTCTGGTCAGCCTATGAGATGAGCTAGATATTTTTTATGCTCTAACCTTCATGTAGTGTGTGTAATTGCTCAGTAGTTTAAGATCACTTTTTCTGGCCCTATTAAAACGTTAGAAGACAAACAAATCTAACTGAATTGTTTTCCCTAAGCTATTTATACTAAGTTCACAATCTATTAATAAATGTAATAGGAGTTAACACTGAGATAGAAAAACACACATTATTTTGACAAATTATTCTCAGGGTCTGCTATGTCCTAACTACTTATTTACACACAGTGAAGCATGATCTGGTAAACGGCACAGCAAGCGTTGCTATACTGTGCTGAAATGTGGTTCCAGTTCATCTCGTGAACTTTCCAGGGATGACCAGCAAAACCACACAGCGGCTTCTAAAATATTCCACCAGGTGCTGATTTCTCTGAGGTTTGGAGAAGGTGCTTACATCTGACTAAACAATCAGTAGGACAAAATGAAATAAGTCACAACATTAAAATGTTATAGGTTTAGTCCATGATTTCTTTCAGTTGATCATTTACTTTCAGATCAAAGGCAGTTTGAGGCATTTTAACACAAAAATAGATGAAGACATGGATTTAGGTAATTTACAATAATCTCATCTGAGACATTTATTTTACCTATGAGAAAACTGGGGCCCCAAAAGGTTAGTTATCTTGTGCAAGGTCATCTCAACCTTAGGCTAGCAGGCCAGGGCTATTTCCACCCAAGGATGCTGCAAAGGCACCGAATTACATTAGAGGCCAGTTCTGATAGTGGAGCAATGACCCAATCACATTGTAGATTGCTTTTGATGGTTCAAAAGATCTTCATACTTTAGAAAAATCTTTTCTGATTTTTATGTCCTAGATGACTTCAAATTGGGTTTGGGGACCTATAAACACTTGACTGATAATATATATTTGATATCCTTGAACAGAATTTCCCTAACTGTGTCCATAAAACATCAGTCTATTTGATTACTCTCCTTAAAAAGGCCATCGCTAGTTAAAAAACTTGAAAAACTATTTTACACTACATACCTCTTTCAGAAATGAAAATTTCTCCTTAAAGAAAAAAAATGTTAATGTCTTTGGCTACAGAAACTTTTGGTGTGTGTAGTGGTTATTTTAGCCACTATTTATATGCTCTAGATAGAGCATCTAGCATACTGTCTTGCCTTCAGTTGGTACTCAATAATTGCCTGAGAATTTGAATGAGCAAACATTAACTCCATGTGAATTCCTTTAACACACTCCTACATATATAATGTGCCTAGGTTTTCCTGTGGTCTTGCAAAGATTTGCTCCCAAGAACTATTCCTCATAGGGTTAATTTTCAATAAATCTTTGAATTTTTGCCATTCAAGGAAGACTATGCTATTTTCTTTTTACGCAGTGCTGACTCTTTCACACGTGATCTCTAGCTCAGCAAGGGCTTTTAGTGGGCACGTGACATGAAAGAGCAGGTTTAAGTCATCATCCCATTTGAGCTTCTAGAAAATATTTCTAATGAAGACCACTCTGGGTAACTGGGGAGGTGCACACAGGCGGGACTGGCCTGATTCTACTTCTGGAAAGGTGGCAGTCACACAGGTGTTAGCTCTAAAATTATCCTGGCAGTTGGACAGATTATTTCATAAATTCTTCTACATGTACATTTTATGATTTTAAAAGAGAAAAGGAAATACAATCTAACTAAATACCTAATTAGATCCTTGCCTCCCCACCAAAAAGTGAGAGTAAGACTATGGGCCACACTTATTGTATGTATGCATGCGTGTATGTATTTATTTATGCATTTATGTATGCATTTACTTATTTAATTTTGACCATTGGCCTTTTCTACCAGACATGGGGGCAAAGGGGCAGGGTCTGGAAACTGTGTATGTTTTCCACATTCTAAGTTGTTCTTCACAGTACAATATCATTGTTTTATATTTTTATTTTATTTAAAGTGGTGGCAAGTTTCAATCACATTCCGACTTAAATCTCAGCATTAAAATACATTTCCAAGGTCACCTCAGAGAAATTTGGAAATTCAATTGCATTACCCCAACTTCTGTTCCCTGCTCTGGAAATGGATGCGTCACTAGAGGATTCTCTTACTTACTCCCTAAGGGATTCTATGTTCTAGTTCCTATTTATTAGTGATCATACGGTATTGCCCGTTCCCTTTGTCAAGAAAGCTTTTATTAGTATTATACCTGAACAGGTACACCCAAGGTCCACCATTGTCGAAACCTGGTCTATAACCTTTTTAAGAAATAAAAGACACCATGGCTTTTAGTTTTTGTATTTTAGTCTTTGGAGACAGAGTTCTCCTTGTTCTTATCAAAGAGGCAGCAAAAGCAATAATCCTCTTAAACATTTGAACAAACTGGTCGAGAAAATGACGGGCTATTTCTATGTTCCTGTCTCAGCCCACAGGCTCAGGAATATGAATTAGGTGCACTGATATAAATGTTGAATCTTTAATATTTCACACCAAAAGAAATGCCTCCAGGTAGCTTTTAGCATAGTGCTGTAATCTTGGGTAATGAATTAATCATACTCGTCCCTAACACAGGATGTGAGGTGGAATTCATACCGAAGAGTATGGATCAGATAAGCAAGCACTTGTGCTCCTGAAAATTATTTCACCAGTACATTAGAGCTCATAGAATAGGCTAATCTCCCCAGACTAAGGATCTAAAATTAATATAGGCCCCAAAGCCCCAGTCTCAGAGCAGTGCCAGACAAAAATCCCACATCAGACTGCCAGAAGGGTTTCCAAAGAGAAGAAGGGCACCCAGGGAGCCAGTAATATTAATTCAGTAAATAGGAATTTATCCCACTTACCTTTGTCCTGAGGCCTTTCTGATTAGCAACCCATTTACAGCTATAGTGGGGAGGGACTCCTTGAGGGAGGGCTGGGTCCCTCAACAAAAGAGGGGTGTCTGCACATACACTAACATTCCCTCAGCCGGATTTCTGCCTGGATGAGTGACACATAATTAATACTGAGGCCGGTTGGAAATTTAAATGCCCATAGTGGTCACAGGGAAGCACGGGCCGTTCTGTCACGCGGTGGGGGTGGGGGAGAGTTGGATCACATGTTGTTTTGATTCTGTAGAATTATTTGATTCCTCATACATGAAAGCTGTTTTATGCTTTGCTATCCACACCTCCAGTGAGATCCCCCTGCCCCCCGTTATTTTATTCGGATTTGGAAAGAAGTGGGACTAGGCTGACAGGCCTACTCTCAACCTTGGCCTGTTGTGGGGCGGGCTGGGGGTGAGCACGCCGCCTCACTGCAGATCAGTAGGGGAGAATGTTCTAGGAGGGGAGAACACTTACAAATGTGTATTTTATGATCCTGTATCAATAAATGTCTTATTATTTGTTAGATGACCATTGCTTTCATCCATCCGGCCACTTATTCTTCTAACAGCTCCATGGTGAGGAACTGTAAAGTTTAAGGGAGTGTCCTGGCAATGCAGATTAGACAAAAGCTTCCCATGTGGCTCTGTCCTTCAGTTTGTGCACAGAGAAGGGAGAGAGAGAAGAGGGAGCGAGGGAGAGAATGCATGCCATGGCCCAACAGCCAGTACTAAACTTTATCTAAATTATTCCTAGTTTTATTAATTCTCTAAGATAATTTTATCCAATCCTCATTATGCAGGTTTCCTACTTTTAATTATAGGCTTTGTTTGCAAAGTATCACTTCTTTTGCTTTTCATTACTCGTTAGCATAGAAATCCTACCCACAGATACTTACAATATAGGAGAAATGGACAAATGTAAATATCTACAATATAAGGTCAGGTGGGGTAAGTGCTATCAGAAAAGCACATAGTGCTAGGAAAATTTAGATAAGTAAGAGATCACTTTGATTTTAAGGAGCACAAAGTGCAGGTTCCAGAAAGAAGGTATCTTTCAAAGGAGTTCTGAAGAACATGCAGATTTTCAAGGTCCAAAGAACCCAAGAATGCAAACGAATATAAGAGGGATCTTAAGTACTTGGAAACTGGCCAGAAGGTAGAAAGGAGGGGTCCAGAATGTCTGGGAAGTGTCTGTGTGAGTGGGGGGTCTGGAGCCTGAAGATGAGGGGCTGGAGATCCGTTTTCAGACCAGAGGAAGGTGATGGGGGAGGGGCAGGAGCAGGTTGGGGTTGGGGATCGAAAGAATAGGATGTAGGAAGTGAGAGGACTGGGGCAAGATCCTGGTGAGAAAGTTCGATGGGTAGGCTGAAACAAAGCCTCCTGCCTTTTGAATACAGTTCAGTCCCCACATACTGGAAATAGCTGCTGTTGAAAGTGTTTGTGAATGTTGAGGAGACAGGGGGTGAGAAGAAAAGGGAAAATGACATATTCCTGTCCACATTTAGGAGAAGCACAGAAGAATAAAACCCAAAATACCAGAAAATTGTAGCCCATGGAAACCAAAGAAGAGAATATGTTAAAGGTCATGAGAACATTATTTGTTAAAATATAAAACTACTTGGATTTTCAATTTACAACATTTCCTCAAATACATCCCATATGGACTAGAGACTTTTTTAAAAAAGGAATAGGAATAGAATCTTTACGAATGAAAAGAAACTGCAGATGAATATTTACCTGGCATTTGAATGGGAGAGAACTTTCCAAGTGTAAAAGCAACATAAGATCTGACTACATAAAAATGGAAAATTTATGTAACCAGGACAGTATTTTGCTAAGATCAAAGAGGCGCATCCTAATTTCTGCCATATTCAGGTCCCACCTGCAGCCTCATCCTTCTGAGGCCCAGCCGCTGCCTGCCACGACTTCTGCAGAGCAGGGAGGGCAGGGGAGGGCAGGGGAGGGCATTCCAGAGCAAGCTGGCAGGTCAGGAGAGCGAGGATTGCTAAATGCCTGAATCTGTTTAGCAGATCCCACCGTTCTCCCAGAGTGCGGAAAAGATACCACTTCTGTCCCTGGGGCCAAGGCCAGGAGGTCTGCTGCTCTGTGCTCGAAGGAGGTTTGAGGCAGGGGAAATGAAAAACAACAAGCCAGAGGGCAGAAGGAAGTGAGAAGGTAGGAGGAAAAAATAGACTCGTGTGTCCTGGCTTTGGCACTTGATGTGAGGGACACAGAGGGAGGACCTCTGTCTCCATTTCCATTTAGTACTTTAGAAAGAGACGGCCTCTCAGGTGGGCCCTTAACCAACAGGAGTGCAGCCACCTCAAGGGGAATTTGCTGGTGCGGCTGGTTAGGCACAGGGAGGCCTGGACGTGTGTCTTTTCTGGGCCACCCATGAAGTATGTCTGGAACCTGCTCCCTTGAGGGTCTTGGAACTTAACTGAGAACCTTCAGATCTGGCCCTGTGGGGAAAGGGAGGAGATCTCTCAGGAGAGGCTGGGGGTGGATTCCTGGTGCCCAGGAGAATGTGGCAGACAGTCTGAGGTCACTATGGAATCCAGCCTCAGAGACTCAACCAGACGGGCAGCACCCCTAGGTAGGGCCAAGATGAGACAGAGACAGGGGTGGGGGGGAGAGAGAGAGAGAGAGAGAGAAGTGGGGGAGGGAAGGAGAGGGAGAGATCCACCACAGAGGTGAGCAGAGCCTTCCTTTCTGGGACACTCCACTCCATTTAAAACAGGACTGAGGAGGGAGGTGGGAAATGAGAAAGTCTAAGCAATTACCTCAACAACCCAAACAAAAAATAAAGGCCTAAAAGTTAATTTATCTTTTCCTGCCCAATGGGTGAGAATTTGTAAGGAAGACCAGCAAAGTTACAGATGAAAAAAATACAGCACATTTTATTCGCACATGAAAGCATAGTATTGAGTGAATTTGTAACCCCAGTACATTTCTATATGTCAAAAACACCATTAATAAAATTAAAAGTCAAATCACAAATCAGGGGGGAAATTCCAGAGAGAAAACAAAGGGTTAAAATATCTTTTACTGACATGGAATCCTTTCAAATGAAGATAAATGCTAAGACCTCAGGGGAGGAATTGTCAAAAATTTCAGCAACCACCCCTCCCCCAATACCAGTCAATTTACAAACTGAGAAATATCAATGGCTAATAAACACATAAATACTTAAGTTAACCATGAAACAAAGCAACATTGGTGCCATTTTCACTTATCAAAGGAGGAAATAACGATATGAGTTTTCTGAAAATCAACTTAGTAATATACAACAAGGACATGCGAAATGTTTGTATTTTTGATCTACTAATTCCACTTTTAGAAAATCATCCTAAAGAAACCATTAGAAATGTGAACACATTTAACAATGAAATTTAACATTGCTCAAGATGTATGGAAAGACCTGAGAATGTATATTACAATACCGTCCTGGAGCTCACAGCTCACAGATAAACATCTATTTCTTCTCATTTTAAAGAGCCCAGAAGAGAATCTCACTCCGTAACTCCTCTTGCTATTCTATTTCAGTCTTTCACCAACTTCGCAGTAAAGCCACACTTCCTACGTCCAACTGAAATGCACTCTGCTTTAATTTAAGCTCATGTTTGCTCTTATGTGGACACAATGAATATAAGGACACGCCACGGAACCCTTTAATTAAATTTGTTTTACAAAACCACTTTCCTGGCCCCCATTTTTTCTCTTCTTTCAATGAGCACTCACTGCTGGGACTAATACTGTTTCCGACTTGCTGGCTGGCCCTTAGCACCCACCTGGCCCAGGTCCTTGAGGTCTGTTTGCTTCCTTAGCCCCTGGATGAAAAATGGGCCATGAAGCAACCAGCACACAATTGCAATGTGGTGTGAAAAGAGCTCAGTATGGTGACTGGACTGGATCTCTGGCACAGGGTTTGGCCTGGGGGAGTCACATACCAAAGAGAAGGGAGCCCGAGCATGGCTATGCAGTGCTAAGGGAGATCCCCAAAGCGGACAAGGACCGTGGTGGGCGGGGAGTTGAGCGTGGTTATTGCAGGTAGCAGGACAGGGCAGAAGCACATGGGGAGAGTATGTCTTTGAAGAATGAAAAGCTGTTGCATGTGGCTATGAGGGAGGGCTCCAAGTGGGATACCTACGGAGGAGTGGAGGTTTGGGGGCTGGTCATCCAAAAGATCAAGCATGATTCAAATCTTGGCGCTTTCAGCCCCACCTGCTAACTCTGGGGAGGGGAGCGGGATGGAGACGGAGTTAACAGTTGATCACGCTTCCATGAGGGAGCCTCCCTAGCAATCCGTGATCTAGAGGTGTGGAGAATTCCCTGCTCAGTGAACACAGCCATGCGCCAGGAGGCTGGGACCCTGACGCCACAAGGACAGAAGTTCCTGTGTCGGGGACCCTTCCTGACCTCATCCTCTGTGTCTCTTCATCTGGCCGCTCATTTGTATCCTTTAAAATGGCCTTTATAATAAATCCGCCACATTAAGTAAACTGTTGTCCTGGGTTCTGTGAACGGATCCAACAAATTATTGAAGCTGGGGAGGGAGTCACAGGAACCACCGCCTGGTAGCCAAGTCAGATGGAAGTTGTTGGCAACCTGGGGACATGCTACTTATAAGTGATGTCTGAGGTGGGGACAGTCTGTGGGACTGAGTCCTCAATGTGTGGGGTCTGCACCAACTCCAGTTAGTGTCAGAACTGAGTGTAGGACACCTGGCTGGTGTCTCAGGTAGACTAGTGTGGGAAAATATGTCTATATCTAATTTAGAAGTGTAAGGATTAAAAAAAAAACACGGTGCAATTTTCCGAGATATTGGTCAACATGAGAAAAGAAATGATCGAAAATGGAAAGGCATGGCCAGCACAGAGCTGAAGAGAATGGTTGCCAGGTGGCTGTGTCTGAACAAGAGAAGGTTCCAGAGACACAAATGAAGCAGCAAGGATGAGAAGGAAAAACAGAATAAATGAACAAACAGCAATGAAACAGGCTCATAGAGAGAAGACTGGTGATTGCCAGAGGAAAGGGGGGTTAGGGCGGCTGGGTTAGGAAGATAAAGGGATTGAGATGAATAAATTGGCAGTTACAAAGTAGTCACAGGGATGTAAAGTACAGCATAGGGAACACAGTTGACAATATTGTAGTAATTATGTATAGTGCCAGGTGGGTACTGAAAATAGGGGGAATACTTTATAAAGTACACAATTGTCTACTATGTTGTACACCTAAAATACAAAATATTATTGATGCAATAAAAAACAAAATCATAAGAGAAAGAAAAAGGAAGGAAGGAAGGAAGGAAGGAAGGAAGGAAGGAAGGAAGGAAGGAAGGAAGGAAGAGAAAAGCAGAGATGGGTATGCTTGGGATTTGGTCATGAGGTCGCTGGGAAGCTGAGAACCAGGGCCAGGGCAGCGAGCAGCAGAGGGACAGAAAGGAGAGGAAGTGGAGACTGAACCTGTGGCCAGTGACCCCGGGAACTCTGCTGTTGTACAAAGGGCACAAGAGAGCTGTAACAGCACGTTGTAAGTGATCAGTTCTGCCCTTTCAGGACATTACATTCTCTCCATGTATTTAACTATTACTTAAAAGTTTCAAATACATCATTCCTGAAGGATACAAGAACACAAAATCCAAATTCCCTAATGCCAGGAGATCTTCAGAGGTTTAACAACTAAGTCTAATTTGCTTTTTTAAAAAAAGATTTAATCTTTATTGTATTTTTTTTCCAAAGACATAAAGGTGTGAAGTGTGCAGATGATGCTGATAAGTGTATGTAAACATTATTACC
Organism: Desmodus rotundus; assembly: GCF_022682495.2. Taxonomy (NCBI): domain Eukaryota; kingdom Metazoa; phylum Chordata; class Mammalia; order Chiroptera; family Phyllostomidae; genus Desmodus; species Desmodus rotundus. Next base: position 90,165,925 of record NC_071397.1, on the reverse strand, counting down.
TCTGGTAATTTAAACCATTGATATAATTGACATAGCCTCTGGGTATCCTTTAATTAAAAGTATATGCTTGTATATTTATCAATGAACCCTTTCTTTTTTAAAAAAAGATTGAAATCTTTCTTTAAGCTGCATCAGTAAATCTATCCTAGTTACATAAGTGTTTGGAGGTAGGCAATTTGGAAACAGCTACAAATTTCTTTCTTGAGCAAGTTCTCATTAGCAAAGTGTAAAGAGAGCTGGTGTATCAGCCTGCATAAAGCACCTGGAATTTTGTGTTCCTACTCACTGCTATCAAATGCATTATCCCGGAGGCAGCTTCGTGAAAAAAGCCAGTGAGACTGAAGTAGGCCGAAAAAACCTTTGAGAGATGAAAGCTTCTTTAAAGTTTTCGGGAAAATTTAGTTACCATCTGTCTTACTTGAAATGAAATGGAGTTAAAAATAATTCCACCCCCATCCTGCCCTTAATCTTTTTTGGATACCGATTACAATTTATTGCAAAGTCTATTCGATGAATTCCCAAATGTGGGTGGAACCTCCTCTCCCTGAGAACAACATCTCTTTGCAGGTCACAAGGTGAGAAGCAATTCTTGACTTTCAGAACTTCAGTAAAGTGCAGTCTGAATGAGAATGGCCCAAGGCCTTTGTCTCCCAGGGCTGTTGGCTTCACTCTCCCTTCCTGTGCTTGAGCAACAGGTTTGAGATTTGTGGTCAATGGGACACTTGTAATATCAGTCCACAGTTTCAGAATCCCGTCATGGGAAGGTGAGTCAATATTTGGAACCTGGCGTGTAGTTAGTGATGTTTTGGGCCACTCGGAAGGGAGGTTGCTGAGTTATGCCTGCCTGCTGTCTTTGTACAGACCTGGTACCTTGCTTTATTTTTTCTTCTCCCCCTTATCCTCTTCTTCCTCCTGCTCTGTGCTTCTCAATTCCGCGTTGTCACCTGACCCTGACATCTGCTGTCCAGCCAGGGACCAAACTCCAGGACCTTGACTCTGGGTTGTATTTCTGAATCTGATGCAGTTGCCACTACTGACAGATAGGGGTTTGGACAGAGCTTCATATATTTGCCATTATATATCATAAATACATATATTTAATAAAATATATTTTATATAAAAATAAAATCAACAAAACATTATATATCATAATATATTACATATATTATACACTATATATATTACATATTATAGTTAAAGATCACGTTAACCTACAGGAACATTTGGCCAATCAGTGTCTCTCCTGCTTAAGTGTGCATGACAATCACTGAAAATATAGGATTGTGGGCTCCGCCCTGGGACTGGGGAAGTGGAGAGGAGAAATAAAAAAGCATTCTGATGAGCGCTCTTGGCAATTCTTATGTAGGTCTACTTTAAAAAATATAGACACAAGTTTGACTTATTTCTTTAAAATAGTATATAAATTACTACACCCTGACGAATCATTAGTAGATGCCACACACAGGTAAAGAAAACAAACGAACAAAAAAAATGACACAGTTTTGATGGTTGAGATGTTTTTCCTTTGTGCCTCTGTAAATGGCCTCCTGTAGCTATTCCCTTAGTGCAAGCAGTTGACAAAGCTTTTTAGGGCCTCCAAGGAAAATCAGGCATTTTCCAATAGAAATTGTTATCGCAGTGAAAGGAAACAACTTATTTTTTTCTACCCTAGCATCAATGCTTGGCCAGGTATTTCTAAAATAAGCAGAGATCTGGTATTTTGTACAGAACACAGTTTTCTGATTACCTAGTTTGTTCTTTTAGAGATAGAATGCTAGGAAGTCCAGGCCGTATCTGTGGCGGAGAATGTATTGTGACTACAAACAGCAAAGTGAAATTCTCAGTTGTCTCCTAGCTACTGATCTTGGCGGGCAACTGAAAATTTTGTAAACCACACTGACCCCCATGAGCTGGCCCTGACATCCTAGTAAGCTGAGCATCAAAGGGATGCATGCACGCAGACGAAAGGGAAAAATTAAAGAAACCCAAAACGAGAATACAAAAACTGAAGCCCTAAGGGGCTGCGTTCTGTTTTTAAAGAACAATATTATAAAAAAGCCTGTAAGATTATGTAAAACTAGAGTCAGAAAACTTGGGAAAACCGATTCCAGAAAACTTGGGAAAACTGATTCCAGATGATCCCAATTTCAAAGAATGACTTTATTCATGCTAAACATATAGCCTGTGGGGTCTGGCTTCTGTCACCTTCCAAGTCAAGTGAGAAACAGATTTTCTGACTATTTTTTGTTCTCAGCTTCTAAAGCTCTGCTTGTTAGGTAGAGTTTTGAGCGTGTGTGAGAAAGATAAAAGCCTTTTTCATGTGGGGTGCGCAGGGGAAAGTGATAGGGAAGGGCTGGGAAAATATTATCACTAATAACCTGCCCAAATTAGGTAAGCACAGAGGGTGAACCAAAAGATCTGATGATTCTTTTTTTGAATACAAATTTAATGGGTGAAAAAGGGAAAGGGCAATTGAATGGAACGGGCAGTGAGTCTACCTCCTAACTGGAAGCATTTAAGACATGCTTCCTAATGACGGTGGTTGCGGCCTGCGTGCCCACCCATGGCTCGCATGAAAGTGAGTGAAAGCCCCGAGAAGAGCTTTAATCAGGCCCGTCCCCTGACAGAAGCCAGCTTGTACTGAGGAGGAGGCCCTCCCTCCTGTCATGGGTGGGAGACCACCACCACTCAATTAGACAAAAGGTAACACCCTGTGGTTTAGAATTCTTGAGGAGCCCCAATTAATTTACTCACCTGCTAGTGTATGCCATGTTGAGTTACCATTTTTTGGGTACAGTTTTATATTTTTTTCCTCTCAAAAATATTCTTATTTATTAATGTTGGCTTAGTAATGTTATTCCCCTGCAGAGATAAGGAACCACGTTCATCTCAGCATTCTTGCCTACTTCCTCTCCCTTTCCTCCTCGTTTTAATTAACAATTGCTCAGTGCCTTGAGGGCTGTCATTAATTAAAAGACTTAAAAAAAAATCCTTCAGGAATAAGTGGAACTGGTATTTTCCTCTTTTTAAAGCTGAATGTGGTTTTAAGATTTGTTTGGCTGTGTGTTTCTTCTTCTTTTTGTGGTCTGCTCCTTGTGATTCAATTCATTTCTGAAAGGTTCAGTTGCTGATTTTATGCAAATATATGATTTTTCCATATAGGCAATAAAATCTCTTGATGTTTTATTAATTCATGCTTTCCTTAGAGTTTAGTAAAAGAGCTTTCACAGCATGGGAATTATGCTTTAATAGGAGAAAAATACAAACATTAGTAACTTGTAATCGGGAAAATGTACATTTTGGTAATTTCTTTTTGCATTGTTTAAGAAGAAGGGAAAGATATCTTTGGGAGTTAAAAGAATTCACTGATGAAGGCAGATGGAAGTGATAACTAGTGAGTACATGGGCCTCCAAGCCATTAGACTGTGCTTATACTGCCTAATTACTATTTTGACCACTGATAGAATTTTTTCTCCCTCTAGTCTATGAAAAAACAGATTAAATAAGAGACTATAAAGGGACCAAAATCATTTCAAAGGTGGCTTAATGAAAAAAGGATAAAATGTTCTGCAGTTTTATGGAAGGTTATAAAACTTATGAAGTGAACCGTTTTCTGATGATAAAATGCTCCTGGCAAGATGTCCAGAAGCTTCTCAGACACAGGATACAGCAGTGTCTCTTTTGGCCCACCAAGGTCACCGTGAGAGGCACACAAATATTTCATCACAGCAAATTGCTTCTGGAGTTTCTAAATTCCGTTTCCCATGTTAAAATACTGTAATGCAAACCATAGGAATTAACTTCAAAAATCATAAGTGTGTGAGTTGAATTATAAAAGCCAGCTTGTCTTTTATTAAAGACCCCTTTGTGAGAAATGCTCAGTGAGAAAATAGTCAAATCCTTTCTTTACTCTCTCTTGTCATTGGGCTTCTTCAGGGCGTGATACTCCAAAGCTATATCCTCTCCCTGCATACTTTCCAGGGCTTTCTTCGCTAGTCAATCCTTCATCAACTCTGCTCACCACATTGCTCTTCTCCAAATGTAGGATCTCTGTGGCAAATAGCCTTCGATACAAATCATTAGTCCTAAGGTGGTGCACTTCTAACTCTTTCCTGACCTCTTGAATGAAAATACCTTTAAATCTTGAAAGCAATATAAGCTTATTTTGAGATATTAAACAATTAGAGAGGGAAAAAAATCACAAAAAATTCCACCATTTTGAAAACTCCATCCATACTATCTTGCTGTATTTCATATCTACATTTTAACATGATAACCATAGTTAATATCTTGGATTATATGCTTTTTCATTTAACATTAAACTAAAGACATTTGCATGTTGCTATCCAGTCATATATCAAATTATAACAGAGCTGAGGAGTGTTCATCGAGGGGATGGATCAGCACTTGCTTAATCATTTCTTTTCAGTTGGATGTTTGATAGCTTCTAATAGTGCAATTATAAATAATGCTATCTTTAACAATGCATAGCATTCTTTCTTTAGGGGAGAGACTCTAAGTGGAATTACGGGGTTTTTGAATACTTACAGGTATCTTAAGATAAGTGTATTTTACCTATGTCTTAAGATATATTGACAATGCCAACTTTTGGTCTCCAAAAATGATAAGATTTGTGTTTGCTAATTTTCTGTTTTTTATTTTAAAATAATTTCAGAGGGTGATCCAAAAGATTCACAAGAAATTTTAAAAGAAAATTTATAATAACTAAAAGAAAAATGACAAGAATAGTATTAAAAAAATACCTGTATGCCCTTTGACAATGGCCCCAATCAAGTTCTTCCAACTGCCCCAATCATGTCCGTCACAGCAAAAGCACCACTACAGTATCCTGTGCTGTACCTGATCACAGTGTCTCTCTAGTCTCCTCCAATCTGGAGCACCTCCTCAGTTTGTCCTTCACCTTCATTCTGAAGATGACATAAACGATGTCAATCTTAATGTCTCATCATCACCTACGATACAATAAAGCTAAAACTGATCTCACCACCTTTTTCTCAAAATTAACCCTCTCACTGAATTCCCACTTTCTGTCATCTTTTTTTCCAATAACCTCAGCTTAAAACTTTTCCTTTCCCTTAGTTCATATGTGATTACCAAATTGTTAAACATTATTATCCAACTGTCACTCAATACCTTTACTTGCATTTTCCATTAGCACCTCAATCTGGACATGTCCACCACTAAACACATCAGCTTCTTTTCAAAACCTCCTTCTTAGCCTCCTATCCCTGTGAATAACCTCTGAATGGCACCAATTCTGGCCAAATGGGCCAAGCCAGCATGAGGGAAGATGGGCAGCAGGAAAGCATGGGTATGTTCAGAGTAGATTGGAATGGCAAAAGGGGGAAGTAATGAGAGAATAAGCCTTTAAATGCTGTGCTAAATAATTTCGATTTATTCATGCCTTCTTTTGGGACTACACTGTAAGCATTTTAAGGCTCTAGCTATTTTTTAAACTACCTTATAATCCTAGCACTATCTATCTAGCTCTTTGTGTACAGAGTACTAAATATAAGTTTATTCAAAAGTTAAATTATATTGGGACTTACAGCTTGTGAGAGTTGTTTCTCTGCTATAAGTTTCTTTTTTTCTCTAAATGTGTCATGAATATTTCTTTTTTTAATTTTTATTTTTTAACTTTTTTAATTGTTGTTCAAGTACAGTTTGAATATTTCTAACTATAATCACATAATTTGGAAACACAGGTAATCATCTTATCTTTCCTCTAAAGAACAGTGACAGGACTAGACATACAAATTTAGCAAATACTAATATAGCAAAAAGAGAGTAATTAGCAAATACTTGTTAAGGGTCTATTATATTTATGTGAATTTAATTGATGCTTCACTTATCTGTGGAAGTGATAAGCATTTGGGATGTAAAAGTATGAAAACTGAAAACTTTAATTAAGGGTCTAGCATTTATAAAAGATGAACATAGTGGTTTAATTGCCAAAGAGTCTTTTAAAATTCTATTTTCAGCTTTCACAAGAAAATAAGGAAAGTCTAGTGGCATATGTTTGTAGAGTGAAAAATCACATGTTAGGCTATATCTTTAAGAGACAAGTTTATAGCAACAAATGCCTACACTGAAAAAGAAAAAAAGATCTCAAGTTAACATAATTTCACACCTCAAGGAATTGGGAAAATAAAAACAAACTAGCCTAAGATTAGCAGAAAGAAGGAAATAATAAGATTAGAGCAAAAATAAATAAAATAGAGAATAAGAAAAAAGAAAAAATGAACAAAACTAAGATTTGTTTTTTTAAAAGATAATATTGACAAACCCTTAGCTAAACTAAGTAAGGATAATATAGGAAAGACTCGAATAAAGTCAAAACTGAAAGAGGAGACATCACAACAGATGCCTTGGAAAGAAAAGGACCATAAGGGATTATAATGAAGAATTATACACCAACAAATTGGATAACCAAGAAGAAAAGGATAAGTTCCTAGAAGCATACAATCTATCAAGATTGAATCAAGAAGAAACAGAAAGCCTAAACAGATCAGTGACAATTAAATAGTAATCAGAAATCTCCCAATAAAGAGAATCCAGGACCAGATGGCTCAATGGGTGAATTCTCCCAAACATTAATAGAAGAATTAATATCAAACTGTTTTAGGTGTTTCCAGAAAATAGAAGAGGGGACATTTCTAAATTTATTTTATGAGGCCAGCATCACCCAGAGGCAGGGGAAAAACTATAGGCCAGCACCCCTAATGAACATAGATGCAAAAATCCTCAATACTAGCAAACAAATTCAATAGCACATTAGAAGTATTATACACCATGACCAGGTGGGATTTATCAGTAGCATGTAAGGATGGTTCAAGTATGCAAACCAATCATTGTGACACACTGCATTAATAAAATGAAAGATAAACTCCATATATGATCATCTCAGTAGATGCAGAAAAAGCACCTAACAAAACTCAACATCCATCCATGATAAAAACTCTCAATAAAATAGCTATAGAAAAATTAAACATAATAAGGCTGTAATGAAAAGCCCACAGCTGACATCATAATCAATGGGGAAAAACTGAAAGCTTTTCTTCTAAGATCCTATATAAGGCAAGGATACCAACTCTTAACCATTTCTGTCCAACATAGTACTGGAAGTTGTAGCCAAGCAATTAGACAGGAAAAAAGAATAATTGGAAAGGAAGAAGTGAAAGTATCTCTGTTTGTATATGACATGCTCATATATATAGAAAACCCTAAAGATTAGCCAAAGGCTGTTACCTATAATAAGCCAATTTAGCAAAGTTGTAGGATACAAACACAATATGCTAAAATCAGTGGTGTTTCTATATACTAACAACAGACTATCTGAAATAGCAATAAACAAAACAATCCCATTTACAGTAGCATCAAAAAGAATAAAGTACTTATGAATAAACTTAACCAAAGAGGTGAAAGACTTGTACACTGAAAAGGATACAACACTCCTATGTTCATTGCACCATTATTCACAATGGCTAAGATATGAAAACAAACTAACAGTCTATCAATGGGTGAATAAATAAAGACAATACGGCATATACACAAGAAATATTATTTAGCCTTAAACAAAAAGGAAATGTTGCCATTAGTGACAACATGAGTGGATCTCAAGGACACTATGCTAAGTGAAATAAGTCAGATATAGAAAGATATAAACTGCACAGTCTCACCCATATGTGGAATCTAATAGTCAGATTCGCAGAAGGAGAGAGTAGAAGAGGGCTGGGAGGATCAGGGGGAGATGTTGGTTAAAGGGTATACAGTTCAGGTATGCGAGCTGAGTAAGCTCTGGAGGGTTAATGTACAGCACTAATAGTTAACAATACTGTATCGAACACTTGACATTTACTAAGAGGGTAGATGTTAAGTATTGTATAATGCAAAAAAAAAATAAAAGAAAGAAAATGGTTGCTGTGTTAAGGGATGGATATGTTAATTAGCTTGATTATGGACTTCACTTCACAATGTATGCATACATCAGAACATCCAGTTGTGCACTGTAGAGGAAATATATACATTTCCTCTTTGCTAATTATACCTCAATAAAGCAGGGAAGGGGAGACAGTGTGGGTGTGTTCTATTCTGCCATTCACTGGCTGAGAGATGGGGATGATACGCTTCAAACTCTCCACACCTTAGTTTCAATGTTTGTAAAATGGGGATAATGATAATAGTTTCTAGTGTTACAGTTCAGCATTGTTATTGCATTAAATGAGTTAATATATGTGAAGAGCTTATAACAAATGGGGAGGATTGATAATACTCTCTTAAGGTCTCCTTGAGTTGCAGTAATCTTATTCAAATCCAATCAATTTTTATTTTTTAAATATATTTATTGCTTCAATCAATATTCAAAGTAGTTTAGTGGTGTAGGTGCAGTGATGTGTAAGACATAGTTCCCACCATCAAAGAACATCAGAGAATACACATCAGAGAAGTAAAATGATGTTTTGGGGAAAGAAGGTGCGTTGGTTAATTTTATGTGTCTACTTGACTGAACAAAGGTTAAACAATATTTCGGGGAGTGTCTGTGAGAGTGATTCCAGATGAGATCAGCATCTGAAACCGTGGGCTCAGCAGACTGGCCTCCCCAACGTGGGTGGGCATCTTCCAATCCAGTGAGGGCCTGAATAGAACAAAATGTGGAAGATGGAGGAATTCGACCATTTTGTTTACTGATTGCCTGCTTGAGCTGGGACACCAGTCTTCTCCTTGTCCTTGGACTTGGGTTTACATCATTGGTTCTGGTTCCCAGGTCTTCAGACTCAAACTCAGATAGAGATTATACTACCCAGATTTTCCTAGGTCTCCAGCTTGCAAATGGCCGATCATGGGACTCTTCAGCCTCATAATCATGTAAGCCAATTCCTAATAATAAATGTCTTACTATATATACCACTGATTAAGTTTCTCTGGGGGACCCTGGCTAATATGGAAGACATGCTTTCCTTCTTTTGCCAGCTTCCTATCTCAGATAATGAACAGAAAATATCCATCTTCTCACTATTCACTAGATTCTTAGATAAATCCCTTCTAGTACTTCTCTTTTGTTCTTTTAGTAAAGAACTAAAAGAGGACTTTCTTATTTGATTGATTCTGTTATTCATGGGGCCATGTGACACCACGATCAATATTAGTGCACAGAGATATAATGCATCTTTGGATTCAGTTCAACCTGACACAGGATAGGTGAGTATGTCCAAAGCTCTGTCTCTCTCTTCACTAGCCTCTCCTCTCCTTTTCTCTCTCCCCACCTACCAATAGGCTAAACATGAGAGTGTATTCTCACATTCACCCACGCCCACACATGAGTATGTGATCCCAAGGTCTAGATTCTGGATGGGACATGAAACTCCATTCAACCCTTGCCTGAAACCATCTTTTCCCATTTTCACTTGGATTTTGAGGCAATTGCCAAGTTTTTAATAAAGTTACTATTCCACAGGTATGAAGAGCAAGTGCCAGGATTTGGACCTCCTAAACATCCAAAAATATGTTACTTTAAATTTTTCTACAATGTATTTTATCTCAGAAAAACAAAACTCTCCAGTATTATTGTCTTTTAACCATAGCTTTGTTTTTCTTTAGTCATCTTCATCTTAGATAACATCTACATAAATGATCTCAACTTTTTTCTCCTCCTACACCTCCTTCTCCTCCTTTCCTTCCTCTTCTTCCTTCTTTTCTCTCCCCCTCTTCTCTCCTCTCCTTTTCTTTCCTCTTCCTCTCTCTGTCTCTCCCTCTCCCTTGTCTTTTCTCTCTTTCTTCTTCCTTGAAAGGTAACATTCATTTCCCAAATTTTAAAATCTTGTCTTTACAAAAGCTACTCTTGCTTGTTACTGTGGTGATGTCGCCTTGACTCTCCGTGATTCATTAGAGACACTGAATGTTTGTTACTGGGCTTTGTGTTTGCTGCTGAGGCTCTGAAAGTGAATGACCCTATCTCTGTCTTGAAGGGCTTTCAGTCTCTGAGATGTGACAGACATGTGCACGCTCATGCAAATAGCTACGTGACAACACAGAACAGTGCAATGGGTGAGGGGTGGGGTGTGATTAATTTTAATCAGAAGAAATTGGAAGGTCTCCAAATCTAAACAAAATTTATAGATTTCCAAATTGTTAGCTGACTTCAAAGTTATTCAAGGTATCATCAACCAAACTCCAAAGTTGAAAGGCAAAGTATAGAACTTTAGAGTTGGTCTCTTTCCATAAACAAGCTTACTTAATTTTATATTCATGTGGAATTTATAGATGTTAACTGAATTAGAGTGTAACTGAAATTCTAATAAGAGGAACCAAAAGAATGTGAAGGTCATCAAAATGAAACTAAACTTTTAAAGAATGTAGTTTCTGAAATGAATGAATGTTTCTGGACCACAGAATGAAACTCTTTGACAGAAACAAGACAAACAAATGAACAAACCAACCCAACCCAAACCAAACCAAGACAAAACAACACTCCTTACTTCCAAGTGAGAAAATAAACATGGTGCCTCTTAAGATTTGACCCTCTCGCCTGTCTATAGGATCTCTGTACCACCCACATTCACTCTGATGAAGCTACCCTCCAAGACACTTAGGACCAAAAAGCAAGCTTGGCTCCATGGCATGAAGCACAGAGGAACTCTGACTAGTTTATCTGTCCATGATGTCACTGGCCACCTTCTGTTGCCATTCGGATAGGTACTTTGGCATTATATGAATAGATTTATCCCAAAACATAGAATCCTGAGTCAGTTATTGACCTTTTTAATGTATAAAGCACAACCGAGGGTCATCTCAACCCAATAAGCAAGATACAAGACATGGAAAGCAAAGACTTTCTTCTGCAGGGTTTGAGGCCATGAACCTGCTTCCTTACATGGCTGCTGCTGATACATGTCCTGGACTTTTGTCTCCCTATGCCTTGATATCAACTCATTTCCTGGCCCTTCATATTTAGCTGATTTCCCTGAGTCACCCATTGCTTGCTTCCAGTTGAATCTACCTGGCACTGGGTGCCTGTTCTGTTGGTTTGTTGCGTCTACACAGGGCACTATCATCGTCTTCATTCTTGGTTAGATGCTGGGACTTGCTGCTTCTTGCACAGCCTTGTCCAACCCAGAACGACATCTCCTTTTTGGGAATATCTCGTTTTAATTTTCTATTATGTGCTCAGTTCATTTGTTTATTGAATAGATACACATATCCTATCACCTTTGAGAATTTATGTAAAGGCACACAGAACAGTTGTTCCACAATTCATTTACTAGTCAGTTATCTGTTCACGGGTGCCAAATAGAATGAGTAAAATTCCAACTTTAAAACCCTGAGGATCAGAGAAAATGAAATTTGTTGCTATCTTTTAATGTCTTTAACGTGATAGGCAATAAGAAAGCTGCCAAATCAGAATCAATCTAGAAAATTTTTTTTCTGCAAGTGATTGAAAGGGAGCATAAAAAGATGTCAGGCTGACAGATGGATTACTGCCATTTTAGATTTGCAACCAGAAAACAAGGCCAGGCTGCGGATCTCGGTGTGAAATTGCAAGTCTTCTATCTATTTCAGGACATCACCCTGGAACAGCTCGTTTTATTTCCCGGTCATCCACCACTTCTCTTCCACATAGACAGCAGCTGCTCCCCCTGATGAGAGCTGGTCAAGGACAGCATTAGAGTTATAGTCCTCTATATTTTTCTCTTCCCAACCTTTTTCTTTTTTGATGTGTAACAAGTTATAAAAGCTGAAAAGACTGTAAATATACATTGCTGTATGGTAAAGAGGGCGTTCCTAAAATTGGATTATATCATGGAAGAGTAAAATACTATCGACTGTCCATAGTGCTGTCCAACATCTCACTCTGGGGCCATTTTCCCTGGGTGATCTCCCTTCCTACATCTCCCACACTCCCTACACGCTATTTATTGTTCACTCTTGCTGCCTTTACTGGCCTATCTGCCTCAAGCATTCTTTCATTTTCTGACCATTTCCATGAGCCTCCTCCCATCAAAATTTATCTCTATTATTTCTTGACACCAATAAAAAGAGGTATGCCAAGTCCAAGCTCACACTGCATTCAATATTTGAGAATCTGCTCTATATATTTCTACTCCAGAGTTATTTTCATTAAAACGAGTGGTATTAAAACACAGTGACTTATTCTAAGGTAACGTATAGGGAAGAGTAGACATTCAGGCAGCGACACAACATAAATCATAGTACAGACGTGACCATTATTCTTGTATATAAAACTGACTTATGCTTTGATTTTCAAGAATAAAAATGTTTACTGTGGAGTTGAATCTTTTATTATTCAAATGTCTTGGTTTGAATTACTATTATTAATTTTTGAAAAATATTTTATTTATTTTTGGAGAGGGGCAGGGTGGGAGAAAGAGAGCGAGGGAAACATCAATGTGTGTTTGCCTTTCGTGTGTCCCCTACTGGGGACTGGGCCTGCAACCCAGGCATGCGCCCTGACTGGGAATCAAACCCGGGACCCTTTGGTTTGCAGGCTGGCACTCAATCCACTGGGCCATACCAGCCAGGGCAGTTTGAATTATTTTTCCTAGACATTATGTTTTCCCTCTCACCTTGATACTTAAATAATTTTAAATATTTTAATGTCCTTTGTATTTATAGCCTCATTTTGGGGTATGAAACAATCTCAGTGTTTCATCATGAAATAATGAATTTAATGGAAAATTTCCCTAATCTACAAGCAAAATCACTCTAAACTTTTAACAGCAGTTTTGTTCTCCTTCATTTTCTGAAATTAACTAAGCTGAAAGCCATCAACGATGATACAGCATCTTATCGCCAAAGTGGAAGTCAGGAGAGCATGTTGCTAGTTTCCATTCTTTTACCAATTAGTAGTGTGTTGCTGAGGAAATCACAGCACTGCTCTGGGCCTCTAGGTTGAGAGCTGAATCCAGTGATTCTTGAAATTTTGGGGTCACAGATCTTTTAAAAAATGATTTCATTTATTTACTTTTAGAGAGAGGGGAAGGGAGGGGGAAATAGAGGGAGACAAACATCGATATGTGAGAGAGAAACCTCCATCAGTTGCCTTCCATATATGCCCCAACCAGGGACCAAACCCTAACCCAGACATGTGTCCTGTGCCCTGACTATAAATCATGTCAAACCGTGACCTTTCACTTTGTGGGGTCATTACCCAACCAACTGAGCCAGCTGGTCAGGGCTGGATCACAGATCCCTTTGAGAATCAGAAGAAAACTGGTTCATCTCTCTATCATTCACATAAACATACATGTTTTTGCATATGTCACTTAGTCTATTTTTGAATATTATTGTTAACAGAGTCAGTTGTAGCCCCAGTTTGAATTCCACCTTCACCACTTACTGGGTCTGCAACCTCAGGAAAGTTACTAAGCCACTCAAAGCTTCAGTTCCTTATCCACTAAGTGAGGAAAATAACAGCTACTTCATAGGATTATTGTTAATTTTAATATATATTAAAGTACCTAGCTCAGTGTCTGGCACATAGCAGGCCCTAAATAAATGACAGAGAAAAAATTCACCAAGCCAACAAAATGAAAAACAGTGTGTTAAATTTTCTCTCATAGCATTGCGTTTTTAAATTTTACTCTATGTATTTTTAATTTTTGTTTTTAACAATATTATATTTTAGAGCTGTTTAGGTTCTAAGCAAAACTGAGGAAGGTACAAAGTATCCCATGTACTCCCTCCCTTCACATACGCACAGCTTCCCCCATTATCAACACCCCACACGAGAGTGGCACATTTGCTACAATTGGTGAACATACGTTGTCACAGCATAGTCTCCCACAGACCACAGTTTACCTTAGAGTTCACTCTCGCTGTTGCACATTCCGTGGGTTTGGACAAATGTATAACGATGTATATCTAAAATTATAGTATCATGCCGAGTAGTTTCACGAAAAATCATCTGTGCTCTGTCCATTCATCCCTTCCTTCTTCCTCCCAACCCCTGACAGCCACTGTTCTTTTTATGTATGTCACGATAGTTTTGCCTTTTCCACTATGTCGTGGAGTTAGAATCGTACAGTAAGTAGACTTTTCAGACTGGTTCTTGTAATTAGTAATATATGCACATTTAAGCTTCCTCCATGTCTTTCCATGGCTTGATAGCTCATTTCTTTTTAGAGCTGAATAATATTTTATGGTCTGGATGCACTACAGTTTATTTATCCGTTCACCTTCTGAAGAGCATCTTGGCTGCTTCCAAATTTTGACAATTACGAATAGAAGTGCTATAAATATCTGCGTGCAGGTTTCTGTGTGCATGTAAGTTTTCAACTCCTTTCAGTAAATATAGTGCACAATTACTGGATCACATACAAAGCAGGACCCACAAAAAGCCCAGAATTATCTTCTAGAGGGCCAGCCTGTTGAAATACAGGCTTTCCCTGAGCTCAGCTTCAGTGAATTTTTTTTGAAGACTCTTTTGATGTGTTTGCCCATTTCATGATGGGTGATTTATGAGCACACCTGCCCACACCATATTGAGTGTTCAGCAGTTTTTGACCAAAAATGGCATGGGCCCTGTGCCCCACCCTCCCTATTCACCCAATCTCGTCCTGAGTACCTTTTTTTTTGTTTCCCCCTGGATGAAAAAATTCTTCAGAGGGAAACGTTTTGCCAGTGTGTAAGAGGTGAAACATAAAAATGGCAGAAGCACTAAAAGGTATCAAAATTGTCAAGTTCAAAAACTGTTTTGAGCAGTGGAAAAAAATGTCTCAGTAGGTGTATTGCATCAAATGTATATTGAAGGTCACTGAAGTTTAAACATATAAGAAGTTTATGAAGTTTAAACATATAAACATAAACATATAAATACACAATTTTTAATAAATAAATCCCATTATTTTGGGTTCCCCTCATAAGAGCATGTTTAGTTTTACAAGAAACCGCCAAATCGTCTCCCAAGGTGGCTGTACCATTTTGCTTCCCACCAATGATGAATAAGAGCTCCTGCTACTCTACACCCCTCCCAGAGTTTGGTGCTGTAAGTGTTCTGGATCTGGCCATTCTGATAGGTGTGTATCGGTATTTCATTGTTTTAATTTGCATTTCCCAGATGACATATGATGTGGGGCATCTGTTCATATGCTTATTGGCCATCTGTGTATGTTCTTTGATGGAGTATGTCTTTCTGTCTCTCTCCTTTTTAAAGAAAGTTGGCTGACGCCTTTATTGCTTCGGGGGCAGGTGGGTGCTCAGGAGCTCTTGGTGGGGTGGGCTCACCTTCATGGGCTTCTGGCTGCTCAGGACGGCACTGGCCCTGTGGATGGTGGCTATGCGCAGATCTGGGTGGTACTTGTTCTTGCAGATCATGTGCTGGATGCTGCTCAGTGTGGCCCGGGTGTTGTTGTTGATGGTAGTCCGCATGTAGGTCGTGGCTGGCTTTTGTTGGCCCGATCTCTGCTTCGTGATGACACCACACCTTTGCCATTGGCTGCTGGCTCCATGCCTACCTTCTTGTGGTGAATCAGCCCAGTTGTAACAAAAGGAGTGGTGGTGTGGGGAACCGTTCCAGGCGTGGGAAATGTGGCTCAGCCCCCACTCGGAAAACCAGTGGGGAGCGAGGTTGGCGAGCAGGACCCACATCTATGGATGAGTTCTCCAGTGGGAAATCAGGCCTGCATTGTACTTGGACTGCTATGAGACTTGCTCTTGCTAAAAAACTCCCTCACCCTGAATTGAGGAAGCAAATGTTTACTGAGTATCTTTATCTTCCCAGAATCTGGGCTAGACCCTCCAGGTATGGGACATAGCCCTTTCAACCATTTACATTGCAAATGTACTCCTTTGATGTATTCAGTGACTTCCTCTCCTGTGTCTGCAAAGATAACCACCCAAAACAAAGCTTTGTATAGTAAATAGGACCTTCGATGTTAAGGGCCTCAAAAACCTATAAAGGCTGGTCACCCCAAGGCTCTTGGCGCTCCCCCCTTGAGGGAGTGGCCGAGGCGCTGAGAGCTGCTCTCCTCTTGAGAGAGTGGCTGCGCCATCCCTTTTCCCCCACAGGACCTTTTCCCCCACAGGACGTCTGTAGTCCGTGTGTATGTGTATTGGAATACTGAAACCTCAACAGCAGATCTTGAGGGCAGAGATCTGCGCCATGGTGGGTCTTCAGATTATTGGGTTCAGTGCTGTACATCTGCTTTTTCCTCTTGATCAGGAAGCTGGAGCAGTTCCGGATGACCAGCCATTGCAGATATGGTGGGAGCTCCTCTCGCAGTGGCTGATGAAGTATCTTTTAAGGTCTTTGTCTTATTTAAAAATCTAGTTCTTTGTTTACTTGCTGAATTTTGAGAGCTCTTTTTATATTTTGGATAACAGTCTCTATCAGGTATATCTTTTGAAAATATTCTTTCCCAATCAGTGTCTTGTCTTTTCACTCACTTGACAACATGTTTTGTAGAACAGATATTTTTCATGTTAATGAAGCCCACCTTATCAATTATTTCTTTCATTCATCATGCCTTTGATGTTCTATCTAAAAAGCCATCACCAAACCCAAGGTCTTCGAGATTTTCTCCTTTGTAATCTTCTAGGGGTTCCACATTTTTGGGTTTTACATTTACATTTGTCATCCATTTTGAGTTCACTTTTGTAAACAGTGTGAGATCTGTACCTAGATTCATTATTTTGCATGTGAATGTCCAGTTGTTCCAAATGATACTTAATTTTACTTATAAATAATGTTTATTTATTACTACAGCATAGTTGGTAAGTCTGTACTTACCATGCAAGCATCACAGAAGGTTGCTTTTCAAAATAGTCTTTGAAAAAAAATTAGGGATCAGATGCAGACTAGACATTTCATTAAACAAGTTGGAGGAGCACGCATACTAGATCGAATTTTTTGAGATTTATAATGTTCCCAGCATATTAAAAGTTCTGATCAATCCTAAAATAAGGAAAGATAGTGATGGCTTATATAACTAGGTTACTCATTTCTTACTCCCAATCCTATTAATTTCTCCAAGAATTAGTGTTCCTGGACACACTTCAGTTCTTTTGGTCTGGTATTCTTTATCTTCCTTTAAGTCTCATCTTCCTCAAGAAATTGCTGTTACTTATTCAGAAGCCATTGTGTATGGTGGACATTAGTATTGATAAAATATTAAGTGCATATAAAAATAGCTATACAAGATGAATGAACTCAGTGAGATATTTTATCCATGTTGACAAGGCCTGAAGCACAGCCAAATCAACCAATCAATCAATCAATCAAAATTCTTCACACTCTGAACAACTTCTAATTATGCTTGCTGTCAAATATAGAGACTCATCTTTAATAAGACCAGTCTCAATACATATCCTAGAAATAATGAATATGATAGCGCTTCATATAGTTCTTCATCTACAGAGACATGTGAGATGGCTGACATTCACTTAGTTATTTTATCAAAGTATTTGACAGAGGGCTATGGAAAACACTTTGGAAACTGTAAATAGGCACCAAATTGATGCATTGAGACCATCATTTTGGCATTGGCGGCTCTGACAGTTTGGAAATTTGGGAAATCCCATCAGATTTAGAATACCAATTTGATAGTAAATAGCCATTTGTAGACTTCTAAATATATTTAACACCCAGAAAAGCTCAAATCCTTTTTCTTTTAGTCAGTCTAGATCTTCCAAGAGTCTTGACAGCTTTCTCTGTGCCTCTTTATCTAGACCTACATAGTATTTCTGCACCAGTGACCGAATTCTGACCGTAAAGCTGGATTACAGAGCAGGAAGTAAAATATTTTTTTTAAGTGAGAAAGAAACCTCATGCAAACAAAACAAAACAAAACAAAAAAACCACCAACACCATAAAAAATATAAAAACCAAAAAGAACTGAGAGAAAGTTTAGTTTCTGGGATTAAGGCATTGAGTACTTCTCCAAAACAGAAATGCATTTTTTTGCATTCATAGGAATTATTATACATCTTTTATGGGGGAAAGAAAACTTGACCCAAAACAAAGATACATCCTTCAATTATGCCATATGCAAACAACATACAGTGGAAATTAATAACCCCATCCTGAAACTTAACTTTATGAAAGTTCTTGTTTTCCTAAAATTTTGAATAACCCACAAGGATTATTTGTTTTAGCATATACTTGTATTTTATAGGCAATTTCAGGACTAGATTTCCCAAAAAAGAGGGGCTTTCCTTGCATAAAGTGTTTATATTTAAAATAACATATATGTAGGCAGAGGCTTATTCCCAGCCACTTACCAGCCTCAGAATCCTGCAGACACCAGTTTAAGTTGGTATTGCATTTTTACCAGTTGCTTAACAGGATTTTGCTCCATCAAACAGTTGCACAAATAAAAAAAAAATATTTGAAGTGACTCACACTACATCATGGCTGGAAACAACAAAACATTTAAAAGGTCTTTTGTATAACATATTGCGAGTCACCAGCTGTTTTTCTGATCCGCAGAGCAAACCCTGCCCGGAAAGACTGCTGCCCAGAAGGCACGGGCTGACATTGATTTGAATCTACCAGCTCTCCCGGTGGATCAGATGGCATCTCAGCACTGGAATCAGTATTGCTATCACATACTCATCTGTCGCCTCATGGGACAAGAGCTGCAAGAAATATGAAGGGAAATTGCTCCCGTTAGGGGACAGCTACATTTATTTCTGCTGAAAAAAAAAAAAGCCGCCACCTATAATGTGCATGTTAAAATGATGCCTAACTCTAAAATGAATCCATCCTTTTCTGCCCAAATATTAATAAACTCAGCAGAATAATTCATTATCGCTACTTCCCAGCCCTATTCTTAGCCTTCCTTGGGGTTGAGCTGACCGATTTGTATAGTCAAGTCTGTGTGGAAGTGATTTGTCCTCTCAGAAACTCACACCCAAAGGCAGTGCACAGTGGCTGCCACTTTTGCCTTTGTGTTCATTTCCATCCTTGTGAACACGCCCACCGCAAAAGGACTCTTCACTTGCTGAATCAGATCCAGGAACTTTTCTATGTTTTTATTTATTCTTCAATTTCCAGGATGACCCTTTAATTTGAAAGACCATGACCATTTTGGGAAAGGCAATTTCAAATTTTAACTTGTTTTCTAACCCCCAATAAACTGGCTTTACTTAATGGGAAGCAGCGTCATTCTCCTAAGTGCTCATTAGCCCTCTGCACTTTCACTTTTTCACATAAACAGCAGGACCCTGACTTCCAGTAAATATTTGTAAAGCTCAGTAATTCAAAACAGCCTGACTTAAGCCTGTGCTCACAGAAAAAGCACAACCTCCAGCCCCACATCACACACATATACCCATCCACCCATCCCTCCACCCATCCACCCAACCATCCATCCATCCATCCACCCACCCACCCATCTCTCCACCCATCCACCCATCCATCCATCCACCCATTCATCCACCCATTCATCCACCCATTCATCCATCCATTCATCCATCCATCTATTCACCCATCCACCCATCCATCCATCCATCCATCCATCCATCCACCCACCAACCTGTCTG
This sequence comes from Desmodus rotundus, assembly GCF_022682495.2. Lineage (NCBI taxonomy): Eukaryota > Metazoa > Chordata > Mammalia > Chiroptera > Phyllostomidae > Desmodus > Desmodus rotundus. The sequence continues at coordinate 90,146,407 of NC_071397.1, read as the reverse complement.
TCCATCCATCCATCCGTCCATCCATCCATCCATTCACCCACCCACCCACCCACCCATCCACCCATCCTCCCCCCTACCCATCCACCCATTCATCCATCCATCCATCTATTCACCCATCCACCCATCCATCCATCCATCCACCCATCCACCCACCAACCTGTCTGTCCATCCATCCATCCGTCCATCCATCCATCCATTCACCCACCCACCCACCCATCCATCCACCCATTCAACCACCTGTCCACCCACCTACCCATCCATCCATCCACCCATGTACACATCCATCCAATAAATATTTACCGAATAACTGTTATGGACCTGGAGGTACAGCCACAGATAAACAAACAAGGCCTCTGCTATCATAGATGAAGGAGGGCGGTAAGATTGGTCATGGCATGTCTTACCCTAAAAAACGCTGTGATTTGATGATCAACACGGCTGTTACTCTCAGAAGACTGACCTTAATTCTATGCGTTGCTCAATGCATTCTGTGCCATGAAAATATTCAGGGACAACATCTTTGGTTTAAGAATATAAAATATATTTAGAAAAGCAAAGATGACACTTGGCCTCTAAGATATAGCCTGTCAAATATTCTTAAACAGATAATAATCTTAGCAGAAGAATTCATAAATACATTTAATATATAATACTAAACATAGTGACAGAAGCACAGATGATGTCTGCATGATGAATTGTTGACCAAGTATTTCATTCAGAAAAAAGAGAAATAAATTTTTGCGGGTCTTAGGCCATAGAGAAAGATATCATTAAATGCAAAGCTTGTTTAGCAAAAAGTAAATTCAATAGACAGAGTAGCAGTTATTCTTGGGAGTAACAGGTCATTAGAAGCTTTTAAGATTCTCATAACGAATGACATTGCCGTAGGTCCTTGTCAATCCCATCTTGGCCCTGATCACTTCCTGTCTTTGGTTGTTTTTTTAAGTCAGGAGGCTGCAGTATAATACATCTTGACATCAGAACCTAAAATATCAGATTGGCTCAATTGTTATGCAAGTAATGTTGCTTTGCAAATGACTGCTGCGAGATGGGATGCTACCAAGCGAAGGGGAAAATGCATGCCACCTCCTCTCCCTGCTGCCTGTGGCTTAATCGGAAATAACATCTACGAAGGAATATGTGACACTTCCATCCAACAAACAATGCGTTTCATGGGCAACAGTACCTGCAATAAAATTTCGCGTACAAGGGGTTAGGACTCAGCAGCTTTGCCTCTGCCTGTGCGTCCCCTCACCACCTCGCCTTTGCCCTGCACTACCAGAAAAGGAGGGGGGGGTGGCAGGAACCTGGGAGGCAGCATTTTCCAGTGTTCATCCAGATTAGGATTCCAGCAACAGGAATGGTTTTCTCCCCCAGGGCAAACGTATTTAAACTCTCTTGCGGCCTCAGGAAGGCTACCAACAAACTGTTCTCTGTGCAACCCTAATTCAAAAGGAATTTAATTAAAAAATTACACTTTGTAATTAGTATTTATGAATCTTGATACTCATGAGGTCTGATCACTTCCCTCCTTCTTTATCAATTACCTTGGGGCATCAAAAACTGTATTTAAACAGATTTGAAGCTAAGCACAGGAGTCGTTGGACAACTGACTGGTGCTGAGAGAGAACATGTACACGATAGGACGTCAGAGGAAGAGATTCTGGGAAATTTCTCCTGCACTGACATACCCAGAGCATGTCTGTGTCTGCTTTTAAAGATCTTCTTAGGATAAAAACACTGAAATAAAAAAAACATACACATAGAAATGCAAAAACATCGGGAGAATTCCTTGGAAATTTCTCCTATTTTTCCCATTCCTCAGCATGCACTGCCAAGTTACCTTCGGGCGTATGATAATGTGTCTATTATCAGCAACCACTCCCTGTATATTAATAAGAAGATTCAGGCTGCCTAACTGCAGAATGAGGCTTAAATTAGTTATAGCCTTAACTTAGTTATAAGCCTACACTTTTGTTCTTATCACGGCATAAGTTTTCACAAGCACCCACTGCAGAGTGAGTACTCAATAAGAATGATTTTTGAAGGGAAGAGAATAAAAAATGGGCTGTAATACCTAGTGCTGTACACTATGGCCACTGCAGGAGGTAGAATGGAAGTACCATAAGAATGTCATCTAATTCTGTGGTGTCAATGGGGTGTAGCAATGGTTCACTGCCTCCTTAGCAATGGTTAACCGGACTTACAAAAGGTCGTGTGAAGAAGCTACTTAAAGAGGCTCTACTTTCAGGTCTGGTATCAGAAAGTAAATGAAAGTAATGAGGGAAGGAAGGAAGGAAGGAAGGAAGGAAGGAAGGAAGGAAGGAAGGAAGAAATGAATGAGTGAATGATGGATATCACTGTGGCACATAGCTCTCTTAAATACAGCTAACATGTGGAGGATACTGAGGGAGGTTTTAGCAACTAGTACATTCTTCGGCTCACATTCTCTTGGCCAGAACTCAGGCACATGGGATCAGAATCCACATGCCCAGAAGGAAGGAAAATGGGTTCAGTGATCAGCTAGTCAGTCTCTGCTGGAAGGAAGGACTCAAACACCCAGCCACTCTGTCTGCTTGGTCCATGGCTATAGCTCTCCATAGGCTCAGCCAACACCTTCCCTGCACCTCCAGCCCATAGCATCTGCAAAGACTCTTGTCTCCTGCAAGACTAGGGAGCCTGTCCGGCAGAGCATACTTGGCTCCATCTTCCTGGTTCTAGGTCCTCATTCTTTTTTTTTTTTTTTTTAACATTTTTTTTATTGTTGTTCAAGTACAGTTGTCTCCACTTGCCCCCCATTACTCCCCCCACCCTAGCCATCCCCACTTCATTCTAATTTCAATTCTAGTAGCAAAGCCCCTGTACCGCTCATGTGCCTAAATCTAGGCATTCATTCCTGCCTGTAACCCTGCCCCTCTGGGGTCAGGTCTGACCAGTCAGGGGTCTATTAGGAAACACAGCACACTCCAACTGGGTAATGTGAGGCATTCAATACAGGCCCCATTAGCTAATGTATGAGGAAGGCACAGAGAAAATACAAGAAATAGTGAAGCACCTGGGGCTAGGTCAGAGGGGCTGAAGGAAGGTGTAGTAATAGGAACGAGTGGGAAAGGCCAGCCTCAATCTCACAGGGAGGGAGCTGGGGATAAACGCTCCCAACCCACTCTCCTTCCATCCTCTGATTTCTTGCTGGTGCTTCCCATTGGCAAAAGCCAATGGCAAGCCAGAGGTAGGTGAGCCTTTGATTCTGCTCATGTAGGTGGGCTTCTAGGAGCATAGAGCATGGTGTAGAAGGATGGAGAACAGATCTGAAGGAGCAAATGGAAGCCATCCAGCATAGCAACCCTGGGTCTAAGCATCTCAGACCCCCTTCTACAGCCCAGTCCCCAGGGCTGAGTTCCCACTGCCAGCTGCCATACCTTCACACAGAGAACTGCCAATATGTTAGAGCTTCGAACAGGTGCTTCCAGACATCCCTCCCTAAGATCAGCAGCCTATTTACCTGGGATGACTCCTATGCCCCAGTTGGAAGAAGAGCAGTTCCTGCAAGACAAGCCCATTTTATTTGCAAGGCTGTGTGATGTGGTGCAAGGATCACGGGCTCTGGGTCCAGAGAGGCCAGTGGTAAAAATGCGCACCTGTCACGTTTAGCTGCAGAACATTGACCAAGGTTGACTCTCTGAATTTTAGCTGTAAAATAGACCTAATAAAACCAATATTCCCACTGGACTGTGTCGTTCTGAGAATCAGATGAGATAGTCTGGGTGAAAGCAATGTACACATTTTACAATATTACACAAAACAAGGGTGGTATGATGGAATGTGGAGGATGTGGCAGCAGCCATCACGATGAAACTATGAATAGGTATGACATATTTTTAAAAGCGCATAGTAATTTCTTGACTTGATTTTTTGGAAGACATTTCCTATTTTTTCACCACTGTATTAGCATCTGTATTTGGCTGACTGCGCAGTATATTGTCCAGGGTTTCTTTAGTTCATCATTCTAAATTTCCTATCTAAGCAGCTATTCCTACTCTGTTACTCCAAACAGCATAATTAGAGTGTTATAAAAGCAGGTCTTTCAAGGAAATATCCTGAACTATCAGACAGCAACCTACATCACAATTTTTAATTGGGACCCCAAGCTGAAACCATTATGTGACTTTTCCCAAGTCCACAGCTCTATGAGACAGCCCCAGGGTCAGAAGCTACTGACCGAGAGTCCAGTGTTCTGGCATATCATACTCTGTCTCTCCAGGACACAGAAATTTCTTGCCTTAATCTTCCTGAGATCCAACTCACGTACCTGACACTAAGGGAAAGGAAGTGGACTGCTGGCATTTCCCCTCAAGTTGGGACACTCACATGTAAAAGCTGAGTAGGGAGACTGGAAAAACAAAACAAAAAAAAGAAAGAAAGAAAGAGGGGGATCAGAAATTCCTATTGCAGGGTGCCTTTTTGCATCCTTTATGTGTTCAGAGATGATGAGACCATTAAAATTTCCAGTTGAAACTATTTCTGCAATGGAATAAACTTATTATGAAGAGGGAATTTTGAGAAAGCCAAGTGCCTTCAAACTATCACCTTGCTGTGCTGCAAAGCATTTCCGCTTATCATCTCTACATCCCAGGAACTGATCAGGAGAAGGTTTTGCTGATGACTCTGCTCATCACCTGCCAGTCCAGGATTAGAATATTCTTAAATTTCCACCCAATCTTGCCTTACCAAGATGATTGATTTTTAGCAGTTCTTTTTAGAATGTATGACTATACTAAGAATTCACACACCTGTTCCACAGTCTGTCAATTGTCTTAGTTCCTTTATTTCCTGTCCTTTATAATTGTACAACATTATTGCCTGATCTATAAATAAACTGCCCTTTCCATAAGTCTTCTTGGGGGTACTGGAACACTCCAGCGTCCTTATGCTTGGCCACTCCCCTTTGGTCTGTAACAAAAATAACTTGCTTGCTCTCTCCACCTGGGGCATCTCTGTCATTCTCTTCCCTGCCCCTCCTTTTCTAGTTGATTGGTCTCAGAATGCTCTTACCTTCCTCCCCTCTTCTGCCTGTGTGGGACAGATCTGGAGATCCTCAATTCTTGCTGCTCTGTATTTCTGTCCCAGGTTTTCTAGCATAGAAATGTCAAGCATCAAAGCCATCACTTTTGCCATCTATTTGTCGATCTCCACTGCTCATTGACCACCTGCATTCCATTGGCACTGGCAGCCCCAACTCATGATCCTACCTTTGCTGAGTTCTCCAAGTCGGAGAAGTGTACCACCATCCTCTGCAGTGTCCTTATTGATATTTTTATCTACAATAGGAAAGGACTGACTACTTAATGTATTTATTGTGTAATTTTTATTACTACATATCTATAATGGTTTATAAGTGTATATAACTCATTTATTAAATGACGTGGACTCAACATAGATGACATTAAATAAGAACTGGATGTTTTTTACACCACCACCTTCTGGCAAACTCTTCGAATTCTTCTTCTGTTCACCCAGATGAAATCTTGGGTGACGGTTAATTTTAGTGCCCACTTGACTATTCTAAGGGATACCCAGAGAGCTGGTAAACATTACTTCTGGGTATGTTTGTGAGGGTGTTTCTGGCAGAGATTAGCTTTTGATTCAGTAGACTGAGTAAAGAAGATCTACCTTCACTGAGGTGGGCCGACATCAGCAATGTGGGGGCCCAAATGGAACAAGGTGGCAAAGAAAGGGTGAAAGCTTTCCTTCTCTTCCCGAGCTGGGGTGTCATCTTTTCCTGTCCTAGGACATCAAAGCTCATGGTTCTTGGGCTTTTGAACTCTAGAACTTTACAGCAGTGGCCCCCTGGATTCTCAGGCTTTTGACCTTGGATGGGTAGTTACACCAACAGATTCCTGGTTCTCAGGCCCTTGGACTTGAACTGAATTATACCACCAGCTTCCTGGTTTATCAGCTAGCAGACAACAGATCACAGGACTTCTTGGCCTCTATTACTATGAGAGCCAATTCCTGTAGTACATCTCCTCTTACATCAATATCTATAGCTGTAGCTACTCCTATATCTATCTTGTTGGTGTGTCCCTTTGCAGAACCCTAACTAATGCACCAGGTCCCATACCTTTTCTGGGCACCATTCTGACATTAGTCAAAGTCTCATCTAACCATCTAGACATCTTATACTTTCCTTCCCAGCTCAGGCTTAGCAGACCACAAGGGGGAGGAGGAGTAGGGTGTCCACTATTTCTCTTCTGCTTCCCCACTCTTCTCCTAGAACTCCCTGTGCCGCTTCAGGATGGGATGGGGAAAAAAGAGAGAAAGCAGCTCAAGAGCTTCCTCTTTCACACAGCAGCAGGGTGGCCCTGGCAGAAGTTAAGTTAGGTCATGTCAACCCCTCTGCTGTTCAGAACCATCTACTAGATTTCCCAATTAGGAGAAATATCACTTGTGATTCTAGTGAAAAAATCGTTAGCCGGTTGCTAAAGATGAAAGCCACATTTCTGTGGCTTCAAGAATTAATAGGAGGGGAGAAAAATGAAAGCTAGGACACAGGGTTGGGCAAAAGTAGGTTTACAGTTGTGAGTCTGAGGAACACAACTTATTCATGTATTTTTATCCATTAATTATTGCATTATTTATTTGTATTATAACTGTAAACCTACTTTTGTCCCACCCTGTATAGACTACTCTTTCCAGAAATTTGTCTTTGAGAGGTGGCGGACAGAAATTCCATAGTGTCCAAAGAGAAAAAAATTTAAGGATGGGAATATAAGAAGAAAGAGAAAAAGGAGGGAAAAAAAAAGTAGAAAAGGAAGGAAGGACAGGAGGCATGAAGAGAGATGAATAGCATGCAGTGATATTTATGGTAATAGAATTTGTTGCTCATGTTTCTAAAATTCCATCAGATGTTTTCCTCAGGGCTATGATGATACAGAGTCACATTGGATATGTGACCTTTCAGTAGTTAACGTGCTCCCAAATCCTAAGCTATTCATATAAAAAGACTTGAATGACTTAAATTTCCCTAAAAACACTATGCATTAGGGTTTTCTTTTGGATGTTTGCTTTTTGCTTTTGTCTTTCATATACATTGAAAAGCAGTTGTCTCTGGTGGGCAGTGATTTCTGAGAACTCAGGATAAAGGTCACCGCTCCACAGACCATCTCTGATAGCAAGTTCAATATCCGGGGCTGTTCAGAGTAGAGCCAGACCCTGCGGAAGGAACCTTGCGAGGTGAGGTGTAGAAGCAGACCAACCATGATGTGAGGCAATTTACCAGCTGCCTTGTTTTTTAAAGCAATAGAGGTAAGGAACCAGGAGTACATATTGTAAGCCTGTGATCTATCACCTGGCATCCACACGGTGTTTTATGGGCCCTTGAGGGATGGAAGCCAAATTCTGATATCATTACCTCTTCAACATGGCAAAGGTTAAAGTGCTACACCTAATGTAACTCTGAAGTTTTATATGGCAAAGATGTTGAGGGTATGTTACTTAACGATCACTCTTTGATTTCAGGATCCAAGCAGTTTGCTTAGGGCCCTGCCTTGGTCTCCGGCAGTACAAACTGCCGCAGTAAAAAATGGGCAGTGACAGATGGTTATTAGCACAAGGAAACCTCCTAAAGGGCTTGAGCAAGCTCAGCAGGTCCACAAATTGAACCAGAATCAGTGAATTCCTAAAGTTTAGGTTTTCAACGCCAGAGGGCAGGGGGGTTCGTGGGAGACAGTCAGGGAACAAAGGTCAAGAAGCTGCAGGCATCACAGTCCCGTTTCATTAAACAGCCTCTAATTAGGATGGGGCTGGTGGACATGCACACAGGTGGAGCTCAGCCAGAAGTTCACAGTGGAACTCGGTGGTAACAACAACAACAAGCTCCACCCCCGAACCCTTCAGACTCGGGGAGGGGGAAATGGTGGGGGGCACCTTTTTTGACAGCTCAGTCCAGTTTTTTTTTAAAATTTCAATTTCTTTTTTCGGATTTTTTATTGATTATGCTATTACAGTTTTCCCAATTTTCCCCGTTTATCCCCCCTCCAACCTGCCCTCCCAACCCTCCAGCATCCCCCCCCACCTTAGTTCATGTCCATGGGTTGTACATATAAGTTCTTTGAGTCCTCTGTTTCTTATACCATTTTTATCTCTCCCCATCTATTTTATGCCTACAAATTATGCTTCTTCTTCCCTGTACCTTTCCCCCCCTATTCCTCCCTTCCCCCTCCCCACTGAACTCCCTCCATGTGATGTCCATTTCTTTGATTCTGTTCCTGTTCTGGTTGTTTGCTTAGTTTTTGTCTTCATTGTTTTTCTTTTCTTTTGGGTTCATTTGTTGATAGTTGTGAGTTTGTTGTCATTTTATTGTTCATATTTTTGATTTTCTTTTTCTTAGATAAGTCCCTTTAACATTTCATATAATAAGGGCTTGGTGATGATGAACTCCTTTAACTTGACCTTATCTGGGAAGCACCTTATCTGCCCTTCCATTCTAAATGAAAGCTTTGCTGGATAGAGTAATCTTGGATGTAGGTCCTTGCCTTTCATGACTTCAAATACTTCTTTCCAGCCCCTTCTTGCCTGTAAGGTTCCTTTGAGAAGTCAGCCAATAGCCTTATGGGATCTCCTTTGTAGACAATTGTCTCCTTTTCTCTTGCTGCTTTTAGGATTTTCTCTTTGTCTTTAATCTTGGGTAACTTAACGATGATGTGCCTTGGTGTGTTCCTCTTTGGGTCCAACTTCTTTGGGACTCTCTGGGCTTCCTGGATTTTCTGGAAGTCTATTTCCTTCACCAGATTCGGGAAGTTGTCCTTCATTATTTGTTCAAATAAATTTTCAATTTCTTGCTGTTGTTATTCTCCTTCTGGCACCCCTATAATATGGATATTGGACCATATCAGGTTGTCCCAGAGAATCCTCAGCCTCTCTTCATGTTTTTGGATTCTTGTTTCTTTGTTCTGATACAGTTGGATGTTTATTTCTTCCTTTTGTTCCAAATAGTTGCTTTGAATCCTGGTTTCCTTCTTGTCACTGTTGGTTCCCTAAATATTGTCCTTTATTTCTTTTTGGGTATCTTTCATTTTTTGACTTAAGTTGTAAGGGGTGGGGCCTTAGGTGTTCATCTGGGCAGGGCAACCCTCTCTGCTGTGCTGGTCTGGTCGTTCTGGTTGATTTTTTCTTTAATTCCTTGGTTGTTGGAGTTCCATGCAGTCTGATTTTCTGGCACTTCTGGTTGTTTATTGATTTTAGATTGGTTGTTATCCTCCTTTTGGTTGTGTGAGGAAGAGAGGGGTTTCTACCTATGCCTCTATCTTGGCCGGAACTCTCAATCCAGTTGTTTTTAAGGAATCACAACTTTTTCTCAGTCTTCCAGCTTCTTGGACATTTTTTGTGTAAATAACATTGACAGCTTTTAATTAAAAAAAATTCCTCTAAGAACTAAAAAAGGGCACAATGGGGTGCCCACAGTTCTCCTCAGGTTGGTATGTTAAAGCAAGAGAAAATAGAATAACAGGGAACATACTCTTAGTCCAAAACGCTTCTCAATGCACTCTGTTTAACATGCATGTACTTATCTAGTATGCACTTATGTAAACACACACGCACACCTACAGAGCATTTTCCCTACCTGTGACTGAAGAATAAGTGTCAAGTAGAAGACTACAAGAGAAATTAAAATGAATACAGTAAATCATTCTTGAACTAAGATGCTTAGACAGGAATCAAATGAGTACCTAGAAAAGCAAGCCTTCCCCCACTAATTTACTTTCTCACCATAAGAAGGCAGGTAGTGATACAGGGAGATCTGGTAAGATTGCTGGGGAGAGGGAAGAGACCCCTCTATGTGATAGAGTTCCATACCACAGGGTAAAGGGTAAACAGACCAGCTCACATTGGCTCGGCAACTGAGCAGTGTGGCACGTGATGCGTGCGGCAGGAGGAAGCTTACTGCAGAGTTTGTGCAGGCTGGAGAGGTCACAGCAGCACGTGTACTGTGGAGGTTAACAGTGGTGGCAGGTGGAGGCCCCTCCATGGAGTGTGCACCAGGCCTGTATAATGTTTGGACAAAGGCAAGGATCCTTCCTACTTGCTTCTGGAGCACATGAAATTTTGGGCTGGGAAATTTAAATGGAGGCTAGAGAGAGACTCACCCCTTCTCCTTCCCCATGCTTGCCTTGTTGGGACCTGAGATTTCCAGACCAGTGGGCCCTGGAGACCGTGTGGTCTGGCAGCATCTCAGACCCCTCCCAGTGTGGGAAGTGGTGGCGGTGGTGTGGTTGCACAAGCCATGCACAGATTCCAGAAATATGCTGAAATATGACTGGGACTGGGAACAAGCTAAGCTCCTGGATGATCATGCTGCATTTCCCAAAGGAGGATACTTTAAATGGGAGAAAGAATTCCAGGCACAGCTCTGAACCAATTTGGCAAAGGATGATGCAGTTATTTTTTCTAGGTGTTTTAGAGGGAATGGGCTCTTAGGTGGAAGCCTGCCATTCTTTCAAAATTGTCTAGCTTTTGAATAAATGACCCCTTTCCTTTTTCACAAAACTTTTGCCTTTGGAGTTTGCCTGTTGGGCGGCAGGCCGCAGAACCCTATTACTATTTGGTAACAGTAGCATCTTTTAATACTAGGACAGGTGTGAAGTGATTAATTAGCAAAGGCCTTGGGAGAATCTGTAGAATAATGTTTAATGAAAATAAATTATATGTGCAAAAAAATAAAGGTGAGGGTGCCTAATGCTTTGAACACCAGCAGTGGGCAGCTGCTGCAGAGAAGCCACAGATGTTCTTCAGAGGTAGGCATCCCAAGAAACAGTAAAGAAGGCACACAGGAAGCTTATTATCATTGCCTTGTTTATATCTAAGGACATGGGAAGGAGGCTGGGTTGAATCACAAACAAATACTTTGTAGCACAAAGTTGTGTCTTCAAACTTTATACATATATAATATAGATACCAATGGAACAGGAAAAAAAACCCATAAGGAAAGCTTATAATAAAAATTGCTGTTGAATAATTAAGGCTAAATGGTAAACAGAATAAATAAATACAATGTCAATTGTTTTCAATAAAAATTATTATTGTTGAAAATGTATGAAATTGAATATACATGGGCTCAATACTGTATGAAGGAATGTTACTTTCTTTTAAATATAATTAGTAAGAGGCAAAGTTTTAAGAGGAACTCCCACAACTTAAAATGTTTTCTTAATGGCCTGAGTTCCAGTGAACAAAGCTTCCCATGAGCCCGGTCATCACCCAGATGGCCTGGGAAAAGAGGGGTCTACTCAAGGCTCTCAGACAAGCTGACGTTCCAGAGATCTAGACCATCCCAGTCCCATGTCCCAGGTGTTAAGGTGGCAGATGATGGAAAAACTGCTCTGATCTCTGTGGATTTGGAAGCTGCACCTGGCTCAAGCCACACCACTCCATGTCTTCCCGAGGTGCCTGAGAAGGAGGGGTCCCAAGAGGCCCAGAAGCCAGTGACAACCAGTAACGTGACTTCTGATATACTGAATGCACCTGCTCACTGGTGAAAATTACCAGGGTATATCAGGGAATGTCACAGAAATACAGCTGATCAGAATTAAAAAGGAGCTATCTGGAGAATTGTCTATAGGTGTAAAAATGTTATGACACTTCTGTTCTTTGCTATATTTTTCTCTAAAAATAAGCCCAGAAGAACAATACAGTAAATATACTTGGGTCAGAATTTGAGCACTATGCATATAGCAGACTCCCAATATAGGCTTTTTGAACTAAAATAAATCTCTTTGAAAAAACAAAGTTTAGGTCTTTGAAGTCTAAGGGAAACTGACTTTAACACAAAGGGATACATAGAGGAAGGTAGAGCTGTACTGAATTCCAGCTATTCCAGCAGTAAAGCTAAATGACTAAAACATCACACCGGAAGTTGCTTAAAAAACTCATTGAAAGGATTTGAACAACTGGGGACAAGGAAACAGAATGGTGGTCTTCCCTGACTTACAGACCTTTCCTAACGAAAGGTCCCTCAGTGGGTCTCAGGTCTAAACAGTGGTCACTGCAGAATTTTAAGGTGGTGAGGGGACCTGGAGATGGTGGTGACCAGCTTTCCGCTAAAAAGATTTGCTCAATGCTTTGTCCATGACCTTGTCTTAGCTCACACGGCACACAGGCCAGTGATCAAACAGGATGGCTCTGGGGCTAAGAGGGACCACCAGGAAAACCACCACTATTGCAAACATTGGTCATGGTGCTTCATCATTCTCATTTTACCCTCCTTTTGGGGGCTGGTCAGGAATTACAATAAAAAAGTCACTTTTCTCTTCTGCTTAACCAAATTATATATTTTATCACCCAGTGGCTTAGGCAATAAATGTTGCAGAAAGGACTGATTTAAGATCTGAATTTATTTTAATTAGTTTTTGTAATACTGCAGCAGATGTGAGCTTGCTTCTGTGCAACCACTACTGGCTAAGAATCTCAATGAAGTCCCCAACATTTTATGTTGCTAAAGAAGTCAATTCTAAATAACATGGAGAGAAAGGGGATGTCAAAGGAAGGAGGAAAGAAGGAAGCTGGCTGATTTGGTCCTGGACGTGTTTTCTGCGCACACACAGTTGGTTATGGTGGGGTGGAGGCGCGGCATTAATAAGTGACAGCTGTGGTTAACTCCTACGGAAGAGTAGATAACCTTTCGTGGGATCCATACCCAGATCCTGGGCGGCAGAGTAATGAGTCCCCTGGGAATGAAAGCTTCGGCCCTCTTTGTTGTAACTATCGACCTACTGCAGCGTCCTGATGTGATTTAGATGAGGGAGGAAGAGATAATGGCATTGATTATTCTATTTAGGAAGCAGACTAAGACAGAACTCAGGTACACTACATGAACAGAAAAAAACCCACTCAATCATTTTGTCTTTTCTTTGTAGTCCAAGGCTACACAGGTAGTCATAGTGACAGGTGAATACATCTTGATAAACACATAGCTTTGTATTTTAGGGACACTCTGGGGCAACAAAACCATAACATTGCTTTTGCTGCTTCAGTTTTTTATGATCATGTGTCAGTCCCGACAAAGCCCGGTGGTGGCATACCAGTTGTGGGTGAGCTCACGGGACTGAAGAGTGCTCACTGCGGGAGAACAGCCTTCCCCATGTGTCATTATACTCTTCAACTTCATTAGGTAACAATGTCTTTGATTCAGAACTGTACTCTGTAATGTGATGAGTGAAATTTAGTCCACCAAAACCAGGCATCTGGTTCAAAGGTTCTAAAATGGGGGGTGAGGGTGGAGGATTTTACCCCCAAGGGGCATTTGGCAATGGCTGGGCACATTTCTGGGCTGTGAGTAGCGGTGCTACAGGTATCTAGTGGGGAGAGACCAGGGATGGTGCCAAACATCCTGTAGCACACAGGCTAGCTGCTGCCACAAAGCATTTTTCTAGCCCCAGTTGTCAATAGTGCTGAGGTTGAAAGACCATGGTCTAGTTTATTTCATAACATAAGTATCTGGAATTTGTTTTAAATTGTTCACTGTAAAGCCATTTTAATGCCTAATAGATTTCCTTGGGAAAAGAGTCCAAAAGAAAAACAAAAAGAAGAGCAGGGTGGCTATGTTTTTTGTTTGTTTGTTTGTTTGTTTTTTGTTTGTTTTTTGCAGGGGTCTTACCTGATGCTTGCCCACTTGAAAGCTGTTTAAACTACACTAAACCACTGCTGAGTACACCCACTAGCCCGGGCAGCTGTGTTTGGGGGAGAAAATTAAGAGGTGCAGTTATGGCTTTGACTTTTACTGATTTAATATTCTAGGCTTGAATAACACTAAATAATGGAATGCAGTAGACTTAGAGTGTCTTTCCTGTGACAGGCATAGAATAGAAGGGAGAACAGAAGAAATGTGTCATAATGTTCTGGAACTCAGAGCCAGAAAGAACCAAAACATCTGTTCTAATAAGCCACGGGGTAGTGTAGAAGCTATGACCTGGAATCTTCAGGTGGACAGACTAGGCTGTGGCACATATAAGTTGTGCTGGTTCTGAAGCAAGTGCTTAAGCTCTCTAAATGTGGATTTCCCCACCTGTACAGTGCAATGATGATATCCTCGTTATGAAGACTTGGTAGCACACTACAATCATTTTTTACTATCAGGAGCTATTTTGCAGATGAGAAAGCCATAGTTCAGCAGGGCAGACTAAAGGTCAAGTGCCCAAAGTCAAACAGCAAGAGTGGGAAAACCAGAGCTACAATGAAATCTCATCCAAGGTCAGGGCTCTGTTTAGAATGCAGGTCACGCATCTTTCTCCTTTGATTCTCATTAACACTCCTACTGCATTAACACTGGATGCAATCAGCATCCATCATGCACCAGGTACTATTCTAGTCACTGGGGATACAAACACAGGTGAGACAGAAGCACTCCTAGCATTGTGGTGTGGATGAAGTGTGAAGGGAATGTGGGCCAGGGTTACGTATCCAACCTCATGGGGTTGGGCTAGTTTATGGTTGAGATGGTATTTGAACTGGGCTCTGAATGATGAGGAAAGTGGGCATGGGGTGCAGCCGGCAAGCCCCAGAGCTTCCAGAAACAGCAAAGAGTAGTGTTTGGGGAGCTGGAAGAATTACAGGTTTCAATAGGATGCTATATTTTCTGTCTTTGTGAGTGGAAATACTTTATGTTGATATCAGACTCCACAGTTTACAAAGCATCCCCACAAACTCTACCAATACCACTGCTAGCTCATAATGAAACAAACATTTATTGAGTGCTAACTATGTACCAGGAGCCGTAGTAAGAATTTTAAATGAACCAGAACAACAACAAAAATCAATCTATGAGAAAGATACTACTAAGGAAATTAGTATTTACTAATTATGAAGCAACTTAAGGGGCATTTAGTGATTTGCCTAAAATTAGTTACTACTTAATGGAAAGTTTTGGCTAAAACAGGGACCTTTGGATTCCATGTCCAGTGCTATCTTATTTAATAGTTATGTATACTACATTTGACACCTTCCTCTTTCCTCCTTAGGCCCCCATCCTTCTCTAGATTGTAAATTCCCCAAAGGCAAGGACTCTCTCATTCGTGTCCCTTGCAGCTTGGGTGGGGGTGGGAAACAAAGTTGGAGATTTAAGTGCCTGGGGCAGAATCAAAATATAAGAAATGTTGGTGGAATTTAATATAGTTTCAGTGCTGGAACTCATTTCAAGGGAGTGCTCTCCTTTGAAAGATACTGACAGAAATAGAATGATCGCAGATATGAAAAAAACAGTTCAATTTTTTAAAAAGTCATGATGATTAGTCTTTATGTATGGGAGAATTAATGCCGAGTGCTCTGAATATTCCTTTATCTTCCTAATTTAGTGGTTCCCAGACATGTTTGATAACTCCCAGACCAGGAGTCAACCGCAGGGGTTTTCTCTCTTATTATGACTGGTTCCTCTAGACCAGGCTTCAAATAAATTTTAATACTTGAAAATTATAAACACTTGAAGCACATATATTGACTATGATACTATGATTGGGATTGCATAACGAGGACGTGCAACAGAATTTAAGGGGAAGAGGTTGGAGTGTTTTCTTTGATAGGGGTCGCGTTCGTCCGGGGTGGTTTGAGTAAGGTCGAGAGAATACAATTGTGTTAAGGAAACGTCTCTACTGCCTGCCTTCCAAATCACCTGCATGATGAGGTGTCTTTCAATGTATACAATACGATGTGCTTTTCAGACCTTAACACAAAAAAGAAAAATAAATTTATTCAGTTTCACCTATTTTGTTCTGCTAATTCTGGTATTTGAACATAAGCCATTTCATCTAGAGCTCGGCACTATAGGCTGAGAATCAGGAAAAATATAAATTTTGGACTCCATTAATAAATTGCTCAGAGATTAAAGATAAAACTAACTTCTTAGATTGATTTGGCAGTCTGAACTTAAGACTTTTTATAGCTTTATTTTTTTTAGATACACCCAGTGTGGAAGATTCAATTTTCCAAGACAGCTGCAACCAGACTTTCCATCCCACATGCTTTCCTTACAAGGTGACATTGCTACTCCTCTCACCAAGAGGGGGGATCTATGTTCTCAGCCCCTGAATCTGGTGGGCATGACTACAGAGGCAGGGGTGCTATGTAACTTCTGAGACTAGGCTATTAAAGCTGATGACGCAGCTTCTCTCTGGACTCTCTTGGGACATGTGCTCTCGGAACACAGCTGCTACCCTGTGAGGAAGCCCAGGCCCCATGGAGGTATTATCGCCAACAAACTCAGCTGAGGTTCCAGTAGGCAGCCAGCACCAACTGTTAGATTTCCAAGTAAGAAGATTCCCAGGCAAAAGATTGAAATGACCACCTGGCTGCTTCTTGTGGCCTATGATAAAAATGTGAAAGGAAAGAAAAAGCTAAACAAAGAGCTATTAAATTGAAGGGAGCTAGTGTTTTCTAGGTTTAAAATAATAATCTCTGTAATTCACCCCTCTAGATGACAAATAATTCCAAAATTAATATACAACATCCAATAGATCAAAACCAGGGTAGAAAGTGGTAATGAGTTTCAGGAAAAAGTGGTGTAAAGATGAAACCAATAGTGTGGCTGTAAAATGTTCCCTTAAGACCATAAAAAATGAAGGCAGACAGACCAAAGGTCCCTGAGCATGTTAAGGGTGCTGTCCCACAGGAGAGCCACCCAGATGGAGAAGGGCTTATCTCCAAGAGATCTGTAGATAGTACAGCCTTTTCCATTGAGTGGGTTGTCAATGAGTACCCCCAAACCCACAGAGTTTTTAAGAAAACTTTCCTGGCACCACAAAGGAAAGAGAAGCTTTTGGACACCCATCTTTTATGGATAGGAAGTAGAATAAGAAGGCTATTCAGCTATAAACTCACCATTATTTTAAAAAGAATGTATGACTTAGAGAGAACCAAGCATGCAGAGAGAGGAGGAGCCAAGCAGCATACACAGAAAAACAGGGCAGTAGGACTGAGCCCTCGACCAGGACCTGGCAAAGAAGTGCTCGGCGGGACTTCAGAATGGCTATAAAACGTGCCTGCTCCGCACAGTTTTCAACCATTTTGCCTGAGAGTCAGTGTAGTGGTGACCTTGGCCCTGTTTCACCTTAGTATGCTGGGTGTATGGAGACGAGGGCAGGCAGAGAGCTTTAGAGAGGAATGGCACTTAAGGCGCTGTATGCAAGGAACCATCCCCTCCGAGCCTCATCTGCATGCAGACATGACTTAGAAGATGATGCCTAGACCTGGTGCCACAGCGGGTTGAGTCTTGGGGTCTTGAGAGGAGGGGATGAAAATGTTTTGCATGTGAAAGGGATGTGAATTATTCTGGCCAAAGAGAGAGATTCTAGCAGATAATATCTTCCAAGATGGCCACAAAGAGGTCTTCCATCCTACAGTCTTCTTACAATTTGATACCTACGTGCCTCCCATCAAGAAGTGGGGTTTATGTTCCCTTTAGATTTGGGCAGGCCTGCAACTAGGGAGGAAGTGGTGCCACTTCTAAAGCAAGGTCATAGAAGAAGACAGAGTTTCAGCCTGGTCTCTGTGGGGATGCTTGCTCTGGGAACCCAGCTGCTATGCTGTGAAGAACCAGAGGCCTCCTGTATACATTTGGTAGAAAGTTCCAGGCAAGAGGCCAGCAGATAGCCAGCATGAATTGCTAGACATGTGAGTGAGAAGTCCTCTGAGGGGAGTATAGTCCTAGCTACTGTCTGAATGCAGTGGCGTGACAGACCCCAGGTGAGGGCGAGAACCCATAGTAGAACCCAGTCAACCCCAGGACCATAAGAGATAATATTGTTTTAGCCACTTGATTTGGGGGTTAAGTGTTACACAGCAATAAATAACTAAAGGAACTAGTTCACTCACATCCTGTACCATGTTTGCTCTTAGAGATTTAACATCCTTTAAGATTTTGTTATATGCAATATACATATATTATATATGAGAAGAGGTCAATGAGGCATAGATAAAAATACTGTTAAACTTTTCAGGATTCTCCTCAAACATATATATCTATACACACACACACACAAATACAGAGAGAGAGAAAGAGGGAGAATGAATCTGAAAATACGCTTCAGACAATGCCAAATCTTGCATAATAATTTCTCAAATTTAATTTAGAACTTTGCATTTCTGCTGACATTCTTGTTTCTTGATTTCTTTCCCCGAAGTTGGTTTTTAATGATAATCGTTCAGCTTCCGGGCATTTAAACTGTAAATTCTGAGATTAGCAGTGAAAGTGAGTTGGAGGGATCTCATCACATTCAGAGAGCTGAAGAACCAAGCAAATCACACTGTGAACTGTCACCCTCCCTGCTGATAAATATCTTTAATCCCATTTAAATATATTCCACTTCCAAGGCCATTCATAATAGGTTTTCCCTCCATCATCAATTCTATTCATGCAGGTTGCCAACACTTCCCAAATTATTCTCCCTCCTTTCAATAAATTATCAGGATATAATTAGTAATATATCAAAAGTGTACTCAGGCCCCCACCTCCTCTCAAGAGAAGTAGATTTAAAAAAAAATGTCTCTAACTTATATAGTATGCAGACCAAGGCGAAGTCCCATATAGGGTCAATATACGTCCTATGAATCAGATCCAGAGGAAACACTTCTCCTTCTGGAAATTTGGCTCAGTCGCCTAAATGGCAGAGCGATTGAGAGAATCACAATAAGGATGTTGTGATGTGGGCATGAAGCTGAGGCCAGTCAATGGAACTTTGCCTGACGATTGCTCATAGCATATAGCACAGCCATAATCTCATTCCTGGAAACAATGTTCAAGATTCTACCATAATTAACTCTGCAAACTATATCCTCAGATGTTTCCACGAGTTCCTTCTCTAATGTTTAAAAATAGCTGTCAAATTAAAAAAAACACACCCACACAAGATCTAAATGCTAGTTGAATCTAAGAAAGGCATGTGCTGGGCTGCTAGGCCTTGGGGTTACAGATAAATTTAGTTCCTGCTCTCAAGAGGTTCCTCATATACAGGTAAAGTAATATTAGTTTTCTAGGGTTGTTATAATAAAGTACCTCAAGTTGGTACTTTAACAACATAAAGTGTTACCGTTCTAAAGGATAGAGGTCTGAGATCAAGGCATGACAAAGATTCTTTGCTTGACCAGACTTTAATCAGGCTCCTTAGCCTTTTCCTAGGCTCATCTGCGCCCTTCCTTGTAAAATCTCATTTTAGCAAGAACCTTGGTAAATCAGTTT
Source organism: Desmodus rotundus (assembly GCF_022682495.2). Classification (NCBI taxonomy): domain Eukaryota; kingdom Metazoa; phylum Chordata; class Mammalia; order Chiroptera; family Phyllostomidae; genus Desmodus; species Desmodus rotundus. The sequence goes on along the minus strand of NC_071397.1, from coordinate 90,127,188 downwards.
GGCCAGAGCCCTCTACCCTCCACCCTCCATATCTGATCAGGCTCCTCACCCTCCACCTCCACCCTGCCAGGTGATGCTTTGTCACCCTGGACTGTCTACAGCACAGGTGGCAAACACAAGGCCCGCGGACTGAATCCGGCCCTCCCCCCTGTTTTATCCAGCCTGGCACTTTGTTTCTACCCAGCGGCTTGCCCCTAGTTAAGGAGTAGTTACATTTATGCAGTCCTAAAATTACATTTGGCCCTTTGAGGCTGATGTGGCCCCCCGTGATGTGGCACGGCCCTTTGACCATGAGGCTGATGTGACCCCCAGTGAAAATGAGTTTGATGCTCCTGGTCTACAGTGAGAATCCTGTTAGGTAGGTTTAGCCAGAAGCCCCCTTTTCCCCGGTGTTCTCTTTTAATTTTTCATCCACTGCCCTCCCTGCCTCTCCCTGCTCCTTATCTGTAAATTTTCACTTACCCGTGCTGTGCTGTGTTTGTCGTTGAGACCAATCTCTCTTACTGTAAAATCCTATTGCAGTGATCCCTGTACCTACTGTGAAGGTCCTGAATGAAGTCTGCCTGAACAAGTGTCATTGCAAATATATATATATATATATATTTATATATATGTGTATATATATACACACATATATATGTATATTTTAACAGGTGTTGGCAGGATTGATTCCATCTGAGAGCTGTGAGGGAAGGATCTGTTCCAGGCCTCTTGGATTACAGAGGGCTGTCTTCCTACTCACGTGGAATTCTCCACGTGTGTGTGTGTGTGTGTGTCCCCTATATATAAAATTTCCCCTATATATAAGAACAGTCGTCACATCGGATTAGAGTTCATCCTGATGACCTCACTTTAGCTTGACTACCTCTGTAAAGATCCTCTCTCCATTCTGATCCTCTCCGAAAGATCCTCTCTCACTTTCTAAGGCACAAGGAGTTAGGACTTCAACATTTGAATTCGGGGGGAAGGGGAACACAGTTGAACCCATGATAAGTCTCATGTAGAGAAAACAGTACAGTGCAAAAAACACAAGAATAGGAGACTACAGAGTCTCTCTGCAAAGTCAGGGCACACACAACTAGACAACAACTTAGCTGGGCGTAGTACAGATCCAGAGATTTCTAGCTTGACACTAGCATCATCATCAGGAGGCAAAGGGATCCTTAGAATTCTGCACACTCCTTGCAAGACCATCCCTTGTTCTGCCCCATAATACTCATGGTGTTCTCACCACTTTCTGCCTTGGGGCTTCAGGACTAATGTCACCCTGGCTATCATTCCTGATCCTCCTAGTGACTATGTGAAGCCCAGCTTCCACTCTGTCTGCCTGCACACTGACTCCCATCAGGCTGTGGGAAACCTTCCTCTGCACCCTCTGGAATCACAGTCAGTCATTGGCAAAGTCCCAGTCCCCTTGACCTCTTCTCTAAAGGTTCTCTTCACTTTTGGCCCCGGGGAAATTGTTTCCCTGCAGCTCTAGCAACTGGTAGCCATTCGTAGTTAAAGTATTTGACTATTCATAGTCAAAGTATTTAGACCTTGTCTGTCCTTTTCATTGAAAGAACATTTAAATGAAAATATATACTATCTAGGAATGTAATCTTCCATTTATGTTCCTAGATAATATATATGCTTTTTTCTGCATCTACTAAACTTGTCATATAATTTAAAAAATTATTAATGTGACTAATTGTATTAACAGGTGTTCTAATGTTAAACAAACATTCCTTGCTTAGGAAAAAGCATTCTTATCATGAAGCATTATCTTTTTCATGTATTGCTGGATTAAGATTGTTAGTATTTGTCTAGGATTTTTGCTTCTATATACATGAGAGAGATTCATCAATAATTATTTCCTTCAAATAACCATCCTTGTCGGGGTTTTGGTAACAAGGTTATCACAGCTTCATAAAAATGGCTTAGGAGTACACCTCTTTTAATGCATTCACATGTAGTTTGTGTATAATTTAAATTATTTCCAGACTGTTTGGTAGACTTTTCTCATAAAACAATTTGGGCTAGGATTTACTTTCTTGGAGACTTTTAATTTTTGTCTTTGATGGTTTGCAGCTTCACTATGACCTTCCTAAATGTGGATTTCTTTGTGTTTATTTATTTATTCTGTTTTGGATTTGTAGGGCTTCCTAATTCTGAGAATTAGTATTTTCTCCATTTTTCATATTCTCTTCTCGTTGGATGCTAATTATACTTATGTTAGTCCTTATTATACTATCCTTCATGTTTCTAAACTTTCCTTTTATATTGTCCATCTTCTTGCCTCTTTGTGCTATAACCCGATACTTTTCTTTTAATCTGCTTTTCAGTTTTCTGGTTGCCTTTTCAGCTGTGTCTAATCCACCGTTGATTTTATTTTCATTTATTATATTTTTTATTTCTAAAACTTCTTTATATGTATTTTATTTCTAGAAGTTCTATAGTTATTTTCAAATATCCTTAATTATTTTAAAAATAGTCTCTTGCTTCTGGCACATACTTTCAAGTCCATATTTTAATTCTTTAAACATATTAAACATACTCATTTTATGTTTTATTTCTGATAATCCCAGAATATAAAGTCTGATTTGTGAAACCTTGTTTGCTTATGTGTTTTAATTCTCCATTGTAAGCTCTGTGTTCCTTCTCACTTTGTCCAGAACATTCCTTTGAAGCCTGGGTTGGAGGTGAGTTTCCACAGGGGATTTGCATTTGCCTCTGTGAGGTTACTAATGGAATCTTCAACCCAGGGCTATTGCAAAGTGCATTCCCAACCCGAAGTTTATGAATGATTGGAGGATGTGAATTTGGTTTGTAAGCTCATGTGACGTCTGGTGTTATTACAGATTTTCAGGGCAAGTGTTCTCCTCGCAGTGCAAATTTTCCCTCTCTTCTCAGACAGGCAGATTTCTTTGCTTCTTGCAGGATATGGATGAATGTTGAAGGGCCAGGTTATTCCAAGTTTGCCTTTACACTTTATACTAGGCTTTATTTCTAATAGATTCTCTATCCTGGGAGTGGCCCTGTCAGTTTGTAACTCCCGTTCACCTTGAGACCCTAAAGTTCAAGATCAACTTAAGCAAACACCCTCAGACTAAATAAGTGCTGGCTTCAGTAATCAACTCACATCTTTCATTCTTATTTTGAGTAGTTTTTAGTCTCTGAATTTTTAACATTCTTACTATCTCATATAAGCATTTAAAGCTTTTTAATTTTTATTTTCATTTTTATTTTTTAGTTCTTGCCAGGAAGTTATTTAAAGCTTTTTAAAAAGTCCAGTGTTTCTAGGTCTTCTTAGAGGGAGGGTCTATTCAGAATGTATAGTTTATAATTACCTATGATATTATGAAAAACAAAACTTAGAGTCCTTTAGAAGACTGGAAAAACCATATTTGGGGTTGATGTTATTTGGTTAGCTGAGTCATAGTATTAAAATAATTACAACTTTCAGAAACAGTACGGTAAAGTATACATTTGCCACTAATTTCATTCTGTGGCTTGGGTTTTAGTTATATAAGAATATCAATTTCCATTTGTATAAGAATGGGAAATAATGATAATTTAATCCTTTCGGTTATTTGGATTTTTAATAAATGAGACATTGTATAACTTGTTTTCAAAAGCAAGCAAGGTTTATACACATTGATTATACTTCATCTGGGACCTGTAGAAATTTAAAAAGTAATTAGTGGAAAAAAGCTAGAAGTTAAAAAAAAACTAGTTTACATACTTTAAAACAAATTAGTTCTCCTTTCCTGGTAAATAAAAAAAATCCAGAAAAAAGTTGAAAAAAATTTCAAGTTTGAAATTTATAGATTCTCAAAAAACCTTCCTCTCTACATGCTGACCTGGGAATGAAACAACTGAAGGTCAATGGTAATCCTCTAACGGATCACAGTTCCAGCACAGAAACAGAAAAGAAAACTCAGTCTAACACTGAAAAGACTCAGGCTCCTTATAAAGAACCCGAGTCTTCGGAGAGTGTTTCATTGAGACTGTGCGAGACTCAAGCAGGGGCTTTGGTGTGCAAGATCACAAGACATCATTTCTTCAGTTTAATAATCCATTTAATACCATCTTTCAATCCCATTTCATGCTCAGTAAAGCAAGAATAAGTGGACCTTTTGCTGACATCGATTTTGTTGAAGAGCTTTTGTTTAGAAAGCAGTGGTGACATGATCTTATCATGGGCCATCATTACCAGTGTGCCCTGTCCCCCGTCCAAGCAACGGCTTCCTGTGACGCGGGCAGCTTTAACAGCAGTGACTCCTGTCCTAAGCTGAAGTGCTTTGACAGGACTTGCTCGCTTTTTACAAGGGAGGCCTGTTTCAAAAATCTGTTTACATGATCGTTTTTACTCAGCCATGTCCGAATTTTGAGGAGGAAATATGGATTCAACTGCTTGAACAGGAACAAAGGCCAAGGAAGCCCTGGACTGTTGAAGAAACTTCTGGGCACCGCAGTGTGGTCGCTTGACTTTATACTGAAACTCAGTTCTGCCATGAGATGCGCTTTCCTAAGGCGTGTAAACTCACAATCAAGTTAGTGAGAAAAGGAATCAGGTGGAGTCGCACAGAGAAAACTCAGCCCTCAGCGTTACAGTTACCTAAGGTTGTAAATGTTAAGGACAGGGTATCTCTGTATTTGTCCTGTTTGAGATTTACGATAGTAGTCAAAGAGAATAATATGCGTCTAGACTAACAGAAGTTTATGTGTTGCATATTTTAAGACACTGATTCAGAACTTGCAAAGGAAATCTATTATTATGGTTTTCATAAAATTTGTACACTATGGCAACTGTATCTTAAATTTCTTCAGCTCTGCATGGGCTGCTTCCACCCAGTAAGATTAATCCTTCCTTTTCAGATGAAAGAAATTTAGAGGCTGAGTGAATGACCTCATCGAAGTCCCATAATACTGTATCAGCAAAGCCACCCCTGGATACCAGGTTTTCTGACTCATAAAACAGTGCTCTTTCTCTCACACCGGTTGTGCTCGTTGGAGTCCAGGAGTTCCCTACGCTGTGCTTTACATCCCCAGGACTATTTTTTAACTACTAATTTGTACTTATTAATCCTTGTTCCACTCTTTCACCCAGCCCCTCAACCTTTCTCCCCTCTGGCAACTATTAGTTTGTTCTCTACATCTATGATTCTGTTTCTATTTTGTTTGTTTATTTTCTTTAGATTCCACATATAAGTGAAATCATAGGGTGTTTATCTTTCTCTGACTTATTTCATTTAGCGTAATACCTTCTAGGTCCATCATTGTTGTTGTACATGGCAAGATTTACTTATTTTTTATGGCCGAGTAATATTCATGGCTGAGTACCACAGCCCTTTTTATCTACTCATCTATTGATGGGTACTTGGGTTCTTTCCATATTTTGGTTATTGTAAGTAACACTGGCAATAAGCACAGGGGTATGTATATCTTTTCAAATTAGTGACCTGGATTTCTTTGGATATATATTCAGAAGTGGAATTGCTGGGTCATAAGGCAGTTCCATTTTTAATTTTTTGAGGAAACCCCATACTGTGGTCCACAGTGGCTGCATCAATTGGCATTCCCACAGCAGTGCATGAGGGTTCCCTTTTTCCACATCCTCGCCAACACTTGTAATTTGTTAATTTATGGATAACAACCGACCATGTGAGGTGATATCTCCTTGTGGTTTTAATTTGAGTTTCTCTAATTATTAGTGACGTTGAGCATCTTTCCATATGTCTGTGGGCCAGCTGTATGTCCTCTTCGAAGTGTATGTGCAGGTCCTTTGCCCATTTTTTAAATTAGATTGTTTGGTTTTATGGCACTGAGCTCTATAAGTTCTCTATAAATTTTGGATATTAACCTTTTTGGGGGATATATCATTGGCAAATACCTTCTCCCATTCAGTAGGTTGTCTTTTCATTTTGTCCATGATTTCCTTTGCTGTGCAAAAATGCTTTTGTTTGATATAATACCATTTATTTATTTTTTCTTCTGTTTCCCTTGCCTGGGAGATACATCAGAAAAAATATTGCTACCAGAAATATCAGAGTAACTTCTACATTTTGCTGGGATTACCTCAATTCTGTCAGCAAGAGCTCGTAACGCTTAGCTTTATCTAGTATTAGTACAAATGTTCTTGGCATAATTCCTCACAACTGCCTCCCCCTGCAGTTTCTCTCATATTTCATGATTTGGTTGAAAACTCAATATGGTTAGGAAAAAAGGCGTGCATAAGTGGACCATAATTATATTGATTCATGTTCAGCTGATAAAGATTTATTTGTCCTCAAGGTATAATAATGGCCAAGATTTGCTCATGATCAATAACTCTTGAACCAATAAATCTTGATATCGGCAACAAAAACCAATGTACTTAAGCTTTTTTCTAAGAGTTGTTATAATATGCTGATGGCATGAAACACGTGAGCACATAAAACACAATCTCTTGAGCTTTGTGTTGACACTAAGTTTGTATTCTCCAAGAGTTAAAATTCTAGATTCTAGTAACATAGGAGCAATCGGAGGGTCAAGAGGAAAGTTAACCATGAGAACTGATAGTTAATTTTTAAGAAGGAAAAACTAAGATTAATGTATATAGAACCATGTATTAAGATCCGATTTATTAAGGTACTTTATAGAAATGTAAAGTATAACAGAGTTTGTCTACAGATTATTAACTCTGTACAATATACTTGCAAAAGAAAACAGCTTTAGTAAAAGCAGGAGTAGAAGCAAGATATGAGAAGCAATGAGGCAAAAGTATAAGAAGGAAGCAAGAAAGGGAAGGGAAGGAACAGTGACTTAACACTTTATTGTGCACCTAGCATGTGTCAGGAGCTGAGGGAATTATTTAAAGAATTAAGTTGTTACATTCAATTCTCACAACAATTCTATTAGGCACAAGCCAAACTCAAGCACAATTCTAATGCCTATAGAACTGAGGTTTAGGCTAAGGAATCGGTTCTACAGTTATAAGTAGCAGAGCTGGAATTTGTGACATTGTCCATCTGAATCTAAAGATCATGCCTTTCTAGGTTGCTATACACAAAAAGCTAAGTGGTTTCCTTTACAGAGGCCTTTGGGAATTGGTACTGGTGTGGCAAAGTGTTTTTCTTAGATTGGTGAGGAGGCCTTTGCCTTTCTCCCCTTTTCACCCCCGCGCCATTCTCTCTGAACAATAACATGCCTCAGGCCACGCTGTGCAGACAGTGAATATTGGTGGCTGATAGCACTGGAAAGGCAGATAATGCAGTTTGCCCCTTGGTAGGGTAAAAAAGGTTTTATGGGACAAAAAGTTGATGGGATATCTTTGACCTTCAGGAAGACAAGTGCCTTTCCACCACCAATGTAGTCTACTTAGGTGCAATTTGCAAAATACCATATTCTGTGTGGCTTAGACAACAGAAATTTATTTTCTCACAGTTCTGAGGCTGGAAAATCTAAGGTCTAGGTATCAGCTAATTAGTTTTCTGGTGAGAGCTCTCTTCCTATCTACCTAGATTGTAGATGTTCACTGTGTCCTCACATGGGGTGGGTGGGGGGGGTAAGAGAGAGAGATTGAGTTCTGGCACCTCTTCCTTTTTGAGGACACCAGGTCTATTGGGTCAGGGCTCCACCCTTATGACTCCAATCTTAATCAGCTCCTTAAAGGTTCTATCTCCAATATGGTTACATGGGGGTTTGGGACTTCAACATATGAATCCGGGTGGGGGGCATTTAGTCCATAGAGACCAGGGCTGCACATTGGACCTGTACACAAGAATGTGCTCATGGGTTCACATTCAGATCTACAACCTAACGTCATAGGAACTAGCACAAATTTCTTATAAACCTTCTTGAACTTCAGTTTCAGCCCCTGACTGGTAACACAGAAATCATTATGTTTGCCGAGTGAACATTATTAGGCTGTGAGGAGGGTCAAAGTTCATAATGTGTGGGTAGTCCTGTGTTTTGGGCATGAAGCTTTCTTTTTTAAAAAAAATTAAAACATTTCTTTCAATTACAGTTTGCATTTAATATCATTTTGTATCAGTTTCACGTGTACAACATGGTGGTTAGACAATCACATCCTTCACAGCATGGAGCTTTCCTGCGAAAGTGTCAGAGGGACGAACATCTCAAAGATGGATGGGAGTGTTACAAGGAGTTCTATACTCTGAGTTATGAAAACTGCTCTAAAATCTCTAAACATCACCTTGTAGATGGAAATTTTGTCAACACATTTCAAGATTTTTATTATGTTTTATTAGTTATTTACTTGTTTATTTTTTAAATTGCCCAAGTACCATAAAAACATGTTTCAAAAATACAGGTGACTCCGAAATAAAATGCCAAGTCTCTCTTCACCTTCCTTTCGTAAATTCCACTCCCAGCCCAGAGGTAACCACTGCTGTCATTTGGGATGTGTGTTTGCAAGACCGCATGGATATTTCTCTACGTGTTTATGTAAACATACACAAGCACATAACTTTGTGGAAGATTTAAAAAAATATATGAAGACATCCTGCTTTCATTTTTGTTCTTTTCCTTCTCATTGGATATGTATTTGTCATGCTGGAGTTCAACAATTATCTTGTTGAATCAGAGAGTTACTACTCTTAGCCTGTGTTGAAATTTCTGCCTTTTTAAAAAGAATGTTGGTTTAAAAGATGGGTTTTTTGCAGTATCAAGCCAATCATTTTCTCCAGTTTTCTACTAATCTTTAGAAAACAACGCAGCAAACATGCAATTATTTCGATATCTTGGTGCAAACAAAGAAGGAAACACAGCTGAAACAGAACTATTGGCTACCAGGCAGTTTACCGTATTTGTTCACTAGTGACATCCAACTCCAGCAGCATAAAGGCATTTAAGGGTATCAGTGTATTCTGCACCAAAGTGCACGCTGTTTTGAATTCAGCCTTATAAAGTTGAGTTTATATGTGTAAGTAATTTGTAAAACTGTAGAAATATGTTTGTGCAAAGGAAGAAAGGTAGGTCTCATTTTGATAAAAGGCACTTTTCCAAAATGTACTTAGGAATTTTTTCACATTAATCCTCTGTGTGTGTGTGTGTGTGTGTGTGTGTGAGAGAGAGAGAGAGAGAGAGAGAGAGAGAGAGAGAGAGAGAGAGAGAGAGAGGGATAGGTTTGGTCATCTGCCTGAAAGTCTTTTGTCTCTCATGCATTTAAGAAACAGGTCTTATTTTATAATTTATTGCAATTTCACTTAATCTCCATATGCTTTAGATTACTCTAGTCTTTCTAAAGCAACTTGTGCATTTATACACAGAAAACATAAGGCTTAAGAATAAGGGTTTTTTTTAAAGTCACCAACTAAATCCTGAAGATATTCCAACCCAGCTAACCATCGGACTCTGTCCAACTAACCCTGAGCCTTGCCATCTAGAGAAAGGCAGTGTCTTGATGGATCATTCATGGAAAACTAAAGTAATTACCATCATTCTAATATTCCTATTTAAATGCATGAAAAACTGATTAGCTGAAGGCAGCCCTATATATAGCAGAAATGGCATCTTCTTAATACTTATGCTAATGTAACAGACATTTTACACAAAGGTTAGAGGTGATGTGGGTAAGAAATGATCTTAACGTACACATTTGTTTACTTGCACTAATATATGACATGACTTACTCTGTGAGAGATTTAATTGGAACAGAGGACAAGGCATAAAGAAACAAATCAATGTAAAAATACATATAGTCCATTCATTGGCACAAACAGAAATATATTTATAAGATTTGTTCATGTAGAGTCACCAACCACTAAGAGAAGTGGAACACCCACACCTTCAAGCTAGTTTTACAAGTAGATTTCAGTTCATGTTCAGCCTGAGGTAGTCACATTTTTTTCTAGTCCAAAGAGACTTTTGATTGAAATTTAAAAAGGTTTAATACTTCAGCTGGCTCTGTGCATTATATACCTCATATGTAAAGAAACGGAAAAAATGTTAAAATGATGCCATTTCAAATCGTAGTTACTATCTTAAGTGAGCAATGAAGAACTGGGCTTATAAATTCAATTTAATTTTTCCACTGTCATTTCCACATGGCTGACCCTCAGACTGAACTCTGTTTTCTGCCAGCTTTCTAAGCACACTCAGAGGTGAGACTCCCCAGAAATGGTGCATAACAATGAGCACATCACAGACGCGGTGCATGAAGAAGAAATGAAACACGAATTCACACACAGACTCGAGGATCACATAAGCGGGCTAAGAATGGGTTACTGTCAACAACGGATTTCAAATAAGCCTCTGATTTAATGACAACCCGAAAGCCGGCGTCTGATTGAGGGCAATCAAATGCTTCCTTTTCATCTGCTTCGAACTCATTTTCTATAGGAAAAGAAAAACTGTGCCATTACAACATCAGCAATATAAGGCTACACACAAATCGGCAGAGGGGGAGGCTACCTCCATGAGCAATTATGACACAGGGCACACCCCACCTCAAGGATGGTCAAGCGGGCAAGGAACCAAGAGCCCCTTCTACTCCGCATGTTGGTGGAAATTAAGCAAATTAAATTTATTGTCGCCAGCAAAACTGGCATGGAAAGGGAATATGGCTTTCAGATTTAAATGCTAAATAAACAACCAGATGACTCACCCAAGGGGAAATGAGGCTGCACTGAAAATGACCTCAAGACAGACACATCTGTTTAGCATTTAGGGGGGAGAGACCCCGTGGCTCACCCCGATTATCTCTGCCTAGTCATCCCCCTGCATTCCAGCCCCCAGGACACCCTACCAGAGGCTTGGTTTGTTGTGCACCTGAGTATATTCCTTTAGCATTTCCCTGTTCATTATCGAACACTGTTTTCTGTTTTCAAGTGTAATTGTTTCTGGATGCTTTCAGTCTTTTCCCCAGAGTGCTGTAAGTTCTTGCCAGGGAGGCCCCGGTATAACAAATTCTTGTTGAATTAATAGTGCACCAAAAATAAGAAGAGGTTACTGACTAGAGTCAAGAGACTGATTTTTAGACAAGAAAGTATCTGATTATAGATAGGGAGTTAGAAACAGAACTTTTTTCCCCCCTCTTTCATTTAGATTTGGATGTTTTGCCTATGTGCCCTCTGGATCACTTTATAGGAGCTGTGGGTATGTTTTGAAAAACTCCTGCTGTCAGACGTGTTGCAATAGAAAAAACCCTGGACTACACTATTGAAGACCGTGTGCACATGCATGTGTGTGGTATGTGCGTGGTTTATGTCATTTATGTAATTGGGAGCCAGGGGTAGGTTGCAGGAGCCTTATCCATGCTGATCTGCTTCCAACAAAGACCCGGTTCTGTCCTGCCCACTTCAAAATAGAGAAATGCACACATCCCAATTCCAGAAAGAGGGAATAAAATGGTCTTGTTTCCTCTGACTCTAGGTGATATGCTGAAGCCAGACCCAAGTCTCTCGATCAATTCCTGGGGCCACAACTTTTGTCCTTCAATCCTGTCCCTTTCCGCCCAGCCCTCTTCTATGCTTCCTTGCATAGAAGACTCTGCTTCAAGGTAAAGAATATGCATTTGCAAGCAAAACATTAAGAACTCCGTTTCCTTGGTAACTTGGGCAGGGAAAGAGAATTTAAGATGATGGGAAATATTCCTTCTGACCAAGTACAGATCCGCTTTCCGTCTCATTCCTAAGGCTTTATCTGCAACACAGGGCAGGGCCCCAAGGTGCTCCACGTAGCTATACATCGAAAGATAAATGGAAAGTGAAGTCTGCAGCTAAGTTTAGCTCTCCGCTGAAATCCATGGGAGATTATTACTTCCTTCTGGCTATATCAGGCCCCCTTCCCCCATACGTATCGAATGGCTTTGAAGTTCCACTTCATTTGAAATATTGTACTGTAAATGCACACAGTGTGCTACTGGGCTGCATGGATTAATGGAGCAAATAGTTGCTTAAATTTAATTCAAAAGTAGTTCAGAAAAGACCTAGAGAATTAGTACCGGGGCTAAGGGTAGAACCCATTGAGTGGTACCTGGCTGGAGGGGAAAATTCAGGGAGGAGGCACTGCTTCTCTCTGCCTCCTCTGCCTCCTACTAGGAGGGGATTTTGTGCGGTACCTTTGTGCAGTCAAAGGGGATCCTGGTTGAAGGATGCATATGCATGAGTTACTGTCAGACGAGTCAGGTCATGGCCCTAACAGGTGCCTGTGGACAGCTGTGGCTACCCTCTGTCCTGGACTCTACATTGTAATGTGGGTACTGATGACTTAGAGCAACAGAAGAAAAATGTTTTGTTAGATCTATACCACAAGTCTAGAAGAAAGCTTCCAATTTTTTGCCCCACACAGATCCACCCACTGTTCTTTACTTTGCGCTGTCAGTGGATTTCAGTGACTCACCTGCACCTCGTTACCCCCTTTACAACACTTGGCAGCAAATTCTTGTTCACAATCAGACAGCTTATCCAATTCTAGGTCGCAGAAATCACTTAAGCAGTTTTAATGAATATGGTATCCTTGGGATTTATGTTTGGTAAAAATTGAAAGTCAAGATTCCTAAAAAGAGACAGCTAACCTAATATTCCCATCCATAATGCAAGCCTATAAACCCCAGATGAGATGATGGGGTACCGCTTGGTTTTTCTCCACTTTTTTTGCTTGGGTTTCCTTCAGGGTCCCATGATGGTCCTAGTGAGATCAGATTTCCCCCTGTAGGTCCTAAGTAGAAATGCAGTCTGAACTATCTTGAGCAATCTCCTACCATAGCAGAAGAACGAAGCTAAAATCTAAATCTAATTGAGGTTTAGAATCTAAAAAAAAAAGAATGGGAATTATGCTTGAACTATCATGTCACATGTTGAAGGTAAACCAGAATAGTAAGAAACTTGGTATGTGGACTTCATATATACGAAGGAAGGAAGAGGACAGAGTAGTAAGTTACTTTCTTAAGGAACAAGGAGAAATTGCACAGCAGTAAGCTCTGCCTTCTGCTCGTATGGCCCCGTCATTGCTTGGCGTCTACTCCCAGGGGGATGGAAACATGGGAGCTTATGCAATAACTAAGGAGGTGTGCCTGTGAACAGATAAGGCTAGGAAAGGGAAGAACTCACTCTGCCTCACTCCCCTCCTCCCAGATGAACTAAAGGCAGTTTATGTACTTCATGAAACTCAATGTAAAGTGACACATGGGAGTGGGGAACCCCCCCAGAAGGAAACAGAAGATGCTTCCAATCACTTGTGAAAAGGAGATTCCAAAATAGCTATCATTGCTAAATAGTCTTCACAGCATTGCATATTCTACTTTTTTTTTTGGTTTGTTTTCTACTATGAAAACCAACCAACCAACCAGCCCATGCAACATAATTTAGAAAGCCCATTTTTCTTGGACCGTACCCAAGTAGAGAATTATTTATTACACTGTTTTTCCTAACAGGCATGTGTGTGCCAGAAAAGCACGGCCTTTGCTTTGTTCTGTCTGGAAATCTAGTTTCTAGAGCAGTGCCTGGCACCTAATAGGTCCTCACTAGATGGTTGTGAATGGAGCAATGAGTGAAGGAATAACAGATTTACTTAAATACATATCTTCAACGTGAATTTTATAAAAGAGACACATTTTAACCAGTCAATTCTCATACAAAGAAATATCTCATTCTCTTTAACAGCCAGAACCACAGGATAACTTATAATTTCTCTTTGATTTGACTAAGAAAGACTACATCTATGGAATAAAAAGAAAGCAAATTGAGACCTTGTTCATTTTGATTTTCTGTTATTTCTGTGGCTTGCTAATAAGCCAATCAATAATATGAATATATCTCTGCAGCCATTAGCCAGTCCCTTTGGTGACTATACCAGTTTCTTCTTAAGGAAGACAATTACTGAACTTAAAATCCATCCAGTCTTCCATAGAATTTTCCTTTACTATATTGAAAACCTACATGATCAACGCAAGCAGAGGTGACTGCATTTTGAGTAGAGTTAGTGAATTTTTTTAATTAAAATTTTTATTTTCAGCAGATAATTGTTGATTCATATGCTGTTGTCAGACTATGGAGCAATCCTAGATACTTGTAACCCATATATTTTGTTTACCATCTTCCCCAGGGGCAGAAACACCTGTAGTACAATGTCACGATGGGGATGTTGACAATGACACAGGCAGGATACGGAGCATTTCCATCACGTTGCCCTTTCATAGCCACTCCCACTCCCCCACCTCCATCCCACCTTATTCCTGGAAACCACTAATACTTCCTCCACTTCTGTAATTTTGTCATTTAAATAATGTAACATACCTAAAGTCATACAGTATGGAATCTCTTAAGACTAACTTTTTCTCATTTAGCATAATTCTCTGGAGAGTCACTCATATTATTGCATATGTTAACATTTTGTTCCTCTTTATTTTTAAGAAATATTTCATGATATTTATATACTAAAATATGTTTAACCATCAATCTGTTAATGGGCATTTGGGGGGCTTGCAGTTTTGGGTTATAATGAATAAAATTGCTAGAATCATTCATATATAGGTATTCATATAAAGGCAAATTTTCATTTCTCTGTCATAAATGCCTAGGAGGGAAATGACTGGGTGGAATGGTAGTTGTATTTTTAGCTTTTTAAGACATTTGGCAAAATGTTTTTAGAGTGTCTTTACTATGTATATTCTCTCCAGCAATTTATGAGTGATCCATTTTCTCTGCATCTTTGTCAGCATTTGGTATTTTCACTTTTTTAAAGCTGTTCTGTTAAGTGTGTATAGATATCTCACTGTGTCTGTCTCCATACTGGGGTGCCTGGGCTTGGGGAGGGGTAGTGGGTAATGTGGAGCTGCCCTTCCTATTCTCTTCAACGTGTCTCTTTTATTTCTGTGCTCCTCGTAGGTGCTGTAAGCCTAGGTTTTGTGGAAGTGTTTTGTGCATGGATTGTTGTTTAAATTGATGTTTCTGCAGGAGACGAGGGCTAGGAATTCCTACACAGCCATCTTGCTGATGTCACTACCCCTAATTTTTTGTTTTAGAGATTCCACTTTTGGTTTCAAATCTAGGACTTCTTTGCCTAGCCTTAGGTGGCCATTTTTTTCCTGTGAATTTCTGCCCCCCCCCAAATTTAAAGTTTTAGATTTTACATTTAAGTTTGCAACTCATTTTCAGTCAACTTTTTATGAGATGTTAGTCTTAAGTCTAGGTTCACTTCTGATACATGTGAATGTCCACTTGCCCAGGACCATTTGTTGAAAAGTAAATTCTCCCTGCATTAAATTGCCTTTTTACCTGTGTCAGAAGTCAGTGGGGCATATTGTGAGTCCTATTTCTGGATTCTTGGTTCTGACCCATTGCTGTACATGTCCTATGTGTTTCTGCACAAATATCCTTATTCCTGATCTTAGGAGAAAATACAGTTTTTGCCATTAAGTTAAATTTTAGCAATAAAAGCTTTTTTTGTTGTAGATTGTTTTAGACTGCTTGACCATCCTGACAAGCTCATTTTCTGTAGATTTTTTTTTATCAAGATGAGGAAATTGAGTAAATTCTCCGGCATCCCTATTTTTCCCGAGATTTTTTTTCTAAGTAAGAATGGGTATTACATTTTGTCAAATGCTTCTTCTGCAACAATTATAGTTTTTGTTTTCATGACTTTTCTTTTTTTTAGCCTGCCAATACGGTAGATTATACTGAGCCAGTCTTACATCTCTGAAGTAAACCCTAATTGCTCAAGGAATATAATTATTTTTATATTGCTAAATTCTATTTGTTAATATTTCAGTAAGGATTTTTACAGCTACATTTATAAGAAATATTGGCTTGTAGCTGTGTGTGTGTGTGTGTGTGTGTGAGAGAGAGAGAGAGAGAGAGAGAGAGAGAGAGAGAGAGAAAGATCTTGATTTGTATTTGGCATCAGGGTAGCACAGGCTCATAAAGTGAATTGGCAAGTGCTCCCTCTTCTTTCACTTTCTGGAAGAGACTGCGTAGAACTGATGTCTGGTATAATTCTCCACTATACCACCTGGGCCTGGGCCTGGGCCTGCAGAGTTGGGCCATATTTTGTCTGTTTTTAAAGGCTTTCTTTGTATTTTGTAAATAATGAATTTCATTTTTTTAATAGTTATGGGATATTCAAATGACTTACCTTCATATTGTGTGAGTGATGGCAGGTTTTTTTCTTTTTCAGAGAGTTGGCTTATTCTGCCTAAATTGTAAATTTTATGTGTATAAGTTTTAAAAAGTATTTCCTTGTTATTCTCTTGTCATTTGCAGGGTGTTATGGGTTGAATTATTTTGCAAAATCCGTATGTTGAAATCCTAACCCCCAGTACCTCAGAATGTGGTCTTATGTGGAAATAGAGGGTCTTCCCAGAGGCAATGAAGCTACAATAAGTTCAAGAGGATGGACTTTAACCCAATGTGACTAGTGTCCTTATGAAAAGGGGTGATTTGGACACAGATATGTACACAAAGAAGACAGCCGTGTACAAAGAGGAAGAGAAACCTGGAACAGATTCTTCCCTCAAAGCTCTCGGGAGGAACCAACCCTGCCAACAACCTGGATTTTGCATTTCTAGTTACCAGGACAGTGAGACAATAAGTTGCTGTCATTTGGTACCGTCTGTGGTACTTTGTCATGGCAGCCCCGGGAAGCTAACACACAGGGTCTGCAGTGACATCTGCACTTCCATTCTTGACACCAATCATCTGTGTCTTTTTCTTCTTTCTTTGTTTGTCTTTGTCAATTTTAAGTTTTTAAAGAATAACTATTCTATCCACTTTCTCTACTGGTTTTCTGCTTTCAGTTTCATGGATTTCTGCCCTTATTTTTTCTTCTGTTTGCTTTGAATTTATTTATTTATTTATTTATTCCCTAGGTTCTTGAGGAGAGAGCTTAGAATGCTGGTTTAAATTTTTTCCTTCCTTTGTCACGAGTGCATTTAATGCTATAAGTTTGCTTCTCAGCACTGCCTTAGCTGCTTTCCACAGACTTTGATATATTATATTTTCATTTTCATTCAATTGCATGTATTTTTTAATTTCCTTTGAGACCCATAGAGTTTCTTCTTTGATCTGTAGATTATTTAAGAGCATTTTTTAGTTTCCAAGAATTTAGGGCTTTTCCCATTTTCTTTATGTTACTGACTTCTAGTTTTATTCCAATGTGGTCAGAGAAAACATTCTGTATGACTTTAATTTTAAAAAGTTTGTTGAGGTTATTTTTATGGCCTATGATATGATCTATCTTCATATTGGTTCCATGGACACTTGAAAAGAATGGGTATTCTGCTGTTGTTTAGTGGAATGTCCTGTAAGTATTGATTAGATTCTGTTGGTTGATGGTGTTTTTGAGTTCTTCTATATCCTTGCTAATTTTCTTTCTAGTTGTTCTAGGAATTGTTGAGAAAATAGTGTTAGAGTCTTTATTTATTTATTGTTGTTGTTGTTCAATTACAGTTGTCTTCATTTCTCCCCACCCCTCCACCCCACCCCAGACAAACCCACTTCCCTTCCCTGCCTCCACCCTCCCCCTTGGTTTTGTCCATGTGTCCTTTACAGTAGTTTCTGTGTTAGAGTCTTAAAATGTAACTATAGATTTATATATTTTTCCTTATAGTTCTATTATTTTTATATTCATATATTTTACATCTTGCAGATCTTTCAGCTGAAAGCCACTGTTATTCTACTGGAGCCTTGTTTGGTATAGTGTTAAGTGTGGAGAAGGAAAAGTCGTCTATAATCTTAAAATGAAATTTCAGTTAGGTTGCTTCCAGTACTTGGCTATTGTAAATTGTGCTGCTATGAACATTGGGGTGCATAGGTTCTTTTGAATTGATGTTTCAGGATTCTTAGGGTATAAGCCCAGCAATAGAATTGCTGGGTCAAAAGGCAGTTCCATTTTTAGTTTTTAGATGGAATTCTATACTGTTTTCCACAGTGGCTGCATCAGTCTGCATTCCCACCAACAGTGTACTAGGGTTCCCTTTTCACCACAACTTTGCAGTACTTGTTGTTTGTTGATTTGTTTATGATGGCCATTCTGACTGGTGTGAAGTGGTATCTCATTGTGGTTTTAATTTGCATCTCTCTGATAGCTAGTGATGCTGAGCACTCTTTCATATGTCTCTGGGCCCTCTGTATGTCCTTCTCAGAGAATTGTCTGCTCAGGACCTTTGCCCATTTCTTAACTGGGTTGTTTGTCTTTCTGGAGTGGAGTCATGTGAATTCTTTATATATTTTGGAGATCAAACCCTTATCTGAGGTATCATTTGTAAATATATTTTACCCTTTGGTTGGTTTCCTTTTCATTTTGCTGATGTTTTCTTTAGCCATGCAGAAGCTTTTTATTTTAATGAAGTCCCATTTGTTTATTTTTTCTTTATGTCCCTTGCTTTAGGGGACTTATTGGTGAAAATATTGCTGTGTGGAATATCTGAGATTTTCCTACCTATGTTCTCCTCTAGGACTTTTATGGTGTTGCAACTTATATTTAAATCTTTTATCCATCTTAAGTTTATTTTTGTGTATGGTGTAAGTTGGCGGTTGAATTTCATTTTATTTTTTTGCATGTAGCTGTCCAGATCTCCTAACCATTTGCTGAAGAGGCTATTTTTACCCCAATTGTTGAAAGCAACCTAAGTGCCCATCATTAAATTAGTGGATAAAAAAATTATGGTACATTCACACAATGGAATACTATACAACAGAAAGAAAGAAGGAGCTCTTACCCTTCATGACAGCATGGATGGAACTGGAGAGCATTATGCTAAGTGAAATAAGCCAGGTGGTGAAAGATAAATACCATATGATCTCACCTACAAGTGGAATCTAATCAACAAAATAAACAAGCAAGAAAAATATAACCAGAGACATTGAAATAAAGAACAAACTGACAGTAACCAGAGAGGAGGCGGGGGAGGGGATAACGGGGGGAAAGAAGGGTGAAAGGTCATCAAGGAACACATGTATAAAGGACACGTGGAAAAAGCCAAAGAGGGGTAGGATTGAGGGTGGGAGGTGGGAATGGGCGAGGAGGGAGGAATCGAGGGGGGAAAATTAAGACAACTGTACTTGAACAACTATAAAAAATAAAAATAAAAAGAATTAAAAATGGTCAAGAAAGTCAGTTTTTTAGTGAGCCTGTTCTCTGAGCCATGATTTTCATAAGTGTTTGTTAGCTTCCCTCCTCCCCAAACCTTAGACAAGACAGGAAGTAGTGGAGACTGGTGTTCTCTGATTGGTCCAAGAATAGAGTAGAACAATTATTGTCTAAAAGTCTTCTTTCCCTTTCTTGGTCCTGTGGCAGTGAGAGCAGGCTTTTGTTGGTGCTGTGTTTATTGGCACCCACTGGTGTTTCTAGATTGCTGGCTTTTTCAACAATAAATCTGAGATATATGAGGAAAAACATGAACTCACTGCTTTGTTGTTCACTGGGTTTTAAGATCCCTAACTGGCCCGCCTTCTTCTCTTCAGCTTTCAGAGTCTTCTTATGTTTGTTCTATACATAACGTGTAGAGTGTTTAGTTGTGTTAGCAGAAGGAAAATGGAAAAGCATTTCTACTCCATCTTTCCATAAGTGGAAGTCCTCCTGTTATTGGAAATTTTAAGGGTCCTAAATATCCATGCCCTGGCTGAAAACAGTTTCAATATCTTTTTTTTTCAATTACAGTTGTTATTAAGTGTTACATTACTTTCAGGGGTACAGCATAGTAGTTGTACATTTATGTAACTTATGAAGTGATCCTCCCAATAAGTCTAGTACTACTAACCTGGCACTACACAAGTATTATAATATTATTTCTATATTCCCTATGCTGAACTTCACATCCCTGTGACTTTTGTAACTAGATTTTGACAGCATAATACTATTATGAAGAGTCTATTTAGAAAACTGAAAATTTTGCAACTTATTTTATTAATAATATCATTGTTCTCCTAATTGACTTACTGTTTATTTAGATAGCCTATCTCTTAAACTGAGGCACATATATTATACAGTAATTCTTTACCCCTTAAATTAACACTTAATTCAAACTTGACTAGTTCTCTTCCAGAAGTTGATGGTACTATACACATTTCATGTATCATTATGTTTCATAATGCATTAATACAAAAAGAAATTTGGAAAGGCATTTGTATAGTAAGCATCTAACTACAGCTGATTTTGATCCTTAAGAAATAAGAAAATACATAAACTATAGAAAAGGTTGTTCTAGAACTTATTGTATAGATTACCTAGTATATAGTGCTTGACATATAATATACACTGAACAAATATTTGCAGATGAATGAAGGATTAAATGAAGACAGCTTTTGGAACTTGATTAAGATATTTTCCCTCTGAAATAACAGGTTTTTAAAAAAACTAACAAATATAAATGAATTCTGAAAGCCTCTAAAGGGAATTTATAGTTATATGTAGATATGTAGTTTATGCACCCAAACATGAAGAGTTTTAGGTTACAAGTCTCATATTTACTCTCATCTACAGTAAATATATAGACATTCTTGAAAAATTTTTAAATCAAAAAGTCTTATCTTAACATCAGCCAAAACACAAGAAAATTAACAATCACAAAGCTGGCTCTCCTGTACCTACAATACGGTAGTTCATGGTTAAACCTCCTGAGCTCATTGAGAATTATTTCCTTCAAAAGATGCTCAAAGGTATGGTTATTGTCAGAAATTGCTTCTTTTTTAAGTAAACAAATGACTTTTCTCCTGTCCTCTGCTTTCCAGGTCAGAGGGTAAAGTGTTTCCAACTGGTAGAGCTCTCTCTCTCAAGCTGTGATTCACACGAGTCCTATAGGTTAAACCTTTATGATGGCAGAAAGCAGGCCCTGGCCCAGCTGACACAAATCCAGTTTCCCCTGTGCACATCTCAAATGCCAGCTAAGTCCATTCACAGTTTTCATGGACAGAGTTATAGTTGTTATAATCACTTGCATCTTGATGTACAATATAAAAAGAAATGCTTCTGATTGCTGCAAATATTTTGGGTAAAAGACCCAAACACCAAGATGTCCTCCTGGTTGGGTTGACTTATAGAAGATAAAGGAGAGATCTATGGAAATCTTGGCTTATTTCCCTGTGGAAAAGGGTCCACATTTTCCATAGTCATGAGGGAAATGGATTGCACAGCTCCATACCACCCTAGGTTTCTACTCTAATGTTTTCTGATACCTTCTCAGCTACACTACTCAGGATTTTGCCCACCCTGCCCCCCTCAACTCTAAAATATAAATCCCGAATTTCCTTTTCCTGACTGTTTTTCCTCCAAAACACTTACCATCATCGTGCATACTACATGTTTTGCTCCTTTATGCTGTTTATCACCCTCATGACACCAGAACAGTGACTATGAGGGCTGGGCTCTGTTTTCTGTAATATCCTCAATGGTCCTGCCACAGGACAGGTGCTCAGTCATCACCATGCAATAAAAGTTGAATGCATTCTCAAGAAAAGAGACAACTGTCACAAACAGTTTAGCCATCGAGATGATGACTGCCAACTCAACATTTCAGTTGGTTTTAATCATGAAGTTTGGGCCGGTGATAAAACACTGGTCTGAGAGTAATGCAAGTGTGGCTCTTCACTCTGGGCAAGTCCCTTGGTCTCACTGGGTTTCAGTTTCTCATCTTTAAACAAGGGACCCTGGGAAGAAGCTCTCTAAAGCCCTCCCCAACTCCATCATACAGGCATTCATCTGTTTATTATTTCATGATCTGTGAGAGGAGGCTGGAGTCTCAGCAAAAATAAAGATGGCTTTATTTATTATGGCATTTTGTCCCTATCATACATCTCATAGTAGTGAAAGTCAGATTACAAAAGATAGACCAAGAAAAAGTATAAGATAATTTAAAATAGAGCAGATAATAAAATAGAGGGACAAAATTGAGCAAAATAGAGGACAGGAAAAAAAAGAAGAAATAAAAGTGGGGGTGAAGACTATTCCATTACACAAAAGGAACCACAGGGACAGGACTATATCATCAAGAGAGATGAATTTCTAACACTGTATGCTGATCACAATCATGTAATGAATCATGATTTACAACACAATTTTTGCAAATAGACTTGGTGCATTGAATTGTTCTAATAGGTCATGTTTTTAAATGACTTCTGAATCTTCAATAATAATAAAAAAAACTTCAATGTAGACCTTGAGATTACTGCCTTGCCATAAAACAAGGTGATTTCACTTCCTTAAAATGAATTATTCTCTGGGAGCCACTGCAAGGCATGAGCAGCCCTGATCTCATTGATTCTCTTTCTTTACACACTTTTACCCTTCTCCAATCATAAGTCATTGCACCAACAGAATTTCCACTGTGACTGGTGCCATGGATGTATTTACTGTCACTTTTCATAAAAAGACTATATATTTTCGGGTACGACAAGAGACCAGCTGGCTAATTTAGAATGTCTGCTGAACATTTGAGGGAAAGTAATCATTTTATTTTTCACTGGCATACTTAGAAGGCACATGCTGAATATGAATGATTATAAACATAAGAATTTTACAGAAGCATAAGGGGACATCCAAAAGTTTTTATAGGGAAGGCACAGCAATCCCCTTCAAAACCCTGATGGTTTTGAGTAGAACAATTGAGAAATGTTTATGTTTTTGAGCAGCAAATAAAGGTTGGTCAAAACTTGTTATGAAGTGTTTTACATTTTTAAAGGAGAGTTTTACTGTCAGTAAGTCATTGTACCTTTACAAAGAAAATTTTATTAATTGAGGTGGGTTCTAAATATAATAGTCTAATTATTAGTAAATACAGTCTCTCCTATTGATTATTCACCAAGCCAATGTGTGAAATTTCATTGTTAAAAGAATCACACACTAGTACTTAATTTTAGAATCCAATTAAAAAATTGATAATACTATATTATGTCTCCAAGTACAAAATCATAGTATAATTTGAGTGCAAGATGAAGATATGATGCTATATTTAAATTTATTTTATTTCATTCTTTTTGGTGTCTATATTTTAATGTTCTCAGTTAAAAAATAAAAATGTATGTACGTAATATGTAAATACATGATATATGTATATAATATATAATCAAATATGCATGCATTGGCGATCAAAAATATACAACAGCCAAAAAGCAATTCCACTGCTCTAGAAAATAGTAACTCTATCATTTCCATTTGCTGCCAATCACCATAACATAGTTAATTTACCAAGCACTTTTTGTGTGACTGGAATTATGCTAGGGACAAATGAGAATTGCTAATACTAAGTGATGGCCTAGGGTTTCCCAAATTACATGCCACAGAATAAACTTGAAATAATATAATATAGGGACTAGCATGGCACTTCTCCAGAGATCCTATTATGTGGCCATCTGAAAAATATAGGCTCTTAAAGCCAGCAAAATCAGGCTTCGGTATTGCCAAAATAGATGCCTTAATCCCCAAGCATTTAAAAATATTTGTCTTTCAGGTTCTGTCTCATAGTATCTTCCAACGAGTGTGATCATCTGGTTTCCTAGACTACAAGAAACAAGTCAGAAGGGGCTAGAGGGTATAAGAAATAGGGGTGCAGCAATAAGAAGGACTGAGAGATGAAAAGCAAGAGGGAAATTTAAAAAGTAAGTACCAAATGTTGTCTCACATCATATTAAAAAATCAACTAGAAACGCATCATATCTATATGTGAAAGCTAAAACTAAAGATGCTCTAGCAAAAAATGTAAGACAAAAATCTTTGCAGCCTTGGCATAAGGAAATATTCTTTACATGTGACACAAAAAGCATGAGGCATAAAAAAAACATGAACCGTAAAAGAAAACTTTGATAAGTTAGACTTAATCAAACTTTAAAACTTTGCTTTTGAAAGACACCATTAAGAACATGAAAAAGGAAACCACAGAATGGAAGAAACTACTCACAACATATGTATCTGACAAAAGATTCATATACAGAACTTATATAAAACAACTCTTACAGCTCAAAGAGAAAACAAAAACTCCAACTAAAATGGAAAAATATTTGAGCAGACATTTCACAATAGAAGTCATAGGAATGGCCAAGTAGCACATGAAAAGATAGTCAATATCTTTGGTTATCCAGGGAGCACAAATGAAAACCATGATGATATATTAATGTACATCCTTAGAATGGCTAGATTTTCCTAAAAAGGCTAACTGTATGAAGTGGAACTCTCATCTCTGCTAGTGCGAATGTAAAATGGTACAGCTACCTTAACAAAAGTTGAATGTAAAACTACCAGGCAATCCAGCAATCCCATTCCTAGTTATTGGCCCAAAAGAAAGGAAAACATATGTCTACTCCAACTCAATTAGAAGTTCCATGAAACAAGCTGTATCTTAGATAGCCAATGCCTCCCGTACACCCAACACCTGGAAGAAACTTGTAAGTAGGCATTCATGAATGAGTGGATATTAGCTAACTACTGGTATGCTCTCCGATTGGGCATGGCAGCGTATGGTATATTACAGTGACTTACTTTTTTTAAAGCTGTGAACCCACTCATCATTTCCATTGGGATTTCACTTAATAAGAAATCCCATTAGGTAAAACAGATAAACTAGGCCCCACCCTGCCAGCCCACCCTACCTGTCCCCCAGTGGCAACTGATGTAAAATCTTCTTAACCTGTGGTGGGCAGCATCTGTAAGGAGTCATGAAGGATTCACAGGAATTTCACAAGGGGAAGTGGAAATACATACAGAACGAAGAGGCAAAGCCAGGGTAGATGAGATGGGTTTGAGTATAAAGTGTTTTTCAAACATACTCCTTGACTTTCAAAGTTTTAA
Organism: Desmodus rotundus; assembly: GCF_022682495.2. Taxonomy (NCBI): domain Eukaryota; kingdom Metazoa; phylum Chordata; class Mammalia; order Chiroptera; family Phyllostomidae; genus Desmodus; species Desmodus rotundus. The sequence continues at coordinate 90,102,486 of NC_071397.1, read as the reverse complement.
TACTTCTAGTACCACTTCTCTGGGCCTTTGGACTATACCAAGAAGAGACACTTTCCCCTGACATCCTGTTTCCACGGCACTTTTTGCTCTTCATCAAAGTCAAAGATTCCATAGATTGTAGGACACATGATTATTTCATGCACTACCAAAGAAAAATGTGGCCAGTTAAAGTAAGTGCCCTCTTACCCCTTAGAATTGATATTTTAACTAACTGCATGAGCTCTTTTAGGATAATTTAGACATAGAAGACACATAACTGGTGATCATGATCTTGGTCTCTTTGACACCTTTAAGCACTGACAACTTATTTCCGGAACACCAGGACTTAATCAGCATAACTTTATAGTTTCATTTCCCCCCCACCCCATGATTGAATCACATGTTGCTGGAAGTTCGATGGCTTCTGTTCAAAGTCAACAGGAAGTTCAATGGGAGTTCAGTGCTTTAATGCTAAGTCCTGCAGAATGACTGAATCAGTAATGCCAACCTCTTGTTCTGACATTTCTTTCATCTTGTAGCAGATTGTATTTTCCAAATGCAGCTGCAACAATTTCTCCAAGCCCATATGCTCTTCTAGGAACTTGCTGCTTCACAAGTAAGAGGTGAAGTGAATTCCCTTCCTCTTGAATCTGGACAGGCTTCTGACTTGCTTGTAACCAACAATGTAGCAGAAGTGATGCCACATAACCTCTGAAGCTTGGTTATAAAGGGTAATTCAGCTTCCATCTTGTTCACTGAAATACGCACTCACGAAGCCTTTGGTGGTCAAGTAAACAGTCCAATGGCCCTGGGGCTGCCAAGATATTTCAAAGCCCAAAGTAGTCCATGCTGAGGACCACAGGAAGAGGTTCTGAGACTACATGAAGACAGAAAGATGCTTGACCACGCTTCCGCCCTCTGCTATCCCAGCTCTAGTCTCCTGCTGACTGCAACTGCATGGGGGACCCTGAACCAGAGAACTGCCCAGTTTCCTGTCCCACAGAGACTATGAGAGATAATAAAATGACCAGTACTGTTTTAAGTCATTTAGTTCGGGGAGAGATTTGTTACATAGCAAGAGATAACTAGACTATATCTATTCCTAGGAATTAGGGGGCAATTTCTCCTACCTTTAGTGGCATTGCTTGATTTGTGTTAGGCAATCCTTTTTGATATCTCAGCCAAAAAACATAACTAGCTGTATCTACTTTTGGGTTTGGGTCACGTGAAACGCTTGGGCTCCTGCTCCATAAGAAATATGAACTTGCCTTTATAATTCATTAATATAAATGTCTGCTTGATTAACATACCATATATACCTCCCAGCACTATTTCCATGCCTCTATGTGTGTGACAATTTTTAAATGCAAAATCATAGAGTACTTTTTTAGAAGACACTTTAAATGGCATATACAAATGAATACCTGTAGTATCCACTGGGAACACAGCCCACATAAAGTGAAGACAATATGAATACCACGGCCAAGTTCAAGAATGAACAATCACAACTATGTATTGACAGTTACCTGGTCATTGGGGAAAAAAGATGTCACCCACTCTAAGATGCATCCCAATTCTATGACTTTAAAATGTGAAATTGTAGGATTAGAATAAGTGAAGCATGACATTCTCTGTTCCTTTCTCATGGCACATATTATATATAATTTTTGCCTTGTATTCTAAGTATTTGTGTACGCCAGGGTTATCAGTGCTATTTACCTCCATATGTCCAGCAGTTCCAAACTCCATGTCGTTCACTCTGCCTTGCTATTATGGGGGATCAATTAATCATCCAGGTTGACTCCACTTTGCCATCACTCTTTGTGATCTCAAATCCTCAGATCTGGTTCTCAGACTCGCTGGGCAGTTCTTCATTACATCTATCTGCCTGGCTGTGAGTTCAGTTTCCCTCGGTGACTATTCCAAACCTCCCTGTCCTTCTCAATTTTCTAAGCTCATTCTCATCAACTCGAGAATTGAGAAGTAACATGGCACATGGGAAAGAATGAAGATTTCATGGAACACTATTGAGTTTGTAGACTGTGTGGCTTTTGATAACCAATGTAATTTTTCAGCTCCTCAGATGTTTTCTCTTTTTATAAATGAGAGAAATATTACCTTCCCGAAAGGGTTATGGTAAACAGTAGGTAAAAGATTTATGTAAAGCACCTAATATGAGAAAGCCAAGCCACAATACCAGTAGGTTTATTTCTAGTTCCTATTTCACGCTCTCCCCCCATTGCCTCCTATTTTGTGGAGAAGCTAAAGATCATTCTTTCAATTGCTCTCCATTTCAGGTAAGAATTTACCTATATCTTTACCCCACCTGTGTTCTTTGCCTCTTGTCTCCATGACAATATCCCTGTTCCTTCAGAGAGTATGAACTTAATGTCGTAGGGTCTGAGTTTTCTCAACGATAGGTGAGCAATAATGGAAGTGCCCACTCACAGGGTTGATTTTCAGGATTTAATGAATACATCTTAAGCCTAGCTCATTTCTTGGTCCATAGTAAATGCTAAATAAATAGAAGCAGCACAGTAACTTGACTTTGTCTCGGGCAGTGAACAGGCTTTGCTTAGTGTTAAATCTAACAGACTTGAGGTGCAGACAAAGAAAGGAGTTGATAAGCTGAGGTTTGAGTATGTGTAGCATTAAAAAAGAACTAGAAGTGCTTGTGAGGCTAAAATGACTTCTCTGTCACCAAATAAGGACAGATCTTTTCTTCAGGTTGTTAGTCTTATAAGTTCTGCCCTAGTGTCGATTTTGTAAAAAACCTAATGGAAATTGTACTTTGAATAAACACTCAGTAAGTATTTGTTGATTAACTAAATATACCTCCTGTTTTCCAATAAGAGTTAATGGGAAAATGGAGTTCATATACAGAATTTCACTTCAATCAACTTTCAAGGGCACATTGTTTTAATTTACAGAAACTGCTTCATGAACCGGCACTTGGCCCAGGCTCCTAAACATCTTGCATCCTTATGTACATCTGTTGGCCTAAGAACACCTAACATCACTTGGTTAATCCTAGGGCAAACCGCAAGCCATTCCAGCTAGAATAATTATGTATTACTTGGTTTTCAAGGTACCACCTTCACCTCCAACGATATAAAAAAATGCAAAATTTCGATTGTATTCTTTTCCAAATAATGATTAACTTTATAAAAGAAGTTTTTAAAGTTTTTATTATTAATTAATTTTTGCAATTTGTTAGCATTGTGTTGATTTTTTCCTGTAACTGTGGCCTTGACTGTTTAAATCCATTGTTATTATCTTGTGAATGTTATTTTGCCTTATAGTATGATTGATTTTTTTTTCCAAATATATATGTAAGGTACTATGTAGAAGATACTTTTGAGGATTATGTGAGATAAGGTTGAAATCAGGTAAAAGGGCACCTGGGATATAATAGCTGATTTAATAAAGCTTAATTCCATGGAAAACTTCCCTAATTCCTGTTGACCTTTTTTTTTTTCTTTCAGTTCAGGCAGGACTATAGGGAGAATTTTTTAATGCTATTAACAGTGCATTTTATCTTCTTATTCTCTGAGATTAAGAGCATTAAAAGCAAAAAAAGAAATACTGACATTTCTGGAATTTCATTTAAAGCTCCCATCTATTGAGGTGTTAATAATCCTTGTGTGTGTAGATATTTCTCTCACACTTTCTGATTGGAACAGTTTCCCTCAGGTTGTCCTCCACGAAAAGATGTGCTTCAGGTGATCTTTTCTGTAGATAGGATTTCCATATCAAGGCCGAACAAAGTCTTTGAATTGCTATGAAGTACTTTCTAAATTTATATACTAAACTCACGGAGTGTTTAAGGCCTTATCTATGCTTATTTTAAATAAAAGTCATTGTGGTTTCTGTAAGAAAAATTGGTAAGTTTATTAATAAAACACAATCTGGGGCCTCTAGGATACAGTGGAAAGTCTCCATGTGGTAAAGACCAAGGGCAGTTAGACCATGGTCCCAAATGTCATCTTCAAAATTCACCATGCCTTGACCGTCTCCCCATCACTCTTGTCGTCTTTCTGGTGGCTCACAGAGAGTGAGACGCTGTATCTTATTTAAAACGCTAGCCCAGGAGAGGCCAGCAGTACAATGTTATCTTCCTCAATACCCCACAGCTCAGGTCAGACCTTTACGCAGACCTTACTAGAGTTATACAACAACAAAGGCTGCACACTAAACACACGTAGAGGCACACATAAATACACACACGCATAAAAAACACTCAAAACAGGGTAAATATCTGTCTTCCTATGCCAAATGTACCTACCCCCCAGGAACAAACTTAAGGCTCTCCAACTTTTTCTCGGTTTCTATATCCAAGAAGGCCAAGAGAGTAAGAATAACAAAGCCCTTTGTCTCTCCCACACAAGCCCATTTCCTCTGCTTCAGTTTAATTCAGGCATGTCTACCTGTTCTCTACTATTGACACTAGAACCTCTCTTCCCTGTGTCCTGGTGGACCTCACTATACTTTTTTCAACAAAGAATAAATTAAGAACCCAATCTATAACCTTTATCTTCTTGGGTGACATTTCTACCTGTTCTAGTCTATTCTGTGGCTCAGAAATGAACTAACTCTGTGGTTCATATGTTTAAAAATAATTAATTTATGTTCATCATATTCATGCTGATAGTATTTAGCTTTAATAATTCAGCTATTGAGACTCTCTCCTCTATGCAAGACTAATAAATAATTTGTCTCTAATAGAAGATGTGATTTGAATAAGATGCCTGGAGTCTGCAGTTAGACACAGCAATAGACAAGTTGCCTATGGCACCAAAAAAGGGCTGACTTGAAGCCCTGGCCTTGTCATTAGCCAGCCAAGAGACTTGGAATAAGTCACGTAACAACACTAGATTTCAAGTTCTTTATATGTAACATGACAGGCTTGCTAGAGGATGTCTCTGAACTTCACTCTAGAATTTGATTCTGCCATGTGCCTTATTGCTAACTATGTTCTAGTAGTTCATTTCACTTGCAAAATAAAAGATAATATTTTTAGAGAAGGCAGTTGGCTGCCGAACCAGTTGGTCACGCTCATCAGTTCCACACTATGTATTTCACATAGAACTCAGCATCAGTGGCGATTAGCTTGGATTCCCCAGGGGAAGGCTTCATGTGAGGATTTGCACTCAAGTCATTTGTAAGGAAGTGCTCCCAGGAGAAACTGGGAAGAGAATTGGCTGTGTTAGATAAGGAACAGAAAAAGCTCACCAAAGGTGCAGATCCCACAGGGGGGCTCTTGAGTATGAAACATGCCTCAGGCTTTTCTCAACTCTAAGCAAGGACCCTGTGCTTCATGCATGGGTACCAGGAGGTGGTTGGCTAAGGCCTGTGCTGGGGAGGATGTAAATCCAGGGCGCTTCTGGATCTCTGAGCGAACAAACATACCAGCTCCAGGAGGCTCAGAGCAGGCCTGTGAGACGGTCACAGGTACAGGCCATCAGAAGCAAAATGGAGCACAACAAATGGGAGGAAATGGAGAAAGAAATCCAGGGGAGCTTAGTAGGGCACTGGCAATGTCCACCACAGGGCCTATCGGTTAGGGTGCTTTCTTATGTGCAAGAGAAAATCCAATTCCAACTGCTCAATTCCATTAAAGGAATTCGTTGGCTCCATTCAGAGGCAGGGTCGTTCTCCCACATGGTATGTTCTGGGCTCTAGCAACACTTCCTGCAATTCCCCAGGGTCTTGCATATAGATGAAAAGACACAATATAAAGAACTCTCCTATTTTCAAGAGTTTCCAAGTGAAAATGTGTATGAAAAAAGGGGAACATCTGTAATGGTGTCAAGAATATAGTAAAAAAACAAAAGATGTCTGAAAATGAGGAAATAAACCCTTTGTGATCATATTGAGTAATTTTTTTGTTTAAGAATGTATTAGTATTAAAACCTGTGAATTTGATTTTTTGAGTTTCTCTGATCTCCAGTGGGTGGACAACTAATACTTTACATGTACAAATGTTGCTATTTAACAGGTTTTATACATTTTTTTATACACTCACAGAAGTAGTCGCTGAGTCCCTAGATCCTTAGCGAGCACATTGTTACTGTATTAACGCTAATGCTATAAAAATAAAACGTGGCAGATCCTGGAAGCCGAGAGTGAACTCTGGGGCGTGCAAGCGCATTGACAACTCACATCCACAAGAGCGCTCCCGGATTACCCTTTCCAGCACTTCCCCTCTCTCTGCTTCTTTTGATTACCAAATAATATAGTCTCAATCATCATTTACATGAAGCATTCCCATAATCATATTAAGATTAAGGAGAATATGTATGGAACATTTTATTTGTGATTAGTGACAGTGAGCAAGGGGGAAATAGGCAGAAGAATTCTTGGGACAGTTTATATTCCAACAAATAATCACATGGTTTAAAGTGTACTCCCAAAGCAGATTATTGCCTTTTATGCACTTAATTATAATCATACCGTTCTCTTATCTGATATGACTATCTTCCATTTAAATATCAGCTTAATTGATGCCTGTCTGTTAATAATCATACAATGATCCAGGCCCATTATACCAATTCCTCCCTCTGTAAAACTACAGTTGTTAGAAGAATGTTGAGTAGGAAAATGTTTAAATCCTGACATAAAAAAGTCTGTGATAAAAGCCAAGAGCTTTGAATTTCATGGCCCTTTAATATTGCCTTTGAAGTAATGAAAAATCCATTTTCCACCACTTGCTTCAAGGACTTCACTAATAACATCTTCCACAAAGGACCGATCTTTTTTTAAAGCAGGATATTGTGACGTTATTCTAATACATTTAGAATTATATAACAAACTTTTACTGGAATTTCTCAGTCTACCTTCCTCTTTCCCTCTAATGAAATACTTGTTAAATGGATTACTTCATGTTAACTTTATGGAAATGCCTATGACAGAATATGCATCATTTCATTCAGTTCTAGAAATAAAAGGATAACATGTTGGGGGTGGTGAGAAGGACGGATGCTATAAATAACTTTAAAAACTAGGGAAAAGGCTTTTCTTTTGGTCTAAATTTCAGTTTCATCTAAGTGGCAGGAAAGTAGTGATTTGATAACCTTGTCCTTGTTCCCGGTGGACACTTGTCCTCCACACCAACCTCCCCTTTAGTGTAACTGGCTATCCACTTAGACAGAACCTGGCAGCAAGGAAGTCACCAGGGCTTACCCAGGTCAACAGATCCAGTGATCTTTGCAGACATCTGTGTGTTAAGCTCTGCGATCATTTCTGTGTGCCCTGAACAAAGTCAGCTGCACAAGAAGTGGAATTTTGGAAACTCATGGAATAGGGCTGTTAATATAAAAATGGTTCAAGATGAAGTTTCCCAGGAGCTCAGAAACCCAAGGAGGAATTAGTTTCTTCTTTCATTTCATATGGGGTATTTGGCTAGGAAACTGCTAAAGATAATTATGCAAAATGCATATGAGAATGTCACAGACAATCTGGACTGAGAAAAAGGTGACTTGAGACAATAACCTCAGGCTTTGGGTTCCTGCAGCTCAGTTTCCCTGGGAGTCTCAGGTACTACATGAGGAGTGATTCTAGGAAGTGACCAGTGAGGAATTAAAGGGTGGCTTTACTAGGCAGTGCTAAAAAAGGATAAAGGAATGTATGAATGAATGGATGAACTAAGTGAAAATCCACCTCTAAAGAAAGATCTTCCCATAGTAATGGTGAAGGGCACAGCTGCTCTTCCCTTGCTCATGCACAGTTCTCTGCTTGTTCCCTTCCTTTTCATGGGAAGGGTGATAGTACTCAGCTTAAACCCATTAACTTCAGAATAGTACCTGGCATAGTCTCAGGTTAGCTCTTCTTCTTCAAACTTGATTTTACCCATTTATACATGATGATGGTGTCTTAGAAAGAATGCCCAATTGAATGAGCCAGCATAGTAGTCATATCAATAGAAGTATTCAAGAAAAATTTTCTTAAGTATTTTATGGAATCATTACATTCCACAGAATGCCTGGGTCAGACCTAGTAAAGTAACACAATATAGAGTCTTATGTTCTAGACCAAATGCAATAAAACATCATCTTGAATCATCTTTAAATTTGATTGTCCTATTCCAGGAGTTTCCACAACAAATAACTTCAAAAAAGTCATTTGAAAATGACCCAACATTTTCAAATTAAAAATGTCATTTAAATGTCCTCTTTTTAAATTTTAATTATTGTCTTCTGTGACATTTGAGTTGATTCCTTCTTATGGTATTCATCTTGCTAGATTTTAAAAAGCTGGTCACCTATTAAATGTTTTCATGATTTCCTACTAGGAATGAGGGACAGGTGACATCTGAGTTAGCAGGTGGGATCATATAAAAGACAAGATGCCCAGTTTATCTCAGAGAACACAGAACCATAACATTTTAGGGCCAAAATGCACCTCAGAGAGCACCTAATCCAAGTACTTCATTTAAAAAGTGAGAAAAAAGAAGCCACCAAGGTCATATACTTAGTGCCTTATAATAGAAATGTCATTAATATAGCACAGTAATGGACACTAAATATACACACACATACATATGGCTAATGTAATATGAACAGTAAGTGGATTATATATATGTATATATATGTAATATGAACAGTAAATGGATTACGTGTGTGTGTGTGTGGAATTTCTGTGTCTATATTTTTTCACTCTCCAATAAAATATAGCTCTCTCTATATCTATATGTATAGATATATAGCTAAGATAACCTGTGTATCTTATATACAATACATGGCTAAAATAATACTATTTTGGTAACTATTATGCTTAAATACTGTTTTGCTAAGTATGATGCGTAAAAGACACTAAATTGGTCATCTTGGCTGATGACTTCCTGTTGAATTGGAGGCACAGTTAGGGTCATCAAGTTTTCCAGAGTTGTGGGCACTTTACTCATAAGAATATGAAGGGTCTAATCTTAATAGAAATGACCATATTTAATTTAAAAGGGGGTAGAAATTCTTAAAACAATATTTTTTCTTTGTATTAAATGTATTGGGCTGACATTGGTTAGTAAGACTATACAGGTTTCAAGTGTACAATTCTCCGATACGTCATCTGTATATTGCATTGTGTGCCCACTGCTCAAAGTCAAATCATCTTTTGTCACCATATGTTTGACCCCTTTTACTCTTTACTGTCCCTCCTATCCCCCTTCCCTCTGGTAACTTCCATATTGTTGTCTGTCTCTACGAGTTTGTTTTTCTTACATGTTTATTTGTTGCTTTCAGTTTTATAACCCACATATGAGTGAAATCCTTTGGGCTTAACTTTTTCTGTTTAACTTATTTTGCTTAGAATAATGTTCTCAAGGTCCATCCATGTTGTGACAAATGGCAGTATTTCATCTTTTCTTATGGCTGAGTAGTATTCCACTGTAAACACGAGGTCTGTCCAGAAAGTATCCAGCCACACACTAGAGACATTTATTGAAGAATACACAAGATGCAAGAAACATTATACATAGGACAATGACACCTCAGTCTCCTTCAAAGTAGGCACCTTGGGACCTCACACAGTTCTCCCAGTCACCATCAGCTGCCCCATTGTATTTTTGTGAATCTCATCAATGGTCTGAAACCTCTTCCCTTTCAAAGGTGACTTTAGTTTTGGGAAAAGCCAGAAGTTGCAGGGCACCAAATCTGGGCTGTAGGGGGGCTGAGTCACCTGGTGATTTGATGTTTTGCCAAAAAACTCTGCAGGAGACATGGTGAATCAGTGAGTGTGTTATTGTGACGAAGCTGCCAGTCGCCAGTTGCCCACAGCGGTGGCCTTCTGAATCATCCGAATAGTTTCCACGGAGGAATGTTCAAGTTTAATGCAAAATCTGATGCAGATTTGTTGCTCTACTCTCTCAGTCATTTTGAATGCAACAGCCACACATTATACATGCTCACTCAGTGGTGTCTACTGTTCCCACTGACTAGTACACTGAAGTTGTCATTGTTTACACATGCACATTCCAGTCCACTCTCTTTGGCTGCCAGGTTACATTGATGCTGTGCAATCCATTCTCATTATATTAACAATGGCCTGACTTTTTCCAGACAGGCCTTGTATGTACCACATCTTCTTTATCCAATCATCTATCAAAGGACACTTCAGTTGTTTCTTCATCTCGCTCACTGTGAATAATGCTACAGTGAATATAAGGGTGCATATGTCTTTGCAAATAAATGTTTTCAATTTTTGGAGAGATAGATACCCAAAAGAGGGGTTGCTGGACCATATGGTAACTCTTTTCTTAATTTTCTTTTTTTTTCTGTGTTGGTATTCCTTTTTGTTTTTATCTTTTTTTTTATTGTTGTTCAAATACAGTTGTCTCCATTTTTCCACCACCAGTTTCCCCTGCTCCACCCACCCCCACCTCCCACCTTCCATCCTTCCCCCCTTTGACTTTGTCCATGGGTCCTTTATACATGTTCCTTGATGACCCTTTCCCTTTTTCCCCTATTATCTCCCTCTCCTCTCCCGTCTGGTTACTGTCAGTTTGTTCTTTATTTCAGTGTCTCTGGTTATATTTTGCTTGCTTGTTTGTTTTGTTGATTATGTTCCACTTATAAGTGAGATCATGTGGTAATTGTCCCTCACTGCCTGGCTTACTTCACTTAGCATAATGCTCTCCAGTTCCATCCATGCTGTCAAGAAGGGTAGGAGCTCCTTCTTTCTACTGCATAGTATCCCATCATGTAAATGTACCACAGTTTTTCAATCCACTCACTTACTGATGGGCACTTAGGTTGCTTCCAGCACTTGGCTATTGCAAATTGCGCTGCTATGAACATTGGAGTGCATAGGTTCTTTTGAATTGTTGTTTCAAGATTCTTAGGGTATAAACCCAGCAATGGAATTGGGTCAAAAGGAAGTTCCATTTTTAATTTTATGAGGAAATTCCATACTGTTTTCCATAGTGGCTGTATAAGTTTACATTCCCACCAGCAGTGAATGAGGGTTCCTTTTTCTCCACAACCTCTCCGACAAAAATAATATTTTTAAATTGGAGAATTTATTTGATGTTATATTCCATAACTTTTAGAAAGAAAGACTATTTATAGTCCTAAGGTTAATAAAAGGTACCCCCATTTTCCCCTATATTGTATCTCAAATATATAGTTAGATGTCTTACTTTTGTCTGAGAAAATGGAGAATACAAATAGTAGAGAAAGCCTGAGTTTACGTCCATAATATTTGAAGTTCTCTAAGTGAAACACTCTGTGTAATGAATTGGCTAAGTTTTTATGACTGGGTTCTGAGGTGGTGGTTGTGTGCTCATCTGTATTTTTTAAATTAAATTTTTTGGGTAACATTGGTTAATAATGCTATATAATTTACAGGTGTACATCATTATAGTTTGACACCTGTATATTCTGTGTGCTCACCACCCAACATCTAGTTTCCTTCCATTACCATATATCTCACCCCCTTCTGCCCACTTTACCCTCCTGCATCTGTAGTCTAAACAAGACACAAGATGTGAAGTTTAAGAAATATAGTACTTTCTTCATGCCATGACTGTACCTTGTCTGCTTCCTTCCAAACTCTTTGGACACAGAGTTTTGAATGAAGCAGATAACTGAGTGAAGCAATTTGGCAATGAATGCTATAAGAGGGCAACAAGGACATAAACATCTAGACAAAATAACGTCATAAAATACGTGGAAAAAAATCATAGCCTTAACTGAAATTTTGCATAATCAACGCACCATTTCACCCTGTTAAATCCTGATTTTTCCACAGTGGTGATTGGGCAGTTACATTCATTAAAGTGCATAAAAGTTGTCTGGTTAAATCCTTAAAAAACAATGAAAATTTAGAGGTATTAACTTGATGTGACGTGTTGGAAGCTGGCTCTATATTTGAAGGTGATTTAGAGCTTTCAGTTTCATAAAGTTCCAACAAGAGTGCTCTCCTTTCCTTTCTACCATGTTCTGCAGAAAATATTCCAATATATAGGTTGCCAAGGGAAAAATCCATATCTGGACTAAATAATGATAATAAGACTATTGAAATGTCTCTGTACCTAAAATACTTATTAAGTATGTGGACATAAATATAAACCTTTAGCTGTAAATCACAACAGCATTAGGTTTCTGGAACTAAAGGAGAAAAGAGCCAGCAAGAGTTGAAAGAAAAATACCCATGATGGCATACATTCCAGGAAGCTCTTTCTGGAATTACCAATGGAAAGATCACATGGAGCTACCTGAGTCTGTGTGGTGTCTAATTTATATTCCTCCACCTTATAGCTCTGATGAGTCCTCAGGGAATTAGGTCAAATAGCCAATGCCCAAGTATTTTATAGAAGATGCTCAATGGGTCTAGTCATCCAGTCACACAAGGAATAGCATGTTCCCTCACGGGAAGCAGGGGATCCCATGTTCATCCAGCAGCACTTAGATTCATGCACCGTTTCTTGAGAGGTACTGTAAAGAATTCTCAACAATCAAGGTCATCTGATGGCAGGGAACATGAACTGTCAGACCATTTGGGGATACACCTCCAATTGATTTGATAACAAAAAATAAACTAGCCTTCAGCAAAACCTTGCTTTCAGTCAGAAAGCAAGACCCTGGCATTACTCTCTACACCCCAATCAGGAAGAATTACGCTTGTTCAGACCTGCCGACACTCTCATCCACACAAGTTCCCCTCCCATTTCTGGAAAGGGCTTCTGCTGTGCCATGGAGGGCATATAGACCAGAAGCTACTTCCTTACATTGTCTGACATGGAATGATGCAAACTTAGTGTCTTTAAGTCCATAGGAACCTCGGGAAGGTTGAGGCTAAGACGCATTGGCCCAAGGCCACATTGAGATCCCAGCGCTCAGGGTGATCCTACAGTTTGGTCACCAGTAAAGACCCAGGCTTCTCCAGTGAGTAAGGAGCAGGCAGGAATCTCGGCAGGGTTTTCATGCTGTTTGTGAAATTTAAATCTATAAATAAAAATGGATGCTAAATAAAGGAGCATCAAAAGAAATAGCACCCATTCATCAAAGATCTTGTCTTAAGAAAGATGCTAGGGCAATGAGTTAGGTCCCACAAACCATGACGAGCCTGGTATAATTGATTTGAGGCCCTATGTTTTGGGGGCTTTTTAGGCTATATATGTATATATTTATCTCCAATTATATGTACATACATTCTAGGAAACAATCGGAGGAAATCAATTTGCCCCCAGGTTTAGGGTTCAGGCCCTAAACATGCATAATTTTCAACTGTGTAACTATGATATCCACTTTCCTTGCTAGTACTGCAGCCTACCATACTTCATTTCCTTCTTTCTGTTCCTCCCTCTCTGCTTCTCCTTGTAGCCCTCCCTTTCTTCTCTCCTCTCTCTCCTATGCTCTCCCTTGCTCCCTCTCTCTTTCCCCTCCTTCTTCCCTTTCTTTCACAAAAGACTATCCTCATCATCAAAAGAGATAATGTGTTAGAAAAACAAACAAGGCAGAAGACAATAATGCACTTTACAAAACAGAAGTCCTGCCCTGGCTGGTGTGGCTCAGTAGTTTGGAGTGTCGTCCCATAAACCAGAAAGTCGTGGGTTAGATTCCTGGTCAGGGCATGCACCTAGGTGGCCTGTTTGGTGCCCAGTTGAGAAGCAACTGATCAATGTTTCTCTCTTGCATAAATGTTCCCCTCTCTCTCTTCCCCTCTCTTTAAAAGCAATAAGCATGCCCTTGGGTGAGGATAAAAAAAAGTAAAATAAATAAAATAAAATAAAATAAAAAGGAGTCTTTTAATGACACGAAATTACTCTGGGTTAATCCAATCCTATCTCTACAATAAACAACTTTAAGAGTTTGCAAAGGAACAAAATTGAGTGTCTAGAGTCAGCCCCTCATTTGGAAGGAACTGAAAACTAGGGAGATGAAATTGGCTTGCTAAGTTCGCACTATTAGATTATGAAAAAACAATCCCTGATAAATTTAGTAGATGTTTTTTGAAGGTTCCTAAGAACATTTACTCAAGGACAGCAACAAAGGTTAAGGAAAGAGTCCATACACAACAGCCACTGTGGTCATCGAATCACGCTTTAATGCCTAAAATGAAAAGAAGCAAGAGACAACGAGTAGATGGAGTGTTTTCTTGAGGCATTAAGTGAAAACATCAAAGGGACTGGCTTCATATTTTACATTAAAATAACAACAACAAGAGAAAGCTTAAGACTTTTCAGTCCATGAAGGGGTAGCCTGAGTTGTGGGCAGTTTTCCCCTTTCACCTCAGTACAGGCCAGATTGTGGCCTAGACGGCTTGGATTAAGAACTCAGAAGGATTTCTGTTGAAAGATTTCAGGCCCCGAAACACACAACTGCCAAGGGGAGCTGTGAAATTTCTTCTCACAGCCAGTCTTTAAGATTATATCTTTCAGGGTTGGTTTACATATAATGTGACTGTGACCCTGAATTACCCTTCAATGCTCCTAAGGGGCTATGATTATGTAGCTCAGGGTCTGATTTTAAAGCTTATACACTTGTAATTATGGTATAGAGTAAATTCAACAATTTGGAGAGAATTAAGCATTACCCAAGTATTGAATATAATGACACCAGTTTGGATTTACAAAGCTGTCTCATGACTGTTTTGCTTTATGTTCAACCTCTCCAAATGGTGCAAAGGTTCTGCTCCCCCCCACCCCCCCATTCAGAGAGGAGGAAAACGAAACACAGGCAGGACAATGACTTAGTAAAGTCACCAATGACTTCCAGGCAGGAGTGACTTTTGAAGACCCCTGGCCCCCCAGAATACATACTTTCCACAGTGTATCTGCCTTGCTTCTTAGGGAATCAGGATCCTAGTTTCACCCGTTTATTAAAAATAAAAATAAATTACATAGGAAAACCAAATTCCCCATTTATATTTTCTATAAAGGTGATTTTTATTTAATTTTTATCTTTTTTAAAATTGTTTTTTTTAAATAATGTTTTTTTTCTGTGGACCACCCAAATAAGAATCCTTGGAGTGCCTGTTAGAAAGATAGATTCCTAGTCTCCACTCATGATGTACCAGATTAGAATCATGTAGACAACACCCCCAAACTGCATTTTAAACAAATCCCCCAGGTCATTCTTATGCAATGTTCTAATTCTTAGGTTTACTTAAATCAACTTCTATAACCTTGGTCTGGAAATAACAACTATTTAATTGCTTCCAATGAACAACAATAAAGAGTATATAGGCTGTAATTCTATAATAAAAACATATCATTATTCAAATAACACAGTAAGATATCCTTAAACATATGCAAGAAGCATACTGTCTAAAATCTTGTTCCCAGTGCATAAGTTCTCTCTTGGCTTCATTTGCATGGGTCACATTGATACTTATGAGTGTGTGTGCAGTTTCCTACCGTATTAACAGTGATCATCTCTGCTCCTTTCTCTAGCTCAGTTTTTATAGGATTGTCCTGTATAAATCCAATATTCGTCATATTGTTACACTCAAATCCACAAGGAAACTTAACACAAAAGCTTTGTGAAAGGCTTATACTGTAACCCAGTAAACGACAGGAACAACCAGAAAAATCCACATCCAAATTTCCCAACCTTCACTCAGAAGAAGGGCTTTTTTGCAATCATCGCCCCTTTGCAATTTTCAAATGTTAACTGAAATTTGAGCCTTCTTTAGCATTCGGGTCCTTGTTTCTCTTTGCAGTAGGAGGTACAACCTGCACAGCCTCGATGACAGAAGTTTGCAAACAGGAGTATTATGAATGGGTTTTGATGCTCAGCTGATGAAGTTGTACATGGCTCAGTTGACAGATGTTAGCTTGTGAAGGAGTTACATATGCTTAAAATATCTTTCCATTCATGGAGAGAAAGAAATAGTCATTTCAAATGTACTAGCTGGTCTGTTGCCCCCTGGCTAAAAGCTCTTTATGTAGAAATGCCATTTTGCACAGAATAATCTCAACAGCAGTAACAGCAAGGCAGGAGGATTTAACTGGAGACAGCGAGAGATCGAATGAACAAAAATCCTGTCTCCTATTAAGTGAAAACAAATTTAAAACCATGCTGGCTAGCCAGCTGCCTGTTTACTTTATAAGATCACTCTTTCAACGTCATCTGCTAGAAATCTTATTACTGGATTCTCATGAAATCAAATCCAAGCAGAATTAGTATCAAAAAAGCTGCATGTCTTCACCTTAGTTATGAGGGACCCACTGTGAGTCACGAGTCTGTGGGTCTGTGGACAGGTTTCTTCAAGGAGATAACAATAGGAAAATCTCCTATTGATTTATTGTGGTGCTACCATTTAGTTCTAATTAATTATGAAAATACCACAGGCTACTAGTCAGCATGTGATGGCTGGGGCTTTTTCAAAGCAGAGATGTGTCAGTTATTGGAGAAACTTCAATAACTCTGATATTAAATTTTTGCAAAGTGACAGGGGAGGGAAACCTGGATATTTTGGGAGATCTTTATAATAGTGAGAGCGCTGTAGCGAACCTTTTATCACTTTAGACTAGAGGAGGAGCTATACAAAAAATCTGCCGAAGTTATTTTTTATTAGAAATCAATCAGAGGATGAGCTCTGAACACATCCCCTTTAGAAAGCCATCCTCCATCACTCACGGCTGCTGGCGGAAGGCAAATTGGCCCGGCTCCCCGGAACAGCGCTGGGACAGCATATACTGAGCCTTAAAAACATGCATGTCCTATGGCCTCACAAGTGAACTTCTGGAAATTTACTCTCAGCAAATAATTAGAAATAATAAGTAAAGATGAACTACAGGGGTATTCATGGTGGCTCAGTTGGTAAGAGCCAAGAGTTGGAAGTCACACAAATGTGCTAAAAATGAAACAGTCACACTATGGCATAACCATTCATTAGATATTCACATTTGTAAAGACAACATAGCATGGGAAACCATTAGGACATCGTATTTAATTTTTATTTATATTATTTAATGCTCTGGGCATATTATTTAACAAAAAAGAAGTTGAACCCAATATTATAATTGGTAGAATCCAAGTGTGTGTGTTTAACTGATGTTTAATGTATTTCCGAGATTAAGGGTTTATATTAAGAAGGCACCTAGAATGGAGGTTGTGTCTGAGTATTTCAAGGGAATAAAGGTTGTACGGGGACAGAAGGTGTACTACCTGCCCAGGAAGCGTTATTACAAACTCCGCTACACCAGGGCACTAAATCCCAGTCCCTGTATTAACCACCCCCTACCCGCTGCCAGCACCCCAGTCACTGAAAGAGCTTGAGAGCTTGAGTTAGAGGAGAGCGATGGTGCTGCTACTGCTCTACTTTTTCCTGGGTGACAACAGGCATACTATGTTAGGTCAGTGGTTTTTCAGCTTTTCATTCTAAGTTGTTTTTAAATGAAATAATATGTGAAGCATAAATTTATAGTTGGTTAAAACATATGCGGGGGAATTCCAGAAGTTTCCAACGGTATGGTAGACCAAGTATCTTGATTTACTCTCCTGTTGAAAACAATGAAACATTTTAAAATAACATAAAATAGTTTATGACTGCGAGGTCAAAACCCAGGGAAAGCAAGGACCTGAAGAGCTAGGTCACTCACTGAAGATAGCTTGGCTTTGAGGCTATTTGCCACAGAATGAACCCGAGCACCAGCTTTCATGGTCTGCTGAAACCTGTAAGGCAGAAGACGAAGAATGCCAGAGTCCACCCTAGGTCTCTAATGTGAGATCCCACAAAAGGAGTCATCAGAATTGGCTACATGCTTAGCTTAAGGGGCAACCAGAAACTGTATTTTCCTCGTGAGAGTAAAAGAAAAATATCACAAAATAGAGGGCATCAAGAGCTCGTGTGCTCAGAAAGAACAGAATAGGATTAGACCTGTAAAGTTTTCAGGTAATTGTCAAGCACAGAATATAAAATAATCATGTGTAGTCTGTACAAAAAATACCAGGAAGTTTAGGTAAAATAAGCAAGAAACTTAAAAACAAAGAGCAAACATTATTAAAAAATGAAATAGGATTTCCAGAAAATACATAAAGTATCTTTGGAATTAAAAACTCAGTTAACTTAGAGAATTAGAAAATTTGATTCTAGATCTGTAGAAAGTATCCATAACAAAACACAGTGAGACAAACAGATGGGACGTATGAAAACTAAGTCAAGTAATATGAATAATAGAGTAAGAAGGTCAAACATATCTTATTGAAAATCCAGAGGGAGAAATGGGGCAGAAGCTACATTTGATCGAATTACCTACAAAAAAAAAACCCAAATTCACAAAGAGTTTGCTTCTCAAAATTAACAACAGAAAAATAACAACTGTGGAATTAACAATAGTAGAATATCTTCAATGTGCAGAGAGAAAGATAAATGTCTACCTAAATTTGTAGGCTTACAGACAGTATCTTTCAAATACAAAGACAAAGTAAAGATATTTTCAATCAAGATAACCTGGGGTCAGCCATTTCTCAACACGAGAACGGTTCCTTTTCGTGAGACCTGGAATTAGAATCTAAGAACGGATGCTATGTGCTCTTAGTGACAGGGGTGTCTCTGCTGTTGGTCTTTTCAGTGAATAGAGCTAGAAAATATCTACTTGTACACACACACACACATAGGCAAACATATACCTGTGTGCACTCATTCGTGCACACATGTACACAAGTTACATGCATTGCACCCATGCATGAGTATTGTACAAGTCATGAGTTCACACTGACAGCCCCGATTCCAGTCTCCCCGCACATGGTTCTTTCTTACCCTCCCTCGTTCCATATCTGTATGTCCCTTCTTTCAGAGTGACAAATCTGGCTTCCAGCGACACATTTACTCACTTGTCGAATCCTCTCACACGTTGAAATTGTTTCAGAATCCTTTGACCTGTACCATCACACAAAACAAAATCTACTTAAATGATTTTCAGATTTGTTCACACTTCTTGCCCCACAATCTTGCCCAAGACAGAAAGCATGTAGTCAGATATTGTGTTCACAAATTACTTGAATTAGTGTTCATTTTCTTTCAGTGAGCTTGTGGAATTTATTTAAAATACAATTAGGTTCATTTGTTTTATTTTTAGTTTTTCCTCCCTTCCCAACCTTGTTGATTTAATTTTATTTTTTGAAATATGTAGAACATTAACATGCTTCCAAAACTAAAAGTATACAAAAATGTATATCCAGAGAAATGCCACTTCTCAATTTCCCCCTCTCTATTCCCATCTCTACTTGCAGGTTAAAAATTTTGATTAAATAAAAAATTATTCATTTATCCTGTGTTTCTTTTTGAAGTGAAAACCAGATATTACACATAGATTTATGAGGCCTGTCCAGAAAGTATCCAGCCACGTGCTGTGAAAAATAGAGACATTTATTGAAGAAGATACAAAATACAAGAAATATTGTACATAGGACAATGATGCCTCAGTTCCCTTCAAAATAGGCACCTTGGACCTCACACAGTTCTCCCAATCACCATTAGCGCCCCATTGTATTTTTGTTACTCTCACCAATGGTCTGATATCTCTTCCTTTTCAAAAGTGATTTTAGTTTTGGGAAAGGCCAGAAGTCACAGGGTGCCAAATCTGGGCTGTAGTGGGGCTGAGTCACCTGGGTGATTTGATGTTTTGTCAAAAACCTTGCTTGAGACGTGATGCATGGGCAGGAGCGCTTCCATGATGAAGCTGCCAATCACCAGTTGCCCATAGCTGCGGCCTTCTGAATCATCCAAATAGTTTCCATGGAGGAATGGTCAAGCTTAATGCAAACTCTGATGCACATTCGTTGCTCTACTTGCTCAGTTATTTTGAAGGTGATGGCCACACAGTACACATGCACACCCAATGGTATCCACCACCCCCACTGACTAGTACAGCGCGGTTGTCATTGTTCACGTATGCGCATTCCAGTCCACTGCCCTTGGCTGCCAGGTTATACAGATGTCACATAAACTGTTCTTGTTATCTTAACAATAGTCTAGACAGATGGCATATGCTGTTTTTAATTTTGCTTTTATGGATGCATTTGTCTTCTAAAAAAACTCAAGGGTTAAAGAAAAAGTCATAATAAAATTAGAAAAATATTTAGGACAACATTATGACAATGCTGAATATCACAACATACCTGTGCTGCAGAAGTAAAACTTAATAACCGACAAGTCTCCATTTTAAGAAGTCAGCCTCAGAGCATCAGAATAAAAGCAAACAATAGAGAAGAAAGAAGGAAATGAGAAGAGACAAGAGGATTTGACAAGAACCATACTACATAGAGGGCTAAGATAGACAAAACTTATTCTTGAACAATGAATTAAATTTATAAAACTGTTTGTAGATTTGTTTATGTTGGAGAGGATGCGGAGAAAAGGGAACCCTAGTGCACCGTTGGTGGGAATGCAGACTGGTGAGGCCACTGTGGAAAACAGTATGGAATTTCCCCAGAAAACTAAAAATGGAACTGCCCTTTGACCCAGCAGTTCCGCTGCTGGGATTATACCCTAAGAACCCTGAAACACCAATCCAAAAGAACCTGTGCACCCCAATGTTCATAGCAGCACAATTTACAATAGTCAAGTACTGGAAGCAACCTAAGTGCCCATCAGCAAACGAGTGGATCCAAAAACTACGGTATATTTACACAAAGGAATTCTACGCAGCAGAGAGAAAGAAGGAGCTTATACCCTTTGCAACAGCATGGATGGAACTGGAGAGCATTATGCTAAGTGAAATAAGCCAGGCGGTGAGGGACAAATACCATATGATCTCACCTTTAACTGGAACATAATCAATAGAAGAAAAAAGCAAACAGAATATAACCAGAGACATTGAAGTTAAGAACAGTCTAGCAATAGCCAGCGGGGAGTGGGGTGGGGATGGTGGGAAGAGGGGATTACAGGAACTACTATGGAGGACACATGGATGAGATCAGGGGGGAGGGTGGAGGTGGGGGAGGGAGGTGGGTTCGGCTGGGGTGGGATGGAGGGATCGGGAGAAAAGGCATACAACTGTAATTGAATAACAACAAAAATTTAAAAAAAAATTATAAAACTGTTTAGAAGCAAATAGAAAAGGGAAAAAGAGGAAAAAAGATTAATTATAATCAGAAGGAAATAATTAAATTCAGATGCAGCAAAAGATTAAAAAGAGAGTATGAGGCTATTTTAATAATGTTATTCTAATTGAAAAATTACTTTTATAACTGCATCAAAGATTGACTCAAGAAGAAATAGAAAGGCTGAAGAGTATCATATATATTGAACATTAGATAAAATTGTTTTTAAAAGAAAACATCAGGTGGTATTTATTACCCATAAGTTTAGCAATTTTTTTAAGTTATAAATTTCCCCAAATTAAACCAATTGGTAGAAAAACAGAGAAGATTTACCAAACTCATTTTTTTTGGAAGCTAACATGATCTTGATATAGAAACTGGACACTAGGATAGTACAGAAAGGAAAAATCATTGTCCACACATTTGGAGACTCTTAACTGTCCCCCTATTTTCAAATGTTCTTTTGTTTCCTTTAGAAATATATATTATATTTTATTTATTATTGTTCAAGTACAGTTGTCTCCATTTTCCTCCCACCACTCCCTCCTACCCCAGCCATCCACACTTCCCACCCTTGATCCTACCCACCTTTGGCTTCATCCATGTGTCCTTTATACATGTTCCTTGACAGCCTTCCCCTCTAACCCCTCCCCAATAACCCTCCCATCTCCCCTCTAGTTACTGTCAGTTTGTTCTTATTTCAATGCCTCTGGTTATATTTTGCTTGCTTGTTTGTTTTGTTGGTTAGGTTCCACTTATAGGTGAGATCATATGGTGTTTGTCTTTCACCGCCTGGCTTATTTCACTTAGCATAATGCTCTCCAGATCCATCCATGCTGTCACAAAGGGTGGGAGCTCCTTCTTTCCTTCTGCTGTGTAGAATTCTATTGTGTAAATGTGCCACAGTTTTGTGATCCACTCATTTATTGACAGGCACCTAGGTTGCTTCCAGCACTTGGCTATTGTAAATTGTGCTGCTATGAACACTGGGGTGCATAGGTTGTTTTGAATTTGTGTTTCAGGAGAACATGATTTTTCAATAAAAGACATCACTCCTTTGAAAAATGGAATTAGATCCTAACCATACATTAGAAACATAAGTTGATTTTAGGTGGATTAACGACAAAGTGGAACACACAGTTGTAGAACTTTTAAAAGGTGATGTGGGCACTATCTGTATGACCTGGATTGGGGAGGGACTTTGTATCCAATATGCAATAAATCTGGGAAGATATAACACTGAGAGACATTGAAAGGGTTACATTTTAGGATTGGGTTCCTTCAAGTAACCAAAGGAAAAAAACACCTCTGGTGGGGAAAAATCTACTTGTGGTAAATCAAAGTGTTTGGCGAAAGCATCAGAGATAAACCAGCCAATGCAGGCATCTCAGGTAGGATTCCTTTTATACTCACACCCTAGTGGGCCTGACTACACTGTATGGCAACAGCCAAGTACGTTTAGGAAGGCAAAGCAATGAAAATACCACCATCGCACATCAACGGGAAATGCAGTTCCCTGAAGTATCTTGCATAAGCAATAAAATAAATACAAAGGTTAATATTGAGTCACAGAGACCATACCTTCCTCTCAGTATTAACAGGTATAGTATATTAGCACCTGAAAGCTACACTTAACATTTTCATCTGTAAAATAGAAAGAAGTAATTTCTAAAGCACATAAAAATGATATATAGCTAGAGACATCTGCTATGAACTCACCTCCCCCCTCCAAATTATTTGGTTATAAGACAGTGAACCATGGAAGCAACACTCCTACAATCTGAGGCTACGCAACTTAAGAATTTTTCCTCTAGGCCAGCCCCACTAGCTGGTGACTCCACCGCCCCTTCCATATATATTTTAATCCCCGTGTTTCCTCTTGAGCTCCCTGCTCATTGGAGATCTGTAAAACCCAGATAGCTGTAAAGAATGTGTTCTTGTCCTTCTCTCCTTCTTTCCATTCCTTCCTCCTCCACTCTCCTTCCTGTCCCTTCTTCTTCCTCCCCCCTCCTCCCCTTCCTTCTCCTTTCTTCTCCTGCTCCTTCTCCCTTCTTATTTTGTAAATTAAAATTACTGACAGTTGAAGACAATTGTAAAAAAATTAATTTCTGTATAAAGAGGAGGGATAGGAGTAAAAACTTTGAATTTGAAGCGTATTTTAAGTGTACTTCAGTAAATTAACAATATAATATGAATATGTTTCCAATATCAGATGCTTATTGTATTTTCAGGAGCCTAGGACAATTTTTCCCTGTGTGCTGGAAGAAGAAGAGAGCCTATTTCCTCTATCTCAATAATTTCTGGCACATGTCAGATCAATAAACTATAGCTGGCATAAAACAATGATTATTTCATAAGGACGAGTCCTTGTGAAATAATCATAAATGTCTAGACTTGTAGCTGTGACTTCTTTTACAATGACAGCCGATCTGAAACATGAATCAGTTTCTCTCCTACAAAAACAACTTTGTGATACTGGACAGGAGAACACTGAAAAAGCATTTTAACAACTGTCCGGAGAACACGTCGGCCTTCACCTACAAGTTTCTAATTTACATACCTACTCAATTCAAGTGAAAGAATGTGGATACAGCGCTAAGTTTTCCATCTATCAACCTCTCTTTTCTCCAGCTCAGTGACTCAAGCTAACTTGGTTCAATGCCATGATGGCAGCTGAAGGCACCCTCTCCTGCCAGGTTAGTGACTTCTGAAGACACAGGTTATGGCCATCAACTGGCATTACTGTGTGTCTCTCAGTACTGGAAAGTCACCAAGGTTAATTGGAATGTCATATCTGTTTATACTCATTCTAAGCCTGTGCATTTAAACATAAACATTGCTAAATCAAAAAAAGTCAATGACTATAAACTTTATTCCCATCCTGATTCTGTTTCCTTTTTCAGTGTCTTTTGGACTTCTGATTCTTGTGCCTCTGTCTTTGTATTCTCTTCTGGGGCTGGCTCTTCAGAAATGAGGACAGAGCCTGGTGTCCTTGGTCTGATTTCTAATGTGCTGCAGACACAGCTCAGTCACACTTCTTTTTTCTTTCAATAGATCCTGGCACTACTGCCTTGGGCCTACTGTGACCTCTTTCTCTTCTCTTCTCTTGTCTTCTCTTCTCTTGTCTTCTCTTGTCTTCTCTTCTCTTGTCTTCTCTTCCCTTCTCTTCCCTCCCCTCCCCTCCCTTCCCCTCCTTCCTTCCTTCCTTTCTCTCTCTCTCTCTCTCTCTCTCTCTCTCTCTCTCTCATACGAGGTATAGAATCTTATACTGGTTATATTAGATTCAGGTGTACAATAGAATGATTTGCAATTTTTGTACTTCGCAATGTGTTCACTAATTCTAGTACTCATCTGTCACCGTGTAAACTTATCACAATGTTATCGACAATATTCTCCTCCCCCTTATCCACTCATCTCTCCAGCCCACCCTTGTGGTTACCATCCCTTTGGTTTCTGTTTCTATGAGTCTGTTTTTGTTTTGTTTCTTTGTTTTGTTATTTTAGATTCTGCTGTGGCCTCTTCTGAGAGGGATTTCGTAAGTTTTGGACAATGGGTACAGGGAAATGGATCTATAGCATCCAATTGCCTGCAAAGTTACAGCACTTCCTCCCTTAAAAATTTTCACAATCCTCATGTGATCCCCACCTTAGCAAGTATTTTGGGTGTTTTCCATTTTACATTTCTTGGCTTCTTTCTTTAGGGCTTTCCTTCAGCTGGTGTGGGAAAAAGGAGTGACAAGAATAGTAATGTGATTGGACACTGTTTTGAGATACTAAGTTTGTGGGGCCAGAATTTTGGCTCTCATCACCTCCACCTGCTTATGTTATGTTACATGACAAAAGAGACTGAAGATGTAATTAAGGTTATGGGACTTAAAAAAGGGAGATTATCATGGATTATTAAATGGGCCCAATCTTTTCATGTGAGCCCTTAAAAGCAGAGAACCTCATTTGGAAGCAGAAGAAGCATATATCAGGAGAGGAGGTGAAAGAGATTCAAAATGTGGGAGGAACTCGACCTATTCTTGCTGGCTGTGAGATGACAGGGGCCCTGAGCCAGGGAATGCGGGTCCCCTCTAGAAGCCAAGAATAGCATCAGGCTGACAGCCAGGAAGGAAAGGGGGACCTACAGCCACATGGAACTGATTTGTACCAACGATGTGAACAAGTCTAGAAGCAGATTCAGCCCCTCCCCTCCCAACCTCAGGTCTTCCAGATAAGAGCCCAAGAGGGCTGACACCTTGATTTTAGCCTCTTGAGGCTCAGAGCAGAGGAACCAGCTGAACCAACTAGGACTTCTGACCAGAGATAATAAGTTTGTACTGTTTTAAGCTATTTAGTTATAGAAGGAATAGAAAACCAAGCTACCATTTTTTTCTTAGTAATTTCCCATCACTTGCCTCCATCCAAACAGAAAGTTGGCTCTGTGTTCTAGTTTGGGGGCACCATGAAATATAGAGTGTGCTGAGAATCAGTCTGCACACTTTTCTGGGTTTTGTTTAATGACATGTTAGGTCAAAGGGAAAAGGAATTCCTGAGCTTATATAGAATGTCTACATGAGGAGAAACCAAGAGGGAAAGAAGGTGGTTTTTCCCAAACCTGAGCCATCCTTGGGTTTGTGGGTTGAAGACTGGGAGGAAGAAGAGGGATCACTAGAGGAGTCCTCCTGAACTGGTAGCCCCCCCAAAAGTCCTCACGCTGGGAATGAGCTTGGTGGCTTAACCAAGTGAAACGCCACCCCTGGGAGCATTACTTGAAAGCCCCCCAAATGGTGTGAAGCCTGCACTGTTGCTCCTAAGCTACCACAACGTACGTGTCTCTACATTCACCTGGACGACCTGACGGAACCAGAGGGAGGGCTCCCTAACAGGCGTGGCCACAGTCCCACCCACATCTTACTGTAAGAAAACCACGGTTCTCTTCCTCCACGAAGTTCCCTGCTACATTGAGGGGTCTGTAAGGCATGCCTTCCCTGCTCTCCCAAGCATGGGCCCTTCAGTCACCCCACCATGACCATTCTCCTAGTTCTGCAGAGCGTGGCCAGCTCATGGTTCCACCCCACACCCTCAGGTGTAACCATTCCAGTGATTCACTGCATCTCTTCCAAGTCCCAGCACCTGCCACTGGGAAGGGAGGTTCCCAGCTCACCCTCAGGAGCTCTCGGGTTATGCATTCTACAGAGCAGCACCACCTCCTGGCTTCCTTCCACCTAACCAGAAATATCACCACAAAGCAAGTGACCGCACGCTTCAAGACCCAAACCAGGGCACTTTTCATAGTGAAAGGAGGGGTGACTGGTAATTATGCCAGGACAGTGGCACGTAAATTCAGACTATCCCAGACAGATGGGGAGGTGAGGTTCCCCTAAGCAAAAAGGCTCTTCTCTTTGTTTTAATCTTTTGGCCACAGTCTCTATGCTCCAGTGCACTGTGACAGGGTCCTAGAGTGGGTGGCTATGTTGGGGAGGGTAGTGTCCTAATCGATACAATATGCTGTGTTCAAGATCTCCCCTCCTTGCCAACACTTTGTTCCTTGAAGCAGGCCAAGCTGTCTTATTTTCCCTTTTGAAGGTTGAGGTCATTATTGGGAGGTTTCTTATCCCTCAAGCAGATGGGTTTGTGTCAGATTGTCCCTTTGTCCTTCCGGCAGACTCAGGCAGGCCTAGAACAGAGCTCAAGGGTGCACGTAGCTCGTACTGTCAAGCCGTCTACTTGAATGTTCTATGGTCACACAACTAGAAACTATTTGAGCCAGAAGTAGAATCTGAGTCTTTTGAATTCTATTCCTTTGCTTTTTTCCAACACCAGGAAGGTCCAGGTAGCTAGAGCACAAGCTTCTTAAAGGTGACATCGATAACTCTCGGCTGGGCCTGAACCAGGTCCTTAAAGCCTCTTCATCAGGCACTTCATTCCTCGCACACCCTAAGGGAAGCTGATGATAGAGACCATGTGGCTTTCTGAGAGTAATGCTCTGTTTATTCAGAAAAATAAAATGGAGCCACTACAGAAATTATTGTAAACCAGAAGCACAGAAGAAAAATTAAATCTAAGCCAAAGTTAGCTAAATGAAAAATTTTAATAGCTACTTAGCCTGAATACTTCTGTCACTGGTTACAGGGAAGGTGGCATGTCTGCCATGGCAGGTGGAGGAAAAGAGTTTGGACCTTGGACCTTAAGAAGCCTTTGTCTCTGTGGTTATACCTCCATTGAGCCTTATTTCATTCTCACTACAGGGCCTGAGGATGCTGATGTCTGGGTACGCTTCGGAAAGAGCTACATGTTTAGATTTCACTGCTGTGAAATGATCAGGTATAATTTCGTAAGGTAAGGAGAAGCTCCGCCTGCTGTCCCCTTTTAGAGATCATTTATTAAATGGAGAAAGAGAAGAATGTGTCTTCCAACAAGCAGACTAAATCAGACCTTTCAAAACACTTGTCATTCAAAAATGGTTTGTTGAAACTTCAGACAGGTTAAACGTGTGCCGCAATTTGAGTGAAAAAATTAGCTTTCTGGGGTTGCAATTACAAGCCTACTTAGTTGCCATGGTGATCGCACAGCATATGGATTTTGTTAGATAAGGACATCAGGGGTGCTGAGAATGGACAGTGTGTTTTTTAAATCACCACATGCCAAGTGTCGAATCTTTTGCAGTTTTCTTGCAAAAATATTTTTTTATTAAGGAAAAACATGTATCTGGATTCAGAGATGGTGGGTTGAGAAGAGGAGCAAGGCGTTGGAAGACTAAAAACAGGGAAGATTACTAGAAATGTTTAAAGAAAACAAGTTAATGTTAAAAATCACTTGAACCTTAATGTCAAATTATGTAATAAGAGCTCCTTGGGGCTTAGGTGTTAGCAAGCATCTACTATCTAACAAATGTGTTCTAATAACACGTGACCAGTCTGTTCCAGTTCCTTTCCTATTGTGGCATCTCTTATTTTTGTATGCCATGTCATTTTAATGTTCCTTCCCCTATTTTAAGTGCATGCCTATCTAGCATTATTTTTGTTAATGATCTTGCTGATCTGCTGGGCCAGTATGAAAACGATTACAATGTAGAATTAGAATGTTTCTGGGCTGCAGAAAGAGAAACCTAAGATAGGAAATGATCAGAAATAAATTTCCTTCTGTTCCAAGGGGGAAAAAAAAGACTCTCTGAACTCTGATTAATAAAAGTTGGAATTCTCAATGTATAGTTATATTCACTTATCATTCAGAGCTTATATATTCAGAACGATTACATCTGACCCACTGGCATGAAAATGAAATTGAAAGATTGCACCACAGCTCTGTCGGCTGTGATGTGGTAGAGAGACCCTTGGCATCAGCTAGCCTCGGCCTAATGGCCAAAGGGGTGGTGGCTGCAACTCATCCTCAACCCTAGCAGTCATTAGCTTCTGACCATATGGACTTCACATTCCAGTGGGGGAAGAGGAACATTCCACAGACAACAAGCAATACACAGGATATTTGCAGGGCATAATAAAAACTGGGAAGTAAGGAAACTGTGGTCTTGTAATGGAAAGTCCACTGTGGGGGAGAGAGGATGTGGAGGATGAGTTAGGGGACTACTCTAGACACAGTGTCCCAAGAAGACCACTCAAGAAAATCATCTATGAGCTGGAGTCTGAGGGATGACACATGGATAGCCAAGCAAAAATCTGGGGAAAGACCAAAGGAAAACAACAAATCCTATGGGTGGTCAAGAGTTTGGCTGAAGCAGAATGAGGAGCAGAGGGGGCACCAGGGGAGATCAGGGATGATCTGGCGCCCTAGGACATGGAGTTTAATTCTAGTCTATTTCTTCTGCAGAAACTATACAATTATATCAAATTGCTCCAGAATTTAGTAAAATCTTAGCATCAGACATCTTGGAGGGGTTGCCCTTGAAGAGAAACACAAGGGGCTGGAAGAGGTGATTTCAGGGTTAGAGTCTGCTGAGGTCCCAGCCAGGGTTGGGCTGACTTCCAGGCCTTGCACTCCCCGTTGGATTCAGTGATTGGGCAATGGTATTCAAGCCTCGATGATCATCAGTACAAACTGGGGAGCTTGTTAAAAATTCAGATTCTTGAACCTTCTCCCACAATCTTGAGTCAAAGTCTCAGTGGTAGGGGTGGAAAGCCTTCCTTTTGTAAAATCCTCCTGGATGAGTCAGATCATTAGCCATGTTGGGACCCATGACACAGGGCACAGGCACAGGCACAGGGGGACTGATGATGCCAGTGTGGCCCATGGTAGGAGAGGGGCAGTTACTTCTTACCTTTGCAAATGGGGGTGCAGGGTTCAGCTGGGGCTAAAGTCACCCTTGACCAAGTCATTGAAGCTGACTCTGTTCCTTTGTCTCCTGTTGTTTATGCAACTGGAACCCTCTGCTGAGGGCCCTAAGAGTCTGGGCCCCTACGGTCCCAGATTGCCATTCTTTTACTCACCAGGTGCTTGTCACTGTCAGAATGAAGATGATTTCTCAGAACTGCACACTTGTCTGGTATGGAAATAGCATGTCTGTGTCTTTAGACATGCTATTAGGGAATCTCAGCCCAGGCAAATTATAAAGATCAGTTATAGCTAATAATTAAAATTTGCCTTAGGCTTCGTAGGAGGGTTGCTCTTAAGGAGTAAGGGTTGGATTTCTCCCACACTGTTTTACATATTTAAAAATTAATTTAAATGTGATGATCTAGAACACTGATATTTTTAAATGCTTAACTAAACAGAAATGTGTTAGCCTGAAGACAGGCTCCTTGTAAGACGCCTAGCACACAACCACTGATCCAGGAAATCCCCTACACGTGCTCCCTGGCAGTCACGGAGGGCCATCGACGCAAGGGGGAAAGACAAAAACCAAGCCAAGAAAACCTCTCCAATCGCATTCAGCCCAGTTTCTTGGAAGTCAGTGTGGGGCTCAGAAAACAGCCACTGTGTAGACATCTATTTGAGAGTGGACCCGGATCAACATCCAATTTAATACAGGTCAGTGAACACGTGTTAAGAAGCAAGGTCTCTCGCCTGCGTCCAATCTATACTGGATTAGAAACAATGATTTCGAGGTGAAAGGCTCTATGTCCCGTGCCACGAGCCCAATGCCGCTCAGCTCTTTGGCTATTCTTCAGTGCTGGAACCCATGGCACCATATTTTCCTGAGGTCATCTTCATCAGACAGGACGCTGCTCGGGCTCATCCTGCCAGAGAATTTATTATATTGATTTGGGGAATAAGGTTAATTGAAATGAACTTTGGGTTTTCAAGGTAGGCTTGGCGCAAGGCTTCACAATTAAAATGGAATTCTTCTCCTTTCAGTGACTGGGGCTCATTTGACTGCTCGGACAGTGCCATTTAGAAGAGAGGCAGGCGCAATTTTACAACATGAAATGCTCATTTACTTTTCTCCTGTTGCTATAACAACTCACTTTTGAACCAGACGTGGTGACAGAAAGCCTTGGCTTTGCAATGAATTTCACGTTGGTTTTGTTTAGATGTTTCAATCAGTTCGCTTGGAACTGCAGCTGGAAGTTCAGGAATAGATTTTCCTCCATCCTTTTTTTAGAAGCCTTACTTAGGACTGGAGCTTTGTGTTTCCATCTTGTCTCAGGGGCTGCAAATAAAGGAGAAAAGTTGCACCCCACGCAGAGTTTATGCTTCCCCTGGCAAAAAGCACATTTCCAACTCACATTGTGAGCTATTCTTTCCCTCAAAGGGAACGCCAGGGTCTCTGCTGCTTCTGACAGAGAGAAACAGCTGTCAGTTCATTCCGTTTTTCAATCTTCTTCTGTCCGAATGCCACTAGCAAGCCCAGTGTCTCTCTGCAGGATCTGGGGATCCATAAACCTCAAAATCTCGTTAAACCTCACATGGCACAGCAACATGCTTTGTTTCCTTAATACTCCGAGAGCAAGGTAAGTAGATTCGGCAAAGGTAGAACAGACAAATATTTTCAGAGAAACACAAAAGAGTCATCGCACACCCGACCAGACTCCCATTCTGCTTCTGTCCCTTCTTAATACCCTCCTCCCATAACAGACAGCAGCATGGACCAAAAATGTGTGGCCTTGCTTCGGGAGCATGGGGTTCTCAAAGGCTGACTTGCGTACAGGTAGAATTAAGAACTGAATGGAGAAATGGACTCATGTGTTTGGGGTCAAACAGATGCCTTCTGCTCAGTATCTACATCTCAGCTTTGGGGAAGCTAAACTACAGAATGGTTTTGATGACTTGATACAATTTTTAAAAATAATAAAATTCTAGTGGCTAAGAAATAGAGACATCAAAAAATAATGCTGAGAAACATAACTCCTCCCCTTCCTCAGTCTCCAGTAAAATAAGAAGTGGCCATTTGCCAGTCTGTGTCCCTTTGGGCATTATTACCTCATCTTGTCCATGGGTCTTATCAGGAAAAAGAGCCAGGACTGAGATCTATGAATTGTTAATCAAATAGCCTCAATTCCTTAAATACTAAGCTAAATGCATAGACATTAACACAGTAAAAGCATTTAAAATGCCAGGTCTCATATGAGTGTCAATGACACAGTGTAACACCATCCCTTTCTGTTTTTCTCTTCATCTTCCAGGTAATTCCATGACCCATTATCACAAACATGGTCAGAGGCTATGCTCTGTGGCAGAAATGTAGACAACTCATTTGCTCCTTATGGCGTTACAAAACCTGTGACCTATTTAGAAACATCACAACGATGACATTTAGGGGAAAGACACTTGTTTTCAATTCTGGTGAATCTATTAAAAGTAATCTTCAAGCACAGAATCAAAAGGGACAAACCTAGTAAAGAGTCTGACTCTCTCTCTTTCTTTCTCTCTATTCGTCTCTCAATAGAGAGAGAAATGTCAAACATGATCCAAGGGGTTTGAAAGCCACAGGGAGATGCTGAATTTCTGCAGGAGACAGCCGAGCCTAGCCTCTCTGTCAGGCAGGTTGTCTGGGGTCTTTGCCTGGTGACCATGACTATAAATTTGGAGGCCACCAAACACGCAGTTTCTACTTAACTTTGTGAATAAAGTGTAGAAGAAGGAGAATCAATATTTGAGCACCTCTAAATGTTAGGTGCTAGCTCTGTTTAAAATAAATCACACTCTAAGCAGTTTTATAATCATATGTGTGAAAAATGGATTAAATTGATTTAGAAATACCTACCAACTTGCTACTTAGCCATTCTGAAAGCTTCTGTCTGTTTATCTAACAGCTAGTCCTAATTTTATATCTGGTTTGATAAACAAGTAATTTTTAAATATATTTATCCTTTAGAAGTATGAGAGGAAGATCAGATATACTATGATAACACCAGCAAAATTTTTCATTCTTTATCAATAATTTCTTTGTAATTGATGACACATCCTACGTGTTCCCCAAAAGGATTGAAGAAGCCATTTCCCCCCCTTCCTGATGTACCACTTGCTTTCTCCTAGATTAAAAATCATCCGGACGCATTCACAGTTAAGAGTGATGCGCTTCATGGGAGAATACTAGTGAATGAAATGATTAGTATTTCAATAGCAACCAGGAGAACACAGTAACAGCCGGCTCTGAGCTCTTCGAGGCTTCTTTTAATGACCGACCTGGATGAAGGAGGCAAGCGCTGCCACCTCCTCTGCATGGCTTGGGCAAGATCCCCCATCACCCCGACGGCTGGAGAAGTTGTTACCACCAATGTGCTTATATCACAGGGCCCTGAGTGGTGGGCCCAGACCACAGACCCCTGACACGAGGCCCATGTGCCAAACTACCAGGAAACATGGCTTCATGAAAACCTTTGTTCAGAGACGAGAAAACTTAAAACAAAAATACAAGAGCAGACATCTCAAGAACAAATATAAGATGTAATAGAATTACCTGGCCAGGTGCAGGGACCTTGAGACGGTCCTTGAGTTGAGTACACCTACTGCTGAATACAACAGGCAAGGACGCGGGTAGACAGAAATGAGACATGATAGACTGAGGACGTTCATCCACCAGGTCACTTAAAGAAAGATACTTTGACTATTCATTACATGTCAGTCACTGTGCCAGTTGTTTGGGAAACAAAGGTGAGTGAGTTGGGCCTTGTCACCATGGTGGCAGGCGAAACCTTGCATACTTCTCTTTCCATTGTAGTTACAGGAAGGAAAAAAAAAGGACAAAGGTGGGTAGGATAACAAAAAACAACTAAGGTTGTGAACAATTGGGTCTACAGCCAAGTGACCACCAAACTTACGTAAAGATAGGTAGAGAAACCATTCGCTCCTCTAAGCAAAACCCACCAGGGCTCCATCTTAGCAGGAAGCAGTTACAGAAGAGTGACCTTTGCCCGTCAGCGCCCCTCAAGAATGAGGAGGAGTTAAAGTAGGGGGTATCTTCTCACCATGGCTGGAGGACCCTGTCTGTTGAAAGCTTGTGTGCCTATCTTTCCATTTAAGTTTTGGGAAGAAACACAAAACAAAAGGAGAAAGAGGGCTGGAATGACAAAAACCAACCAGAGCCACACTGAACCAAGACAGCTCTGGATCTGCCCTTCGGGAGCCCCCGAACATGATCCCGCTTTGATGATCGGACACCAGCGTGCTAAATGGCACACTCGCTGTGGCCAGGACAGCTCCCGTTCCGACCATATATGGTAAAAAAGGACTGGTGCCCCAATTCCAGGAAGAAACCGGCCCATTCCCCTAAAACTAATGTGTATGCCTCCCACTCATTCTGCTGCCCTGTAATAGTCTCCCCCCACCCCCAATTTATCCAGAATGAGAAGTTGATCCGTGAATTTAACTTCTCCATTCTCTGGCTGTTGAATTGGAGTTTGTGCTGCTGAACCCCCAGCTTTGGTTTTCTTCTCAGAGTTCCCACAGCACTGCCGTGAAAGGTCTGGGGATGGAGAGACACAGAGGTGGGTCAGCTCTTCAGGGGACAATGCTGCATCCAGGGAGTGGGTGCTGAGGCCCACACTAAGGGACTGGAAAGCTTATTCTAACTACACTAATTTGTATCACAATTTGCTAACAGAGTAGGCATGGCTGGCTGGTAGAAAGCAAAAAATACCAAAGTAAGAGGGTTAAGCTGAAATGCTTGCAAGGTTTTAGAATATATGCAGAGTTTCAGTACAGTTCAGAGAAGCTAGCATTTCTTCTTTCCTTTCTACTGTATTTCTTTGAGCTCAATTCCTCATCTGCAAAATGACAGTGATCACAGCAGCTTCCTTAGGAGAAAGAAATAGGATAACACCTTCAGGGGCTGAAGTCCTTAGCACAGTGGAAGGCCCACCTTAGTCATTCAATAAATGTCAGCTCTGATTAGGTTACCCACACATTAACTGCTCGGGTGTGTGTGTGCCTATGAGTCTGTGTATGTGCATCCATGTGGTGGGTGTGTGAGTGTGTGGTGTGCATGTGTATGTAGTATGAATATTGTGGCATGAATATGGAGCATGCGTGTGCATGCCCACATGAATGTGTGTGTGCTGGGCCTCCAGAGTATTTCTTGCTTAACACCACCTATTTACAGAACTCCCTAGAGAATCTTTTAAAATGATTTCTGGTAGCCAAGCCATTTAAAGCACGAAATCTTTATTTATTGCCAGACCGAATTAAAAAACAAAATAAAATAGAGGACAACTAGAAAAGGGAAAGAATACCATATCCTAATGACACTGAAAAATCCTCTTGTCTTTAACTTGGGT
The DNA here is from genome assembly GCF_022682495.2 of Desmodus rotundus. Taxonomy (NCBI): domain Eukaryota; kingdom Metazoa; phylum Chordata; class Mammalia; order Chiroptera; family Phyllostomidae; genus Desmodus; species Desmodus rotundus. Next base: position 90,067,863 of record NC_071397.1, on the reverse strand, counting down.
CCTCCTTTGTGATTAGTCTTGATTGCTAGGATTGGATGTACGTTCCTGCCATCATCCTTGAAAAAAACTGTTATAGCCATAAATACTTTCTCTATTTAATGGAAATCATCTCAATCAACCACCCACAAAGAAGAGGAGTTTAACAGTCAAAGGGCCCTGTGGGAGAAACAAATGACTTTCAGTGTTTAAGGGGGAAGTTATGTGCTAACACTAAACTAAACTTTTTCTTAGTTCTTGAAAGGTATTTCTAGAAGCAATAACGAAATTACACTGTTGTTTAATTCATTTATCAAAACATCTCTTGCTTCTGTTTGAAATGTGGGGAAATTAATGATAACCATCTTATATGTTAATCCTATCTCCCCTGAGCATCTTATTCCATTAAAAGGATTTATTTAACTCCGAATAAACCGGCAGTTCCATAGGCAGATTGAGAGTGCTATTAGAAATCCCCTCTCCAGAGTAGTGTTCCTGCATATTTACGGTGGGCCAGTTCTACCACTTGCTCATTTTCTGTGAAGGTTGTACTGAATCACGGAGAAGGGGAATTCTGGTATCAGGAAGGTCCAGGTTCAAATTGCAGCTTGGTCAGTACTGGGTAGGTGTTTAATTCTGGACAAATGACTTTACCTTTATCCATACTGTAAAATGTAGAAATACTGCCTAGCTTTTAAGCTACTTTAGGAGGTTCAAAAATGAATATATAAAACATCTATCACATAACCCGGTGCAGCAGAGGCCCTGTGATTGCAGCCATTTTTAATCCACTGTACTGTTGTTAATTCAGATGGTAGGAAGTATTTTCTATTTAGGAGTTTGCACAGCTTAGAAATTATATATAAAGCGGTAGGAAATTTGTGATCAATTATTTATTTTATTGCTAATTCAACTCATAAGGTGCTGCCCAACAACCTCAATTCACTGCAATTCTTAATTATACATCACACAAAAAACTAGAAACATTCCTTCCCAAGGCATTACATGGGTAGGGCACACAATTGCAACCTCAGCTATACCACTTGCATACTACAGGGTGTTATGCAAACATGAGAAATAGAGGTAGATACAGAAATTTACTCAGCAGAAGAGAAGAGAGTAGAAGAACTGGAAAACCAAAGCCATCTGTGAAGTTCAAACAATATAAAAAATATCAACCACACAATTCACTCCAAGCAACACGGTATTTGCCTTATGTAGGCAAAACCCAGGGGGAAGCACTCTGGTCCTTGCAGCTGGACTCTAGAATGTGCTGGGAGCTTTTGATCATAATGCTGACATTACTTCAGTGAAGGGCACTGGGCTTGGGAAATGGCCCTCCCAGGCAGGGAGGACAGTCCGTGTGTGATTGGAGCCAGCACACACAAGGGCCTGGCGTCACCACCGCCAGTCTCTGTCTGGGTGCACCTGTGACCTACCAGCAGCTCAGGTGCGGTGCTCCCTTCTGAGCAGTGCCTGGGGTGGTATTCCAGCTGGCCAGCATGCTCCCAACAAATCACTGCTTAAAAAACTGGAGATAACAGACCAAAAATTTAAAAGAAATCACAGACTAAAGAATAAAATAAATACAACTGTATAATAAACTGACCATTAGCCTAATTCAGGGTAGATTCAAAAAGGAGAAGAAAGGAAATTTAATGAAGACCTTTAGTTCAGGGCAGGGCACCCGGTGTCCCCCTAGTCAGCTCAGAAACTGCAGGTAGCCCAGGGCCTTGGCTTTTCTGAATTCTTACTGCAAATAAACAGATGAGGTCTCATCTTCCCTGGAGTGAGCACACTCAGCAAGCAACAAAAGCAAGCTGAGATGAAGACACTCTTCAGGCTACCTCTCTTAGGCCTATAAAATCCCCTAATCAAACACTTCTTTCTTCCGTGCTTCCCCAGACAGCTGTAGGGACCTGCGGACAGAGCCCCACGACTCCTGCCAAGATCACTGGAGAACACTGGGCAAAGCCGGCCTCATGGAGACCCTGAACTGTCGTCAGCATCACCTAACTAACCCCTGCCTACATGAAGATGTCTAGTTTGTAAAATCAATCAGCCGCTTCCCTGATTGACGATGACACTGGTGCACACAATTCCCATTTGCATGGCTTTGCCTCCCAAAGGAGCAAGCCTGTGCTCCTCTTCTCTGGCTGAAGATATTCTTAGATTGGGGACAGGGCCACATGCTCTCATCATTGGAATCCATCTTTGCCTACAGCCTCAAACACTGTTCTCTCTTTGCAGCTTCTGCCTTTGAGCGGGAAGGTTAGAACTACCCCCAGGCTCCTCTCTGCTGATTCCCAGGCAGTCACTTGAAAGAGGCCTCTTTTGAATTAAGTCAAAAGCCCTACATCAATGTAGTTGTCCTTGACTGGGCCAGCCCACGGCTACAGTTAGGTTTACAAGCCTTTTCCTGCAAACTATGTCTAAAGAGGGGAAGCCTCTTAGGTACAGAGGACTGCCTGGTTCTTTGTCTCTAAAATTGCCCTATTGTTTTGGTGTTGAGCAGAATAAGAGTGCAAAGCTGTAGAAATCATACAAACAACATGCCATTTACAAAAACTTGGGCAGCCTTTAATAGTATTAATTTGAAGAAGAAACACATTGGGTGAAATATTTAAGTGGCACTTCAGTTTCTAAGTGACTTGTAGTTCTTAGGCATCCTGTGAATTATTGTTTCCATTTTATAAATGAAGAGCTTGAAGAGGCCAACAAAATCTGCTTCTGGGTTGGGAATTCTGGGCTGGGGACACACCCACTGCCACTGCAGGAAGAGTGGTGGCTGCCATTCAGTCTGGTGGCAGGCTGAGCAGGATAGCCCTGGGGCCTTCAGTTCCACTCTTGGGCTAGTCAGCGAACTATCCCTCCTGTCATCAGCTTCCCCTTCTCTCAGCACAGGTTTCCAGGGGAATCTGTCATCGAGCGCAAAGGAACATCAAGGCTTTAGATGCCACGATTTGAGCCACTGGGATACAAAGTCAATAATTTCCATGGATTTTGTGAGCCATTCCACATCAGATTGGTAGCTTTCAATCGGCCCCTTTGAGAGTATTTACACAACGGAAATCAGCAAATTAGAGCTTCTCTCCTACCTCAAGAGCCAGTTGGTCAACAGGACAGAAATATACCACATGAGAAACATGGCCAGAGAGGGAGATTCTCCACCTGAGTGCTCAGGACCTCCCGGCTTGGGGGGAAGCCAGGAAGTTCCTTTATGACAACACAACAAACAAAAAAGATGGATTTGATCAGGTGCATCCACTTTTTTTTCTTGGTCTCATCATGCATTTTAGACTTATTCATTTATTTTTATATAAGTAATAGATGAATGTATTCTCATGTCAGAAAACTGAAATAATATGGAGGAAGTATTATTTCAATTTTTTGAAATTGAAGGAAAATCCCCCCAGAAGATCCCTTTTATTCATCTTACATTTTTATTCACACTTCTCATCAGTTTGATGTATCCTTTGGTCTTTCTCTATGCATATACACACACACATGAATATAAACATACCTTCACATGCATATGGGGATATACACAGACATGTACATGTCTATGTACACACATATATACACACATGTATGTATACACACACGTGTATTTATGCATGCTCTTCTGTATTTTGTATTTTTATAAAATCTCATTTGATGAAGTTATTCAAAAGCTACGTTCAAATCTAAGATCATCAGGCCCCTTACCACTAACTGAAGCTCGTTCTCAGTGGGGCAGAGATGACTTCTCTTCACTGTACATTTACTTTACTGCCATTAATCCCTTGGGACACACCTGAAATTTTTGTAATTTATGTTAAATACAAATTGGTATATTTTTGGTTGCACTATGAACCAAACAATTGGTTGTAATTCTGTTGATAAACCTCATCTTTCTGAATGTCAGTTAGAAACACATAACTTGAAGAAAATATAATGATAGAAATAATAGTCTTAATATGCAAAAATCAATTATTTGGGGGCCTATTTTATATAAGTAGCTCATAAAATTGGTTCTGTGTATTGATGTTTCAGGAAAACAACTGTATATTTGAAATGTTGATTATATTGTTGAGAAATATAATTAATTACCTGGATTAAAATAGGGTCATTATCTCACATGATATAATTTATGGAAAGTACTTTAAAATCTGTAATGTGCTATATACATACAGTAGCTATTGATGTCATGCATAAAAAGTGACATTTGTTCTTTTTGCATAAATATATTATTAAATGGGCTATATATAAAGCACACGTTCTTTATGCTTCGACACATGTTTCCCATGATTTTTTCCATGTAAATGTTTATTCCTAACTCACAGAGCAATTGTTATGCATTATGCATAAGCCTTCAACGTTCAATGTTCAGATAATTTAGAATTCCTATGTATAATTTAAATTCCCTACATATAAGTGACTGCCAATATATTTCAGTTAAATACTGCTAATTCTCCGGTTGTTCAGGATGGCAAGGAATCAGCTTGGCAAGAGCAACCCAGAATGACGGACACTGCCCAGCGCATAGACACCTTCTAGGCCGTGCCAGGTCTTTCCGCTATAAATCTGAGTAATCGAGCCCTACGTGAAGACTGATTGTTTCCCTGGTGGCCACATGAAGTCCCTGGCAGGCACATATCTTCATTTCCTTTTAAACTACTCCGTGTCTGACATAACTCCACCCACTAAACACTATTAAATGAATAGCTGCAAAAGGTAATGAAAACAGTAACCAAACCATTGAAGTTACTGAACTCCATTCAAACACGTAAGTACACACCTAACACTTATTTGATTCAAAGGCTGTTTCCTAAATGTTCCAATACCACTGAGCATTTGTTACACATCAGCATGTTGCTAGTGGCATCCACACTTAATGTCACAATAGTCACTCCTTAGTCTTCAAACAGTGTGGCAGGGGCAGCTGCAAATCTCATAGCCTTCAGAGATCGAGGCAAGCATGGATTTGATAGATTGAAGTTTATGCCTTTTTCCCTCCTTTTAAAAATAGCTCACTCTTTTGGTAGCAAGCATGTAGGAGATTCCTAAAATATTTACAAACAATTCTGTCAGCAGCACCGTCACCATATGATTTAAACAAGCGTGTATTCATCACACTTAAGCCAGATGTCATCTGAGTAGATGAGAAATAAATCATGTGCTCCTGACAGCTTGTTTATTTCTGGCAGCGCTTTCTAGCAGGGATTGTGTACAAAAGTGCACAAAACATTTTCCTTACATCTATGTATGAGAAAGAAAGTCCAAATATGAGAAGAAAAAGCTTTTCTTCAAGGTGAATGCTCCTTAAAATAAGACTCTCTCTTCCCTCAGATCAAGGGAGGTGTGGCAAGACGAAAGATGGGGTCTTAGAGATTGACCATCTCTTTGTGGCATGAGTTGTGATAATTCTGTTACTATTACCACCCCCATTTCCAGCCTGAAGGATCTTTCCCATTAATTAATGAGTAGCTCCCATGAACGGAAACGTGCTAAGCATTTTGTTAACGTGATCTCATTTAATTCTCACAATGACTTGAGAGATGCAGGTATCTTTTCTCCTACTTATAGCTGAGAAAACCAAGGTATAGAGAGGAGCTGAGTAAACTCAAGCTCAGGGACTCCCAAGGATTAAGTAAGAGGCAAATCAGTGATTTGCGCCAGGCCTATTGACGCCAAAGCCTATACTAGATGGTTGGTGTCTCAGGTTGTGGGCTGATAAGTGTAAATTTCTGAACACCCTCTTCCTTATGTATGGGACTAGGGAGTTGGGAATACTAAGGGTCTTTCCAGTTTTAGATTTCACAAAAATATAAATACTTCCCAACACCTATAAAATGACACCTACAATATTTTTGATCACTTATAAACATTTGTACCCTACATATTGTAAATGGGCAGGAAATTAGCTTCTCACTAAATAGAATACATCCTAACAGTTTTCCAGTTTGTTTACATCTTTTAGGGAAAAAAAGATTGCAAAAGCCCTTTAGTGTGAAGCCTTAAGAATAAAAGACATTTTTAAATTTCATTTTGTGGGCACAGTAGGCTAAATGATCAGAGAAAGATTATGTCCCTATATGTACCATAGGGAATTATCATTAGAGTCACTTTACAGTTCCCGAGGCAACTAAGAGGCTTAAAATAATGGCCCTTCTAGTAATGAGGATCAAGCAGGGAGAGGGCAATGGTGAACAAATGATTGGTGAGCAGCGCCATTCTGCAATATTAAGGTGTTTTCGATAAATCGTAGAGATTCAGGCTGGCTCTAGGTCAGAAGGTCATGAGTCAAATGACCAGAGGAACTGCTGAATCAACTTTAAATATCACTCCCAGCTGCAGGCTTAGAAGGAGGTAGCATTAAAAAAAAAATCAACTTCCACTAACGCCGCCTATACTGATATCACATGCTTCTCTCTTTGGAGGGTAAGGATACGAAGATGAGAGGATCTAATGTGTACACAATTGGCTGGTGAATGAGAAGACCTTTGAAAGCTACACCAGAGATAAGGGAACTGTGTGTCTCTTTAAGGGGCTGTTGCAACCTAATTAATTTCCATCCCACTATTAGGCCATAGATGTTAGAGCTTTCCTCCCTTTAAACAGGCATCTGACAATATACCCTACTCCCCCCACTTTGGGGGAATATCTTCTCATGGGAATAAATTGCTGATAATCAAAACCATTTTTTTTATGAGTAAAACAATATTAAAGGGTCCTCATGGACAGAGACTCAGAAAGTAGCATTTGTGTTAGGGTGGTCAGGTTATGGGAGAATTTGTTTTTATATTTTCCATTGGTTGGGCTATAATACTGTTTCAAGCATATATACAGAAATAGAAGGGGGAAAGTAATTTGGCTTAATATAAATGGATCAGCAACAACATAACTCCCACCCATAGCTCTCCTTAGGTAAAAGTAAGTCCCTGTTACATGTGTTCTCTGGGATCACCCATTGGAAAGATCCAAATTTCTGATAGTCTCACATGTGACAGCAGCCTTTTAGCATGTAGACGAGCACAGTCATTTGGCAGCAAACTCAAGGCTCATGCTCACGAGACTGGTAGGTCGGAAATAAATCACAGATGTCACACACATGCTCTTGTAGAAGGGACAGAATTGGTAAGGTGCCAAACCCCATCACACTCACTGTTCCTGTTCCAATTGATAGAACCCCTCACCCTTGAAAATCTGACAAGTACTATTAGGGAAAAGACTCTTACTCATATCTCTTCCTGACTCTTTATCCATCTTTCCAAACAATTTCTATCTGAGCTCCGGCTTAGACTCATTTAATTATGACATCTGAATCAATACTCCATACTACAGCCAGCCTTTACCCACTTGTTTGGCAGTTTCCAATACCTGTGACAGCCTTTCTAAAAATATTCGTTTTCCTCATTTTGAAAAGAAGGTGTCCAGCTTAACATTAGATATCTTTATTTTTATTTTTTTTGAAATCAGTCATTACTTACAGTTCTAACAAGATTTAATGAATATTTTCAAAAAAATAGATTGCATTTCATGAGTTGAGATTCACTTTCTATCTCTGAAATGCTAAGATAGAGACCACAGAAATGGAAATGAACAGCAATTTAAGTAAATTACAAGCTGACAACAACCTGCCTTGGCGATGTCTTAAATGAAACACATTCACTGTAAAAATATCAGAATGCTCTAGGATATCTTAAGAGACCCCATTTTATTACTGTGGTGAATACTTAGATACCTGCATGTAAAGGAACATAGCGTGAGAGGTTTAGAAGCAAAAGACGGCACAAAAATGATGTGCTAAATTTGGAGCCTGATTTGATGAGGCAAACATAATCAGTTAACTCGAATCGATGTTCTTTAAACACAGAATAATTCATCTGAAGACGACTTCTGGTTGAAAGCTCTCTTACGTATATAATACAGGGTGGGGCAAAAGCTGGTTTACGGGAACAACTGTAAACCATCCTTTCCCCACCCTGTAGGTAGCTATGGTTACGCCCTGGGAGCATATATTATGACTTTAGAGTCCATCCTTGTGGATGAAACCTGTAAGCCTAGCACAAATACCTAGAGTCTCAGTTTCCTTATTTATCACATGTTCATAGGGAAGAGAGAGTCAATGGTGATACACCTCAAAGTTTGAAAATTCTGTGATTATAAGAACATCTATAAAATGATTATTAAGAAATTTTTAGTGACTTTCTATAAGGGATAGACCTCTGAGCATCTATAAGCTATGAGCCTGTGGGTGCCTATAGGTCACATAGGTCCATCTGTATATATGAGGTAAAGTCCTATACATATGTTTAAGGTATAGGACTCTATCAGTGCATATGGTTCTAGGCCTATTTTTAATGTTCATGCCAAAAAAAGAAAAGCCCATCTATATCTTTCCTCCGAGAGCACTTCATTTTACTGGCACTAGCGGAACTTAAATTCTTTAAGCTTGGAGTTGTCCTAAAGGAGAAATAGCCATTATGATTTGTTGCCCTTGGGAATGATACGTGATTGATGAGAGCTCAAATGTTCTCATGAAGGAAGTCTGAGGCCCTAATACAATTGACAGATGCCCCAAACAATAATATTAATAGTTTACATTTATTATTGTCACATTCCCTTCAAACTCCTTGATTAGACCACCATTGTACATTACACATCAAAATACTGTTTCTGGCCCGAATGGCTAATGGTCATCTCAAAGAGGCAACCAAGTCACAAAAAAAATTCTTCATGAAACACACACAATATTTTTACATGTTTGCATGGACCGCTATATGTTTTTGCAGCTTCTAGTAACTGGGTTCTAGCAGTTGGCAAACTGTGTGCCACTGAATGAGCACTTAGGAATGACCACAGAATAAAACTTCACCTAATTATCATACATGCATGTGAAAATCTTGTATGAATCCTAAGACTGCCCTTCAAAACATCCTTTAAAATACCTTAGGTATTTTTTTGGCTTATAATAATAGGGGGCTCAGAAAAGATAGCAGAACACCACTTCTCCACTTTTAAATTAATTTCCCATCATTTATAGAGCACTGAACTTTAGAATTTATACACAAGGGAAAAACTGGAGTTATCCAGCTCTGGCTTCTTAAATTCTTGACCTTACCCTGACTCCAAATACCTTCTAGAATCATAAAAAGTAATGGTGGACCCTCCTTTCATAATCTGACTGGTTAGAAATATTTTGTCTACTCAGAACTCTATATAGAGGTATGCTTTCTGCCAGACATGTCGGCAGCAAAAGTCATTCAAGACAAATTTCCCTAGATTGGGACTGTTTTTTGATGCTGGCATCTATGAAGGAAATGTAATCCCAGTTCTGAATTCTCCTCACCGTTACATGCACATCCAAAAGGAAACAGTTAGCATAAGAGACAGCCAGCATAATTTAGCACAAAGAGCCCTTACTTAAGGCAGTCATTTAAATTATTGTCCAAACCTAGACATTTATTTTTTTCACGGAGTATAAGTTCACTGAGTATGCCGCTGGGACGGCCTGCACAGGCTGGGACGGTGCCAGGCAAGTCGAGACACACGGCTGCTCCGCCATCATTGTCTGGGCAGACTCGCTGATCATCCCATGTCTCTGGGCTTCAGTGTCCTTAGATTTATTGTGGTAAAAAGATATACAATGTTTTTCTCAAATGTTTTTACATCCTTCTTAGTTTTCCAGTCCTACAGGATGACCAAACTATGGATGATCCTCAACAGTAGAATCCTGGAAAAACATTTACGTTCTAAAAGCATATGGTATGTTTAGGCAACTATTCTCCAAATAGTCTACAAATTCACTGTAACATATAACCTGTTAGAGGTTTAAGCTAACTGGGAAGTCTCGAGTTCATCTAGAGAAGGCAGAGCTTCTGTTGATTCGTAAGTGTGCATCGTGCCAGTAGTGAACATGCATTGCCAAAAAGAGTGCAGTCTCAGGTTTCTCGGAAGGAAGCCCAACCTTGAGTGTGCTAGAGAAAGCGGGTCCTCGGTCCGCCACATGGGTCAGTCCAAACCCAGAGCAGTACAACCAGGACAACCCAGAGGAATCCCGGACTTAGGTGATGAGGCAGGCAATGGTCTGAAAACTGTCATTTCTGAAGAGATGAAGATAAATGGGAATACTTGGACTAGAAAATGAAGAAATTACACCTATCTTTCAAACTGAAGCTGTGATGTGGAAGAGAGATTTAGAGTTCCAAAGACTAAGACGGTAACCAACAGATTGAAGTTACAGGGACAGAGTTGGCATCAATGTAGGGAATTCCTTTCTCATATTTAGAGTGTTCTCAAGTGGGATAGGAGGCCCATGAGGGAGTGAGCTACCAGTTGCTTACACAGTTCAAGCAGCAGCTGGATTCTTCCATGTGAGAAAGAGGGCTGTGGACTAGATCAGAGGTCTCCGAATCGTGTTCACAGGCATGTGGGCAGGTGTCTACACCACAGATGTATATCTGTGTATCTGTGGTGGCGTCGATGAGGAGCCAGGGGCTGCTCAGTACCAGGGATGCAAGCCTCTGGCCCTGACCATCCGGAGCAGTTCTGTTTCTATTTATTGTTGAGTGGTTTTGGTTTTTGCTCATTTGTTTGCTTAATGTAAGAGCTCTGCATATTATTTCTTTGGGGTAAAAAGGGGCAATGGAAGGTTCTTACTTTAAAGTAGTCTGTTTTAAAACCATGGACACCAAAGCTTCCTTATAAGCCTAAGTTTGTAGGAAGGAGTCTATGGTTTTAAGTTCAACTGAGATGTCGACCCCGAGTGTCCTCCATTCATTTGGAGGTTCCCAAAGCCGAACTGTCAGATGAACTTCTGGTTTCTCTCGTCTGAAAATAGACTGGAAAAAAGAATGGTCTTCAAATGTTATGTTCTTCATGTAAAAACACACACCAAGGGGTGGAAGATACCCAAACATGTGATTAAAAACATTTGTCAATAAATTCGAAGCAAATTTGTTGGGATAAATACAACCCGGATAAGCAACATGTGGTTGCATTCATTTCATGTTTTCTTAGCCACCTCTAGAAACTGACCTGTTAGGTAAGTTGAAAAATTAAAGACTGACTTTAAAAATTAAACTAAAATTTAACTACAAGTCTTTGTTTTTGTTGTATGAAATTTTATTTTATTTTGAGGCCTCTTTACGGAAGTATAATTACATCCCATAAAATGTGCTGCTTTTAAGTTTCCAGTTCATTGCCTTTTGACAAATGGGTATACTCTTGTAACTAACATCCAGTCAAAAGTTAAATTATTACCATTATTGTACAAAGTTCCTTCTTATCTTTTTTCCAATCTATCATCTCAATCCTGCTTCACAAAGGTAGCCGCTGGGCTGCTTTCTGTCCCTACAGACCCTTGTGCCTGATCTGGAACGTCAAACAGATGGAATCACACACTGAGTACTTTTCTGTGCTGACTTCTTGAGCTTGATACACAGGATTGTACAAACAGTGCTTATTTGAAGGGTTATAGTCTGTTTTAATGTTTATGGATTTCTGCATATTTCTTACACTTTATTCAGGGCAAATAAAAATGGACTTATTTAGAAATAATGTTTAAGAGACTCATAGCAGAGGTGCTATGCATGATGGGTGTGTTGTATAAAATTTTAAATTTTCACTAAACTTTTCTCTATTGGAACCTAACTGGCTGAACATCCTTCTGCGTCCCCATATCCTGACCTGTCACCCCAGCCATCTCTGGTTCACATACCATGTCGTTGTGGGAGTAATGATTCTTAGCGATGTTTTTAAACAACCAGATGACTCATGTTCTGGGACTCTGGGACTCGAATCGAAAACAGGAAGTGGGATGTGAATTGACATGTGAGGCTATTGGACACCTTTCAAACAGCACGAAGAATTATTTGGACATAAACGTTTACCTCCATCCCAGTAGGATGGTTATAACATTTAAAAATAAAAGGGAAATAATAAGTATTGGCAAGAACGTGGAGAAATTAGAAACTTCATACATTGCTGGTGGGATTATAAAGTGCTGCTGCTGCTGAGGAAACGAATTTGGTAGTTGTTCAAAAAGTTACACAGAGAATTGCCACAGCACCAGGAATTCCACTCCTAGATAAGTGCACGGAAGGATTAAAAAGGGGGACTTGGACAAGCACATGCAAGTGCCTGTTCACAGCAGCATTGTGCGTACTAGTGAAAAGGAGAAAAAATAAGTCGTGGTATGTCTATGCATGAAGTACTGGTATGGATGAAGTACTAGTACATGCCACGACATGGTTAGACCTTGAAAAAATTATGCTAAGTGAAAGAAGCCAGTCATAAAAGAACATATATTCTTTGATTCCATTTATCAATACATGAAATCCAGAAGAGGCAAACTCAGAGAGACAGAAAGAAGACTGGTGGGTGCCAGAGGCTGGTGGGAGAAGAAAATAAGTAGTAACTGCTTAGTGCGTTTCCTTTTGCGGTGATGGACATGGTGGAACCAGATGGAGGTGGTGGTTGCACAACATTATGACTGTACTGAATTTTTAAAAATTGTTCACTTTAAAATGGTTAATTTTATATTATGCGAATTTTGCTTCAGTAGAAAAAATAGAATAAATTAGTTTTGTGAATTTTTTTGGAGGATGAAACATCGAGTGTCCTTAACTCTCAAGAACACAATGAACAACGAAACAAACAAAGAAACAAAAACTTGGCCTCAGTTCATGCTCAGTGACAGACCTGCTCCCTGGCATTTGGGTTACATTGTTCGGAAAGATTGCTGGGCCCCATCGACATCTATCCACTGCCCACCCAGTCACACAGTTAGTTATTCAGGGCCCACTGCTTCCAGCCTGTGGCGAAAGGCAGACCACCTGCCATCAAGGAGCTTGCAGTCTAATTGGGAAGACCAGACCCCACTACGCAAGCTGGTATGTGTTACTTTAAACAGATCTCATCACTTCAGAGATCAGTGAGGGAGAAGAAGGGGAAGGCTTTGTGGAAGTGGCAGAATGGGAGTCCGATCTCTACATGTGGGACTTCTTTAGCATTTGACTTACCTTATAGCACTTACCACACTGGGTTTTAGCTGTTAACAGGTCTGTCTGCCCTTACAGACTGTAAGGCTAATAACCATGTCCTTGTATTCCAAATGCCTCACCACAGGAATTTTTCTGAGTTTTTAAGGAAAAATAGACCTTGCAACCTGTCTCGCCTCATAGAAATTAGAGGTAAATTGCCACAAGAAGATGCACCAAAACTTAAGTCAAAATATGTGTTTAAGTGGATCCCTGGGTTATCTCCCTGCCTCTGCATGGCAGTTTCTGAGGAAGTGCTGCCCCCGGGCTGGAGGTAGGTTTTCTTGAAACAAGCCAGCTTAAGCTTTGGGGCCCATCACCTGCACGGGCCTCTTCCAAGGTCCTGTTGTTAATTTTGTATTCTGAATTTTCTTTTTCTCAAAGAGCGTCTCCCAAATTGTATATGCTTCAGGACTTACAAAATGTAGATGTACCCCTAGATACAAAGAATACAATTGGTTGGATCCAGAGAAAACCGAGGTCTTTGGAGGGAGTGCTGACTGCTGAAGGCGTTGGGCTCTGAAGCCACACACGTGGGCTGAAACCCTGGTCTGCGCCACTTCAGAGCTGCATGACCTTGGGTCTGTTCCCTAAGCTCTTTAAGCCATGGTTTCCTCAGTAGTTATAAGGAATGGCAGCACCCACTTCCTGAGAGGGTATTCTTTCATTCAACTTCATTTACCGAGAACAAACTAAGGGGCCCAGGACAACAAAAACAGCACACGACACCCCCACAGCATCAGGAGGAAAATGGTGGTTGGAAAGCATGCTTTCTATTTAAATTTCCAGATGACAGCGTAAAAGGTAGAAGCTGTCTGTTGATTGGCTAGACTTGCGTGTTACCAAGGGGAAGAGAAAGACGATCAGAAATCTGAATACATTTTAGACACACCGGTGAACCAAGGGCAGGGCCCAGCGTGACTTCTCTCCACATGAGGCTGCAAACCTGAGGTTTCACAGGCTCGCCTCTTTCTCATAACCTTCATACTAGGAGTGTGTTTCAGGTGAAATTCCAGAAGGGTGTCTTGATACACGAAGCAACCAATTTCCAAGAAAACAGGCCATCTCCTCCCAAGTTTCTGTTTTCCGCCAAGAATGCGTGGTGCTGGCAGCCGGTACTTTTCACAGAGGCCCGTTGCCTGCGGAATTCATTCCCTTTGGCGATTCAGCAGAGTCAGAGTTTGGCAAGTTGTAAGGCCTGATACACTATGGGTGCATTTGTTTCCACGATCTTTCAGTTAAGGTTTTATCTGGAGCTTTTAATTAAATTTTTATATGGCAGAGAGGCAACTTCTTGTGTGCTAATAGCCTCACTGCTGTGCAGCAGAAGCACAGGGACCTGCATTTGCCAATAAAGCTGTCCTTGAATGGATATATTTTACAAACCATGTGAGGAAGAAGCCAAGTTCAATAGCAATCTGTAGCTCTGAAGAATTACGAGATTGGGTCACACTTGTGAATTGGGCAGAGTATTCCTACCTATGCGAATTGAAATAATTTTCTCAGTTCTGTTTCAAATCTTTGTAGAATGCCTACTTTGTCATTATTTTTTAGTCTAAGATCAGAACAAAGACTGTCAACAGACACACCAAATAATTCAGGCTCAAAGCTCTACTTGGAGCATTGAGTTTTGCTCGTTGGTGGCTTAAGTTACACAAATTAACTTAATTGTGGTGTAATCAGTGCTTCATCTCATTTGACATGAATGCAGGCCAAGTTTCTCTCTTCCTTTCTCCTCTTTTTATTAATGTAACAAAAAGAAAGTCTCTTTGCTTTATTTTAGATTCAACAAACTGCTGACCCAACACACACTTGCACACATGCATGGAAAGTGGATCTTCTTGCTTTTGAAACCCCGGGTAACCCTGGCAGCACACAAGGCTCCATCAAAGGCAAATGAGGCTGTAAATAACAAATATTTTCCATTCATAAAAGCTGCTCTTGACAGTCCAAGAAATAACACATTACAAGTGAATAGTTCCCAAGAGGTTTTAAAGCACTTTAATCACTTTGAACCTGTTTTGATGTTGTTTCTTTAGAGTGGAATTAATAACTCCTTTAAGGAAATGCAACCAAGCTTCTGATTTTTGGGGTGTCCTATCTAAGCCGAGTTAGAAGCAGAAAAATCCACTGTCAAAGATTTTCAGAAAAAAAATAAGACAGACCAGATATTTTTGAGTGCCTCGTATTCAGGAACATGCTCTACTTTCTTTCTGTTTTCACCATGAAAGGGTACCAAAGAAACTTAATATGCAATATATACCACCTCTTCTTAGCAAACTTAGTCAATGGGGAATCAGAACACATTCATTCTTTTGATTTATTTCCTTCACAGCTACTGTATCTAGTGAATTCCCCAAGTGTTGGTATCGGAATAGGAATATAATGTTGGTACTGGTATCCCCGTAGAACTGATTCTTGAACAATGCATCTAAACCCACATGCGGGTGAGGCAAGGAATGACAGTGCAGTAGAAAGAGCTCTCATTATGCCAGGAGGTGGCTGTGTGCCTGGGTGTGACTTTCTGAGCTGCTGTTTCCCTCACTGGAAGAAACTCTATCCAGTTATAAAAGCCTCTGTTTAAAGTCCCAGTGACACACTGTTCATACGTCGGAACTGCTATAGTTACTCCCAGGCAGGGGCTGTTCAAAGATGTTAAAATAAGACCAGGTGACAAAGATAAATCCAGGATCAGGCAGATGAGTGGTCCACACAATCACAATCAAAGCGCTCCCGATTGTGAAGACTCTTGAATTGTATAACTAGATTTTTATTCTGTTTTGATATAATAACAGATTCCCTAAGTGGAATTATACTCAAGACTGAGAAGAGGCAGCTAGTTGTAGTGTAGGTGTAATTCTATCAAGAAATTCACCTGGAGCCATAATGCAAAAGAAGATGGTGAAGTGATTTGATTTGTACACGTATCTGCCATGTCCAGAAAAGGACAATTTCCACAATGATTAAAAAAATATTTCTCGGTTTCTTTCTGTGTCATATTGCTTTACCTCAAATGGCTGCGTGACCCTGATATCATTTCACTGTGCACCCCTTCGCACAGGAAGGGGCTGTAAGCTAATCCTGTGCATTTCAATCCTGCTTCTGCTTTCAAGGACTATGGCTCAAATTACAGACTTACAGGCTAAAAATGCTTTTCCACATCACTCCAATTCTTCTGACAGTAAAAACAGGAGTTTTACCTGCTCAAAAACCAGAGCAACTTCTGCCCAAGCCATTGAGGAGGAATCCAATGAGTTAATAACTGGGGGAACTTCATTCTTATCCTCAAACAAAGACAATTATTTCAGTTTTAAATATTGGTGTCACCTTTATATGTACAATGTATTCAAAGAAGTGTGTGTAAAATACACAAATTTAGAAGGCCTTTAGGATTCTCTTAGATTATTCCAAAATGCTAAACTCGCACGTGATGCAAGCATTTGGGGCTAAGGCGTAATTAGGAGGGAGGCTGGCACGGACAACAATGGCCCGGTGCCATGTTTTTCCCCGAGAAGAAAACGTAAAGGTTATGCTTAGTCACTATTCATTGAGTCATAGTTCGGCAGTCATTACTTTTTAAGATTTGAACAACAGTCACCACAGTAAACTGAAATTCAACTAGATAGTACTGCTCAGCCTAAGTATTGATTATTAGGTTGAACCATATGGAATCTCCATTTTTTTCAGATCAGAAACAGTTGATATTGGCATTTTCATATGATCTCAACCTCCTAGCTGAATTTAGACAAACTTTTTTACATTCCCTATTGACTTCATATCTTTATAAGTTATCACTGTAGCCACTCTAATTCATAATTAAATAGTCAGAGTAGCCTGTATGTTATGGACCTTGCCCCTCAAGGACATGGCTTAGCACCAGACTCTTTAACAAGCAAGTGTATGAGGATGCTGGGTAGTTTTTGCATGACTGTGCATCAGTAGTTATGCCTCAGTTTTGTCCTGGGACTAGGGGAAAGCTTACAGATTTGTCCTGGACTAGAGGAAAGCTCCTTGGCTTTTTTCTGAGATTTTTATCAACACTGAAGCAGCCACTCATCAGGGTAAAGTCCTACCAAGAGAGTACTTTTATTGTTGGATGAACAAAACTCCTCATGCATAGCATAATTCTAGGGCTTTTAGTATTTCCTATATTTAAATCTGGGAATAACCACTACGGAACACTCACTTGAACCTGACCACTCTCACTAGGAGCTTGTGTTCTTTGCGGTACTGATCACATAAAGCACTATTCACAGGGTACCTCAAATGCCAAACTGAAGCGATGGGAATATTCCCTGAGCAAAGCGTAATGAATCCGTGTGGTGGAATTCAATCAGATTAAGTCTGGTGTTCCCCTGTCCAGTGGCAGAGCAGGGGTAATGCCTGGAAACCCAATCACACAGCCTCAGATTTAGAATAAGTCCGCCACGCTTTGCCCTTAGAAACTAAAAAAGAGTAGGGCATGCTTTGTGAATGAGTTTCCAAAGAAAAACTTGGTCTTCCCGCCCCCCATCCCCCAGCATTTCCACAAAGACACAAAGTGCACATTGAAGGGTGTTGGCAGGAAGAACCTCTTTAAGGTAAACTCCAGGGAAAGGTCTTCCTTGGAAACTCACAAAGATCCTGGTGTGCACTTTAAGGATTGTCAAATCTCCTTTCTATCTGGAACATGCCAAGTGGCCACACATGCCTAGTCACGCATGGGTCACAGGAAAGGAAAAGCTGTGCTGGGGATTCTAGGCAAAGGACTTGGGCATTTTCCCACTCCCAGGACAGTCAGCAAGTGCTTCCCATCTGGTGATTGGCAGATGGAAGGAGAAGGGAGGGGAGAGGAGATTGAGCAAGTCTTCTAGCTTTCAGGTGAGTTTCAACTTTTCTCTGAAATCAATATAAAGAATCTTCTGAATTCTATGTTGTGAAAAAAGGCAAAACTTACTGAAATCAAATAATTAAAATCTCAAATAAAAAGGGACAACACCTGTGGATCTTTCAGTTTTACTTAAAGGGTGTCTACACACACACACACATTTTCACTGAAATTTTCTTTCTTTATGATAGAGAAAAGCACTTATTTCCCTTTTTGATTCAAGTACCCATACCCAGACGGTATTATTTGTGACCGATCAATGATAGCACTCAATAATTGATTCAGTGACAGATTGTAACGATATCTGTAATTTAACTTGGTAATCAAGGTTTTCTGCCCACTGAATATCAGGCGCAGTTAAATCAGCTAGTAATGTGGGGTAGGAAGGAGGAGGAAGTTCAGGGATAGGCAAAGTCAAATTCCTGTCCAACTACAATGCAGAGGGCAAGGACAATGAGATTATGGGAATTGGAGCAGTTGACGGACTTGGCTGCAAAATTAAGTTCAACTGTAGAAGTGAAATGGTGATTTGCCATGGGTGCTACCAGTTTAACTCAGGAGTATCTACGTCTCAAAACTTTCTGCTGGGGCAGAGGCGTCCAGAAAGAAATTCTCTGAGATAACTGTACAAATGCTATGTCATTGGTTGTAAAGCAAAAAATATTATACATAACTTTTTAATACCTCTAGGTAGGACATAATAAGAAAAATATATTTGCTTTCCAAGAAAACATCAAATAAAGTGAATGATTCAATATGTAAGGAAAAAATTTCCATTAATATTCTTCATAAAATTGTTTCATGAAAAAAGCTTACATATGAAAATAATTTTTCACTTAAATAGATTTCCTCTTTGATGGTAATAGACTTAGCTGCTCAAATTAATTTTATATTTTGCAAAAAACAATATAAAACATTGGCTTTGTTATGATCTATGAAATTATTTTTTAATATTTCTTTGTACCCTTGAGCAATTTAAAATCTATGAAGTAATACATTCTTCCACAGGAAACAATCACTATGGTGATTCTGAAGCCTTAATTTTTATATTAACTAAAAGCATTAGGCCTTAGAGTTTATCAAGTCAACAAAATGAAATATACAACTGCCGTGAAATATTATCAGCAAGTAATAAAATGTTTAGAGATTACATAACCATTTCTATATTAAAAATGTAGACTTTTTATCCATTTCAGTCGAGGCGTGAGCAGTAGAGCAGGTAAATACTGCAGCAAAGTGCTCTTCGGTGAATTGCAATCAAAATGAGGACCTATAATTTAACGAGAGAAAGTCACCTCTAACTTACTCTTTGTTAATTTATAACAAGGGGAATTAAATGTCATTACTAAAATTAGGCACTCTGGAATCATAACATTCTATTTGCAATATTTTCCAGTCCCTATCAGTCTAGTTGGTGTTCTATAAAGTTACAGAATTAACTGTTAAGAATTCTATTAAGTAATTTTAGGATTTCATAAAATTTTCTCCATACATGCAAAAAACTCATAGCTAACCTTCGCTCCAGATATATTCCAACTGTGAATATATCTGAAGTGGTATCAGATACCCCCTTAATAAGTTGCTGTTTTCAATCTGATAATGTTACAATGGACTTGGGCCACTTTCAGATTTCCCTTTCTCAATTTAGTGGCAAGGATGCAGACTATTTCACTTGTTGTATGTAACCCAATGCAATCCAAACGGAAAACATTCAGGTGCTAGAAGAATGACGTTATGTATTGAATGAGAAGACTTCAGGGAATACAAGAGGAAAAAAATGGACCACATCTGCATTTTCCGTGTAAGTTATGTGGTATAAAGAGATGCTATGACCCATTGTTAATCTGTTTTCTTTTTATGTGAAATTTCTAAAATAGTCTATAAAATATAATTATGTTTTCCTTTAGGTGTTTCTATGATAAAAATTTAGATAGTTTTAACTTTTTCTGGCAAATAAAGATAATTCATTGCAAGATAAAGCCTGAACTTCATCATGATTATAGGCTATTCATTGGCACATCAACCAACAAAATGTATCGCACAGAAAATTGAGGGATCGAAGACATTTGTGGCCTGGGCAAATCAACTGTGGGATATACCAGGAGCCGTATTTGGGGAATTTTAGACATTATGCATATAAATATGTACATTTTAACTGAGTTTACCTATAACATAAAATCGTGTTATCCATCTGAAGGAAGATTGTGATGTTGGGCATAAGTAGAACTACATCTAGATTCTATATTTTAGCTGATTTTAACATAAGTGAAAATTAGCAAAACTGGAAATCACCGTAGTTAGTCTTCATACCTTGTTCAAATCCCTAGTTTCAAATTTCCTTAAAACTCTGCTTGGTCCAACAGGTAGAGAACTGAACTGGGAGCCAAAAGACAGGCCTGCACCCTGACAGATCCTTTCACCTTCCAAACATGTGGCTCTCACCGCGCTTCTCTGTGAGTGGAACTCGGGCTGGGTGGGCGTCTTCAGCCCTGACACTTCACAGTCCCTTTAGTCTCTCCCTACAAGCTTTCATTTCCAAATTTCACATCCCCTTCTCTTTCCTGACAGGACTTCTGATAGTCAAATGGCTAAAAGGGACAAAGAAAGAAAGAAGGGAAAAAAAGTAGAGAAGTGGTAGTTGAATAAATGACCTTTGATGAAGCAAGCATTTACAGTGGACTTCCATGTTTTATAAAGAATTACAAATGTGTTATTGTTTTTTAAATGTGCTACATTTTTTAAAACAGTGATTACCGACAAGTAAAATGCCCTTGAGTGAATGTGGAGACCTTGACCCTTAGCACTACTGACATGGGCGGTGGGACGCTTTGAATATACCGGGGTGCTCAGTGAAAGAAGACTATGTCATGAAGAAAGGAATTAAAAATTGAAACATAGAATTGGTCAAGCCATAGAAATGGAATTAAAAAAGTCCTCTGGGGCATTCTATCATGATTAACATAAAAAGTTGTAACACTTTCAATTGAAAAGGGGGACAATTTATTACAAAATTAAATGTAGGCTTTTCCAAGTATTACTCCTCTCAGCCATCACTAAAAGGCTTAGTTTAGACAATATTACCATGACAGAATATTTTGGAATATCTTGATGTTACGTTCAAAATGTCAAATATAATTGATATCTTATAATTAATGTATCAGGACTACCCAGCAAAGGAAATACAGTAACCATTCACTATAAACAATTATTTTGAGAGAGGATTGGTAATTTCTTCTGTGATTACCTTACATTTCAAACAAAAGCAGATTGTTTTACTTGCGCTGTATTGCAAACTGACTGTAAATAGCTGATATTTTATACTTCTTAAATAGAAAGAGAGCAACTTTGAAAAATTCTAAGCCCTTAAGGATTGATTTGGCACTCGTATTTATGAACTGATAAATCACAGTGTGCCTTATATACAGTAAGTCCTCAAAAAAATTTAATAAAATTTGTAATGCCCTGTTTTCCCTATGTTAGTTCCCACCAAAAACTATCCCCAGCTTCATCACTGTACCTTAGCAGCAGATCTCAAAATGAGTTTTCTGCACTGTTAATAGCTATTACATGCATAGGGCCCAAATGGGTTAAGTGGTGTTACATGTGTTCCTACATGGTAGGGATTGTTTGAAATATTAATATGCTAACATATGCTATGAGTCTCCAGGGGGAATATATGGAACGTTGCCAACC
The DNA here is from genome assembly GCF_022682495.2 of Desmodus rotundus. Lineage (NCBI taxonomy): Eukaryota > Metazoa > Chordata > Mammalia > Chiroptera > Phyllostomidae > Desmodus > Desmodus rotundus. The sequence goes on along the minus strand of NC_071397.1, from coordinate 90,046,302 downwards.
CAAGTAGATTTGTTCTGTATCTCTCAGAACATCTTATTGGACTACCCGTTTGCCAAAACCACTGTGGAAATGTGGTTCTGGACTGACCCCCTTGGCCAGTCACCCAAATTTCCCTTCATTCTAGCCCCCGTCCTTTAGCCCCAACACAAGCCATCAAATATGACAAACACTGTCTAGTGCCCCCTGTGGTGATGAGACACGCAGCCCTCATGAACTCCTGCCAGTGCCCTTGAAGGTGTGAGAACATGGCAGTGTAAGTCCCTCATTTGCATTTCTGTGTAGCTAAGCTGTTCACTAGTAAGCCAGGATGTCACCCTGCCTGGGGTATAGAAGGCATCAGAGCTGTGTTAGTAGGAATGAAAGAAAGGAAGTGAAAAGGTAAGGAAGGGAAAAGACAGGGTCAAATTCAGCTGTTGATGTCCAAAATTGAATTTTTGAGTTGGACGCAATCCTGAAGGTCAGAATTGCTAAAGAAAATAATTATTGAAAATCCTATTTGCTCCCATGTGGCATATTGACAGCCAAGCCTGGTTTCTAGACCTTAGAATTTACTACTATATACCAGAAGCAGAGAGAACTCAGAATATGATGTAAAGAACCCAGTACCCCAGTGCAGAAGGACTGTAAGAAGGGAGAGCTGCGAAAGTATGGGAAGCAGAGAAAGATCTTGACCTTCCCTCTCTATTTCAGAATCCCAGCAGGGAGACGTCTTAGATTGGCTGAGTAATGCCAGGTAAAGAGCTGTTTATCCAGCATCCTGTTTGGGTTTTTGGGAAGAGACTCTTTCAAAGGGTGCTGAGAACAACCTGGGAAGTTAGAATGTTTGGATGTAGTTAGGATGCTTGAGGTCCCTAACACACCTGCACTAACTGAGCTGCATGGGAGATATCCCTGAGTTCCACTGTGCCCTGTCAGGAAAGCAGACAAGGCAGGTGATGGAGCTGGCTGTGAACCCTCCAGCACCAACTGTCTCTGAACCCTGGGCCACAGGGTGATCAGACCAGCTGGGGGCCAACTGTGAGTTAGCTTGACCCCAGGAGGACACGCCAAGCCAGCAAGGCAAAACCACAGTTCTGAGCAGCAGCTTACAGGTATTACATACCATGCACAAACCAGGACACAACTCTGTGGGCCCCAGCCCGTGCACACCCGAAAACCAGCACAATACCAACAGGTAATAATGCCCCCATGCTGCCCCATGCGCCCAGCCATGCTGAGGGTGGCCGTCGGGTAGCACGAGCAGAGGCTACAGTGTGTTGCACTTTGCCTACTTACTTGCTGTTGCTTAGATTAGAAGAGATTGAGATAGGTTAACTGGCAAGCCCCAATTTCCCCTGCCTGGTATGATCAGAGTCCAGAGATCGTGTTAGACCTAGAAAAATAAACTACATTTTCTCTGCACAGCTAACTGCTCAAATTTTCAGTGCTCTCCATTCTTCTAAGACACTTGTTTTCCATACCATGCTTCATAGTCCACCTTGCATTGTTAACTATCATTTTTTATTTGGGGGCTGGTAGGTCTTGTATCTCCTCACTCCCCACAGTGTAGCTTCATGAGGACAAGGAGACATTATATTTCTCATTCTCGGCACAGGAGTAACACAAGTCACTAGAGCAAAGAGATACATTACAATGCCTTCCTGACTTCCGTGTAATTCTGTAACACCTCTGATCATATCTGGACTATAAAATAAATGCTATATAACAAAATTTACCTAGTATAGTTAAACATTTAGTGTTGAAGTATAGTATCTCTTAGCAATTAGTACCACAAAAGAATTTTCAACAATATAGAAATGAATGTTGTGCAATTAACAATGATAAAGTCATATAGTTACTTTATCCAGCAGTATAAATACAGGATGATCATTATTCTATAGATAGCTGAATTGGCATTTTTTGAATTGGCATTTTTTAATAAGAAAACTGATGCTATAGATATGTTCACTGGCAAAAACCCTTGTAGCTCTGATATCAAAGTGGAAGATGTTCATAGTAGAAGTAGCATAATACAAATCATGAAACCTAAGTTAAAAACAGACTTTATTTCAGATAAGGTATTTTCAAGTTCTCTTTATAATGAGAATAAAACTCAGCCACTTCTCTAAATTTGACCTTTCTGAGTGGCTTACCTGAATAGAGTGAAAAAAATTTAAAAATAACAAAGGAAAATCTCAAACCAAAATGGGGTTGCAGGTTGGAACCAAAGCAACTTTATGTTTACTGTTGCCTGAGTTAAGGGATAGAGTGAAACATACTGCATTTGTTCACTCTAGGTTTTTTTCCCCATTGCAGAAGTGGTATAAATAAGTAGCCCCCGGCGTTTTCAAGCCTATGTCTCCTTATTTCATTTATGGCATCCAATAAGGTCAAAAGGCAAAGAATAAAAAAACTCCCAGCACAGGCTAACTTTGTCAACTTAAAATGTGGTCCCCTATTCAGCCCATTGTTAAGCAAGCTGTTCAGGGGGTCTCTGATAGGCTTCAAAGTCTGGGGACCAGCCTATGCAAGAGGGAAATCTAACATTTTCACCCTTCCTCTCTTTCTGTCTCCTGTGTTCTGATCTTTTTAATACAGAATCTTTAATAGAAAAATTCTGTTGCAGGACTGAAAACAGCATGGGGTCAAAATTTCACACAGGTTATTTAAAGCAACATGTGTAGTCTTTTAAGTGTTTCAAGAGTGATTCAGTTGACCTCTGGGGGACTCTTCTTCAAACATGTTCTATTAAACACACATAAGCACCAGTAAGACATATTTTAAGGTCAGATTATGAAACGCCCCCCTAAAAGCCCCAGATAATCTAAGTGTTTAAATAAAAGGCTCTTCAAGCAACAAACTACATATATCTCAGATAAATTAATGTAAGAGCAAGAGTTTTTGAACGGTAATTGTGAAGGAGTAGAAAACAGAATACAGCTGAACCAAATCCAGTGTCTTTAAAGAACAGCACTTCTAACAAAGTCAATCATTCAGGCCAATAACCAATAAGATAATCAATTGCACATTAGGCACAGAGGGACTTAATTTCCTATACTCCACGCAAAAGACAATGTGGTCTAGTGTTTTCTGTATCAGCTCAAAGCGGAAGTCAACAACCATAAAAATACAATGGAACAGTCAGAAGTTGTGTATATTTTACTATAAAATTTCATTTACAAGTCAAAGGACTCTGTTTCTTGCAGATTGCTCCTCATTCATTCTTTTAAATGAGAAATCTTGGCATCAACAATATCCCTGGAAAAACAACCACTCTCAGTCCTTAAGGTAGGAAACCCATAGAATAAAGTGCCAGTATCACCATCGCTAGAAAGATAGGAACATGTCCATTTTGGTAACTTAATAAGAACGCTATTGTAAAGCAGGCCACATGGACCATCTAATGCCATACGGATGAAGTCACTGTGATACTGGAGGAGGGGACAAAGATTAATGAGGTTCTCAGTACCAATATAGACTAAAGATTGGAGTAACACAACACAAGTAACAAAAACTTCAGTAAAATGTCTCTATATGGAGTTTTACGTTTTATCAAATCTTGAATGCAGGTTGTTAAAGTAACATTCCAGTAGGGCAGGAAGAAGTAAACAAAAAGAAAGAAAAGAAAATCCACATAAAAATAATTTAGAAAAGGCAAGTTTTCATCAACACTTAATCAACTCTTGGGCCCTCTTCCAGGCTGGAGAACAAAGCGTGTTATGATACAACGCCAGCATAGGATCTCAGGGAAAAAATTTTAATCTAAAAAAGATTTAATGCTCACCAGCATTTTCAATATAATGCATGTCCAAAGCCTGCTGTGCTTTCTTGGGCAATTCACACGCAGCTCTGAAGCAACACAACATACCGCAATGAAATGAACACTTACCAGGCAAGCCAACACTCCCCGAGGCAACGAAGAGAAAACACCACTTACCTAGGAAAGAAGAGAGGGGCACAGCGATTAAGATCTAAAATCAATTTTAGCAGTTTGTAGGTTATTTTAGCCCCTCTATGGCCAGTATTTTCTCAATGAACATTGTTAAGTTTTTAGAAGAAAAACAAGCTTTAATTTATTTGTGGCATGGAGGGACTTGTGCAAGGAGTAAGAAACCTTCAACGAGACAGCACCACCTTAGGTCATGTCACCCCAAGTCGCTCTAACATATAACCACAGGCAGGCAACCCTCTGTTGTTGTTTCTAAGAAGAGCAGAAAAAAGACTGTCAGAGAATCAAGTATCAGGAGAGCATTGCAATAAACCTACATAGGGCTATCAAAGGAAGGCTAAGTCCTAAACCAGAGCTCTACCGCCCACAGCTCGCACACTTGGGTTTAGCCAGCGGTTTTGGTGGAGTAATTGTTTAAAGCTGTCTAGGAAGATCCAATAACAATAGCTTATTGGCTGTCAATTCTCAGATTAGCAGTCATGAAATGTAAGTATTTATGAGTTCAGGTTAACTCTGATCCCAAACATTTGTCATTGTGAAGTTACTTGAAATGCAGAGCGCTTATAAATTGTATGGGCCTTCTCATTTCGGTAGCTAATTAGGTATAAAGTGAAAAGTCTTGGCTGTTTGCCTCTGCTATGTCCCACAAAACAGAAGAAAACAGCACAGAGACAGTGCACTAGAAATTAAGCTGTATTTAAAATTCATAGCAGCAGCTACAGTATCCAGTACATACATAATTACTTTCAACTGCAGTCTAGTTTTTAAAATGTACAATGGTCCTTCTTCTGAATTCTTGAGTCTTGTGAAGGGCAAGAATCTTTGAAGAAATAATAAAACATGGGAACATGGTTGGCAGTGAGTAAGCAACAAAGATGAGGAAGTACTTCACAGGCAAAAGTCACCTCTACCGCTATGTGAAAATGCCCTTAGCGGCCTCATGCATGTACTTATTCAAAAGAGGTTTAATGTACATCTACTGTGCATAAAGGATCATCCTGGGCATGGTATGGAAACCAGATACTTACAAAAATCAACACTGATGTCCCCAAGGAGCTCATGTCTAGGAGAAAATGTACGTGCACACATATATCAGGGTGGTGGAGGGCAACAGTGGGCACAACAGAAGTACAAATATAATGCTGTCACACGGGTGTGCTGACTTGGGTTAGGGTGGCCTGAGACATTTCATGGAGAAAAGCTGGAGTGTACTCAAGGTTGAGGAAAGGTGTTGGAAAGAGGGGTGTGAAGTCATTTCCAGGCCATATATTATGTGAGTATAGGCAAAGTGAGACACACTGAACAATCCATACAGGGTCCAGCAGGTGGCCAATTTTAAGTCAAGAGTCTCTAGGGCCATGGCATAGCGGTCCCTGAATGTCAGGGCCATCTCCTCCTGTTCTTATGTCCTGATAGCAAGCTGGCCATGCATGTCATCATAGACACTAGCTAGTGTGACAGCTGTGACCCTGTCTCGGACTCTGTCTTACTTTTTTTTTTAAAGATTTTATTTATTTATTTTTAGAGAGAGGGGGAGTGAGGGAGAAACATCAATGGGTGGTCGCCTCTTGACTGCCCCCTACTGGGGACCCGGCCTGCAACTCAGGCATGTGCCCTGACTGGGAATTGACCCAATGACCCTTTGGTGTGCATGCTGGCACTCAATCCACTGAGCCATGCCAGCCACGGCTCTTAGCTCTTCATTTTGCTTACCCATGGCTTCCAGCATAAGTGGGTACTCTAGAAACTGAATCACATTTATTTGCAGGGATATGATGGATAGTATACAGTTGCCCACTTCCTCTCACTCACAGGACCAGGAAAAGAGTGGGCTTACATTCCTGTTGCTCTTCACTCTGGTACCCCTGCTTGGTCATCTCCTCTCTTCAAGCCCACAATAGACACTTCATACTACAACCTCCCCAATACTGTCACTTATCTACCACCATCTAAGAAGGTTCCTTAATTTTCTGAATGACATTCTATCACATTGCTAATGTCAGTTCCAATGAATTCACCATCCTTGATAAATAATATTTTTTTCTGTGACTTGGCACTTTTAATTTTTTAAAACCAGTTTTTTAAATGCAATATAAAACTATTTATTGACCACCATTTACTAGTATTTACAATAAAGTAAATAATATACAGTTGGATAACATTCTGTTTACTCCATAATTATTATTTTTCCTGGTTTCTATTGAACAAGTAACCCAATGACTGAGACTGAGACTATATATAAGGAATGAATTGGAGTAAAAACATGTAGGTCCAGACTTGCGATCACAAAAGTTGGTTCATCCATTTATTCCAGCAGGTCTAAGTCACCAAGGTCTCTAATGACCTGACGAGTTTTTTATGAATAAAGTCTTAAACATTCCATGATCATAACTTTTTAGTCAACACAAACACAGGTAGTTTAACTTTTTGTAAAGGAACAGCTTACTAGGCAAAACCTTTAAACAAGTATTGCTTGCCTAATGAAGACACCCCAGGGTTTGCCTAGTTTTCTCATTTGGGAGGGGAGGTTGTTGGTAGTGACAAAATTGTCCTTCCGGGGGTTTGGCAAATAAACTTGCATTTATAATTGTAGATATGGACGTGGTTTCTGATATGGCTGCTTTCAAACTGGTCAATTTAAATTACTTACATTATATTTAAATTGCCCGATTCCTTACAAATTATCTATTTAACTTCAAAAGTTAAAGGTTCAGGAAAAATTTCAGTTTAACTTGAAGTGATTCATTTCTTAGGTTGCTGAAAATGATGGCAGCCCAGACACATGATCTTATCCATGGTTGTGAAATACTGTTTCTCTTTTCGTTAAAAAAAAAAAAAAAAGGAAAATCATTTGCATTGACGTATGTATACACACCTACCAGCCCCCACCAAATAAACAAACCCCCACCATGATCCTTAGGCATATATGACTGAAGCACAAATTCTGAGTGAGTAACGACAATGGAGTTTCCCCCAACGTTTAGAAAAGCTGTTCTCTAATGCAGAGGAAAGAAAATGGTATTCAAAACAAGTTTTAAATGAGCATCCGATATGTACTTACGCGTGGATAAGGAATCATTGCGAGAACAGTCATAGTTCTGAATGGGAATCTGCATTAACAAGGAGTTTGTTGCGAGCACGCCTGTGAGAAAGGGTATGCAGAGGGAGCTGGGGGAGGCTAGCAGGGCTGAGAGACCATGGTGCGCACCTGACCCCGAGACGAGAAGAGAGACACGGAGGGGAGCTTGGGTGGGCGCTTCTTAGACTGCAGTCTGAACAAGATTCGGCAAAGCCTCTGAGTGTCCTTCAGTCTGTTCCAGAAAGGGGTGATCTTTGCTACGTTCCCATGCTTTACAGTAGGTCACTGGGGAAGAGCAGGGCCTGAGAACATTCTCACGGCCTCCAGGAAATCAGGAAACCAGGGAAAGGAGATGACTAGGGCTTGAGCCACGTGACCAGGAGGATGAGGTGCATTGAGACCAGTTCAGTTTTTACGTGTGCAGTGTTAGGCACGAGTGGCACATTCGGGGTCTGTGGTGCAGGTGAGAGGCTGCGGGTGGGAAATCCCAAGTGCTCTTGAACACACGGCTGTGGGTCCACAAGAGCAGGTGAGATTGTGAGGGGCCAGAGCAAAGGAGAGAGCCTTGTGAAAACCATCAACGTGATAAATTTGTGAAGTGGGAAGAGAAGAAGGAGGTGGAACCCAGACTAAGTAAGTTCATGGAGAGTGAGAGAGGCAGGGGCCAGCCAGGGTGGGACACTGAGTCCTAGGAGCCCAGGGAGCAGATTTTCTGGGAGAAGGAGGCACACATGCAGAGTGACAGGAGGGACATAGCTGGGGATACTTAAGAAGGTGACGGAGGTGAAAGACTGAGTCGTGTGAGGTCAGACCATGGACCAGCAAGTACAGACTCTATGTCTACTACTTTGCTGGTAATAAGCAGGAAAAAGACAAGAGTGGTGGTGGGGGCGCAACTGACTACTTGAGGAACAATTTTTGACATTCAAGTGTAACATCTGAAAAGTTACTATCAGGTAAAGTGATGTTCTAGCAGAGGCAGCGTTTCTCACCCCCCTGAGCTGTCTACAAAACTGTCTACAAAAGTATCAGTGGTGGGAGTCATATTTTCAAGCAAAATTAAGTGATAGAAGAAAGCCCCATTAATAATACAAACATCACATGTATATTTTCTAAGTTATGCTATTTATAATGACAAAGTCTTTCTCTCTCACTAATCAAATGATTTTTTTAAATCTCCAACTCATCCTCAGTGGGAAAGAAATTCACTGTGTCTTCATTCTTTGGTCTAATTGAGGGTTCTTCCAGCAGCTCCTTAACACGCCATGGTTCCGAGCCCACAGCTGTCCACGGGGCTCTCTCACCAACACCTGGCAGATCAATACCTGCCCACTGTGGAAGACAGGTGTCCCCACAGTCACCGCACTGACCTACTCACAGCACGAGGGGCTTCTGGCAACCCTATTCCCCATCTCTAATCTTCACTGAGTACAAACAGGTTGGTGAGAAGTAAAACATTTAGTCACACAGATGTCCTGAGGTCTGAAGATCAAGTCAAATAAGACGTTCTATTAAGTCTCATTTATGTTTGCTTTTATTTTGCATCTTTTCAGGGAATGTGATTGTGAGAGCTCAACTGGGGCCTAGGAAGTATCCTTCCTCCCTAAATCAGTGTCTGGGAGTGCCACGGCTGGTTCCCATTTCCTTTCCTCTGCACCGCATCAACTCAGGTTCCATACCGTCTGCTGGTGAAATGTACCCATTTTAGGAAAAACCACACACACGCACACACACACACATCATTGTTGGTCTGGCGTACTTTAAATTGGATTCCAAAATACCATGTTTGGTCACTGACTTTTAGAAGAAATATTTTCTTTTTGTAGGTTTTAATTTTCAAATGCCAATGCTCATTGAGTTGCTTTGTAACACAAAGTAAACTAACTGAAGAATAACTATGGAAAGGATGAAACCTCCCATGTAGGTGGCTTTGATACTTCCGTATTTTGTTGGCCATCCTTTTCTCGTTCACAAATGATGATTTCATATGGAGCAAACAGATAGTACGTGTGAAATAACTAGAATCTGTTTCAGTAAGAGGTGTAGAACTTCTTGGGCTATGCACTGAAACGCGAGCTGACAAAGGCCTCAGCGATGTTAAAACACCACGTACCGTTCCAAACGCAGGTGCATTTGGAATTCCAGTGCCCGGGAGAGCTCCAGCTACGTGGTGCCAAGCATTCCAGAGGGGAAATCTGCCAAAGCCCCGTTAACCACATGCCTGTAGGAATTTGTGAACGTAATGAAATGCACATACTAAGTAGTTAAACAGCAGAGTCACAGTTTACTCATACGCCTATCACTGAATCACCAGATGGCATGTATTAGAGACCTGCATTCCCAGATGGAGTGTTTAACACATCATACGAAACACACTACGACACAGGTAGGCATTATCTCTAACATTTGTATTCAATACAAATTCTACAGATACAGTGTGATGAAGAGGAAACTGACATACAGAATAGTAAGTTGGAGAAGAATACTTAAAGAGGACCTCAAGAAATACATTTCGGGAGTTGCCTGAGCCCTTGTTCTCAGAGGTCCTCCAAACATGTTATGACATAATTTAATTAATCGCATACTTTTGGGATCATAACGTTGTCTTTGATCACAAGCTGATGCAGCATTTACAATAATATGGGCTAAAGCAGAATATATGATATTTGCTGATACTGCATAAATATTTCCAAGTAGACTTTCTGGTTTCTAGAGTTTTACCAAGATCAAAGTTCCTCCAAAATAGAACAATGGATGATGGTGCTCGAGAGGATGTTCTGAAGGCCACTTTTTCTTCCACAACCGGACTAAGTAGGACCACACAGCAGGGGAGTGTGGGGAGCACTTTCAGGTGGCTTCAGCTCTGGGTGTTCAGCCCTTGTGTAATGAGCCCCTCTTGAGTGTGGTTAGGACCTGTGGTTGGCTTCTAACCAGCAGAATACGGCAATGGTGACATCATTCCCTTGATTACATTGTGTTTTATATGAATCTGTCTTGCTAGCGGAAACAATCCCTCTCTCTCTCTCTCTCTCTCTCTTCCCACTCCCTGACTCTGTCTCTCTCTCTTTTCTCTCTCTTCTGTCTGTGTGTGCATGCACTTGTCTTCCTTGCCAGCTTTGAAGAAGTGAGCTGCCACAAGTCCTACAGCTGCAAGAAAGTGAATTCTTCCAATGACCCGGGAGAGCCTGGGAGCAGACCCTTCCCCAGTCAAGGGTTTGATGAGAATTCAGCCCTGCCAGAAACATTCCTGAGCCTTACGAGATAGTAAAGGTATGTTGTTTAAGCCTTTAAGTGTCTGGTAATTTGTTATGCAGCACTAGATAACTAATACAGTTGCTTAATCAAACCATACTTGGAACTTAATCCATTCTGCTGCAAGACAGAACTTTCTAAGGCTAAGTCTCAAGGTGTTGCTTAAACACCCCAGCGATTCTGCAACTTTCAGAAAAGGGTGAGTTTACTCACATGTCATTCAAGACCTTTTAAAGCCCGGTCTTCAGCCCCACACATCCTACCCATTCCACACCATCCTGGGCCACGCTGAACAACTCACAATGTTGAGAACACGCCCTGCTCTCTCTTAACTCCCACACTGTGCTTCACCTCATACATCTGACTCCTTGGCATCCTTTGAGACTCAATTCAGACTCATCTCCTTTTCGAAACCCAGACCGGGCTCTCCCACAGCCCTTGCACCTGCCTAGGTCAGGCAGTACTTGCTGAAGCGATCACCGCAGTGAGCCTCTCACACTAAACCTTACATTTCTCATGGACCAAAAAACCTTGCCCATTATGTTCTTTAAATCCTAAACATCTCACACGGTGGGAAAAATATCATGGAACTAAATATTTAACCAGTTATTTAATATTGTGGCATAACTATAGCTCTAAGTTTTTACTTCCATTAACAATTATTTTTTCACAGTGCAACTACTAACAGGATCCCACCTAATAAACTGATGAGTTCTGTCTTGCACACTCACTATAAATATATGCTAAATGCAGGTTAAACTTTCAAAAGCTTTGAAATGAGATGATTTACAAGAAAACTCTAAATATCGTTTACTGACTGTTGTGTCCTTTACTGCAAACTGCCCTTGGCATTAGGGGACTGCCTTTTCATTTTTCCAGCACCCACAACCAATGGCTAACCCTGGCATACAAAGGTCTCAATCAAGCCTCAATTAGGACTCCTCAGAAGAGCTTTCCCGGCCTGGCTGGTGTGGGACCATGGATTGAGTACCAGCCTGCAAACTGAAAGGTCACTGGGGGGCATGCAAGAGTCAACCAATCAATGTTTCTCTCCCTCTCTTTCTCCCTCCCTTTCCCTCTGTGTAAAAATAAATAAAATCTTTTTTAAAAAACCACTTAAAAATAGCTTTCCAAGCTCCAGCCCTCCCTGCAGATGGGCTGAGGCAGCTGCTCCACAGGTTAGCTTCTTCCTCTACCCACCTTGTCTTCTTCTTAGAGCACACCCCAAGGAAGCCTGTACTCGACTTCCGCCTGAGCAACTGTCTCCAGGAAACCCAACTGATGACAATGACCATGGCTGAGAATGTAATTTTGAAAATCATCAGGCAATTATTATACATTTATTTTCAATATGATGCTACACTGCTTATAGCATATCTGAATCCATTCATGGCCCAGTTTCCAACGTTTATTCTCTTCCGCCCAGGGCCGGAAACAAGGTGAGGTAAATGAAGCACTAACTTCAAGTATAAAACTTAAGGGGGCACCCAAAAAGCAGTTATCAAGATAAATACTATTTTAAAAAGCTCATGTTAATGCAAAAAATTCACAAACAAAATACCCACATTTTAAATAAGGACAGAATGATTTTTGTCTTACGCCTGAGGTTCCAATATAACACCATGGTATGGCTTCTGCCCAAGCCAAACAGAACAAACTTTCTGGAAGAAGACTTCCCCGTTCAAACTCCATGTTGTTCAAGGCGATAATTTACCAGGGCCCCCTGTGACATCATCCTGTTTACCTCCCCAGCCTCATCTCTTGACACTGACCCTCTCCTCCCACAAACATTTGTACTGCTCTACCTGTGCTTCGCTCACAGAGAACAATCCGTAGCTCCTAATATGCACCATCCTGTCTGGACTCTGGCTTCCGCACCAGCTCTTCCCTCAGCCTGTCCCCCTCCTGCTCTCTGACTGGCTGATTTCTACTCATCCATTTGGACTGAGCTCAGATAGCAAGCACTTCACTCGGCTTCCAGGTTCCCATAAGACCAAGTTAGTTCCATCCTAGGTGATCCCATAACATGATATTCTTACCCCTATGGGAATATATCTTAGTCCGATGCTTTTGGTAATAACTAATAGAACCCCATTTTAAACATGGCAAGCTGAAAAAGAAGTGTGCTGGCTTATCTCATGGGACCTGAAGCAAAGTTGAACAACTCTGTCTTAAGAAAGGTGGGGACCAATTGGATGGCTGGGAAGCCATCAGGAAATGGGGCTGCTGATTGTTCAATTTCCCTCTCTTCCTCTCTTCGGAGTCTTACAGTCTCTTGTGATGATTTCTTTTCTTACATCTTTCTCGATGTCCAGATTTCTCTGTAGGCATCTCCATGCCAGGCCAACCACCTCATCTCTCCTAGTCCCAGCCCCTATTTATTCAGTTCAAGCAACGCACTCTGATACACTAGTGTTTCTCAACCCCAATCTTAAAGGACAAGAAAGAGATTCTGATTGACCACTTGGTGCCCTTCCCTGGGATTGTTACTATGGTCAGGAGACAGAGTTTTGCACTGTAACATGGCTCTTCAGGCCCACCCCTGTGGGTAGGAGGCTGTTCTCAGACGAGGGAAGATAGCTTACTGGCTGTCCCATTGCACTGCAATTGTCTGTTTATTAGTCAAGGTCTTCTGCGAGTCTACAAGCTCCTTGAGTGTAGCGTCTGTATGTAAATTTCCATGGAGTGTCTAGTCAGTACAAAGGAGCTGCTCAATAAGTATCAGCTGAATAAATGGAAAGTATTGTATCTTTTTCCTTTGACTAATACTGTTATCAGTAATAAAAGTTTTTTGACTTACTAATGAAAGCACTGATTAAAAAAACAATACTTCTCTTCCATAGTCTTCAAAATGACAAGCTAGAGAACTAAGAGATGGTAACTTTGCTGAGCATCGACAGATACTGAACGTAACTGATTCATTCCTCCCCCTCACATACTCCTTAATGTAGACTAATCTTCTTTAAGCCAGTATTTCCTAAAAGTTGAGCACAGGTTCATTGAAGACTCAATCACCTCTTGAATTACAAAGAATTTTTACTTTGCTTGAAGCTCTACTATTATTCATAAATGACTCACCCTAACCAACCATGGAAATTCCCACTGACAAATTCCCCACCATTAAAGTGTCTTAGGGAAGTTGAAGTGCCAGTCCCTAGGAGGGCTGCGTGTGTTTGGGTATGCCTACGCACATACTAAATCCTGGTTAAAAAACAAGATACATTTAAGTACCTGTGCGAGGTCTTAGGCAATTTCAAACTTTAGAAATAAAGCTGTATGACACTCTCCAACCTTCCTAAATTCATGATGTGAATTCCTATTCTTCTATAGACATTTGACTCCCATAATCCCGTAATGAGGATAGTTTAGCTCTCTGCTTATTAATAATGTCACCTGACGCTTGACTGGGGGACATCACAAGGCCAGGCAGACTTTGGTTTGGGTCACTTCACTGAGGTGCAATTCTTTCTCCCACTGAGTCCTGCTCCTTTATTGCAAAATAATCATCAACTCTTCCTGCTTCCAAGTCTAAGGAAACAGCATTTCCATAAATCTTTTCTTGATGGATGAAGAAGTTCCTTAGGACATCCTCAGCCAAGACGACTCTACCTAGGGATATGCCTGAAAATGCTTGTCTAGTGACTTACTGGTTCACCTACCCCAGTGAGCCTGGACCAGGAAACCTGAAGGTAGCCCCATTTTAGGGGCTGGTTAGACCTGCATTGTTACAGATCGGGGGAGCTGGCCTTCCTAGAGGATCCGATGATCTCTGGGCTATGCCCCTCAGTCAGTGAGATTCTTCTCCTAGAAGGTGGCTGACTGAATTTCAAAACAAAAGGTACATTCAAAGGCCTTAAATATTATCACCTGCAACAACTCTTGATCATTTATTCCTTGTCTGTAAATGGCAGACAGAAAAAAGTGGGTTGGTAGGATTATCATCCCAGGCTGATGTCCCCCAGGCAAGCATCAGGTGACATTATTAATAAGCAGAGAGCTAAACTATGCTCTTTACAGGATTATGGGAGTCAAATGTCTATAGAAGAATAGGAATTCACATCATGAATTTAGGAAGGTTGGAGAGTGTCATATAGCTTTATTTTTAAAGTTTGAAATTGCCTAAGACTTCTCACAGGTACTTAGATGTATCTTGTTGGTTGTTGAGGGTAAGCTCTTGAGTTCCAACAGTAATACAACTAGTAATTCTATCTTCTGGCTTTTATTCACACCCAATAGGATGTGAAGTAGGATCCAATTCTTTAAGATTCAATTTGTCTGTCACTTTCTCCCAGCCCCACCTCCAGCGCACATACGTACACATGCACAGTCTGGGTCAACGCCCCTGTCTTCTGCTATGAATATGTGAGCAGCAGGATTGCTGGTAAGTTTAATAACAATGTAGTACTTTCCTAAGACCCTGGAAATATATTAACCTGAATGAAATACTCCTTCCAAGCTTATTTTGTCATGGAACCTGGTAATGCTGGATGGGAGATAGAAGGATAAATCAGAAGACAATGAATTGCTTTTCTACCCCAGGGTTGGGAGCTTTCCTGGCCTTGCTTCTGCCAGAAAATCATCTCATTCCCCTCATTTAACCTTTACCATCATGGTCACGGTCAGGCTGAGAAGGCTAGTGGGCTAAGCAGGGAAAGGTGGTGGCTGAAGGGCCTTTCAAACTCTGCCTTGTATACCTCTAAAAAAGGTTTCTCTCATACAGAGAAACTGGGCTCTCTCCCAGAATTGAGAGGACTGATCCTCCTGGTCTGATTTGAGAAGGACTGCTGGTTAGCAAGGCAACTGTGATCTGACTACCGTGTGCAATGATGTAGGAAAAGCAAGTTGGAAGAGACGACCAAAGGTTTTCAAACTTAAGTCTTATAAACTTCACGTTGGCTCTCCTTTCTACTTCTAAGTTCTTCAATTCTGTGGAAGACGTGGTCAGACTCTGGGACACACTTATCTAGGGTACGACTCTGGCATAGAACTAAGGGGACATCTGAACAGCTTGCTTTCCCCTGATTTGCAAAGGACAATAAATTGCTCAAGATCCAGAATGAGTTGCCAAAGTCACCTTCTTGGCTCTGAAGCCCATTCTAGAAGCATATCTCGTGGTTCCAAATCCAATTTCCCTTCCCCTTTAAAACACATTTTTTATACAAGGATAATGGCTTTACATGCATTAATTTTTTTCTTAAGAAAACTTATTCATGAGGATAAAAAATATTTAAAAATTCTGCTTCAGGAGACATAGTACCAAGAGGCCAATTCATGTGATGCTAATTGTAAATTATATTCCATAAGATATAACCTTAACTATGAAATATATTGGCTTAATTTTTCCTTCTATACTTCTGCTTCACATTACCAGTAATAGCCACAGTGTCAAAGATAAAATTGCCTGTTAGTCACTTTTAAAGCAATAATCCATGAGGGGCGGCCTGTAACTTGGGTAGTCATTCAGCACTACACTTACTAAAGGGTTAATTTGGCCTATTCACTGTTTGTTTAATAAAAGAATGGATCAGTGTAGACCAGTTAGTTGCTCAGCATGTGTGTGCACATGGCCTGACTCAACCCCTTTGCACAGGAATGGATTACAGGTTATTTTCTCACATGGATAGAGAATAAGAGTGAGGATAGACTACCTTTGGCCCATACTCATATTAGACATAATTGCTATGGTCTTGTTAAATACTAACTCCAGTGTAGTAGTTTGAACCATGGCCCCAAAATGATACACATAAGTGTAAATCCCTGGTACCCGTGAATATGACCTTATTTGGACAAAATGGAATTTGCATTTATAGTTAAGATCTTACAATAAGATTATCCTGGATTTAGGGGAGGACTTCAATCCAATAATTGACGTCTTTATAAGAAATAGAAAAGGAAATTTGAGACCCAGAGACACAGGAGAAAAAGCAGGTGGAAATGGAAGTTGAGATGGGAGTGATGCATCTATGAGCCAAGGGTGGCTGGAACCACCAGAATTGAGCAGAGAAGCACGAGACAAAGGCTCCCTCACAGCCTCCTTGTCGGCCATGCCAACATCTTAACTTTTGACTTCTAGCCTCCTGAACTGCGAGAGAATATATTTCTGTGGCTCTGAGCACCAAGTTTGTGATAATTTGCCCGAGGTTGCTACTACACTCTCACAGCACTTGACATTTCTGTCCCCGTGGATTTTCAGTTTGATTCTACTTTTCCTTTCTTTGCCTGTCACTACACTTGAGGGAAGCTCTTTCCTTGATCTTTCAAAAAAATATTTGATAAAGAAATGTTTTTATATCTGTATAATGAGGTGACCATCCCAGCTCCCCTCTCTCCATAAATAGGGCAAACCCAGCTAAGGTCACAGGATCCCCACTCATATGGGGGCTCTTAAGGAGTTCTAATCTAGTGTTTTGGCTTTAGGCAGGACTTACTGGAGACCCTGCTCTAGCAATCCTCCTTTTTCCCCCCCCAGCATGCTGTTGGGCCTGCCCCAGGTACCCCTTACTTTGAGTTTTTCCAGGGATGGAGCCCTAGACTATTTCATTAGGGGATCAGAACCCAGGATGACTTGGCCCCTCTAGGACTACTACCTTGAACCAGAAAAGCTAGAGGAGGAAGCCTACCAAAAGCTGAGTATACATACACTATTAGTCCCTGGCAAACAAATCCTGTACCTGCCCTTACAGAAGAGAGGACAATATTCTCCTAGAGCTCCACCGGGGTCTGCCTTTGATTTCCCTAATCAGTGTAAGTTACATAGGTTTTGTGATAAAGTGTCCTTCCTTCCCTCCCTCTTCCACCCAAGTATCTTTAAATGTAATGTGCCTATAATGCAAGGGGAAAGTGTTTCCTACCAGACTCAGAGATGGGGGGCCACGCTTCTTTATGGAGTGTATTTTGTGGGGGAGAAGTACATCAGAGGCATACATTAGGATGCACCCAGGGGCACACCCACAGCAATGACCTTTAAAGGGCACTAGTAAGTTACTTGACAGCATAACCAGCAAGTGAGTGATCTCAGTATGAAAGGTCACCTGCAACCAGAACAATTTTTCCCATTTTGGCACATAATCAGGTACCTTTTGACACATTTCTCTTTCTCAGGATGATTTGACTTCTGCAGAATAGACCAGATGCATTTTCTTTGCTTTGTGATAAATGAGCCCAATTTGGGCCCATGGTAATACTGACACCTGTAGGCAGTCCTTGCTATTTGTGTTGTTTTTAAAGCCAGCTATTAAGAAGTGGCATTTGCATCACCCTGGGTTATTTTGAGATGCCATAGAATTTTAGACTTCAGAATTCAAAGGGGACTCTGAAAACACCTCAGTCTAATTCAGTCCTTTTACAAGGAAGGATGCCGAGCTTGTAAAATGGAACAAAGACACTCACCCAAGGTCACAGCAAGGAAGGGGTAAGCCCAGGCTCCCCACTCTCAAGCCTGCTGCAATTTCTACCCTAATCCAGCAACCATTTAATGGAGTGGATTAGCAATGTCCTATGGTTAAATTCCTATGAATTCTTTAATAGCTATCTCTCTTCTATAATCCAGTGATCTGTCTTTCTCTTATTTTATTTTATTTTATTTTATTTTTTGCTTTCCCAGTAGATTTCCGAGACTCTTGCTTTGTTGTCCACACAGGTGCCATGTGCTGTGTCTGGAAGGCCACCTCCTTTGTTTTATAGTCCAGTTGCATGACTTGAGTTCACAATCTCTACTCATTGTTCTGGTGCATTAGACCATGACCATAGCTTGTCAGCTCTCCTGTCTACCGTGATCACTGATGCTTCTCAGTCCTCTGTCTTGCCATGGGATTTTAGCCACGCTGCTGGAAAGGAGGATGTTATCTGAAGCAGATGTGTGAACGTTGAGTAGCTCAATGAGTACTTGGTCAAAGATACTAAGTTAAACAGAAAGGCCGAATCTTACTAAGCTGGCTTGGTTTTTTGCTTGCCCTTTCCCTCATTGGAAATGTTTAAAAAAGTGGATAGATTTTATTCATCTTTTAATGCATAGTTTAAAACACTGATTTTTCATAATCACAATGATTTTGCTACAGAAATCAATTTATCACTGTTAGGAAAAGCACACCACTCACTGAACAGTTATTCAGCTAATACTCAGTAGGCACCCCCCTGCCTTTCCAACCACTGGCAGACCCTGCCCGGATGCGTACAGTGAACACTGAACACTGAAGTGAAGACAGAACACACTCTCCCTGCGGCTACTCAGTCAGTTATAAGTTCCACTGGTGTGGTACGCTTCCCTTCCTTCAACATTTATGGACCCCTAATTCCATTCCTTACCTAATACACCCACATGTACACGCTTTATTCTCTAAGATCTGATACAGCTCTACTGTCACTTTGAGAAGAAAGAAAAAGAGGGAGTGGGAGGGAAGACAATAATTTTAGGATTTGCCTGAGTTAAAGTATTATCCTTCAAATTGTTTGCCAGGTAAGTAAAGAATCTCTAAATGCCTTCTAATGACTTGCCTGCATGCTATTCTGTGAGGTATTTAAGTCAAGCTGACACCCCCAGGCCCTCCAACATATGGTTAAACCTTCCTGTGTGTGAGTCAGGTTCAAGGTTGTCAGCAGGGACTCCCTGGCTTTCCTTCACTGGCTACTGTAGGAATTAGCTCCCTGCAAAACTCCCTCTTCTGTGAAGTAGTTTGGTGTAGGTCCTTCCTCTTGTCCATTAATGCCATTGCTTCAGTTTGCTTACTTGTAAAATAGGAATAATGCTTGTCTTGTCCTGTTCCGCACATTTGCTATATATAATGATAAAAGGAGGAAGCAGAAGGTGCTTTTAGCATTCCAGAAGAGGCTAATTTAATGCTATGATACAAGAAAATACTATGTAAAATAGAAATGAAAGAGAGCCATGAATGATTTATTTGGAAGACATTTAGAACTCAGGACAAAGTATGGCTTTAAGGTTTCTCTTCATTCAAAAATGCCAAGAAAAATACTATGCTTATTGAACTGTGTGTTTCTATGCAACATATCACTACATCACTGTGAATTTTTAATATGCAAATTTCTATAAAACCAAAGATGCAGATATTTTTCTCATCGATTGCCATGAGCTTTCATGTAATAAAGATAAAAACATAGTAAAATAGCAATTCAGAGAAGAATGTTCTTATCAGGAAGAGCAGATTGGCAGCGTGTTTCTTTGCTCTGCAACACAACAAACATTTTTGTGATATTCTGCAACTTTGTGATTTTTGCCATTTCTTGTTCAGAAATACATGGCATCAAAGAGGGAAATGGATTTGTCAGTATGATTCAAACAGCCCAAATGTGAGTTCCCAGAATGTCCTTTTTGAAACCCAGCTATGTGGTTTCAAATGTAATAAGAGAATCACCCTCAGGCACAGGATTGTCAGGCAAAGCCTGAATTTGGACCTGTAGCCTACTGGACTGTGGTTTTGCAAAAAGAAGACAAATATCCAATAAATAACTTTTGAAAAATAAGGACAGCACAAGTTTAATTACAAAGTAAGCATGCTACCAGGTGTGTTTGAGTTGTGAGGACTGAATGAGGTGACAATATTTTTTTGCCTGGGAAATAAGAGTCATCTGAACTTTGCATCACACTGACCAATGTCCATGTCATTATCTGCATCGCCATCGCCACCATACACCATCTTTTACAAGGATAAGAAAGAATAGAGAACCTATGATTACACTATCTCACAAAGGAAATTCCCAGGAAGTTCAAAACTTTTCTCCAAACGTCTGTATTTAGAATGGTCTTCTGTTCTTCTTATAGAAATGGGAGGTCTTAGATCAGAGATTAAGAGGAGCTGATACCACCCCTTAGGGAAGTTTTGGAAAGTTGTGGGGCACTGTTTTTGCTTCTTAAAATGATAAGTGGTACATGACATTCAGTGAGCAGATGCCAAGTATGCTATGCCTTCTGCAGTGTGCGGGAGAGTTCCGTACAATACAGAGTTGTTTCTCACACAGGTTTGGATGTTCCACTTGACATTTATATATGTGAAAACCAGCTTATAATTTCCTAAGCCCAGAATCGAACTCTGTTTCAAACACAAACATAAATTATTTGGGGCATGGTTTTAAGCTACACTGAATTTTCTGGAAATTCAAATACTATGCATATCAAAGAATTTTTAAATCAAGATTTGTTCCCTAATTCAGAAACATTACATCAACAGAGGTAACCCAGCAAGAGGCTTATGAATTGTCAATATAACCCAAGTGGTTATATCAGTGGTCTGTGTGGCTGTTACATGTATGGGGATTCTACAAATCTGTAGCTGTCACATTTATAGTAATTCTATATACAAATGTGAGCATCTGACGTCATTATGTCTTCCAATGGAGACACATAATTTTATTATAATTTTTCCTTTTATTTCCTGATGACAATGAATTTTTTTGGTTGTTGGTTTTTAAATATGTATGTGTGTAAATGAGTTATGTCATCTGTGAATTACATTTCAGGATACAAAAGAAAAAATCAGAAACTATATCCATTAAATAGGGGTGTTGGGTGTCCCAGTGTTGAGGCCCATGGGCACGAGTGAAGTAGTACATTAGGAGACCTGATCTCCTGCTATGTAGGTCAACCACTGTGTGGCCTTGAACCAGTCACATTGTCATTTGAGTCCACTCACAGAAATGATGACCTATACCTCTACAGTTCCTTCTATTTTTAAATCTCAGTTCCCTGACCTTGACACTACTTTAGGTTTTCAGACTAATTAAACCCTTGTCAAAAAAAAAAAAAAAAGGAAGCAGCTGAGGTAACTGGACAAACTGAATATTTTGGAACTGGTACTGCTGCTGATGGAAATAGGATTTTTCCACAGAGTCAGAAGAAATGCATCTTGGGGACCCGTGCAGGGGAGTATGAGGTGTAGTGGTCGGATTTATCTGAGCAAAAACGGAGGACTGCCCCCAGGTGCGCGCCTACTTGTCCACAACCAGGTGGCTTAGTTCTGTCTCACTGCGGAGGAAGTCCAGGGCCTGCTGAGCAGAAGAGCCCACCAGGAGGGTCGTCGGGGTCCAGGACTGTAATGCCATCACACTGGGCTCCATCCAGGAGACCAGCACGGCCTCTGCTTCTGGCTGCACTCTGGCGGGCTTAAACTGCACATGCACTGAAACCGTCCTGCTTGGCCTAAGGTTGAACATACACTGAAACTCTCTTGAGGGCAGGAAGTCACCAAATATCACAAGTGCAGTAAGAAGGGACATAACCAACTTTTAAATCTTTGACCAGCCCCACTGGCCCAAAAGACAGATATATTTATCTTGCATCTCTTTTCTAGGTACCCAGCCAGTTCCTTAACCAGAGAATGGTGGAGACTTGGACCAACCCGGCCATCTTACAGGGCCCTGTAAGCTAGAAGAAAGCCTTGGGGAAGTGGGGGTATCTGGGCCATTGCATCCGGCCACTCTGCTGATGTTTGCTGCTCCTGCCTGGGACTGGTGGCCCTGAAGCTTTCCAGTCCCTCCTACAAGGGGGCCAGATGCCACCTACATTGTATGTAAACCTAGAGATTGATTCAGAGTAATCCTAATACATGAGATTTTTAGTTCCCTGATTAATAACTAGCTATAGACCTAGACTAGGTTTCTTAATCCCTCTGAACCTGTTTTCTCATCTGTAGAATGCTATTTATACCTGCTCCAATGAAACCAAAATCTAAACCAAAAGCACTCTGTAAATTTTAAAGTGCCAAAGTTACATTATTAATGTAATATAACTTATTATATAATAATATAATAAGTTACATTATTTCTTTTGTATTCATTCAAGTGCATAGGGCAAAATGATGCCATGACACATTCTCATTGATTACCTCAATATAATAATGATAATTACTGATCTTTTTAATGACAAGCACATTATTGCCTAAAATTGATTGGCAAGAAGGTGGTATTTACATAAATATAACTATCCCAATCTAAAATTCATGGACATGCAAATATAACAGTAAAGATGATTTGCTCAGCATATTAACGATAGAGTTATAAATACATTCTACACAGATTTGTACTTGTTATAAATGCACATTCTGGAGCTCCCTATTAGATCCAATTTATTTAACTTTGCATGTTGTTTTCCTTTAGTTTGAACACGGGTGGGCCCCATAAAAAGTGTTTGAGACAGACGGTAACCCCAGTTGCTTCTCTATTGGTTTGTTTGCATGTTGGAATTTTTTTTATCATAGTTACTCTGCGATTTAACAGTAGGTGGCTAATGGAAATGTTATTTGCTGCAGTGGCAGACTACATCAGTGGGAAATAAGGGGAAGGAGGGGGAGAGTTGGGGGAAAGAAAGAAATGTGTTTACATTTGAAGATGTCACATGAAACAGCTGGAGCCCTGAGCCCACTGGAACTGGCATGTTCTTTAAAGAACTCATCTACATTATTACATGTTCCTTCACACTTAGAGATCTATTAATTCACAATTAGTTGTATTGATTTTCTAGTAGATTTGTAATTTCTGTAATAATTTACAGAGTACTGAAGAAATTAACTATGCCCCTCGGAAAGATAAGCATTACTGAAAAAATAGATCCCAGCACGAGTTATTGAACCCATCATTGACCGTCTGGATTTTTAGCTTTAAATTCTATATTAATTACAGCAGCACTGATTGGGGAATTCCATTTTACTACCTAAGAAATATCCTTCTTCATTCCATTCCGCACATATTCCCATAATATTTTAATAAGAATTCTAACCTGAAGAAACAGGCAAGAACATATTCTTCTTGTTTTTCTACAAGAGAAGGGCAGATTCATCTCCAGCTTTAAAATAACAGGAGAAATTTTTCCTAATATTCTATATGTAGTCTAAATAGTATTTTCCCCACATTATAAGATGTAGCAATAATGAGTCAAAAAGCATGCCAATGCTTGTAAGCCGGTTTAAATTATTTGAGTTCCCTTAAAATTTCTAGGATATGCCAGGTACTGTAAGTCCTGCTTATACACAGTGGAAATCACAGTCCAGGTGTGGAGAGGGTTCAGTCTGTTGAGGAAGGCAGGAAAACGAAAGGACAGTGTTGATGAGATGTCCTGAGCATCTCAACAAAGGGATGCACGTGGCACCAGGGACTCGGGAAGAGGAGCTCAATCGAGTTAGGAGAATGGGTGTGTGGAGGAGTGGCCTAGGAGGAGGTGATTCTGAATTTAAGGGGAAAAAAGAAATGAGCTGTTATAATTCTGGCCATTACATGAAATATTTCAATCTTATGCTTGTGTTTGTATTGTTTTCATTATCATGAAATATTTTTCAAAATAATTTCTCCTTTTAAAGAGTTAAATGGTTATACTGAAGTATTTCTATGTGTTCAGAAAGTAGTATATCTGAGGTCTCAGTCCACTTTGGGTCAAAATGTGAGAACCCCATGGGCAAAAGCCCCTGGCTTGAGAAATGTCAGCGGGAGGGTTGTTCACCGACCCAGAATCGCCTCTATCCAGCATCACCCCCCAGTGTATGTTACGAGGTTTGGATGAAGTGAAACTTACAGCTATAAGTTGAACACAATCATTGTGTGGTCCGGGAGAAGTCATGTGATCACCCTGAGTCCACTCAATGGAAAATGATGAGCTGGACTAGGTCTCTAAAGGATCTTCCAGTTTTAAACTTCAACCTCATGACTTTGACACTACAGTTGACCATTGGACTCCAAAGGGGTCACAGGTGCCAGCGACCTCGCCGTCGAAAATCCACATAAAACTTTTGACCCCACAGTTGGCCCTCTGCATCTGCTGATTAAACCAATCTTGGACTGAAAACTATTTTTTGATCTGCAGTCAAAAATGAGAAAATAAATAAGTGGCTGATGAATGAATTAAAGAAACATTGGCATGTCTACCAGCTTGAATTGAAGCAATTCAGGTTAGAGATTTTTAATAAAATTTTGGTTTTTTCCCCTCCACTTGTAAAAAATTGTAACAAAGCTGGGAACACAGTGGAGATTATAGTTATGGGAAATCTAATATATAATTTAGTTCTGAACAATTTTGTCCTAATTTATGTTAGGATATAACCCCTTTCTGACGACCTATTGTGTTTTTGTGTTATTCCTGAGAACAAATTCTATTCAGATGCTATCACTGAATACTATTGCACAGACAGTAATGTTCTTCTGGATGTTGTGAAGCCAACTATACTTCTGATTCCAGCCCTCTTTGTTCATCTTTCTTATTATCAGCATTAGCTCTTTGGAATGTTGGCTCCAGGTCATTATAAATAAAATTTAAAGAAAAGCTTGAGTTTGACAGTCTTTTCAATTATATGGTGTTAAGTAATTTGCCTTGAATGACTTTTAAATTTAGTCAAATAGATGTTGAAAATTAAATCAAATTATAAGCAACTAGCTAGTTGGGGTAAAAGGGATTTAGTAAAAATCGTGTGTAATATTAAAAAGAGTACTGGATAAGAGGGAGGTGCTGGATCCTTAGTGTGTTTATGATGTTCACTAACCATGAGTCCTTCAAAGGCTGGTGCCCTCTCCAGGCCTCAAAGGAGGACTGCTGAAATAACCTCTTAAATATCCTTTCGCCGTAAATTTTTATGATTTTACATTTCTTTAATGGTACTTATGAAGCAGAAAGATGGGAAACAGAACATATGAACCAATTCTGTTTTAAAAGTCAAGACCTAAAACTCATATTCAAAACTGGGAATTGGAACGCCCCATGTGTTTAGACAGTTGGTCAATATGGCCAGGCATTTGCAAAGGAAAAGTGTTGATTTTTTCCTGAAAAGAGCCAAAGCATATATTTAATATGGAAGAGCAATAACACATGAATATTCCAAATGCTAATGCCAATAAATATTCACTGTGTGCCAGGGTTATAAATCTCATCCTCCTGCACCACCATAAATCAGTGGGACATGTTGATGTTTACTGATTGTGGTTCAAGGGAAAGGCATGTCTAAGAAAATTACTTTTGGATTAAAGGGCAAGGGGCTGGCTAGAGTTTGCTAAGGCATTTGCCCCACAGATCTCAGAAGTGTTGAGCAGTGGGTCCCAAATTTGGGTCTGAGTTTTGGTTTTGTACTAAGCAGTGACATAACAGTGACAAAGTCCATAAACTGCTAGGTTCTCATGTGAAAAATAGGGACATAGGCTGAATCCTCAAAGTCCTTTTTCATTCTGACTTGCCAACTGATGAGTTAATTTCGTCTGGTCAAAGTCTGAAGTTCTGATGAGCTGACAGTTCAGTGAATCCTGACTTTTGAAGGCAATGGATAGCAGTGAGCTAACGAGTCAGGCATGGAAAGTTCTCCAAGCAAAACACCACATTGGTGCTGCATCTATGTAGCCAACCAGATATGATAAGGTCCACAGGTATTTTGAGGAAAACAGGTCACTGTAAAGCATTCCACAATCTATTCCTTTGTAAGCATTTCTACTGCAGGGCTTTAAAAAATAATTTTGCCCAGAGGTAACATGCTTAAGTCAAGGATGGATAATGCTCACCTAACACAAAGGATGTCACGTAGTCCTTGATAGAACATTTAATTCCAGAGAAAACATCACAAAGAGATTTTAGTCTGTTTTTGAAAAAGTGACAAGCATCACCAGCTAGTACTGTCTGTCAAGAGGTAAAAAAACAAACCAAACAAAACAATGACAACAACAAAACCCACCCAAACAACAAAAAAAAACAGGTTTATTTATATTCACTAGTGTAATGAGCATCCTGATAATAGAAAATACTATAAAATATATTTGTAAAATTGATGATTATTTCTCCAAAGAAAATAAAACTGGGCATTAATTATGTGTGATTTGCTGTGTTGTTGAAAGAGAATTTCCCCCCCTTTTTTTGGCATTTTTTGTATGAAGTGGATTTTGTCGTGCATATAGACTAGCCAGTACAAATCATCTGACACCACACAGCTCTACTTTATTGCATATCATCCTAAAAGATGCCAATAAACTGGGTCAAATGATTAATACCCTGGACACTTGTGACCCAGAGGGGTTTTGGTCATTTATAATAGGTCCCTCTAGGCCAAGCGAAATGAGCTTTACCTCCAGATAACTCACTACAGGACATTTTTCACTCCTCTTATCAGGAGTGCTGGGTCCCTCCTTGGTGGCGTTTTCTACTAGGAAATGCAGGCAGGGTCCCTAGGAAATGGCCAGAAGTGCAGACGGCACTGGCACCCATGGAATGAGCAGCAGCTCGAGTGGAAATTGCCCCAGCAGAGACAGAGTCCTCCTGCTCTTTCCTGCACATCCTACCCATCCCCCTTCTCTCCTTAATCCCAGTTCTAATGGAAATGAGGACTGCTGTGTCTGACAGGAACCCCAGCACGACCTCAGGAGGCAGCTCCTCTCAGAAAAGCCACCTGCCAGAGGCCCCTGTCCGCCAACCATCTGGGGGGAAGGTGGTCCCAGGAGGAGCACCAAACATGGTGAAGGGAACTGAGTGCCACCTGGGTGTCATTCATTATAGGGAGAAAGTGAGTCTTCTACTTAAGGGGATTATCTGTTACTTAAATGGGGTGAGAGTGGTCACTGAGAACTTAAAACAACTCATCAGTCTTGCTTTTCTTTACTGGACTGGGAAACAGTTCTTGAGGGAGTAGATGATATTTTCCTAAAGTTGTATGAATGAAAACAAAATGTTCTCCAAAATATTTTTGTTTTTCCACACAATTGTCACCATACAACAAGACATTAAAGTGCTGAATGCATTTCAATGGGGATAATCAATACCTCTAACATAGTGCGCTGGCTCCGTACGGGCACCTGACAAAGTTCCTCTGGTGTAAGGTGACTGGCTTTGTCACCTTAGACTGAAGGGCATTCCCAAGAGACCTGTGTCTCAGCTCGTCATTGGCAACCTTTTTCAATAAACAGCCAGACAGTAAATATGTTAGGCTTTTAGGACATCTTAGAGTCATCAGGTCTCTGTCACCACTACTCGGCTTTGTCACTGTCGTGTGAAAGCAGCCACAGATGAGCGGTAAATGGATGAGGGTGGCTGTTCCACCCGAAAGTTCTAATGAAACTTTATTTACAAGGACAGACGAAGTCAGAGAAAAGAGAAACAGAGAAAAGATAGAGCGCCACAATTTGCTAACTGTGCTGTCCGGCTCACTTCCTACTAGTAATTATGTATTCCTTAATTCCTTTGACTGTGTCTTGTCATATGTCAAGTGGGGATATTACCAACTTTTGGGCCCCCCAGGTTTCCACAGGGACCAGGGAAACATTTTCAAAGGCACGAAGTATCATACCAACACAGTGGGCTTTCATCATTAGTGAGATCAACAAGACTAACTTGGATCTAGTGTAGATTCTTACAGGACTTTGTGGTGCAAAAGCAGCCTCTGCGCTTCCCATAAACACATCTGCAAATTGATGGGTTCCTGACCATCCACACCAAGGCCTCATTAGGTGGCTGACTGTTGCAGGCCTAGCCCGCATTCAGCACTGAAGTCACACACTTTCACACCTGGGGCTGCTCCAGACATGCTATGCAGTCATAACGAATATATTCCTCGTGCTCAGCAGTAGTTTGAAGCAAGTAAACAAATCCCAGGATCCTTTCTATAGACTTTCCTGTTAATGACCCATTTCCTACAATTTTCTCATTTTTTCTGGAGTGTCCTTTGATCTCTCTAAAGACATATGCACGTATGTGTACCTATATCAATCTGTACGAGTACTATGCCACATAGCGTTTTTCTCCTTCCCCATCACCGAGTGGAGAGAGCCCACACAGAGACCCAATGATCCAGCAAGTGACAGATTAACATAATGGGCACTGACTGAGGAGAGGACACCATACGCACACACAGACGCCATGTCAGCTCCAGCGCTTGAGTCCTGCCAGCTGAAGGAGAGGCAGTAAGAAGAATCCCATTTGCTGCCTCGGACATAAAATCACAGTTCACCACCAGCGGTGCATGCAGCGTGTGTTTTCCACAGGCCCTGCACTAACACGCACCCATTCCTGCTCCGTAACTGCTGGAGCCCACCCTAGGAAGAATTTATCATCAGAGACTTTGAAGCCAAGTAGCTGCTAAACAGAGGTTTGATAATAGAATCAAGCTCAGCTGTCACCTACTGCTCTGTTTTGCACTGCAAATGGAGGAATATAGAAACATTTTAAGCAGCTTAGGGGCAGAAATAATGGAAAACTAGTGATTTTGGTAATTTACATATTTATAGAGGCTGGGGAAATTTTAGTCAGGAAACAATGAGGAAAACAGAGTTGTCAATGATCAAATGCTTCCTGCCACGGAGAGCTAGAACCAGTAATTTACAGCTAAGCTCAGTTACACCTTTGAAATTACTGCAAAAAAGAAAAATAAAACACCAAAAATGTGCATTCGGTTCAGGTTATCAGCTTCAAAGCTCTATAAAATGAATGCATCTGAACATGTGACATTCCATACAGGTAAAAAAAAAAACATTACAGAGAATAACAGTGCAACTGAAAAATGAACTGTGCAAATGGATGATAAGGTTTCATGTGCTGCTCTCTTGGGAATATCTGCATTTTTATGGCAACAAAGGCCTTTGTCAAAGGAGAGGAGAACTCTGATAGTGTAATCCAAGGTATCACAGGCAGTGGAAAAGATCCCTCCCACTGTATCCCTTGCCCTTCCTCAGATTAGTCAGGGCCATTTGCCATTTGTAGGGTCCATTTTCCCCCTATTCCCTGACTCAAAAGATGAGTTAAACTTCCAAACCACCTACTAAGCACAGTGCCTGTGTGAACACAGAGAGAATCTTGGGGTAGATAAGATGGGGATACTTTTCATTCATACCCTGTACCTTAACGTATAGGGTACTCCTTTATCCTATACAGACATTGCCCAACCTGGATAAAGAAAAGAAGGGAGGCCCTGGCTGGGTGGCTCAGTTGGTTGGAGTGTTGTTCCATGCACCAAAGGGTTCCGGGTTCAATTGCTGGTCAGGGCACATACTTAGGTTGGGGTTTGATTCCTGGCTGTGGTGCGTACAGGAGGCAACCGATAGATGTTTCTCTGTCACACCGATGTTTCTCTCTTTCTCCCTTCCTCTCTCTAAAATCAATAAACATATCCTCACAAAGGAAAAAAAGAAAAAAGAAAAGAAGGGAGGACATATTTATCGAGTTCTTACTATGTGACTTTGTTCCCCACAATACCATTATGAGGTGGGCATTATCATCCCCATTTTACAAAGAAGGAAACTGGCTCCAGGGTTTAGGGAACTTCCCCATGAAGCCACAGAGGGCAGTGGTGGTGCTGGTAAATGGTGCCCAGGTCCAGTTGTTTTGCTCTAGCAGATACCTCCCTTCTGCCCGCTGCAGACTGGGGCTGTGCGTTTTAGCAATGCACAGGTGACCTCTAAACTGGACTGCAAATCTCCAGGGTCCGGCAGAAGTAATGCCTGCTTGAGTGTGGTTGGTAGGGTAATAATATGGGTGTAATAATTTATAGTTTTAACTTGAACATTTCACCTAAAATGTTGTATGGTGTGCTTGAGTGTGATATTGTTATATTGCAGAATTGCATGCTTATGATTTTGTAATGAAAGATTTTATAATAAGAAAGGGGGTGTTATTTGTGCCAGACCCTGTATTTGCCAGAAATCAGGATGTGACTTATAGATCTCTCTACATAATAGTATGAATTGAAGGTTTGTGTGTGGATAAACAACAGTGATAAGAAAATTAGGAAAGGCAGCTTTATAATACAAGCATTCTACTGTTCCGGGCCTGAGTGCCAGATTCCATATAGCCCTCCAACTTTCTTTTCCTGGGCTCTGTGTCAACTAGTCCTAGATCTAATAGTTGGAATTTTGGCACGTAGATAACACCTTCCATGGGTTTTAATTGACTGACTGATTGGCTGCACCACTAAATGATCACGTTTGTCCACGCTGCAAGATGGGGAAGGGGATGATGGCCTCCAGAGTGAGAAGAAAGAAACCAAGAAGTGAGAAAAAGGCAAAGGGAAAAAGAACAATGGAGACATGGGTAGGTGAGCTGGGGACGGTAGGCAAACTGGTCCTAGAGATGCTGTGGGTGTGCTTATCCATTTCCCTACACAGCAGCAATGTGCAAAGGTTTGGGTGCAGAAAGAGCCAAGGACCGAGGGAAGGTGTTGTAGGGGGCATTTCCCTGACTCTGAGCCTCATTTCCAGCCAGTTTACTATAGTTGGCTGCGTTTTTATCATCAGTTCAATTCTCTTCCTGGTCATACAAGCAAAGGAATGCAAGCCGGCTTTTCATGCTGTACCCTCAGGGGGCCTGTGCTAGTCTGCATCCTCTATTGAAAGGACTGGCTCACTATGGCAATGCAAAAACTTTTGGAGAGTTCCAAGCAGGATTTTTCAAACCTCTCTCAATTGCAAAGCATCCTCTCTCATTTTCTACCTATTTCCTACACATTCCAGCAACATTTAAAAATACTTTTCAACAGAAAACTAGAAAGGATTCATCTAGGGAATGAGCCACAGGCTCAGCAGTATTGGTGTTAAGCCGACTGATTTCAAGATGCTTCAGAGTTTCCGTTGCTGGACAGTGGAGACAATTGGTTGGATGCAGGATCCGAAATGGGAGACAGGCCCAATTGCAAGAGTAGAGATGAACCCAGACTGCTGGGTTCTTCCAGACTGAAGCGGTTTCTGGACACCTGAAGCATCAGGCTTGTGCTAAATTTGCAGCATCTGAACGAGAGGCTGGAGGTGGCAGATCAGGGGACCTTATTCATTTATCTTACGCATTTCTGTGAAGTTGGTGCCCAGTTTTGAGGTAAGAAGAAAATTAACCAGATGCAGGCAAACATCAAACATCAAAATGTTCTGTGAAGACAGAGGGAAGCCACTACTGTGCTGGCTATTACAAGCAGGTAACTTTGAAAAACTTAGGACAAAGTCACCTAAACCCTCAAGTTAGAGCTGACAGCCCACAGTATAAGCATTTTACAGTTATTTCAGCTGAAGTTAAGACTATTCTCCTACAGAAAGGAAAAAAAAATCTGTTGTATCAAAGTTAGGGGAAAGACTTAAAATATTGCTTGCAGCAAGATTTTTCTGGAAGTCTGTGTGGCATGTTGTTTGATGTATTCCTAAGGCAGTTTAAAGATTTTTACTGGAGTATGTAGGATTGTCGCTCGCCTGACTGAAACACTGATTCCTGATGTTCTCCCCAAAATGACTTACAAATTATTCTACAAATGCATTTGGCAGCATCAGTCCCTGCTGAACAAGCATCGACAGGGCAAGGATGTTCTTCCAGAATGACTCCCTGCTCCAGGCCCTTGTCCATGGCAGTCACCAAAGCAATTTGTTTTTTTGGTCCTGCCTCTCCTCTTCCCTGAGCATCTTTAAGGGTTATTCTGTTGGCTAGAGAACAAATCTGTGAAATCCCGGAGTGGAGAAGCCAGCAGGAAGGATGACAGGCTTTTGGGTTGAACACTCTCACTTCACCCATGAAGAATGTGAGGCCCAGAGGCAGATAAGAAGGCAGGTATATCTTCACAAGAGCAGGTAGAAATCCATTTTGAATCTAACTCTCTGTCTGTGGAGGAGCTCCAAGCCCCACCAATGTCGCCAAATGGCAGAAAAGAAGTTCAAGGTAATAAAAATAGAGAAAAAGGTTGTCAGCAGAGAAGCAAGGAACACCATGCTGGAATAGTTCCAGAAATGATATTTTCTTTCCTCTTCATTAAAAGCATCTTAAATTTCAGACAATTTAGCATAGGATAATGTTCTGATATTTCCCTAAGAAATACTTGAAGACAGGGTTTATAAGCCGTCCATGGCCAAAAGAACGTACATTTATCTTCACACATTCAAAAAGTATTTCCTGAGATCTCACTGTGTGCCAGGCACTGGAATGTAAAATGAGAAAAGGTCCCAAGTTGCCTTGGAATTGCTCCTAGTGCAGTGGGCTTCACAGAGCTGGGCCCTGCCAGAGAACCAAGAGATCCCTTTGCCCTCAGGGAAGTCAAGCCTCAGAGGGTGGAAGTCCTCACTGTGTGATCAGGACTAGTGAAAACTTATTTTAAAATTACCCTGTGGGCCCACAGATTTTTGGAACTCATCTAGGAGCTGATTTTTGCCCTTCTTGAAAATCAATCAATTTCCTGGCACTCTCTGGTATATTTCACTCATGTGAAAATTAGAACTGTGATTTTAAGAAAATGTTATGTTCATTTTTAACTTCTCCATTTTACATATACGTGGCCAGTAAACTATATGCCAAAATATCGACGATAATTATCTCTGGATGGTGAATTTAGGGCCAATTTTCTTTTCTTACTTTTCCATATTTTCTAAAGTTTCTAAAAACAAACATTTTAAAATTGAATGTATTACATTCAAAATAAATTTTTTAAAAACTGTATTTTAGCCCTGGCTAATGTAGCTCAGTGGACTGAGCATGGGCCTGTGAACCAAAGGGTTACGGTTAGATTTCCAGTCAGGGCACAGGCCTGGGTTGCCAGCCAGGTCCCCAGTAGGGGGTGCATGACAGGCAACCACACATTGACATTTCTCTCCCTCTCTTTCTCCTTCCCTTCCCCTCTCTCTAAAAATGAATAAATAAAATCTTTAAAAAACCTGTATTTTAAAGCCATTTTGTTAGTTTTGATTATGTGCTAATGGAGAATATACACATATAGTTTGATATAAAAAATTGGCCCAAATGGAAGAATTTCTTCGAAAGTCATAGTATTTTACTGGGGTGGGGAAGAGATTGAGACCAGAAGGAGGAGCAAGCCACCCCGGGTCCTGAGCTCTTAGCTTAGCTCGTTGGTGCCAGCAAGATGATGGCAAGAAAGGCAGATCAGTCCAGGAAACAAGGTGTGAGGTTAGCTGCAGACTTCTGGGGCAAAGGAATCTGACTTGGGGAAGAGTGAGAAGTATAAATATGTCATTTAGAGTGGATAAACTGCCATAACAAACAGACCGAAATTGTCATGGCTCAAACCCAAAGTGTGCTTTTCTTTCTCACCTAACATCCAATGAGGCTGTTCTAAGTTGGCACAGGCTCTGCTTCCCTGATTTTCAGAGACCCAGGCTGGACATTCACTCTGCTAACTTCAACATAAGGCCTCCAGCGTGACTCTGATAATTGCTTCCAAGCCATAGGAAGTGGGAGGACCAAGAAGGACACCTCTAAGGGATTTTGGGGCCAGCTCTTCACGTTATACATGTCACTGCCATACATAATCCCAATGGAGAAAACTAGTCCTGTGGCCACAGTGTAATCAGGAAGCCACAAAACTGGCTGTTATGGAAGAAGGGAACAACCAGTGTTGGTGAGTAGCTAAGAGTTAATGACACAGAAAAGGATGAGCCACAGGAAGGAGGCAGCTAGTAGAAGTTAAGAGGCTTCTCCTAGGAGCTCAGTGAAAACATGCAAGGTGGAAATGTATGGTAGAATTTCATACAGTGCATTAAATAATCTCAGAAGTGTCACAAAACTAAATCATATTTATAGATATATCTGCTTAAGCTTTCCAACATTTCCAATACACAACTGATGGCAAATCAAATTCCATTTTGTGGGTCATTCCACTGTCTTTAAATGACTTGCTAAAAGTTGTCATGGGCTGTGCAAACTTTCTGAATCTACACTGAGTAAGGGACTTATTTAGCAAAAACATACATTTCCTTAGTCCTTGATGTTAGTCTTAAGTTCTGTTTACTGTGTTAGAAATTGACTAGGATGAGTTTTTATTTTGTTCTATCATTACCGTAAAGAATAACCTTGAGATAATCAAATCAACTTTTTATGTTTTCTTTTCCCATCCATATAATGAGGGCCATGATATTGACCTATCTTGTAATGCATTTTACAAAATCAACATAAAGGTTCATATGAATGGCATTAATCAAATGGCAATGAAATGGGTAATAAGTAATTAGCTTTGGAACAGTGACTCCACTACAATTGTATGCTCAAACTTTGCTAACCCGCTTGAAGACCTGACCTTGTGGAAAAAATAATTAACACTACTACTCATCTTTGGATATTATGCTTGGCAAAGAAGGTCTGGCTTTAAAAATCATTTCTGGCAAATAAATCTGTAGATGGCTTATAAAAACTGATGGATGCCTCACAATTTAGCCCAACATATTCATGAAGCACCTATTTTAAACTAGGTTTATGGGGAGACTAAAGGAATTTTGTACAGTTTCTGACTTCTAAGAACATACGGTACACACATAATTATGATAAAAATCAGGATGTGATAGGAGGACTGCAGAAAATTGCCAATAGGGCATAAAAGGAGAGGATAGAAAAGGTGTCAAGAAGAAGATGGTATTTAAGCTGCCCTTTGGAATATGGTTAGACATTCAGTTGACGAGGTAGGGATGGTGAACCAGAGATACAAGATCACAAGATACTCTCCGCAATTAGAATCCTACTAAGAGGAGAACGAAATGTTTGTCAGTATTAATTGTAAGTGATAGCTACAAGGAAACATCCAACTCTTTAGGTCAGTTTTCATAAAGTGTTTGCAGATTATTTATTTGGTGACAGGTTAGCATGGGTTCTGAGAAAAACAAGGCTTCCATGGTCAAAAAAGAATTTCAAGAAATCTTAGGTTAAACGAGATTGAATCTATTTCATTACTCTGTGCAACTAGGAGCTGGATGATATGCAAATGAGCTCTCTGAATCTCTAAACTGAGGATGTAGAACAAAGGATTTTTCAAATGTAAATCAAGGCCCAGACTTTCTCAGTGTATCTGCATTCACAGTACACCTTAGGGAAATTTGAAGGCTTATCTGGATTTTGTAAGGTCACTTTGATATTTAAAAAATGCAACAAATGTCACAATTGTCACATGAACATGGTTAGCTCTAACAAGTGTTTCAGGACATCTCTGATTGATGCTTGAGGTCATTTGGATCAAGAATGATTGATTTTCCCTTGATTGACACACTATTCTTTTTTTATTTTTATTTTTTTTCATTTTTAAAATTTTATTGTTGTTCAAGTACAGTTGTCTGCTTTCCCCCCCACCTATCCTCCCCACCCCAGCCATCCACACCTCAGTCCCCTGATTCCACCCCTTCTTGGTTTTGTCCATGTGTCCTTTACAGTTTTTCCGGAAAACCCTTCACCCTTTCAAGTCTTGAATTAGAAAGTGATTGTTATAAAAGCAGTGTAATACCAGAAAACATTCAGACCCTACGCCACAAGAAAAGACTATTGATTTCCAAACTAGGAAGAGTATCAGTCAATGAAGAAAGATACATAGGAAAAATATTGAGTATCATGTAGAAACTGAGAGACTTAGAGTCTTTGACAACTCAGAAGTAAGTCGCCTGATGGAAACTGAGGAGATGGGTCAGCGATTTCAGTAGGGAATTCATAATGAAATATAAGGAAGTCAACGTGCATAAGTGAATATGAAGGATTGTGTATTAATATTTGATTTATAAAAGGTACCACATGAAGTCTTAACAGCACCTCCTAGTGTGGCCCTCAGAATAAAGGCTAAACAAATGAATGGTTATTGTGGTCATTTCTGATTCTTTCCCACTCTTTCTGATGTAGAGGCCAAGCCTCATACCTTAAGTCCCAGAAACTTGGCAGATTTCTCCTTGCCCTGAGTGTAACAGAAATTGTCACATCAAAATGTAAAAATGATCTACAAAAAATTTATTTAATCCAGCATGGAAAAAAAAACCCCTCCTTTAGAGAGAGCATATAGTCTCTTAACACATTACAATGAACAAAAGCAGAATGAACTTAAGCAAAGGAGAAGATGCCATCACTTCTTATACAACCACAGCAAGTACTCATTTTTGGGTTTCTCAAAATGACACTTGATGGAACTCTATCTGTGCAAAAATGTCTTTACACTTACTCATAATTGAGAAAAATGTGCTTTAAATAACTTACTGTTTTAATTAATTATCACATTTCTGTACAAATACATAAGTGTGTTTAGATGCATAAGGCATAAGTTAGCTGACACTAATTATGTTCTATGGGCCAGACACTATTCTCAGTTCTTTATTTATTTTATCACTTTGAGGGTTTGAATTATTCAGAATGACAAGACAGGTGTTCAAAGTCAGCTTGGTTGATTAACAGAATAAATGGTATATCATGATGTATATTGTTTAACCCAGATTAGGAAAATACAGAAGAATTAAGTTGAATAAAAGTAAAAAAGAAAAGAAGTGATGAGCTATCTCTTGTCTGCTTATTGTGCCAGTCAAGGTCAGAAGAACATTAATAAGAGGTGCTTAAGTGTTCAAAAGAAGATATTTTTTCTTCTTTCACTTAGCTGCTAGAACTCTAACCTCTTATTGGTTTGGGCCACATGCTCACACTTCCATGTCTTGCTTGGTATAGCTTTTTTTATTGAGGTATAATTGAAATAACATTAGTTTCAGGTGTATAAGGTAATGATTCAGTATTTGTAGATATTACAAAATGATCACTACAATAGTCCAATGAATATTCATCATCATACATATTTACAATTTTTTTCTTGGTATGAGAACTTTTGAGATCCACCCTTCTACCTACTTTCAAATATGCAGTACATTACTATCGGTGATAATCACCATGCTGTACATTATATCTGCATGAATTACTCATTTTATAACCAGAACTTCATACTTTTTGACTCTTTTCTCACACTTTTCCCAGACCCACCCCCCCACCTCCCACCTCAGGCAACCGGCAGTCTGTTCTCTATGTCTATGAGCTCCGGTTTGTTTGGGTTTGGTTTTTGTTTGTTTGAGTTTTCTTAGGTCCACATGTAAGAGATCATGCGGTATTTGTCTTTTCCTTTCTGGCTCGTTTCACATAGCACAATGCCCTCAGGGCCCATCCTCAGTTGTTGCAAATGGCAAGATTTCATACATTTTTTTCATGGCTGAATCAAGTCTTTATGTATATAGACTTATTTAATCTTCACAACATTCCTACAGTGCTGGTACTGCCGTCGTCCCACTTTAAAGATGAAGCAGCTGAGGCGCAGAGCTGTTCAATAAATTGCACAGTGACGTGGCTAGTAGTTGATGAAGCTACGATATGAACCCCAAAGGTCTGCCTCCAGATCCCACACCCTTCTGCTGTTAATGCTGTTTCTTCTATGCATCTACGAGCACTTAAACCCTATCTGCATATATAAATAAATTTAGTAGTGGTAATGAAAATATCCTTAGTTTTCTTTTTTATAATATAAAAAAAACTAGATTAGACAAAACATTCAATAACTTTCCAAGGGACAAACCAATACATTTTTTCCTTTTGAAAATAATAATAAAAACATGACACGTGGCCTTTACATCTCACCTGGAGAGTCACCTGTCTTCCCTCCTTCCTTAGATCTGCCAGCAATTGGTCAGCTTGCAATGTCAGAGTAGGTGAGTTACTTACATTAAAAATGGCATAGATAACTGGCATAATTAGTGAGAAAATTGAGAGAGTGTCTATTTTTCCAGAATTATTGAGGTGACTACTACAATTCTTCATTTCCTTTTGTCAGCTGACCTGCCAGGAAAGCACCCATTAGCCTCCTTTTTCATATCTCACCTGCTTCAACATCAGGGTCTGAGGCAATGCTATTTATTATGATGGCTGGTTTTACTACCATAGCACTGCTCATTATGAATGACTTGTGTGTACAGTACAATTTTGCATCTCCAGCAAAATGACAAAAGACAAAATAGAACTACTGGCTCATTTCCCAGTGAGCTTTTGCAAATTCCTTGCATGTTTCAGAGAATGCATCATGGCTGATAAACCTTTACTAAATCAATGTCAGGGAAATAAACATAATTATGGTTTCATACGAGCCATTTTTGGGTACATAAGCAATGTGTTGCAAGCCTTCCCTCTCCTTTGATCCTCCCTCAATGGGGCTTGACAAGTGGGTGGGATACACCTTCACTCTGGATGCTTGCTGGATGGGTATTATCATCATTCCCTAGTGAATAACTCTGCTGGCTCAAAACCAACAACACATTCCTGTTGATGGAGCTCCTGGGGATAGTGGATTAGGACTCAAGACTTCATAGGGACTTCGTAGGTCTGTCCTAAAAGGTACAAAGTTTAGTACTATTAGCAAATAGATGGAGGTTTGCCTTTGACATCACCTGCCTACCCTCTTGCTTCCCTTGATCCTTCTCTCTCTGGGATTCTTTCACCAGCCTGTTTCCCAGGAGCTTAGCACAACAGTCTCTCCCAATGCATTGAAAACTTCTACCCAGGAGGGGACCCAAGTCCACAATTTTGTAACTTGATGTGAATAATTTACCTCTACACAGAGTATGAACTTCTCTACCTAATCATAGAATACAAACCTTTAGACTTTATAAGGTAATTTTGACTATGAGGGAACAAATAGAAAAGGTTTTTAAAAGAGACAATATTCCTAGAACCCCTGAAATCATTCTATTTATGGGGTAACTCAAATGCTTGCAAATGCCAGTCTTGTAAATGAAGAGAGCAGGCTGGAGTAAGCCAAGAGGGAGTGGCGAGGCCTGGGGCTCTCTGAAGAGCTCACACTCTCTCTAAACACACTGCTGCTGTTGTCATCCCAGAATGTAATCCTAACCTTGCCAGATATTCAATTTTTCCTCAAATGAAGTGGAAAATATGCCCTTTTATGTACTTTTTTTTCTAATTTTAAATATTGACCATCAATTGAAAATCTAATAACACTCTGTAGGCTTTAGAAAATCACACTGTGGGCCTGAGCGAGCCCAAGGGCATGCAGGTCAACCACCTACCCTGGGCAACTATCTCTTCATAATCTGGTCCTTAGCCCCAAGTTCTGAACTCCTGCATATTCAGGTTGTGGATGGTCATAGTCCCAAATCTGATCTATTCCTAGAGCTGGTCATTAATATCCTTTATGACGATAGTACATTCTGGTTATCAATACACTATTAACACACATGATCTTAGTTAATTTTCACAATCATCTGCAGCATATATTATTATTGACTACATATATTATCTGCTTGAATATAATTAAATAGATGTGTGTGTGTGTATATACACATACACATATGATACCATATGATGACCTGCTATAAGGTGATATGGTGTCAGCAAAGCTCTTTCCATGTTCTTAAAGGTAAACTACACAATTTACATACAATGAATTAAGACCAGATCATACAAAAAGGGACCTTGAAGATAAAAGATTTCCTGGGTTTGAATTTAAAAAAGCAAAGCATGGGTTATAATCTAATAGATGAAGAATATTTCACTCTAAGATTCTGGTCATTTCGTAGCAGAGTCATTGCTGAGTTGACAAAAATATTCCTATCTCAGAGAGGAAGAGTCCATCCTCTGGGGAGAGGAGACTCTGATTCAATCATGCAAACTGGCTTGTCCTGTCCTAGAGGTAGATAAATAATAAATTGTAATCAGTAATGAACCCACCACTTTACCAGACAGAGCCCAGAATCTCCTCTTGTTAGGACCCACCAAGTAACCTTCTGGTCATAATTGGGCATTTATTTAGATGTATTTTTAAGGGGTGGATGGGCTGAAAGAAATGGGTATCTAATCCCCTTGGCAGTCACACTTCTTGCTATAAATTTAAAAATTGGCAACCAGGTATATAAATCAAAATCCTGAGAACATGCTTAGAATAGACCTCTGAGGGAGGTGCTGATAAAGGTCAAGATTCAGAACCTGATAATTAAGGATCAGACCCTCAGCTGTGACATACCCCTCAAAGTCAATGTCATCTTCTGAAAGTTCCTGACAGCCAGGCAGCTAGTGCCCCGCATATTCCTTACCTGGCCACTTCTTTATCACCCAAATTCCCATTTGCTGGAGGAGAATCTAGGGCCCAGGAAATTAGGATATTTTCCCTGAGCCACACTCTCCTCTGGCTACTTCTCTTTCCATTGCAACAGCTGTGGGCAGTTCAGGGTGGCCCAGAACCTACTTGGGGACCTAAGGTCAGGGATTCACCCAAGAAGGGTTGCCTGCTCTCACTAAGGGCACATTTCGACACCGAGTGAGACACACCCCAAGAAGGTTACTTTTGTCCTTCCGTAGTTTGTACAACCTGTGGCTAAACCTGTGAAGCTGGGCTACGGAGACATTTTTAAACAGTTTACTGAAATACTGTAGTAACTATGTATGGTGCCA
This sequence comes from Desmodus rotundus, assembly GCF_022682495.2. Lineage (NCBI taxonomy): Eukaryota > Metazoa > Chordata > Mammalia > Chiroptera > Phyllostomidae > Desmodus > Desmodus rotundus. The sequence continues at coordinate 90,005,937 of NC_071397.1, read as the reverse complement.
GGTGGGTACTTAAATTATTGAGGAGATCGCCTTGTCACTTGTATAATTGTCTGACCACTATGGAGTACACCTGAAACTCATACAAAATAATATCGAATGTCAACTGCAATTGAAAATAAAATTAAGAAATAGTTTTATTGAGCTATCTTTCATATATCATAAAATTCACCCATTTTAAATGTACAACTCATTTTTAGAATATTCACAGAGGGTGATCTAAACTAATAATCATTTTAGAATTTTTCTCCCTCAAAAAGAAAACCCAGGCCTGTTAGCCCCAATCCAGGTCTAGGCATCCACTAATCTGCCTTCTGCTGTTTCAGGTTTCTATTTTCGGTCACATATTCTGGATGATTCAGATAAATGGATCATGTGAAACAAGGTCTTTCGTGATGGGCCTCTTTCGCTGAGCACCACGGTTTTGCGGTCCGTCCGTGGCGTATCATGTATCAGCACTTCATGACTGGAGCTATGAAGGTCTGCAGAATAACTGTTGTGGCCCCAAATCCAAGCTCTGCTGGTCATGTGTTTTTGTTGTTAACATTCTTTTCTGTTACTCCAGTGACTTTTTGAAAAGAACACCCCCAATGCAATATTTTAGCCAAGAGAATCTTTACTGTTCTCATGATAATGTCAATAATGTTATTATTTTTTAAAATGCAACCTGCTACTCTTTCTGTTATTGGGTTCACTCTTTCCCATTCTTTTTCTACATCTCCCCGTCCTCTCCACCAGCCAGAACAGGCTGCTCGCTGGCCTGCAGAAGGTTATACTCTCCTGGGCTTGGGCCTCCTTTGCCTCCAGGGCTGAGACCTGCTCCCATTCTCATCACTTTCCCTCACGTCCACAGGTACAATGAGTTGGCCTGTCTCTGAGTGCAGGCCAGTTATTACTTTAAGTGAGGACAGGGACCAAACCTTAGTCATGTCCTCCCCTAGCCATCCTCAGGGGCCACCCACCACACTCAATAGAAGTGCCACAGATAGGATCGAATCAACGGACAAAGACTGTAACGTGACCTGCTTGGGGATTTCCTGCAGTAACAGGAAAATAACAATGTTCTCCAAAGGCCTCAGGTACACAGTCTCTCTGGGGAACACTTGACTCACAGAGAAGTTACATAAAACTTGAATAAAACATTTTAAGATAAAATAGGTTTGCTGAAGCTCTACCGCGTATGACACACTCCCTCTTGCCTCCACTGAGCAAATATTCGTGTACAACGCCATCCATCCCTTTAAATCTCCCTAACTTTGGAGTCTTCATTTCCCAAATACCCTTTGAAGTCCACATTGCCAATTCAGGATTCCAGGGACCAGTGTGGTTGATTGAGTACAGTGTCTCTGCCCACTGGAAAGGCTTTATTTCACACGAAAATCCCCTCACTGTGGGGTCCTTACGAGTAATCTGATTTTCTAATGTGAGCACAGTCAAACCAGTCAGCGTCTGCCCTTCCATCTTCCATCTCCTGTCTTGAGGGGTCATGTGTTTTGTTTTCATTTGGGGGCATACGATTGGCAGCAAAGCCAAGGTAGGGTACTGGACTCAAACCTGTCACTGCTGCCACTTGCTCAGCTTTACCGTATCCGAACAGCCACGGGACATACAAGGGAGCAGCGGTGCCCCCGTGACTCACTGTCATGGGCTCGCCACTCTGCCTGGCTGTGTCTCCCTCACTCTGAATTCCTCCGGCAAATGTGTGAGCACCTGATCCTGCTGCCGTTTTCATTCTCATATTTCACCCTGGGAGCCTGATCCATGGCTAGACCTGACAAGAATAAATTTATAAGGATGCAAGCCACAGAAAGTCCTGAATATATTCCAGTAAAAGGTCCATTGGGGCAACAAAGAAATCATCTTTAACTCATTTTTGAGTACCGTAACAAGGGCATTTTCCAGGGGAGGAAAATCATGTTTTATTGTTACACTTGCCATATTCACAGTTGTTAAGGACTTTGCCACCTCTAATGACAATATTTATGGAGAGCATTTCAGCAACTGTCAGGGAAGGCAGGGCCAGTGCTGAGGGCTGGCGCCAGCTCCTCCTGGCAGCTGCATTTCCACCAAACAGAATTAAATACTATGGATCTGGATGCTGGAGTTGGGGTATGGGGTTTTTTAAATTAAAAAAAAGTTTTGTATTTATTGATTTGTTGGGTGACATCAGTTAATAAAATTATATAGGTTTCAGGTGTATATTCTATAATATATCATCTCTATATTGTATTGAGTGTTCAGCACCCCAAGTCAAATCTTTACCCATAACCATTTATTCCCCTTTACCCACTCCTAGCTGCCTCCATCCTCCTTTCCCTCTAGCAATCACCCTAGTAATCACCACACTGTAGTCTGCAGTTTTTTGTTTTTTGGTTTTTGTGGGGGTGAGAGGTGTTGCTTAGTCCCTGCACCTATTTCATCCAGCCCCCAAGCCTCCTTGCCCTTTGTCAGCTCCCAGACTATTCTCTGTATCTATGGGTCTGTTTCTATTTTGTTTATCTGATTCCACATATAAGCATAATCATATGGTATTTGTCTTTCTCTAACTGGCTTATTTCACTTAGCGTAAAACCCTCTAGGTCCATCCATGCTGTCACAAAAGGTAAGATTACCTTCTTTTTTATGACTTAGTAGTATTCCACCGTGTAACTTTACCACAGCTTTTTTTAATCCACTCATCCACTGATAGGCACTTGGGCTGCTTCCAAATCTTGGCGATTGTAAATAACTCTGCAATGAAAATAGGGGTGCATATAGTCTTTCAAATCAGTGTTTTGGTTTCTTTGGATGTATTCTCAGAACTAGAATTGCTGGGTCACCAGGCAGTTCCATTTTAATTTTGGGGGGTAACTCAGTACTGCTTTCCACAGTGGCTGCACGAATCTGCAATCCCATCAACAGTGCACAAGGGTTCTCTTTTCTCCACATCCTCACCAACACTTTTTGTTTGTTCATTTACTGATGATAGCCATTCTGACAGGTATGTGTTGATATCTCATTGTGATTTAATTTGCATTTCTCTGATGATTAGTGACATTGAACATCTTTTCATATGAAAACTGGCCATCTATATGTCCTCTTTAGAGAAGTGTCTATTTCAAGTCCTTTGCCCATTTTAAAAAAATTGGATTGTGTGTTTTCTTAGTGTTGAATTGTATACGTTCTTTATAAATTTTGGATATTAATGCCTTATCAAATGTACCATTGGTGAATATGTTCTCCCATCTGGTGGGTTGGCTTTTCGCTTTGCTGATGGTTTTCTTTGCCGTGCAAACTTTTTAGTTTGATGTAGTCTGATTTGTTCATTTTTTCATTTTGTTTCCCTTGCCTAAGGAGAGACATCAGAAAAAATATTGCTATGAGAAATGTCTCAGATTTTACTGCCTTTGTTTTCTTCTAGGATTTTTATGGTTTCAAGTCTAGCATTTAAGTGTTTAATCCATTTTGAGGTTATGCTTATGTATGGTGTAAGAAGGTGGTCTCGTTTCATTTTTTGCATGTACCTGTCCAATTTTCCCATTATCATTTACTGAATAGACTATCTATACCCCATTGTATGTTCTTGCCTTCTTTCTTAAATGTTAATTGATTATAAAGTTGTGCACTTATTTCTGAGCTCTCTATTTTGTTCCATTGTTCTCTCTCTATGTCTGTTTTTATGCCAGTACCATGCTATTTTGATTACTATGGCTTTGTAGTATAGTTTGATGTCAGGTAGCATGATTTCTCCAACTTTGTTCTTCTTTCTCAAGATTGCTGTGGCTATTGAGGGGCTTTTGTGGTTCCATATAAATTTCTGGAATATTTATTCTAGTTGCTGGATCCAGTTTGCTAATATTTTGTTGAGGATTTTAGCATTTATGTTCATCATGGATATTGACCTATACTTTTCTTTCTCTGTAATGTTTTTATCTGGTTTTAAAATTAGGATAATTCTGGCTTTGTAAAATGAGCTTTGGAGTCTTCCCTCCTCTTGAATTTTTTGGAATAGTTTGATTTGAGAGGAATAGGTGTTAGTTCTTTGAATGTTTGGCAAAATTCTCCTGTGAAGCCATTCAATCCAGAACTTCTGTTTCTTGGGAGGTTTTTGATTACTACTTCAATTTCATTAGTTATAATTGATCTATTCAGATTTTATGATTCTTCCAGATTGTTTGTAAAACTGTATGTTTCTAGGAATTTATCCATTTTGTCCAGGTTGCCCAATTTGCCGGTACATAGTTGTCTACATAGTTGCCCATAATATTTTCTTACAATCCTTTGTATTTCTTTGGTGTCATTTGTTACTTCTCTTTCACTTCTGATTTTATTTATTTGCAGCCTCTCTCTTTTTTTGCTTTCTTGATGAATTTGGTTAGGTTTGTCAATCTTATTTATCTTTTGAAAGAATCAGCTCTTGGTTTCATTGATATTTTGTATTGTTTTATTTAGACTATTTTATTTATTTCTGCTGATCTTTACTATTTCCATTCTACTTATTTTGGGCTTTGTTGTTCTTTTGCTAGTTTATTTTAGTGTAAGGTTAGATTGTTTGAGATTTTTCTTGTTTTTTGAGGTAAGGCTGTAATGCTATGACTTCCCTTTTGGGACAGCTTTCTCTGTGTCATTTAGATTTGGGATTGTTGTATTCTCATTTTTATTTGTCTTAAGGCAGTTTTTCTTGATCTTCTTGTTACCCCCCTTCATTGTTTAGTAACATATTACTTAGACTCCATGTCTTTTTGTGTTTTCTAGTTTTTTGTTTTTTCCCCTGTGATTAATTTATAGTGTTACACCATTACGGTCAGAGATGATGCTTGTATGATTACAATCTTCTTAAATTTATTGAGACTTGTTTTGTGTCCTAACATGTGGTATATCCTAACAAATGTTCCATGTGCATTTGATAAAATGTGTATTTTGCTGCTTTGGGTTGAAATGCTCTGAAGAAAGATATCAACTGAATCCATCTGTTCTAGTGTGTCATTTAAGCCCACCATTTTCTTGTTGATTTTCTGTCTTAATAATCTGTCCATTGAGATCAATGGGGTATTAAAATCCCCTACTGTGACTGTTTTACTGTTGATATCTCCCTTTATGTCCATCAAGATTTGTTTTATATAGGTAGGTGATCCTATTTTGGGAGCATAAATGTTTACAGGCGTTATATCCTCTTGCTGGATTGCTCCCTTTATCATTATGTAGTGTCCTTCTTTGTCTTTTACGATAGCTTTTGTTTTAAAGTCTATTTTGTCAGATATAAGTACTGCTATCCTAGCTTTCTTTTCATTCCATTTGCATAAAATATCTTTCCCCATTCTTTTACTTTTAGTTGTTGTGTGTCTTTCATTCTGAGGTGGGTCTCTTGAAGACAGCATATATAAGGGTCTCACTTTCTTATTCATTCAGCTACCCTGTCTTTTGATTGGAGCATTTAATCCATTTACATTTAAAATGATTATTGATAGGTACATATTTAATGCCATTTTATTTTTTTAAGTATGTTTTTGTTTTCTTCTTCTTTAAGAAAGAAGACCCTTTAACATTTCTTATAATACCAGTTTTGTGGTAATGAACTCCTATAGCTTTTTCTTGTTTGGGAAGCTCTTTATTTCTCCTTCAGTTTTAAATGATAGTCTTGTTGGGCATAGTAGTCTTGGTTGTATGCCCTTGATTTTTATCACTTTGCATTTTTCACGCCAATTCCCTCTGGCCTGAAATGTTTCTGTTGCATAATCAGCTGACAGTCTTATAGGAGCTCCCTTGTAGGTAACTATCTTTCTGTTGCTGTATTTAAGATTCTCTCTTTGTCTTTAACGTTTGCCATTTTAATTATGGGATGTTTTGGTGTGGGCATTTTGGGTTCATTTTGTTTTGGACTCTGCATTTCCTGGACTTGTGTGTCTTTTTCCTTCACCAGGTTAGGAAAGTTTTCAGCCATTATTTCTTCAAATACATTCTTGATCCCTTGCTCACTCTCTTCTCCTTCTGGTAGCACTATAATGCAGACGTGGTTACACTTCATGTTGTCCTAAAGGTCCCTTAAATAACGTCATTTTTTAAAATACTTTTTTCTTTTTGCTGCTCTGATTGGGTGTGTTCACTGAGCTTGTTTCCCAAATCGCTGATTTGGTCCTCTGTTTCATCCAACCTACTATTTATTCCTTCCGGGGTATTCTTCATTTCAGATATTGTATTTTTCATTTTCTGCTGATTCTTTTTTATGGTTTCTATGCCCGTTTTCCTGCTGCTGTAGTTCTCACTAAGTTCCTTGAGCATTCTTATAATCATCTTTTGAACTCTGCATCTGGTAGACTGCATGCTTCCATTTCATTTAGCTCTTTTCCTGGAGATTTCTTCTGTTCTTTTTTCTGGGGCATGTTCCTTTGCCTCCCCATTTTGGTTGCTTCTTTGTGTTTATTTTTATGTATTAGGTGGATCTTCTGTGACTCCAGTTTTGGTAGCATGGTCTTATGTAGTAGGTCTTATGGGACCCAGTGGCACAGTCTCCTTGATCACCTGTGCTGAGTGCTCCAGGAATGTCTCTTGTGTGGTTTATGTGGGCCCTCGTGCTGTAATTGGGTCTTGATTGCTATGGGTCTGTTTGTGTGTGGGGGTCAACCTTCAGGCTGGCTGACTGTGAGGGTCAATGCCAACCACAGTGAGATGTCATACAGGTGCTGACCACTTGGATCAGAATTTGCCTCACCAGTGTCTGCCACCTACCAAGATCTCCCATTTAGATATTCTGCTTGTGAAACTACTTGGATCCTGCTCTGATGTTGTCTGAACCTGTCCAATATATGTATTAGTTCTGGGGCCTCTTGGGAGGAATTCTGGTGCAAACCAATGTTGGCTGCTGCCTGTCACTGACTCTGGGCAACCTATTTGTAGTTACAAAGTGATCCACAATTTGTGGCTGCCTCAGCTAGGCCTGGTTTTGTTCAGGATGGATCAAGCTGCACACGAAGGCTTATTTTTACCAGTACCAGGTCCAGGGGCATGTCAACAAAAGTCCTGAGGAATCCCAAGTTCTGCCTCCACCTTCCTCCCCCTGTCTCCTTTTATTCAGTCACTGAAAGAGCCTCTGGTGGTACTTGAGCTGAGTTGTATGATATGTGTGTTCTCAGTGAGTCACCAGGTAGGGGCAAGTGGTCTTCACCACTTCTATACAGGTTCAAACTCAGTGCCTATGCTGAGTCTGAGGCTACTCAGCAAATATCCCAGGGTATAGCTGGTCTAGCTGCCACCAGCTTGGTGCTCACATACCTTTGTGGTGGGGGGTTCTCAGGGTGAGGCCAGAGAGTTTATTAGGCCCAAAGAGACCAAAATTTGGCTGTGTGAAAGGAGGATTCTTCGCTGGTCAGGTGTGCTAGAAAAAAATAGTCCCTGTGCTAGACCCACATAACTCAGTCTGGCCTGGATTCTGCAAAGAGCTTAGCAGGGTGGAGCCACCAGGAGTTGGGAGGGTGGGGCCAGCAAATATCCCATGAAGGGGAGGCACCAGTCAGGTTTACAGGAAAGTGAAGGGAAGGGCCCCAACCCCAAAACCACACAAGTCAGTCACTGACACCCCCTGGGTATGCCAGACCTCTACATTTCAGCCCAGGCAGCTGACTTCTTAGCAGGGCACAAGTTCCCCAGGGTGGGGCAACAGGGAGTCCTGAGGGTGGGGCTATTGCTTTCCCCCAGGCTGATGCCATATGGAGGGAAGTGTTCCACCCAAGAAAGATGGCTTCTGAGATGTGGGAGAGCGACTCATCACAGGGCTCCCAGTGGCTGTCCCCTCAGCTCTCTCCCCAGAGTCACAAACCCCACTCTCTCCTCACATGACTTTAGTCTGCTCCACCCTCCCTCCATCAGAGCCCAGGGTAAGTGGCTTTGAGTGAGATTTTGTGTGTTGGCCTTTTAAGAGGGTGCCTGTGTCTTTATCAGACTTGTGTCTTTCCCTGGCAGACAGAATCCCTGCTGATTTTCACGGCCAGATGTCATGGGGGTGCCTCTTCCCAGTTCTGGTGTTCTGGACTGGAGAGCCTGGCATGGGGTTGAGCTCCCACATTTCTCAGGGGAACCTCTGCAGCTGAGATGTCCAACTGGGTGGGATCTCAGCCACTGCCCATGGGAGCGGGGCCAGCCCTTTTCACGTCTCTGCCCTTCCTACCAGTCTCAGTGTGGCTTCTTCCATGAACTATTGGTGATAAGACTTCTCTTCAGCTAGTCTTCAGTTGGTTATTCAGGTTGATTGCTTTATATTTCAGTTGTAATTGCAGTTTAGTCCTAGGAGGGGGTGAATGTAGTTTCCACCTGTTCTACCACCATCTTGGATATCCTAGGCCATTGGTTTTTAACTAATCAAGTTCTGCAGCAATTCCTTCCCACAAAATAATTTTTATTAATGAGCGGTAAGATGAGAAAACTCCATTTTGCCTTGGGCAGTCTGCTGATATGCTAATACCTCCTACTGCTGAAATGCTAATGAATCCGATGATAGTCCTCACCTAGACAGGAGGGAACACAGAGTTTGGAATCATAAAACTCAGCTGTGACTCCCTTCTCTGCTACTTATTGGTCTGGTGGTTTGGAAACGTGTCTCCATTACTTCATTTGTAAAATGGGCGTCTCATGAGGATTATATGAACTCATCTATATGGCTTAAATATGGTAAAACACACTACAGATATTAATTATATGTAAATCTAAAACTATGTGCAAAAACTCATATGCATATTAATGTCCTCGGAGATAAATGGGGTCTGTTTCTGCAGTGTTTAATATGGCACTTAGCAAAGAATTACATTACAGGAAGCAAAAACACTGCTTAGCGAAAAATCTCTCTTCCATAGGTCTGGCAGACGTACCTCTGGCATCTTTGAACAGTCTGAGGACAAGACTGCATCACTTGGAACTGGGGAGATTTTGGAATTATTTATCTAGGGGACAGAAGGAGTCAACATTCAAAACAGGGGTGTTAGAAACCTGAGAAAGGGTAAAAGTCTACCAATAGATGATTCATTAAATCAAGTACAGTTGTGTAACAAAATACTATGCAGCTGTTAAAAATGTTGTTTTAAAAGGATCTCTCATGACATGGAGAAATATTCGTGATCCATGTACTAAGAAAAATGAAGTTATAATAAAAACATATACATGCATGTCTACATAAATGTGTGCACGTAAATTTATGTCTAGAGAAAAGACTTGAAAGCAGTTGTTATGGACGGAATTCTGGTGTCCTCTCTTCCCTCCCTGCCCTATTCACATGTCAAAACCCTCCACCTCCCCTGGTATGATGGTGTTAGCAGGTAGGGCCTTTGGGAGGTAATTAGGGAAAGATGAGTTCATGGGAGCAGGGCCCTCATGAATGGGATTAATGTCCTCGTAAGAGTCACGAGAGAGCGTGGTTCCCCTCTCTGCCCTCTGCCACGTGAGGATACAAAGGGAAGTCGACAGCTTGCAGTCCAGAAGAATTCATCAGAGTCCCACCATCCTGACATCCTGATCTTGCAGTTCCATCCTCCAGAACTGTTTGCAATAAACTTCTGTCGTTTATAAGCCACCCAGCCAATGGTACTTTGTTACAGCGGTCCTGGCTGACTAGGACAGAAATACACTAAAATTACTTCTCTGCAAGTGAAAAATGGGAATGACCTGCTTAAGAATAGTTCATCTTCTAAAAATCAATTTTAGATGACTGTAAATTTAATATGAACATCAGTTTCATATGAATGCTAAAAAATTTAATGCACTCATAATCTGCTGAACAGAAGCCTAAGTACAGAACAGATCAAGTAACAGTATCGATATATTCTGGGCTGCTCAGAACTTCTCCTGTAGAAGCTATCACAGTTAAGAGAGAGGTTATAAAACTGGAGCTTATTCAGCGATGATAGATCGACATCCAGAGTCCTACTAAGTGCTTGACACCTAGTGTGGCATTTCATCCTTATGACAAACTTGTGGGTTGCATCCCATGTTTTACAATGATTTCTATATTAGTTTAAATAATAATAGCGGAGAGGCAGCTGAGTGCAGTGGTTAAGGGCCTGAGTTCTAAAGTCAGATTTTGGTTTCAAATTCTGAGTCCATAATTTGCCAACTAAATAACTTTGGATAAGTTATAGAACTTCTCTAAATCTCAATTTTTTCCTATGTACAATGGGATAATAATACCACCTACATCGTGCTGTGGATGTGAGGATCTAAAATACAAATTAGTTTGTAAAACGCTCTGAGTGTTTCACACACATAATTTTTTAAATGATAGTTATTTTTATTAAAAAGTACCAGTGATGGAAGTGGCCTAGAGTATATTTTTTGGAAGCTCAGAAAGGACTGTTACAGTTGTGGCAATTGGTTGAAGTGAGTTTGGGGAAGGACCTAAATCTGATCTGGGGGAATTTTTCAAAGTGTGAGCATATAGTGTGTGTCTCTAACAGCGCCCGCCCTGGATCTGTCTCTGGGTGTTAGGTTGCCATCTCTCCCATCCCGCCTCTCATGCCAAACTCTCTGATCTTCTCCTCTTTAATTAATGAATGATGGAGCCATTCACTAAGGATGAGGTATTACTGAGGCATTCCAGAGATGGGGAAATATGTTAATTCAAGAAGAAATCTCAAACTTCAGGACAGTGTAACTTCGGATATAGTACTTTGATTCATAAATTCCTAATCTGAATTTTGTCAATGCAAGCAGAATTCTATCTGAAGAGTTTAATTCCTACTAAGTTAAACCAATGAGGGCTTGGTTTATAAACCAAAATGTTAATTCATTTGCAACATATAATATAAGTGCCTGTAGATAATGTAGCTAGAAATTCACAACTGGTCAGGATATGCTCTCCCTGATAGGAAAGCCAATTTTTAAATCAGAAGTTTGATTTCTGAAAATAGATTATGAAGGAAGAAATCATTTCCATGAAGGCTTTTCCTGTGTTGTGTTTACTGCTGATCTTCCAGCATCTCCTTTGTAACAATGCTGAACACAATAAGTGCTCAATAAACTGCTATTGGGTTGAATAAAAGAATAAAAGAACAAAGGAAGGAATGAAAAGAGGAAGCAATAGCAAGCGAGGGAGGGGGAGCAAGAAGGAGAAAGGGTTGTGGGAGGGAGGGCACAAGAGGGAGAATGGTTTCAGGGGCAGTGTCACCAGCAGGGGAGAGCCTGCCTCTCCAGTCACTGTCACCCCCGGGCTAGCCATCCAACAGGATCAGACTTGCTGTCAAGAGCTCTGAGCATCCTGAGGACTGCAGAGGGCTGCTACCCCAATGACAAATTCTTCTGAAACAAGCATTCCACAGACACCAAGAATATGAAAGCAAGCTGGACTGAGCCTCTGCCCTTCCACCCCCCAGGCATCTCTGGCCGTGAGGCTCACATAATGAACTTTTGCTTTCCCACTGAACTCCAGATTTTAGTTGTTTTAAATTTAAACTCCATCACCACGGAAAGCACGGAGGATTTGCAACTGATGAGCTTTCATCTTAGATCTGGGGAGAAAGCTTAAATGAGTTCAGAAATGGATTTCTCATCTTTAAATTTAATTTTCTTACATAGATTTTGTAATATTACCTGTCCTTAGCAATCAGCTGAAGATTTGAAAGTCTCTGCTTTCCCTGACCCTCAAAAGGAATTGCTTCTTTTATACATTTAATTACATCATTCAGTTCCAAATCTACACTCCACAAATGAGTAATGACTACTTACAAGGCCCTTAAAATTCCATTGCATTCCCCTATACCCTACAGCACCCAAAGCAGACCACACTTGTAAACCGACTTCAGGGATTCCGCAAGACCTCTATCAGTCAATTATAAAACTCAGAACTGCATCTTGTCTTGTTTTCCTTCTTTTTCCCTCTTTTTCTCCCCTTTATTGACATTCAGTTTCCCCATGTTTTAATTTTATAATTATTCAAGTAGTAAAGTACAGTGCTAAGATTCAACCAACACAGAAGTTCTGTAGAGTATGAAAGTGTCCCTGCAACCGGCTCCCCCCATTCCCACAGGCGGTCATGGTTGACCGTTCAACTCACAGCCTTCCAATCTTTTCTTAACGCTTTACATTCTTCACACAAACATATACCTTTATATAAGAGTATATAAGGTTATTTATTAAAACATAAATGGCATTTTACTTTATGTATTACTCTGCTTTTTTTCACTTAACTGTATCTTTAGAAATAGTTAGGTGTTAAATCCTATAGGGCAGGGGTGTCAAACTCATTTTCACCGGGGGCCACATCAGCCTCGTGGTTGCCTTCAAAGGGCCAAATATAATTTTAGGACTGTGTAATTGTAACTACTCCTTAACAGTTAAGTGAGAGCTTGGCTCTGCCGCTGGGTAGACACAAGGTGCCGAGCTGGATAAAACAAGGTGGAAGGCTGGAGGAAGGCTGGATTTGGCCTGCGGGCCTTGTGTTTGCCACCTGTGCTATAGCGTGTATATATATACTCTCTCTATGTATATATATATAGAGAGAGAGAGAGATGGAGAGGGAAAGAGAGAGAGAAAGAGAGAGAGACGGCTTTCCATAATACGCACACACCATGGTGCATTATGCCATCCTTAATAGGTGGTCATGTAAGTTGTTTCCATGTTTTTGTTTCCAATTTTATTTTTAGTAAACCCTTCTTTGAAAATGTTTATGCATATAAGCAAATAGGTATAAATACAGAACAACTCTTTAACTAGAATTGTTAAGTCAAAGAGCATGGGCAAAGTATTTTAATAGAAATTGTTTAACTTCCCTCTAAGAAGGCTGCCCCAATATATGTTATTCTACATACTCTCTTTGAGTCTCTACTTCCATGAATTTGAGCCAACACTGAAATTTATTGATATGTTTATTGTTTACTATCAGATAATTAAAAAAATTAAATCTCATTTTTATTACCTGGGTGATTAAGTAGATCAATTATGAGTTTATATTTTGGCCACATAAATACTTCTTGTTTGGTGAATTTGACCATTATTATCTTTGGTTATTATTTTTTTCTTATTAATTTATATTTTGTACACTTTCAATGTTAATCTTTTTTTCCTGCTACATGTAATAGATATTTTTCCTCAATTTTACATTTGCCTTTTATACTTGCTTATAGTGTTCTCCTTTCTGGTTCAGAAATTAAAAAAAAATTTTATCGGAGGTGACACCACGATTGCCCCAGATGACTGTCTGGAGAGACTTTCCAGACCTGGTGCAGAGAGGGAACCCTCAGGAGTTGGTGGCCCCCTGACTTAAGGTGACAAGTGGAGACTCCAGGAGGGGCAGCGTCGCAGAGAGAGGAGCAGCCCTGGGAGACAACTGCAGAGACCTGCCGAGGGTTCCCCGTGAGGATTCACCTGACTTCTGACACATGCGTGCCTCTGAGGAAACTGAGGCCGGGGGAAGAGCCAGCACACAGGTTTAGAGTGAACAGGGCCAGAGTAGTGTGTCTCCAACAGCCAGATCAGGGGAGTTCACAATTTGAGAGTATTAATTAGGATACTAAGGGTCTTGCCCCAGTCATGATCCAAAGGGATCAAAATGTTTCCCAGTAACTTAATTATGTGGCAGAACAAAGCTCAAGAATATTTATGGGGATACAAAACCCCAGCAATCAATAAGGCAACAAGCAAAATGTCTGGCATCTAATAATAAATTATACAGCATGCAAAGAAACCAAAAAATACAATCCTTAACGAGGAGCAAAATTAATCAACCAAACTGACCCAGGAACAACACAGATTTTAAAATTAGCAGACAAGGACACTGAAGCAGTTATGACAACTGTGTTCCATATGTTTGAGAAGCTAGAGGAAAGACTGGACGTGTTCAGCAAAGGTATAAAGGATAGTTAAAAAAAACCCCAATAAAACTTCTAAGGATGAAAAAATGTGTGAGATACAAATACAGTGAATGCGATTAACGTCAGATTAGTCATTGCCAAAGAAAAAAGAGTAAGCATGAAAACACGGCAATAGAAACTGTTCAAAATTAAGCAAACTATAAGAATGACTAGATTGAAAAAAGAATATACCATCAGTGAACTGAGGACAACTTCAAGTGGTCAAATACGTATCACTGGAGTACACAAAGGTGAGGAGAGTGTAAAGGAACCAACCAAATATTAGAAGAAAAATTGACCGAAACCTTTCTTAATTTATGAAAATATCTATACTGTTATAGACCCCAGATCCAAGAAGTTCAACAAACCATTATTAGCACAGGAGATAGGAAGAAAACTGCACTAAGGCACATCATAATCAAGTTGGTTAAAAGAAGAAAGTCTTAAACACAGCCAGAGAAAATGGACATTATTTCCAAAGAACAAAGATAAGAATAGCAGCAGACTTCTCACTGGAAATAATTCAAGCTAAAAGACACCACAGCAACATCTTAATAAGTGTTTCAAGAATAATGTCATCAACCTAGAATTCTTTATCCCATGAAAATACCTTTTAAAATAAAGTCTCCAAATACAACACCAAAAACTTAGCCATAAAAGAAAAAGTGATAAATTAAACTTTACCAAAATCAAAAACTGCTCTTTGAAAGATCCAAGGAAGAGAATGAAAAGACAACCCACAGATAGGAGATAACATTTTCAAATCACATACTGGATAAAAGATTTTATAGATCTAAAATACATTAAAGCTCTCAAAACTTGGTAATAAGAAAACATACAATCCAAGATAAAAAGAGCAAAAGAATCGGAACAGACATGTTACTAAAGAAGATATAGGGATGGAAAATGCGCACGTGAAAAGATACCCAGCATCACAGGTATCAGGTATATGCAAATTAAAAATCACGATGAGATATTACTACTTGCATTCTAGAATGGCTACAATTAAAATGACTGAATATACCAAGTGTTGGTGAAAATGTGGAAGGACTGAAACTCACACCCTGCTTGTGGAAATATAAAGTGGTATGACCATTTTGGAAAACAGACTGACATTTTCTCAAAATTTAAACATACACATGCCATAGGATCCACTTTCTTTGCTCCTAGGTATTTACCCAAGACAAATGAAAGCATATGCATAAACAAAGACTTGTGCATGAGTGTTCACAGAACTATTTGTTACAGCCCCACACTGGAAACAACCCAAATGCCCAGCGACAGGTGAAAGATACACAAGTTGCTGTGTATCTATGTAAGGAAACACTATTCAACAACAAAAGAAGAGTACATTATGAATATATAATTTCACATGAGTGAATCTCAAAATAATTATACCAAGTAAAAGAAACCAGACCAAAAGAAGAGTACGTTCTAGAATTCTTAAGATGCAAGCTGATCTAAAGGGACAGAAAGCAGATCGGTGGTTGTCACGAGGGGTTAGAGTGGGATGGGAGGGGGGAGGCTTTACCAAGGGGCCCAGGAAAACTTTTGGGGGCAATGGTTGTGATTTTTATCTTAATTAATGGTGGCATCACAGATACATCTCTATAGTATACATCTATATCTATACCTGTATCTATATCTGTCAACATTTATCCAATTGTACACATTAAACACGCAGCTCATAAATACCAATAATGTGCTAAGTCACATCATTAAAAATCCTTACTCATTAAAAAAGTAATGGTGATAATAGATTGTATTACTTATTCCTGCACATTTTTTTAATTAGCAGTGTATTTTTTATTTTTTAGATTAAATTTATTGGGGTGACAATGGTTAATAAAATTACATAGGTTTCAAGTATATAATTCTATGATATATCATCTCTGTATTGCGTTGTATGTTTACTACCCAAAGTCAGATCTTGTATCACCATCTACTTTACCCTCCTTTACCCTTTACTACCCTCTACCTCCCTCCCCTCTGGTAACCACCATACCATTGTCTGTATCTATGAATTTCTGTTTGTTTTTCTTGTTTGTTCACTTGTTGCTTTCAGCTTTATATCCCACATATGAGTGAAACCATATGTCGCCTAACTTTCTGTCTGACTGACCTCACTTAGCATGATATTCTCAGGATCCTTCCACTTTGGTGCAAATGTGAGTACCTCATCTTTTCTTATGGTTGAGCAGCATTCCACTGTATATATGCACCACATCTTCTTTACCCAATCATCTGTCGAGGTACATTAGGTTGTTTCCATGTCTTGGCCACTGTGAATAATGCTGCAATGAACGCAGGGGTGCATACATGTTTGCAAAGAAATGTTTTGAAATTTTTTGAGTAGATACCCAGAAAAGGGGTTGCTGGGTCATATAATAAATCTATCCTTAATTTTTTGAGGAGACTCCATACTGTTTTCCATATTGGCTGCACCAGTTCTACATTCCCACCAGCAGTGAATGAGGGTTCCTTTTTCTCCGCAACCTCTTCGACACTTGTAAAACAGCACACTTATTTTCTTGCAGTTTGTGTGGGTTAGGAGTCTGGGCATGGTGAAGCTGGCTTTTCTGCATCAAGGTCTCAGAACCTACAATCAAGGTTTCAGCAGGGCTGTATCCTCATGTGGTGGCTCAGCTGGAGAAGTGTCCACTTCCAAGCTCCTTGAATTGACAGAATTCATTTTCTTGCAGCAGAAGGGCTGAGATCTTTAGAACTTCTGCTCACTGAGCTGGAGGCCTTCCTTGGCTCCTACATGCCACCCACAGTTCCCTGTCATGCGGACCTTTCCATAGGCTGTGTACAAAGTGGCAGCATGCTTCTTCAAGGCAAGGAGAAGAGGGAGAGAGGATGAATCTGCTAGCAAGATGGAGTCTTATATAACATAACGTGATACAGACATAGCATCTCATCCCTTCTTCCACATTATGTAGCATAGCCATGGGAGGGACATCCCATCACTTTTGTCATATTCTCTTGGTTACACACAAGTCCACCCACCCTCTAGGGAGGAGATTACACAATGTCTCAACACCAAGAGGGGGAAGGTTGCCTTGGTGGCTGTGAGCCAGACGACCATTTCTCTCCTTGTAGAATAGTCTTCAAAATTTGGTTTTGTTTTTGATAGATGCCCTTGATCAGGTTTTCTTTCTTTTCTTAGTGTGCTTTGAGGGTTTTTTGTTTTCTTTTGGGTTTGCGTGACTCTCTTCATTTCATTGCTTTGTTCAGCATTCGCTATTGAATTACATCAAATGCAATTTTGGCATCTATACAGATGAGCATGTGAATTTGATTGTAAAAATCTGTTAAGGAGGTGATATTCTTTCCAATACATTATAATGCAGTGAATAATCAATGATGATTCATCATTGCATTCCTGGGAAATACCCTTGCTAATACGTTGCTGGGTTTAATTTGCAAGTATTTTACTCAGGATTTTTCCATCTAAATTCAGAAACCAGCTTGAATTGTAGCTTGATTCTTATTTTCTGGTACTTTTTTCTGTTATGCTAGCTTAAAGAATGAGTTGGAAAGCTTTGGAACATTTTATCTTCTCTGGAATTAATGATGTCATATAGGAATTATATGCTCTTTAAACATAGAATAGAATTTCCCCATGAAACCAGCTAGGCTGTTATGCTGCCCACAGTGTAAGAAAAGGATGAAAAAGAGCTCACTGGCCAGGCCAGCCCCAGGCCATTAGCTGTCCGCTCACCACAGTCATTGCTCCAAGGCACTTTCAAAGCACTCGTGTTCATCCTTCTTGAGCTTGGAGTATCCCAGTAACATCCCTGTAAAATCTATGTCCCATGGTAGTCCTCTCCTGGATTTAATCTAGCTGTGCTGTTGTTTTTGCTTTTTTTTTTTTTTTTTTTTTTACTATTTCCTTTCTTTATGGATCTGATCCTGTTTGCTTTTTAAAATTTTTTGCAGTTCCTCAGAATTTCTGGTTCTCTCGTGGCACACTTTCTTGTTTACCAGAAGGCTAAATTCTTACCAATTCTATTTTCTTATTTCAAGGAACGTGGGTAAAGGAAGTACAAGAGGGAGGTACAGCTACCATTTTGATCCAGCCTTATTTTATACTTTTAAAGGAAGAAGGGTTGGGCCAAGCTTTGATGATGAAGTGTGATATTAAGTGAAGGCTGTAAAACTTTGAGTGTGCATCTGAAACATCTTCAGATTTACCAGGCTTATACAACACTGTATAGGATGTCTTACGATCCACCAGAGAGACAAAAGGAGTATTGGCAGTGCAGAGAACTTTTAGGAAAAATTATACTGATGATTAAACTTCTGGAATTAATTGGCACAGTAATACATGATTTTTAAAGCTTTTTAAAAAGATCATTCAAAGCTTTCTAAGTCATAAGGACTGGATTCCGATTTGAAAGCAAGATTAGTAGCAGTATTGTCTCAGATAAAAGTAGCTCCTATCCTATTATTAAATAAGGCTGTAATGACTAAATTGTTTAAGGTTTCTGTTCCTTCCCAAGATGACAACTCCAGAATGGTATAAATATTGTGACAGTTAAGTCACGCAATCCTATTTAGGTATTGTCATTCAGTTCAATATTTGGCAGATAACCCCAAATACTATAGAATTAAAGTGAATCAGATCATTAGTGCTTTTTAATTAGTACTTCTAATGTAAAACAATTAAACTGAGATAAGATGTGCCAACAAGAGCCAACTCTATTATGAAAGAAATACACATGAGGTTGTAAGGTTTTTTTTTTAATTTATCTGATATACTTCCCTTCTATTTCAAAGTGAATGACTTCCCATATGCACAGTCAACAATTACCTGAGCTTTAGGGAGTTTGAAATTTGTCTGAAACAGTTTGGGATATATGGATGTTGTTGATTATGGGATGTATTATGATCCTGAAGGCAAGTAACTGGAATGTCAGAGACTGGGGCACCTGGATTCCACACCTTAACACAGAAACCCTTTCCAAAGCTACTGCAAGGGCAGGTACGCTGGAAAATCTACCCGAGTCTAGCCTTTGCTTCCTACCTGCTCCACTGCAAAGCCAGTTAGGAGGCGGCCTCTTGGTGGACGCAAAGGAAGGATATTACGTGTTCACTGGTCTTCAACCCATCTGGCACCACGCTAGCTTAAGCGTACTGGCCCTCTGGCACATTTAAGAATGGTAAGCTACCAGCAATCTTTGCCAACAGTAATCTTGGGCAAGATGCCCGTGCTTCTCCAGGCCCTCAATACTCTCTGCTGTAAGTCAGGGGAAATTTCACCACTTGATTTCCCAAGATGGCCAAAGAAAAGAAATTACTAGAAAAAAAAAAGGGACTGTAAAAATAAAATCCTAAAAATCTAACTGTGCGGAACAAAGGAGCCATAAAGGAGAAGCAACAATTCTGAGACTACAAACTTAGAACTGGCTAGTTTGTATGCATTTGAACTGTTAAGCAGTAACCTTTAATTAATTCAGGGCATTTAATAATGCAGATTTAATAGGATAAACAGGAAAGAAGTCTTATGGCTCTGAAATGGGAAAAGGCAAATATTCACACCCGTCTGCACATTTTAGTGGCCTTTATTATTAAATTTTCAGTAATGGAGCAATAAAATTAGGACGTCAAAACCTGTACCTGTGTCTTCACCTTAGAAACTATTAATGTCAAAATGTCACATCTTTTTTACTATCAATAAACAGAAACTAGAAGCTGGTTATTTCTCTGAAAGGTTTTAGTGTTGCAAAGAGAAGAGACTGAATTAATTGATATCTTCCAAGCACTTAATTTTGAAAGGCAACATAATCTCAGAGATTAAGGACGAAAGAAGGGGAATGATTTATAGAACATTTTCTACACAAGAAGAATCGGCTATAGTCTGAAAGGTATAGCTGTGGGGAAAAGGGAGACGGTTTGGTATTTTTAATCAGTCCCATTTCTGAGTTCTCTTCTGTTTTGTTCCTGGGATGAAGTCTTGATGGCCTGCATCTTTAGAGCCTCATAATGCCCAATTACACGACTCAGACCTGCTCCAATCCACTCTGAGGGGCAGCTTGGAAATAAAATTAGAAATGGCACACTAATCCTTAGCTTTTTATTCTAATTTTATTTTATTTTAAAGTAGTACTTACATTATAACAAAATGCCCCTTGTGTCTGCTAGACTCATGTATAAATGAAGTGGAAATTAGATACACAAGCGCGCATACTACATTCAATCACGGAAAACCTTCATTCTTGTGTAAATTAAAATGATCCTCTGCACAGATGCAAAAGAACTCATCCAAGTAAAAACATTTACATGTAATTTACAGAATGTTTTCTCCCTTGGAAGCAATTGCTTTCCCCAGAATCATAAAAACCTACATTTTAAATGTTGACTAACGCTCAAAGACACTGAAGCAAGCTAATAAACTGCAGAAATTGAAAGGGATCCAAATGGGAAAATGTAAAATAACCATACATTTTGATCTTCTCAGGAAATGTTTATCTGACAGCAAGTAATTTCAGGTACTGTTTTAAACAAATTACTTAAATTATAATTACTTGGCTTTTAAGTTTTGGGTCCTAATAATAAGGCACAGCATATACACACACGATCTGTATCTTTTCATGTCGATGTTTGCATTCTACGGTAGTGCTTATTATACATATTTTTCTTGGTCCTCACACTGGCACACCCCAAATAATGGCTTATCTGACACGAAAGGGTCTTGTTTGCTGAGTAAGTGCTTAGGGCCACAGTGAGTGGTTTTGTTGGTGCCCCACCAACAATATCAACAGCAGCAGGAAGATCTCACTTAAAGCATGCGCTACGACTATCCCGCACTATTTCCCCTCTTCCTTGAGTGTTGTTTATCACTAACAGAGTTCCCAATGGGACTTTGCTGACTGGGGAAAATTACTTCCTCTCCCTCTTTCTTATTTTCCTCATCTATAAAGTAAGGATAATAATAGATACTTGTAGGCGTGGTGAGAATAACCACTACAATGTCTACCTCTGTGTCCTGGAAAATGCTGAGTAATGAGAAGGACAGAGAGTGGGAATAATTATACCCCAAGAGTAAGTACAAGAAAGCTGCTGACACAGAGAAGGAAATTTAGCCCTATGCTTTGGGCCGCTCAGGCAGAAAAGGACCTGTCATGCATTGACGTGCTTTTGCTATCTTATGAACAGAAGCATAGCCTTTCATTAGAAGAAACCCTCTCAGTCGATGGAACTCTCTTAAGAGGCCTTTCTCATGTATTTCTGTGGGGCACTGGCCAGCGTAATGGATGGGACCCTCCAGAGCAGCTCCGTGCAATGCAGAAGCATTCTTCACGTGCTCATTTCTCATACTGACCAGAGACCAAAGCCAAGGGCATCATGTTAAATTCATAGCTCTATGAAGACGTTGCTGTGGGAAGCTGGAGTTACACATTCCAAGTGTGCAACTTTCTAGCGGTCAGACTCGATGAAACTGAGGAATTCCCCAGCAGCTGATGTTTTGGCAGGTCCCTGGGGCTCCCGTTCTCTGCTAGGATTTGATGCAAGCAGACACTCGGTATTTGAGACACTGCGCACAGCCAGGAGCTATTGTGTGCTGCAGGAAAAGAGCTCACAGGTGGTTTAGGTCTCTGACAAGCAGGGGTCAAGTCTGATGCTTTGCCATGGAAATCAGGTGCTGGGCGGACACCGCCACGGTGTGGAGGCACACTGTGGGATGACAGGTAAAGCAGCGACTTTGGACATTTGATGCCCCAGAATGCTGTATCATGACTCCAGGGGAGATGTGACAAGACCACTGAAGAGTATGCAGATCTGATGTACCACTTACCGACCTCTGCCCCAGGGAACCTTCATGTGGGCCCTGGAGAAAGCTTCCTTTTGAGTGGGGCAGAGTGAAATGGCCATGCTGCAATGACTTCGTTGCTGACACGTTACCCCCAGATAATGAAATGCCCTGTTGGGGTGCTGCCTATCATTCTCCCTCCGAATGCAAGAGTTCCTGCTAAAAACAAAGATCTATTTTTCCCATAATTGCCACTGAGCTGTCACTTCTGAAAATAAGTAACCAATACGTTCTGTTGCTTGTTATGGCCACTCCTGGTTTGTGATGGTAGAAATTGGGTCATCCATATGGAAGAGGGTGCTTATTGTCCCATTTGCTATGGCAGGTGAATGTCTGTCTCAGTCCATTTAAAACCTGGGTCAAACTGCTCAAGCAAAAGTTAAAAAGTGAGCATAAATCCAACCCATGTCCAGAGTATTTGGTTCTGCAGATTAACACCCTTGCCAAAGGAAAAGGCCTCTGACAAAGAGAAGGATGTGAAGTAAAGGGCTATTTTAAAATCAGAAATGTCTCTTCCGAAATGTAGCACAATTATACAAAGAATTTGACCATCGTTTTGATTTCTACACCAGAATTACCTTCAAAAAAGTGCCTGTTTAACTGGTTGGATGGTGGGAAGTAAATAAGATGTGAGGTCTGAATGGCAATGAAGAGACGATAAGGAGAGAGAGAGAGCAGCAGTGGGGAAGGGGGGTGGGCATGACAGGTAGCAGGGTCCCTAACTAGGGTTATCTGGAGTGTTCAGAGAAAGCCTCCAGCCCAAAGCCACGTTCTCTACAGATTGTGAAAATCCATTTACAAAGCAATTCTTTCTATTAAGCTTCATCCTCTTTCTGACGTTTTATATTAAAATGCTCATGGAAGGCACAGTATATTAAGTCTCTATCAACTGAGTGTGAATGAGTTTATCAGATGTTTTCACTTACTACATAAGAAGTCTGGACATAGAGAAGGAGCATACTTGTGGGAGACAGAAAGAGAGACGAGAGTGAAATAAGCCAGGCGGTGAGGGACAAATACCACATGATCTCACCTTTAACTGGAACATAATCAACAAAAGAAAAAAGCAAACAAAATATAACCAGAGACATTGAAGTTAAGAACAATCTGACAATAGCCAGAGGGGAGTGGGGAGGGGACAGTGGGGAGAGGGGTCTATGGGAGCTACTATAAAGGATACATGGACAAAATCAAGGGGGAGGGTGGAGGCGGGGGAGGGAGGTGGGTTTGGCTGGGGTGGGGTAGAGGGATGGGGAGAAAATGCAGACAACTGTAATTGAATAACAATAAAAATTTTTAAAAAATGAAAAGAAAAAAAAGAAAGACAGGCAGAGATAGGTAGAGACAGAGAGAGACAGACAGAAACTGAGATAGAGGGAGTGACAGAGAGAAACACTGATTTGTTTTATGTGAATTAATGGAAAGAGATGAAGGCATCCGAATTTTACCTATCTAGACAAACTTGAACTGGTTACTTGACATTCCAGAATCTCAGTTCCTTCCAGAGAAGCCAGAAATAAAAATGTTTCTTCTTAAATCCATGCTTCAAAAGATTTTTGTAAAGATAAAATAAAATAAGATGTAAAACACTTGGCCTATAGTAGACATGCTATACACATCCATTTCATTACCCATTAATTTCCTATTTCATAATCTTGTCCATGAGCTGCTCTAAGCAGCAGCAGGAGGAGGAAGGTGGTCAGGGGCAGGAGATAAAATGGATACAAGAGAAAGTTCAGTTTTCCGGTTTTCCTTCCAATCATTTCCTGTGTTGACCAGAAGGAAAGAGACCACCAGTAGGTGTCCAAAGCCATGGGTAAGGACAAGTTAATTTATATATCTACATACGATGTTTCATCATGGAGTCCAAATCCAGTTGGTTTCTAGGAGAACATGCTTATTTGCGCGCCATTGTTCTTTAAACATTAGCTGAGAGGTAGCTGGTAAATGATCCTTTAGGACATGCTTTTAAAAAAACAATTCCCATTGCTTTTTGGGCACTGTTTTCCAAAGTCTCTGTTAATAACTGCATTTTGATCAGATCTCTTAGTATTGTACAAATGAACCTCCCATCACAACTCTAAGGGCAACCTATGATATTATCTTTGCCAATTTAAATTCTCAAGGTGAAATACATATGTACCATAATTGGAGCCTTTGCAACATCATTTCCCATGGAAAGCTTTCAGAGCTGCTGCCAGCAAATGTAGCCTGGCAGGTCCAGAAAGGTGAGGTCTGACTATGAATGCTTCATTACCAGCAGGGTTTTACCCAGGCGACAGAGATTCAGCTATCTGTCAATCATGCCCTTCTCTGGTCTTGCAGGAATTCAAAGGCACTAAGCTTGAGGTATCAGCCTGTTCAGATAAATAATTACCCTAGCTGAGCCATTTCATAAAAAGGCAAAATTCTGTATCAATATAGCTTGCCAGAAGCATTTGTGAAATGCACTGCTTCTTCTGCACAGCAGGGAGAGCAGAGCATGCGTGCAGGGTAAGCACTAAACAGTGAGCGATGAGAGTCCCGATTTCAAACACAGGTAACGGCTCCACCTATTCTTTGTTGATTTCCATTACAGGCAAGTGATGTCATCTGATGTCACAGCAAAGATGCAATACCCAAGCCCTTCCTTAAAGTAATTGCATTCCAAAATATTTATTTTTGTGAGATGAATGCTGAGTGGGATATTTCTTTCTCACCAGTACTATTAGGGTTCTCCAGAGAAACAGTATGCACACATATATACACATATATACATATTTTTACACACGTATATAATGTGCTCCCATGCATAACATGTACCCACATTTTTGTGCATATTGTATATGGGATTATTATACCCAAGGTATGTAATCATTATACATTGTGCCATGTATAATGTGTATAATGTGCAATGTGCATCCTTAGTTTTCCCTCAAAAGTTTGGGGAAAAAATGTGCATTATACATGGCAAAATACGATACATATATTATGGTCTGTCCAGAAGGTATCCAGCCACGCAACATGAAAAACAGAGATATTTATTGAAGAAGATACAAGAAACATTGTACATAGGACAATGACGCCTCAGTCCTCTTCAAAGTAGGCACCTTGGTACCTCACAAAGTTCTCCCAATCTCCATTAACTGCCCCATCATATTTTTCTGAATCTCATCGACGGCCTGAAATCTCTTCCCTTTCAAAGGTGATTTTAGTTTTGGGAAAAGCCAGAAGTCGTAGGGCACCAAATCTGGGCTATAGGGTGCTCAGTCATGTGGGGGATTTGACGTTTTCCAAAAAAACTCTGCATTAGACATGATGCATGAGCAGGCATGTTGTCATGATGAAGCTGCCAATCACCAGTTGACCCTAGCTGCAGTCTTCTGAATCATCCAAATAGTTTCCACAGAGGAATGTTCAAGCTGAACGCTAAATTTGATGCAGATTCATTGCTCTACTCTCTCAGTTATTTTGAATACAACAGCCACACAGTACACACGCTCACTCAATGATGTCTACTGACCCCGCTGACTAGTACAGTGAAGTCATCATTGTTCATGCATGTGCATGTCAGTCTACTCCCCTTGGTTCTCAGGCTACAGTGATGCTGCACAAACCATTCTCATTATATTAACAATGGCTGGACTTTTCCCAGACAGACTATTTATTTATTTACACACACACACAGATATAGCAGATATAGAGAGGGGGAGAAAGAGAGAGAATGAGAAAGAGAGAGAGAGATTTTAAGGAACTGACTCATGCTATTGTAGGGGCTGGTAATTCCAAAATCTGAGGGTCTACAGGGCAGGCTGGCAGGCAGGAGACCAAAGAACATTTAATTTTGCAGTCATCTTGAGTCCAAAGGAAGACTGGAGCAGAATTCCTACCTCATCGGGAAGGCCAGTCTTTCCTCTTAAGGCCTTTAACTGATTGGATGAGGCCCACCCACATTGTGAAGGGTAATCTGCTTTACTCAAAGTCTACGGATATAAATGTTAATCACATGTAAAAAGAACGCCTACATAGCAACATTCAGACTGGTGTTTGATTAAACAACTGGGCATCATAACCAAGTCAAGTTAACCCACAAAATTAATCATTATAGTTGTCAAAAAATATGCCAATTCCATTTTGACATTGTATTTCTGTCATTCAGGTATATAACCACCTGTACCTCCATACTTGGAAGCCTGATAATTTGAAGTTGATCTCTCTGTTGTAAGGTTGCACTAATGAATTTATCTTGTACATGATTATGGCAAAATACACAAGGACCTAAAATTTATTTGATTACAGGATTTCAGTTTGACTTCAGTTAAGTTTCCGTGAATCTTAATTTCAAGTTTTTCTTGATAGTTCAAAAAATATTATTAAGCTCATTCTATGTTCCAAGCACTGTGTACTAGGATTATCTTCTTCAATCCTTACAGCAACCTTATATATTTTACAGTCTATTAATATCCTTCTTAATGGATTAAAAACACCCCTAGCATTTGGAGGGAAAAGAATTTTGCAAGGTCCCACTAATAAGTGATGAGTCTGGATTTAACTGGAGCCTGTCTGCCTCCAAAACGCAGACTCTTAACCACTAAACCCCAGTGTCTGCCCAAGCTCTATTCCAAACAGTGACTGATGGCTAGGTCAGCTGACTTTAATACAATGATCCTTATCATTGTAATTGATCTTTGCAAAGTCACTGACAGGGACAATGTTTGGTTGAAAAAGCCGCTTGATCACTTGTAACTGCTTACTCCTAACATTCCATTTTCTATTTTCTAACAGTGGTAGCAAAAAAAATAATAATTTGAAAATAAAGGCCCTCAAAAAAATGGCTTAAAGTAGCCTAGCCCTAAATAAAAATATTAGTGTCCCCTACCAAGTCAAACAGAGGCAGTTCTTTCTTCAGGCCGACCAGTGGTTTGTGCTATGACAGTGTCACAAAGTGTCTGAAGGTGACGGAATTTATTGCTTCTCTTTCTTCTCCTTTCATCTTGAATCAGTCAACATGGAGTAGCAGAGATGGACATCGAATTAGAAGTGTGATTCACCAGAGACTATCAGCCTTCAACTGAACCAAGAATCACAGAAAATCTATGAAAAATGCAGATTTCCGAGCTCCATCCCTCAAGATCCTGATCTTTTGTCCAATTGAGAGATCTGCAATTTTTAGTAAGTGCTTCTTATATCAAATTCACTGACTTTTCTATTTAAACTGTGTACTAGTGGCTAGTCACTAGCTACTCCAAAATGAAACTCACAGTGATGGAACGACAGACTCTGCACGGCTCGGGGTCTTCCGAGTTCCTCATCATTCTTGCCTTCTGGCCAGGACTGGCTACGTAATTTGCAGGGTTCAATGCAGAGTGCAAGTGCAGGGCCCCTTGTTCAAATATCACCAAGAATTTCAAGATGGGAACAGCAGAGCATTCCACCAAGTGGGGGACCCTTCTGAGAGTGAGGCCCTGTACAGGTTGGACACCCCATGAAGGTGGCCCTGTTGCCTCCTGAAGTGTTCTACGGTTTGGGAGACCAAGAGGATAAGAGAGGGGGAGAGGGGAAGGATGAGAAAGCTCAAAGAAAAGTGCTTGATATAGCTTAATGCCTCTGGGAAGGCTGAACTTCAGCGATTTTGGGGGGAGTAAAGCATGCTTTCGCTTACAGACAGTAAAAGAGTTAAGTGGGGCCACTACGAGGCCACCAGTCTGATTGGTGCAGGTCATTGTAGGTCCTTATACTATTTCAGTAACTAAACATCTTCTGGGCTCAGTAAAACCTGGTGTTCTCTTTATAAATTTATCTTTCTTAAATGATGAAGTCGGTTTTAGGGGGAAAAATAGTGCATGTAACTTAGACCAGAATAAATCTGACAAACATGAAGTTAGTAGTAAAATTTGAGAAATTCACTTTCTAACCATGGGGTAATTTTAAATTATTTAAATAACTTAAAATGAACTCAGATAATTTAAAATTTAAATTATTTTATTGAATTTTTTTAAATAAAGAGGATTGAAAATTCAACCTCTACATGCTACAAACTTGAAAAGGTAAGTGAATGAACAGTGTATGGTTTTTGAACTAGTAACATGGGGTTGCTAGGGCACAATTAAGAGAGTTAATGAATCTCTTAGCATTTGGGCATTTTCTCAGCAGGAGGCATGGGCCTGCTAGAAAACTCGGAACACAGCTTTAAAGAGTGATCAGTCCCTTTTCAGTCTGCCCACATCACAAACATGGACAAGCATGAAGGATCACTGAAATTAAAGTAAACCAGATGCTGAATGTTGTCACATTTATTTTGGGGAGAAGCCTGAATGCTCGTACTCACCCCTCTCACCTCAGAGAATTTTTGCTCAACATCATCAGAAGTACTAATACTGTGATTTTGATTATGAAAGCACAGAGCCCCTCTCCACAAATGAACTTTTTCCTAGCATAACCACTTGTGCCTCTTTCTTTACGATCCAAATTAAGTTATAATGCCTTCCCTTTGTGCTGACTTAACAACAAGCAGCCACGAATACCCGGCCCAAAGCCCAGATCACGCTGCCAGCTGTCTGGGGAGCGGGCCCGTCCTGAGCAAATACTCGCAGCGCCATTCCCACACAACAACGTGCTTCTCAGTTCTTGCACAAAAGCTTCAATTTTATGTGGGCTGTAAAGCCAGTCTGACAATAAACACAGAAAAGGTCATTGTAGATTGAACACGGCTTTGCAATAATAGGAATTATCTGATGCAACACAGAGGCGTGTTCTTGCTTTACCCGCGAGAGCTGGAGACATTTTGGATCGATAACAGAATGAAGAAATCTAAGATCTAATGTGAAATGGGTAAGGACCTTTAGTGTCAGGTATGACTAAACTATGAAGCCGTGATTAAGGTAAGTAAAACAAATCAGAAGGCCGTTTTTCCCACCCTAGAAAAAAGGCTTCTATTCTTGCTTAGCATTGTCCAAAGTTTTTTTGAGCAGTTAAATAAGCATAATATCATGTTCACTCATAGCAGACAGGAGCTGAGATAAATTTCTACTTTTTGTGTGGTACATTTTAAGATTTAAAAAAGAGGGAGAAATGTAAGATTAAAAAATGCAGTATCTTTCCTTAACATGTTCTCAAGAGACACGCAATATGAAACAATTTGCAGAGTTGATTCTATCTTTCCTATATATAAGCCTGCCATTAATTTTTGAACTAACATTGAGCTTTCTAACTTTCTAAGCATTATAAAATACCATTAGCATTAGTATAATACATACAGAGAAAATCTTCCTACCTTATATGAATATTTTTAAAAAAATTTTACTTGTAGTAGGTGTTGGGTTATTCTTTATCCTCTTGCACCAAACTCATATTACAAATTATATATATATTTTAAAAACTTTGGACTATTGAAAAGTCAACTAACCACACAGTAAGTGAAAACAGATACCACATAAATGTTTGTTCATTCATTTGTACTTTCAATATATAGCCAATTTATAATAATATTTAAGGGCATAACTATTAAAAAGACAAAGCTGCTAGGGCATTGATCAGTTCAGTTTGCCAAACACTTGTTCATTACTCACTCCCGCAACGTGCTGCACTTGGCCTTCAAGTTCATTAGAGAATAACACAAAGGAAAAGAGAAATTCAGATACACATTCTGTCTTCAAGGAGCTATGGGACTTGTTAGGGGAGCAGAATTTCTACTTTGAGCTTTTTTTTCTTCAATATGTCATCAGGTTGCATTGTCCCCCCATTTATCCTTGTCACTTAGCCTTTAAGATTGTGGCCTGAACACAATGGCACCAGGTTGAGTGTGCGCCACAGAAGAGGGACTTTTCTTCATGCCTGGTCTGTCAGGGACCAAGAAGTAGTCAAGTCCATGAGCACCAAGTCGGTCCACATGAATCCTCATTCCATATCCCAATGGGAAAACAGTGCAGAAGTATGATACTGGCATGGGTTCAAATACAGCTTCTGCCTCCTGCAAATAGTGTCACCTTGGGCAAATAACCCAACTCTCTGATGTGTTTCCTCATTTGTGAAATTAGGCTAATAACCCTTATTGGAAGGCTCTGAGGATCAAATTAGTTAATTCAGGTAAAGTAGTTATAATGGTACCTGGCATATAGCACTGGCTATTCCCAATAAGCACTGGCTATTAGCATTAATCAAAAATAAAGTTGCTTGTACTGGAAAATAACTCACGAGTCTTCACAGTAGGTAAGATGATTCTTCCCTTCTTTTCTTAATTAGAGGCATTTGATCTTTGCTAGAGTGAAAAATAACTATGTATATACATACAGTTTTTATTTTTCTGAGGGCTAAATTTCTCTATTACTTTGAAGAAAAATGGTCACAGATTTATTTCTCTGTATTAGAAACAACTAGTTGGCATCACAAAAATATGATTTGGAACTTGAGAGGAATGCAATGGGAGAGGAAAGTCTAGGAGAAAACTGGCTCAGACTGACAGGTTTTTGGTTGCTGTGATCAGTATGTTTTTTTCTTAATACTGGAGCATCCCCGGGTCTCTAATAGGATAAAGTAGGGACACTATTCAGCAAAAAACATCCGTACAGAAAAGCCCAGAAGGAGTAGACATTTTCCTTCAGGACAAATTAATTTATGAAAACAAATGTCCACGGACTGTGTCTGCGAGGAAGGTGACATGCTCAGGGTACAAGCACCATAAATTAGCAATGAGCTGTTCCTGGTGCTCAAGGAACAAACTACCACGCTGTTAATTTTGCTCTTCTGATGCACCTACTGACTGGGTTTGTATTGATGGTAACTTGTTCTAGGGAAGATGATCCAGAGGATGCATGAGGGTTTCCCATGGCTTTTTTTTCCCCTGCCCTAATAAAGCAAGTAATTACACCAGCCTAACAGTCACATGGTCCCATAATAAGCTTCACTATGGCTGGCAAGCAATCATCCACACACATATTTCCACTGCCACTCCTATTCCCAAACCATATGGTCCCTGTTCCTCCACCTCTACACTCTGTCCCTCTCCCCCTCTTCCTGCTCCTGCTCGCTTCCCCCTCCCATTCCCCAGTTTCTTTTGCTGTCCCTCACTTCTCGCTTCCTGCCCTGTCCTGACAAGTGCACTTTGGCATTGTGTCTTCATCTGGATTGCAGATGGCATTCTTTCACTCCAATTGACAAATATTTATGGAAATCAAGATGAAAAAGGCACCCACTCTGTCCTCGGGAACCTGAGAGGTTGCTGTAGGGAAAGTTGTAAAAAAAATAATTATAACACCATGCTAACAAGAAATAAAATTCATAAATGCCACAGGGGAGGTAGGAACACTGAAGTGCTTCTACAATACGGAAAAGAACAACTTTCTGTCTTGAGGGCGCAGGAAAATAAGGGAAGACCCACCCCCACTCCCTGAATAAAAGACTGGTGTTTGTCGGGTGAGTAGGATTCCTCTGGCATTTATAATAAGCACCTCATTTGTTTCTTCCAGGCACTGTGATCGCCACATACCCTGTGGCCACATACCCACAGTTGGGGATGGAGTTTCTTCTCCTTTGCTCACCACGTGGAGTGGCACTGTCCCATACGGTAGTCCCCAGCCACATAGGGAGCCCTGAGCACTTGAAAGGTGGCTTGTCTGAGTTGAGATGTGTACACCAGAATTTAAAGACCTAGTCTAAAAATGTTAAATATCATATTCGGAATTCTTATACTAATTATAAGTAGACGTGATCATGACCTAGCTACACTGCACTAAATATATATTATTAAAGTCCATTGTACCTGTTTCTTTTTACTTTTTAAAATGTGGTGCCTAGAAAATTTTAAATTATGTGGGTGGCCTGTGTTATATTTCTACCTATAGCGCTCGTCTCGATTCTCCCTGAGTTGGCTGCTGACAAAGCACTGTCCACTCCTGAGCATGTCGGTAGTCAACTCCACTCCGTCCTGAATGGAGCTGCCCAAGTGGGAAACACTCCTGCCTCCAACCTAATCTCACGTGCTGACCCAACATGACCGTTGTTGGTGGCAGGACCTGGGCCTGTATTCCTATGAACAAAACAGCTCCTAACAACTCTGGAGGAACCGCACAGGCTTGGGAGAAGCACCCTGCTAGAAAGCTGCAGGACTCTCGGCTCCGAGGGCCAAAGGCTGCTCCAGGTTGGGTCTATCAGCATAAAAGGGGACCCCTGTATCTGCAAATTTGTCCCCTTCTTAGAGCTTTCAAAATATGCATATTGCCTTTGTTGCTGACTCACATGTAATTCTTTAGGAGAAGATCTGTACGTTTTTTTTTCTTGGTGAAATTTCTAGGACGACAAATGAAGTGAACATTCCTTTTCCCTTTGTTTACTTAAATGGTCACATGCTGCTACCCAGGGCGAAGCCATCGCCATCTGTTTTCTGTGATCTAATTACAAATGGAATAAGCTCTTAATTCCGCTTTCCATCACTTTCAGGTCTATGACATGAAAATGCCTCAGCAAATACTTCTCGAGCACTTACTTTTTGTCACGTCTTTGATACAACTTCTAGGGGCAAAGTTATTTGTTTGTGCAGAAATAAATTTCACTCAGAGGTGTTTACACGACAGAGATTGATAGGTGCTTTCTATCAGTGCTCTGCCTGGTTGCCCAATTTGTTTATGGCAGCCTATCTGAGGAAACCAGGAAGAAGTGTATTTAGCAGCAAGTTAAATGCTTTTAAAACTCATGTCAATTTCTCATTCTTTAAAAAATGATTGTCATACACTTGAGACTCTTCTAAGCCAAATGTGCTGGATATGTAATTTAGTTTCATATTTCCTGTATACCACAGAGTGGTTTTTTTTTTTTCCCTCCATCATAGCTGATCTTCATCCTTTACTGTCTGGGGACTTTGAACTCTATTTTTAGCCATTTCATGAGTTGCCAATTTAATGCATTTAAAGAGTGCAGAGCAGATGTCTAAAACATTGAAGGTAATTAATTAAGTCCCACAATTTCCAGACTACACAAAAACAATTTGCCATTGCCTGTAAAATGGTATAATTGAGTATTATAAATGTTTCCAGGCCAAGTCTTGCTATGAATTATTTAGTGCATCTGTCCTAATTAAAGACCTATTGGAAGATTAATGTCTCGTAACCTGACAAACTACTTTACTTAGTAACAAATTATCCATATAATGACCTCAAACTAAATTTATATAATCCAAGAAGCCATCTGAAAGGACGCACAAGCACATTTCAATAGAAGGATTTTTCTCTGCATATTTACACTCATCTTTCAATGTTCTTTCAGCTTTCAATAGTTGTAAATGAAAATCAATCTGTTCCAAAATAAGTTTTCTAATGGCATTTCTAGCTTCAGTAAACATCTTGTAAAAAATACATAATTCACATCCCTTCCTGCCCCCTTGCTTCACATGTCATAATGAATTTGTACTAAAGACAAAGATAAGTAAATTTGTGATATTAAGTGCATTGGCAATAGTGGAAAATCTTTTTTCATTCTTATTCTAAGCTTGTGTTTTGGGGTTAGATACTCTGAAGAGCATGGAATTATTTTTCAGCACATGAGAGATACGAACTACACAGTCAACAACAAACATCTTGGGTTCAATGATCAGACGTTGCTCTGCTGAGGGATCTCAGCGGATCCTATGGAAGTACAATGCCGAGGTCATTTAAACCTACACTTAAAAGCAAACTAGAAGGACCAATCCTGCTCTGGAATTAGGGAACTAAGGTGCCTACTACAGCTGGAATCTCCATGACACTATTTAAAAAAATTGATGGTGTGCCACATTTCTGATGGGTTGCAGAAAGGGGTTCCATTGGCCTCAGCGGACTGTATCTCGTGATATAAAGTGGCTGGGGGAGGGAAGAGGTGGGGTCAGCAAGGGGAAAGCTTAATATCCTTTATTTTAGAAAAATGGAAATCATTCCTTTCCATTAGAAATGTCCCGCCCTTCCTTATTGTGAACTTCTTTAAAAGAAATTATACATATTATTATTATTATACATATATTATACATATACATATACATATATGTATATGTATACATATACATATTATTATACATATTATTTCTAAATTAAAAACTACCTTCCCATTTAGGTCTCCCAGGAGATTTTTCCATACATCTGAAGCTCTCTCTCTCTCTCTCTTCATATATATACACATTCATGCATACCAGGGTGGGCAAAAGTAGGTTTACATTTGTTTGTATGGGGAAAAGACTTTTAGGTTATGATTATTACAATAGCTTTATTAACTCTGTGTCTTGTATACTTGTAACTGTAAACCTACATTTGCTCCCCCCTGCATATTCACTAGCTGCCTTATTTTAGAGTCTAAAATATAAAACACCACTAGAGTTAAGGAAAAACAAAATTTTAAACTAAGTACATTAAAGTAGGGTTACTTGGCCACAGCTGTAAGAAAAGAAAAGAGGGCTGTTTGGGTACATGATATTAGCACGGGGCGTGACGCACACACACATACATATGTGCTCATATATACGTAGACATAAAAGAAGAATTTGGCAAACTGCTTTACTGTCATAACTTCAACAGCAGTTTGTTTTTACACTACAGTTCATGCTTACCTAGACAGAAAGACAAATATTCAGAAAACTTCTTCTCCTAGCTGGGAGCTTAGCACTAAAAAATCATTGCTATTTAGTATCCCTTCTATATAATTTTCTTTTCCACAAAGACTTTCTCACACTGGAAAAAAAAACTCGATTTCTTCTTTATGGTCTGGCATGAACTATATATTTTAACAAAAATTAAAAATTGTATGCTTTTATAGGAAAGCTCAGTAGGGTCAAATTGATGGAATGTTACTTTACCACGTCCCTTTTCTCCTTTTGCTTCTACAGAATACTTGGTGTTCTTTGCACATGGTTTTATCCAGAGTCTACCTCATGCAGAGTGGTAAAGTCCCTCTAGGAACATAATGGGTTTACTGACTTTTTTTTTTTTTTGCCAGGTTGGAGGAGAAAGGCAGGGAAATGAATCAGGGGAAGGAGAAAATTCAGTATTTTTTCCTAACATTTGTTTTCTAAGTAACAATAGCTCCTTGTAGAAATTTGGAATGTATGGAAAATTATAAAGAAAAATACTGAAAATTGTTCATAGACCCATCAACCAGTGATAACCTTATTATAGCATTTTGGTATGCTTTCACTATTTTACTCTGCACCCAATATATAATGGAATCTTTCCTCATAGAGTTTTGTATTCGCTGTTACACTTTTCATTACATTGTAAGCATCTGCCTGTGGTCCTAGCTTCTTACCTTTCTGGGTAATGATTATTTCTCATCATAACCAGACGTGTTGTTCATGAAAAGCAGACAAAAATGTGTCCTTCCCACGTAATTAAGTTTTAGACTCCTCAGAAATGGGAATTCAAGAAACTGGCTCTGATCGACTCACTAAGATTTCTTCCCCTGAGCATCGCAGCGGGCAAGTCGTAAATTGATCAATAGAAGACAAATACGCCCGTGTGTATGTCTGGTTGCAGAAGGAAGCGCACACTGTCCTGCATTCTTGGAATTAGTTACGAAAAAACACCAGCTCCCTAATATACAATGGTAATTTAAAAAATAAATATTAAACATCCTATAACTATATAAATAAAAACCAGATTCTTTTACATTAATATCTATTGAGGCATAAAGGAATTTTAATGAAAAATCAGAAGTAGAACCCAATTGAAAGCAGCTTTAAAATGTTCTATTATAATATACATACAACTGAAAATATGCTTTGGAAAAATACTAGACTAATAGGTTATTAATAGATAAATGCACTTACTGCTTGGAAAGGATAATCAGATATTTATGTATTTATTTATTAGATATATTTTATTGATTATGCTATTACAGTTGTCCCATTTATTTTCTTGCCTTTATTCCCCTCCACCCTGGACCCCCTTTCTCACCAGCATCCCCCCACCCTTAGTTCATGTCCATGGGTAGTACATATAAGGTTTTTGGTTTCTCTGCTTCCTATACTATTCTTAACCTCTACCTATTTTGTTCCTACCATTTATGCTTCTTATTCCCTGTGCCTTTCCCCCCCATTCTCCCCCTTCCCTCTCCCTATTGATAACCCTCCGTGTGATCTCCATTTCTGTGATTCTATTCCTGTTTGAGTTGTTTGCTTAGATTGTTTTTGGTTTTTTTAGGTTCAGTTGTTGGTAATTGTGAGTTTGTTGTCATTGTACTGTTCATAGTTTTGATCATCTTCTTTTTCTTAGATAAGTCCCTTTAACATTTCACATAATAAGGGCTTGGTGATGATAAACTCCTTTAACTTGACCTTATCTGGGAAGCACTGGATCTGCCCTTCCATTCTAAATGATAGCTTTGCTAGATGGAGTAATCTTGGATGTAGGTCCTTGCCTTTCATGACTTGAAATACTTCTTTCCAGCCCCTTCTTGCCTGCAAAGTTTCTTTGGAGAAATCAGCTAATAATCTTATGGGAACTCCTTTGTAGGTAACTCTGCCTTTCTCTTGCTGCTTTTAAGATTCTTTCTTTATCTTTAACCTTGGATAATGTAATTATGAGGTGCCTTGGTGTATGTTTCCTTGGGTCCAACTTCTTTGGGACTTTCTGTGCTCCTTGGACTTCCTGGAAGTCTATTTCCTATGACAGATCAGGGAAGATTTCCATTATTTTTTCAAATAAGTTTTCAATTTCTTGCTTTTCCTCTTCTCCTTCTGACACCCCTATGATTCAGATGTTGGAATGTTTAAAGTTGTCCTGGAGGTTCCTAAGCCTCTCATTTTTTTGAATTCTTGTTTCTTCATTCTGTTCTGGTTGAATGTTTCTTTCTTCTGCTCCAAATCATTTGAGTCCTAGTTTCCTTCCCTTCACTGTTGGATCCCTGTATATCTTTTCTTTTTATTTTTTGTCTTTTTTAAATTTTTATTTTTTATTTTTTTAATTTTAATTTTTTATTGTTATTCAATTAGAGTTGTGTGCCTTTTCTCCCCATCCCTCCACCCACCCAGCCAAACCCCCCTCCCTCCCCCACCTCCACCCTCCCCCTTGATTTTGTCCATGTGTCCTTTATAGTAGTTCCTGTAATCCCCTCTCCTCACTGTCCCCTCCACATTTTTTCTTTATTTCACTTTGCATAGTCTTCACTTTTTCCTCTATTTTGCAACCATACTCAACCAGTTCTGTGAGTATCGATTACCAATGTTTTTAACTCTGCATCTGAAAGGTTGGCTATCTCTTCATCGCTTAGCTCTATTTTTGGAGCTTTGATATACTCTTTCATTTGGACCATATTTTTTTGTCACGGAACACCTGTTACATTTTAAGGAGCAGAGCCTTAAGTATTCACCAGGGCGGGGCAACCTGTGTGGGTTGTTGTGGCACTGTCTGTGGGGGAGGGACCCAAGAGGGAACAATGCCACTAGCTTGGCTCTTACCCCACTTTCAAAAACTCCCTCCACTACCCACAAGCAAATTGGACCCTTTTGGTGCTGATTCCTGGGTGGGTGGGTTTGTGTACATTTTAGAACCCTGTGGGTCTCTCCAACAAACTCTCCTGTGAGGCTGGGAGTTTCTCCCACTGTTGCAACCCCCCACAGGATTTTACAGTCAGAGGGTCTGAGGCTTTATTTCTCCTCTTTCTCTCTCCCCAGTTGTTCCTCCCACTTTATCTGCACACAAATGTGGAATAACCTGATCTGCCAGCCTCCACCTCGCCGGCCCCAGCCCACCAGCTGCTGCCTTGCCACCTGGTTTTCTCTGCCCCACCGGCTTGGCTTGTCTCTGCCCCTCCTACCTGTCTGAATGAATGTTTCTTCTTTAACTCCTTGGTTGTCAGACTTCCATACAGCTCAATTTTCTGGCAGTTCTACTTATTTTTTATTTTTAAATTTGTTGTTTTCCTCCTTTTAGTTGTGCAAGGAGGCAAAGTGTATCTAACTACAGCTCCATCTTGGCCAGAAGTCCTTAAACTCAGATAATCAGTTATTTAATCATCTGTTTAAAATTGGTTTGTCATTGAAAACTTTGTAGATTTTGGCAAATCATAATGGAAGGTAGTTTGGTTTTTTTTTATGAGTGCCTATGTGTATTGAATAGTTATTATTTTAATTTGTTTTGAGAGTTCTCTTGTTCTTTTGCCTTAGAATACCCCCTAGACAGACACTGAAGGCTCAGCCTTGCAAATATTCATAATAATTATCCTCAGGTGGCACCTGGGAGTCCCTAAGACAAACCCTCAATTAAAAACACATCAGAAAATATCAGAAAAACACACACAAAATTAATCCTCCCACAGATATTAAATGTCAGGCCCTGGAAGTGTGAAACAACTAAACTTAATGTCTTAATAGAGAGCCAAAAATACATAAATGTATTATATCCATGCAGCAGAAATGTTCAAGGAATCCTAGATTCAAACGATCAGGTCGTGTGATTCTGGGCCAAACAATCTTTCATCTTTCTGCCTTCTCTCTGTTCTCTCTGTCTCCCTCTCTTTCACAAACATGCACACACACTTACATATACACCCACACACGTATACAGACACATAGGTCAGGGTCTACGTGTGTGTGTTTGGTGATACTCCCATTCAGTCTGCTCTTCAGTTCACTCTAAAGGAAGAAGAAAGTATGATATATGGACCACTGGCCTCAAAGATGCCCAGGAGAAAATGATTTCCTGGTGAAATGTTTGGAAAGCAATACATTTTATTCCCTGAGTGGAGATTTATAGTACATATTAGCATAGTAAAGACTCTGAAAGAATTTCTGCAATAAAGAAACCTATTTTGAAGTTGTTTTAATCTGGAAATATTTATTTTGTATACTATAAAATATCAACCGCAGGGAACAGGCAACGACATGGAACATTCAGCACCCTTGGATGAGGATGTTGCCGATATTAGGATGAAACCCATGTGGGATGCGATAAGATTCATAGACTACCCACCTTTCTCTCTGGGACCTTCTGAACTTTTTTTGATAAAAATTCTATAAACTGCAAAACTGCAGTATAAAGTCCTATATTTACACACCAAAATAAATAAGTCCACTGAATATAGTAAAGGCAGATTGGAGGCTTTTCTCTGTGGCAATAGAATTCCTTCACAGCTCTCCGACCTAGCAGGGTTCATCGAAGGTCTAGTGTTGCTCCTTTTGTTTCTGGGGTCTTTGGAAGGAATATGGTATTCTATAACATTCTGAAAACATTGCATGAAAAAGACATTTCTGACACCTGTCTAGGGTGCTCTGGGCAGAGCCCCATGTATTTGGAGGTGGCAGTTTCAACAACTACATTTATTTACTGACCAAGTCTTTTATTTTCAGAATTCTCTTAGAGGAAAATATGAAAAGCGTTTCAAAGCCGATTCCATACACTTCAAGTATACTTAGGGACTGATGTTTTCTCTTAAGAATTCTCAAATAGTGAAATTGACATTTTGAACCACGTCCTTCCGCGTGAATGAAAGACAAGCAGGACATTCCCCAGAGCGGTGGAATTCAAGTTACTCAAAACACAGAGGCGAACTGATGTGTATGCTCCTGGGAGGCAGGTCTCCGTGTAAGAGCCTCTAAAAGGGGAAAGAAATCAAAGTGGAACACTGAAAAGAAGCAAGGCAGGGGGGGACTTTTCCCCCTTGCAGACACGAATGCTTCAGTGACAGACAAGACCCTAGAGCTGGGGGGTATGGTCAGCTGCTGAGACAGTACCGTGACAGGTAAATAGTAAAAGGTAAGATATTGGGTCCTATTTGGAACGATGACATATATGTTACCTATAAATACTGCGTGAAAGAAAATGCCATAAAGAGGAGACAAAAGGGGGAAAGAGGACGGATATCACTCAGTTTAATTCTCAACTCCATTTTACAGCTGCCTGATAGACAGCCTCCAACTGAAGTTTTCACTCCAGTGATTTTTTACAGTAGGCACCAAAATCTTTCAGCTGTACATCACAACCCGAGGCAGTAGAATGCACTCTTTAAATGGATAATCAGGTGTTTTGCAACTTCTCTTATGAGTTTTAGTTGGGGAAGAGTTATCAGTCTTATAAATCAAAGCACAGTCATGGTATACCAACGGAGTTTTCAGCTGGGAAAGCCCTGTGCCCCGCCATGCTGCTTTACCAATGGGAATCCGTTCCGACACACACTCCTGAGGGCCTCGGTGGGCGCAGGCCTTCAACACCCAACGTGAGCTCGGAGACGGTAGTAGAACACTGAAGATGCTCATCTCTAAATCTACTGCCCAAGAGTTCGTGAAATATTATTTCTAAAATTCTGAGCCTTTACCTTTGCCACGAATCCTCCTCAGTGAAGGATTTCTTCCTCCAACTCCTTGTAAATAAGATCGCTTTGTAAAGAGAAGTCACTTAAAAATATGTTCGGTCCTGCAGTGACCTCCCCGTCCCTGTGCCTCCATTGATTGTGCTTTCAGAAAAATCTTCCAAGCTGAGACTCTTAGTCAAAACACACTCAGTACAGTGAACAATTTTCTTATCAGTAGTTTTACTTGAAATCGGGGTAAAAGTGACACTCCAAAAACCTCTTTTGGAGAATAGATAAGCCACTCTTATGGTAAAAATACAAAATTAGACACTTTAACCAAGGCGATTTCACATTTGAGATCTCAAAGTGGCTATTTCTAGAAGAATCAATAAAGGAACATTATGAATTTTAGTTACCACAGAATTCTGTTGAATATTAATGTATCTTTCTATGTGAGCTCTGTTTCATAACATAAAAATGCTACATTTATTTTAGGGTAATTTTTAGAATATTGTTGGATACCAGAAAAGAAATTCTGAATAACAAGCAAATATTCTTCCCCTAAATTGTGGTGTTCAAAATCCACCCCAGCTCCCAGGGTGCTGCTGAGGCTCCTGGAGAATGCCAGGGTTCATCCCTGAGGTCAGAGAGAGGTGGGTGGAGTCTCTCCCTGTGACAGCCCCTTTTATCCTGGTGAGAAAGCACACAATTTTGGAAATCTGAAGGAATAAAATGTAAAAAAGAGACTCAGTTTCAACCAAGAGAAGTGATAATTTCTAGAGGGCTAGAAGTTGCCAAAGAATAAGATTCCCTGGCAATATTGAAGTCTAAAGATTTAGAAGTGAAGTGGCCGGAAGTGAAGTTTTCATCCACACATCTGACAGGCATTAGGAGCACGTTCTCCAGGGAGCAGCAGAAACAAAACATTAACAGTCAACCTGATTCTCCAGAGCATTTGGACGGCTAAAAAGTAATAATGAAATTTTTAAAAAGCTAAACTAAATAATACACAAGAAATTCCATATCTTACCCGATTTGTCAGTCATATAATGGTAGCTCTGAATGGATTTCTCTGCACAATTTTTGTACAAAGGAGGTAAAATCTCAGAAGGTCATAGTCCACCCTCAGAGAATTCTTAGTGTGGACACATTTTGGCCTGAAACTGGACTCTCCCTTTCTGAGCTGTCATCCCCATCAAGAAGCATGGAAATGTATCTATTTATGGGCGAGGCTATACGCTGCATTGGGCTGCTCTCAGCTCAGTGTCACTGAATAACAGCTGCTGTCACAGAGCCAGGGAGGGCTATCTGCCCAAGTTCACACAAGGGGCATCCCTTCGGAGATTACACTTCCTGGGTTTATTTTGGCTTAGTTTCCCTTGGGCTTCAAGGGTGGGTCCTGGAAGGAAAAGTCTGGGTACGGAAATGGGCCTGAGGGAAGGAGGTCAGGGTGGGAACTCGGGCTAAATCCCTGATCACTTCTGCAGAAATTCTCAGTCCTACAAAAATCCACATTTCCTATTGATTTTCTTTTTTTTAAAAAAACAAGTCTGGCAATGT
Organism: Desmodus rotundus; assembly: GCF_022682495.2. Lineage (NCBI taxonomy): Eukaryota > Metazoa > Chordata > Mammalia > Chiroptera > Phyllostomidae > Desmodus > Desmodus rotundus. The sequence goes on along the minus strand of NC_071397.1, from coordinate 89,964,540 downwards.
AAAATGAACCCCGAGCATAAGGGTTCAAAATCAGAGCTAACGTGCCGGGTTCGCCTTTTCTAGACAGAAACCCAGACTGGAGGTGTAGGCAGATGTCCTGGGCTGTGATGGATGGGAAAGCTGAGGTTCTGACCAGCTAGACAACTTTTGGAATTAATCACAGTCAGCAGCAGAGATGGAGCCGGGGCTTTCTGCGTCCACCACCAACCACCTACTGTTGGGGCTGAAATGACACAAAGACTAGAGACATGATGAATACTGTCAGCTGGAAAGGCCAGTGACCCAGTTCTGCTTCACTATTGTAACAATTGACCCCACAGAGGAATGAACAAGCTTAACTTTTAGATACTCCTACAGATGTTTTCTACACTTCACCTGTTACCCTAGTTACCTCTTAATTTTTATTGCAGGTTGGGAAGGAAAAATATGAATCCACTCAAATAATTCATTTCAATTTCAAAATGACATATTTATTTGGAAGCTATTCATGTGTAAAAGAGTCATATTTAAAGTTTGGACAAAACAAGCTGACAAAACGTGTTTCATTGAAGAGAGAAGCCTTGTGGTCCTCTGACTTTTTGTGTTCCTGCTGGGAGCAGGCACTGGTAAGCTCCTAATATCTACACAGCCAACTTCTCTCCCTGTGGTCCCAAGTGTGAGTAGAGCTATGGCCAGCTTGAGGAATTATGGATCCTAAATTTATTGTTGGCCATTAGTGAAATCTTTATCCAAAGATGCGTGTATGCCATTTAAATTCCAAGGATTTCAAGGTAAAGAATAATCTTTATGAGAATCTACAAATGGGTATCTTAACATGTTTGATCTGTTTAAATATCTGTGATAGGGTCAATAATTAAGAAACTAGTTGTTATGGCTTGAACTGTGCTCCCCAAAACGATATGTTGTAGTCCTAACCCCCACACCTAGAAATGTGACCATATTGGGAAATAAGGTCTCTGCTGATGTAATCATGTTAAGAGGAGGTCATGCTAGATTAGTGTGGGCCCTAATCCAATATCGCTGCTGTCTTCCTAGGAAGAAGAGGAGACAAAGAGAACACATAGGGAGAAGCCCATGGGACAGTGGAGGCAGGAATTAAAATGATGTGTCTATGGGCCAAAGAATGCCAAGGATTTCTGGCAATCATCAGAAACTAGCAGAAGGCAAGGAAGGACCCACCCCTAAACTTCAGAAAGAGCAAGGCTCTGCCGACACCTTGACTGGAGACTTCTACCCTCTAGAAATGTGAGACAATACCGACATGTTGTTTTAAGCCACCTAGTTTGTGATACTTATTATAACGGTCCTATGAAACTAAAACATAAGTTAAACTATTTTGTAACAAATATGATAGAGAAAACTTACTTTCTTATTTGGTGACACTGATATAAGCCACACTTACCACTTAAATATGGCAATGCAAGCTATATTCTGACCTAAGCTTATGTAGTTACCTTAAACTGCAAAGAGTGAGTGCCAGAGACAAATTGTCAACATTCTGAGGAGGGGCTTGAAAAAGAAAAAGAAAAAAACAGAACAACAAACTAATACACCATGAGGACATAAACAGTGGAATTCAGATGTAGCCCTAATGAAGAAATTGCTTTTAAGCATGTTGGGTGATTGATTAATTATCAACACAGTTCCCTCATTCGATCGCCATTAGTGAAAACCAGAAGTAAATTAATATTTATGAAGCTTATCTCAAAATTAGATAACTGTTTTATCTTTTGGCCACAAATGTGTTGCCTAATCACATGTCAATGTAAGAAAGCCAGCCAACAAAATTTCATCGTCTCTATGTCATCTTTCTTTACAAGTAGCCTTTTCCAAATCCACAGTGTTTAACAGAGCTAGGCAAGAGATACTTTCATCTACCATCTCTCAATAAGGAACTTGATATTAAAAAAATTTTTTTGCCTCTCTTCTTTAGGGTGTTTCCCTATTATAGGCATGGCCAAATGCTTCAAATCAAGGCAGGAAGACAGCAAGCCAGAAAAATTCAGCCTTCACCATGAGAAGGAGCTCAGAGGCTATGTGGTGAACCATGTTCACGTATGAATTATGATATGGACAGCTGGTAGAGACAGTAACCATGCAGGGGAGGGTAGCTGGATTCTCACTTCCGGTGGGACGGTGTTTCGGGCTGAGAGCACCAGGTGTGATGGGACCCTTCCATCTATGACCCCACTTACGCCTTCATTTCAGGCAGCCGCTCAGAGCACAAAGGGAGGTTCCACATGGGGACCCGGAGGCACTCCTGGTGGGAGAACCACATCCGTGGGTTGTGAACATCCACTGCATGCGCTGACCAATTCCCACAGACACAAAGGCCGTTCCTCACAAGTCGCCTTCACAGCGAGGCTCTCCCTGGTCCCCGGCAGAAAATAGAAACTCCCTGCTGGAGGTTTCAACACCCTTTCTCTGCCTCGCCCTGCCTTCTCTACAGACATCTACACATTACAAATTTTACTTATGAGGTTTACTGTCTTTCCCCCAGTACAATGTAAATTCCAACAGGGACTTTTTACTCTGTCGATCCCTCAATTAGTACTTGTTGAATAAAGGAACTGAGGAGGAAAAGACCTGGGCTTGATTTTATCATTAAGTATAAGAAGCTCGGTGAATTTAACTAACCACAGGTTCTCACTAGTGTTGTAATCTGAATGGGTAGAGTTCTCACTTAGTTTATACATTTCCAAGGCCTGATGGGGCGTTTAGTGAGTAAGCAGGAGAAAGCTGACCTCTGCTGATGGGTGATTGCTTCTCTAGGCCACCCAATCAAGCATCTGTCATCGGCTGTACACTATAAGCATTTTATCATTTTTGAGAATTGATTACCTCCAACTGCCAAAGCTAGTTTAATTACTTTTGAAGCATTTACTAGAGTTTAATATCTATGGGCTTCATAAATCAACCAGAGGAGGATTAGGTGCCTCCAGAGCCCTTAAACTAACACAATAAATTGCTCAAACAGAATAATAAAGCCCAGATTAAATGATTCTTACTAAAAGCTTCAAACACAGCAGCCTAAGAAGATGCACAGCACCAGAAATAGGTGTTTGAAGAAGCCCCAAGAGCTGGATTAGTGCCTAAGGGGGATTGAACTGCAAATTCTAATCTGGCCTATTAACAAAGTGCTGTTAACTGATCGATGGTCACTTGGCCAGGCAACATTGGGCAGGCTCATTTAGGAAACCTCGGTATGGTAAACTGCCGTGGTCAGAGGCAGATGGAGGGCTACATATGTCCTCCACCGTGATGTGAACGCAACTGAGGTGTTACAACCAAAGCAATCCTGCCTCCAAATTCTGCCACAAGCACCTCTGTGTTAGTAGCCAGCAGGCATCAAAAGTCCTCAGTGAGCACTTGGCACGAAAGGTTCACCCTAAGGCTTATACTCCTATATATGGTGATGCTCTGACTGCCGCTGAGCCAACTTTCACCCAGGGAAAGAACTTGCAGAAGGGATTCAGACGAACCCAAAGATCTCCAGACTTCAAAGGCTGCATTAAAGATATCAGGTTTTGGGGCTTGCCTTCCATTGTCTAATGGAAGGACAATGGTATTCATAAAGTTCTTTGTTGTGAAAAATTATTTCTTACATGTTTTATGCTAACTAATTAGCCCTTTGAACATATTTGGTTAACTATAACAATATAACAAGTATATAAGTAGTCCCCTCTGTAGTGTTGATTCCTAATAAAGACATTTTAAATGATAAAAATGTTTCTTCCAGAGTGAGGTTTCAAGCCCATTACATTGCACACATATGTGATACATTCATATTTATAATGGCAAGAATAGAGTCCAAGAAATTTAATGCATGAAATATTCAGTTGCATTACTATGAGGGAAACACATTGGCTGAAATGAGCCCAGTGGCTGGTGACTGGGAGTCCTGGGGTTTGGCTTCTTGGTCCAACTTTGCCTTGTTCTCCACAGTGCTTGGTATTATCTGGTAGTAGCTCTCTGCCTTAAATGGCGATGATTCCTAATTATAGGATGATTCTGGGTCCTGTGAACCTCCAGACAGGAATCTACGATCAGGTGGCATTCATTTGCTTAGCTCCCTTTGTTTTACCTTGTCCTAGTCTGCAGAAGTTCAAGATCAGGTCTGAACAGGAAAAGGAAGGTAATCATCAACTATGAATTCACATTATCATAGGATGCATTACTGCAGAATTTTGCTCTACTGCAAAACCTGTATAAAATTCCAGAAAGCTTAACGTTAGCAACCTGCAGATGCTAAGCCTTTGTGTTTTGTTGTTAACTCATTGACCAATATGCTGGGTGGGTATTGAAAAGGTCAGTGAATAAGCACCACATCCAGATTCTTGGTCTGTCAGGCGGTCGAAAGGTAATGGTGGGAGACAGAGTTTATCTATTAAGTTTTAGAAGCACAGCTGAATAATAAAAAATATATTTTCATTATGTGGTTCAATAATTATATACAGCATAAAGCCTGATAATCATTCAGATGACTTCTAGGATAGTCCTAATGGCCTACTCCAAGGGTCACTTTGTAGAGACTTTTTACCAAGTTTAATGTGACTTTTCTACTCTAAATATCCTCCAACGATCTGAGCCACCCGGCCAGGGCCTTAATGAATTTTTTTAACCAACTAACCTATTTTAATGAAATTAGAAGAGATAAACAAAAGGCAACAATGATGGGATGCATTTTAAGAACACTTAGAATAGTTTTGATATCTACTTGTACAGTTCATTTCTGACAGTAAGGGCTATTAATTGTAAAAAGATAATATAATTTACTCAACTTAAAGGATTATAATGTGCAAAAATTCATTAACCATGATAAAGCATTTTATCCACATGTGGCATTCACTAAAAGACCAGATCATTGGGACAGATATTTTAGAAAGCAAAGTTTTCTTTTGCAGAAAATTAGTGAATGAGACTTTGAGAAGAAGATATATTAAATTGATATGTAAAAACAATTCAAATAGTAATTTACCTAAAGAGAAAAAAAGAGTGCTATTTGGGTAATACTGATACATTTTAGATCCTAGCTATTTCGATTACTTTAATAACACTTTGAAAATGTAGTATTAACCACCCTTCCTTTTACGCTTGATCAGACCAGGGGTGGGGCTTAATGGGTTTCTTGTTTGGTTGTGGAAATTATACCAACCGCATCTCAAGGTTGATATTCACATCGTCTTTTGCTGTGGCTCAGAGGCTCACATGCTGGGATTTCACTTTTGAAGGAGTGAGAAGTGTCCTCCCAGGGACACATTACCCCCCTGCATCCTTCACAGAGCTTTTCTTTCTCTTCCTTAAGAAGTATTTTTTTCTTAGACATCCCATGGCAGGGACTGAAGTGACAGTCCTATTACGGAGACTTAGAGGAAAGAGGCCATGAGAGAATTTTTGCTGCATCAATATAACCAGTTGGCTTGAACAGATTTGACCTGTCAGTGAGCATTGCTTCAACTTTGTCCATTCTTTAGAAGGTAACTGAAGGAGACATCAGAATCTGCAGGAGTTAACAAGCCTTGAATTAAACCTGGATACATATCCTGTTTTCTGCCTTTCTGATTCTGGACCAGTGAACCAGAAGTGAGTCACCTCTTTTAATGTACGAGACACAAGAAGATGGAGGAATGTTTTAAGGGCCTTTGAGAAATAAATATGAATGTCGTAGATGACTCTTAGGCTTTTAAATGTTTCTAACAAATTAATTTAGTTGGTGGTAACTTAATGCAAATGAATGATGGGGCTGATGGTGCAAGAGTCAACAGAAGAGAGCAGTGTGTTAGTTCAAGAGAGGAAGGCAGTTCTTTGCCTATCTCCTTGTCAGCATTTTCAGTTGAAGAAATTGTTTGTCTTCATTGTTCACAGTGAGGACTGATCTTCTGTTACATATCACACTGTTAAAAATCACTGGCAGAATTAATGTAAGAGTATAAGCAGTTCTTTGTGGGTGTATTTTCAATGAAAATGCACGTCTAAACCATTATTTTAAAAATTGCTACTTGCATTATGCATCAATTTATATATAACCAAGTCAGTCTTCATGGTAACACTCCCAGCTTTAGCTACCTTCTCTTTAGATAGAATATCCAATTGGAAATTTATGTATCAAAAATGTTTTGAAGAAAAACATATAATTATAAAATATAACATGTAGATACACAGATATCACATAATTATTCTCAGGTCTTCAAGTATTTTCAGTCTGTTGGAGTAGAAAGATACCAATAGTATTAATTGGCCACACTTTAAAGATGATTGATACTATTATTTATTGTACTGACATTAAATATAAAACTCCATATATACCATGTTACCTGAACTGTAGCATACAGTATATATGGATGTATATATAATCATACACCTATGATGTATAGGTAATTATAGCAGGGTGCTGTATTCAAAGAAACACTCTACATGCCAGATAAATATTTCCAATCAAGTAATGTTTTGAATATTTATGAACTATAAAACCAATGTTACATTTTCCTACAAATTTCAGGCCTTTGAAATAAAAGTTAGTAAATATTAAAGTACTCTTAGATCTATTTTAGGCTATTTACAATACTAGTAAAATATATTTTGAGTAGTAATTGTATTTTGGGCTATAAGCAATTGTTGGTTTTTGTGTTGAAGAGTAAAATGTATCTGAGTAAAACTACACTGTGTTTCAGAAAAACATCTGTATATTGACATGTAATGTTTTGTTTCCCAATATACTAAATAAAATTTGGGGGATACAAAAGCCTGGATTTTCCTTTCTATTAATATTTATAGGGATACTCAAACCAGTAGAGTATACTGGATGGCCATTTGCTCCCAAATTTTGATGTCAGAGATAATTAATTTTACTTAATTATCTATCAGTACTCTCTGCATAGTTACTAGGTTGGCTAAAAAGTTTATTTATTTATTTTCCATAAGATGGCTCGAGTATCACTTAGTTGTCTTTTTATATTTAAGATATTATTTATTTATTTTTAGAGACAGGGGAAGGGAGAGAGAAAGAGAGGGAGAGAAATATCAATGTGTGGTTGCCTCTTGTGCACCCCACACTGGGGACAAGGCCCGCAACCTAGGCATGTGCCCTGACTGGGAAATGAACTGGTGACCCTTTGCTTCCCAGACCGGTGCTCAACTCACTGTGCCACATCAGCCAGGGCATTTGTCTTTAACTTCATTTGAAACAATTTTGTTAGGTTGTACTGTGACAGCTGTGATATCAGAATGCATTAAAAAAAACTTAGCAAATTGGTGAATTTTTGTGTAGCCATTTTAATATTGAAGACGGAAGAAAATACACAACATTTTGATATATTATGCTTTATTATTTCAAAAAAGGTAAAAATGCAACTGAAACACACAAAAAAGATTTTTACAGTGTATGGAGAATGTGCTGTAACCGATTGAATCTGTCAAAAGTGGTTTGCAAAATTTGTGCTGGAGATTTCTCACTGGATGATGCTCCGTGGTTGGGTAGGCCAATGGAAGTTGATAGCAATCAACTTGAGACGTTAATTGAGAACAATCAACATTCTTTCATGTGAGAAAGATAGCCAACATACTCAAAATATCCAAATTAATGAAGTTATTGGTGAAAGTGAAAAATGTGTCTTTTATTTTATGGAAAAAAACTAAACAGACTTTTTGGACAACCCAATACATCTTCAAAAAAATGTAAGTTTTAACATCCATTAAGTATGTTGGTACCAACATAATACAATAGCAATAGTACTAGAAAATAGCCTTGGGTAGCACCTCTACGTAAATAAAAACTTTGGTATATGGACCATCCTTCGAAGCAGACACGAAAAAAAATCATAGCTCAACTGCTGAACAAAATGAACCTCTCTGATAAGTTTAGAATATTTACTAACACTCTGAAATAGTCAAAGGCAATAATTTTTAAAACATTGCCCTCAGAATTAGATACTACTTTCCCTCCTTCTGGCACAAAAACTATACCTGTGAATTTTTTTTTCAAAATTAAAAAAAAATATCTTTTGATATAAATTTCTTGATTTTGGTTAGAAATACGTGGGACAATAGCTGGCAGTGCTAAACCAAGAGCAGATGGAAAATAAGGACCTGGAGCTTGGTTACCAACAAATTAAGAGGTGGCCACAGTTGAGCAAGAAGTGCAAAATATTATCATTTCTAATTCTCTGAGGTATATTTTCATCTTGAAGTTTGACTTTCTCAATCATATTTACCTTCCGTAATTGATTCAGTGCAATAGTTAAGAGTCAGAATACAGCTAGTCTTACAATAATTAAAACCAATTCCACACACAACTCAGGGCTGGATGACTGACATGTTATTTTTATGTTTCCTACAGTGAAAATGCCTCCTTGCTGAGAATGTATTACTGCAGTACTTTTGATACCATTATTGAAATATTAACCTCCTATAATTAAAAAGTCCTTTTAGAAAAGCTCTCATACGGAATTTATTTCCTCTACTAAAAAAATAATAGAAATTTAATTTTAGATATAGGACTGTGCTGGCTAATTTAAAAACCAGTTAATTTCCATCTATAGCAAGTCCTAGATTTTCTAAATCTATCATACAATTTTTTATTAGACTTTATTTGATGTCTATAATAAATTGCCTTGGTATGTTATCATTTAATTAACTCATAATAAGTACACTCTGTATCACATTGTTCTTTCAAAGCCAGAGAACCATAAAGCTTGCTGAGTTTGTATACATATGTTTTCTCAAGATTCTAGGATCATTTAAATAACATTCACAACCCTGTCAGCCATTATGTTTTTATATAAAAAAATGCAACATCAAGTTTAAACAAACTTATTAAAACATAGATAGTAAAGAAGCCAAATATATCAGATTGCTCTCAAGTCATACTATTTGCTTTCCCTCATTTTCATCATATCTTAGTTTACCAAAAGTATGTCACCCTTATCTTCAAACAAATGCCTTTGTCAATGTGTGTGCCAGAACCCAACTAAAATTTACATACAGCTGCAGGCAGACGCTGTCTTCAAAAGCTATGCAGCATGCCGACTACTTAACTCTTTGTCTAGCTTGAGCCCCCACCTCCACCTGAGTCCTGCCCCAGGTGACAGGCAGTGTCCTTTACGAGGACTCCATGGGATGGGGATAGGGCTCATGCTTTTAGCCCTGGTAACATACAGAGTTTCAAACCTTTCTTTCACACGCTGAGGCTTGTCTTGAACTAATTTGAACTAAGCTGCATAGATCAACAATAATCCAACATCAGTGCTAAATCAGGATGCAGAACATAACACTGAACATCCATTAAGCACTTTAGTACCAGCATAACACAATACTAATAGTGCTAAAATATGTCCTTGAGCTTCACTTCTAAGGAAATCAAAACCCTTATACATGAGCCATCTTTAGGAGGAAAAAAAAAAGCATCTATTTCTTTCAGGAGCAGGAAAAAAAAAACATAGCACAAGCAGTGAACAAAATGAGCCTCTTTGATAAATTTGAAGAGCTTACTAATATTCTGAAATATCCAGAGGAAATAAATCATTTTTAAAACAATGCCCTCAAAATTAGATAGCACTTTGCCTCTTTCTGACTATATCTGACATGTAAACTGCGCCTGAGACGTTTTTCTCAGAACTTTAGAAATGGCCTCTTGATACAAACGGAAAGGCTTTTTATTAAAAAAGCATCTGCGTATGGTAGATCACTAAAACTCAGAATTATAAAAAAAATTCATATGACAAAACAGGAAATGTACCTTCAACGATTATACTTTCGTCTCGCCCAAAGCAGCTATCCCAGAGAATCCCGAGTTACCTTATCTCAAGGAGGGGTCGGCATACTATGGCCAGTATTTCAGCTGCAACAGCAGAGCTGGGTGGTTGTGGCAGAGACTCTAAGACCCACAGAGTCTAAATATTTTCTATCAGCCCTTTACAGAAGAAGTGAGTCAGTCCCTGATCTAAAGGATTCAGAGCTAGGCAAGATTTCTGACTTTTATAAGAAAACGCTTCGAAACTAAATACCTGTGGGAATTAATACGTGCTATATAGAAATAGCATGACGGACAGCCAGAAGGCATGATTCGGCCACATTTAAGTGCTATGACTGATCTAACTGAGGACCAAAGTCTGCACGGCGCCCTCACGATGTATGAGGATTGACGTTCAGAGCGTGGTGCCTACAGCAATGTAAGTGGGCAGGAGGCACCATATCGTGACTACTGAGCAACGTCTGTGTTAACTGCACAGGCAAATAGGGTGTAGTGGCTAAAACTTTGGTTCTAGAACTAGATGGTCCAAATTCCATCTCCCCCGTTTCTTAGCTGTATATATTAGGCAAATTTGTCGATCTTCTGAGCCTTAGTTTCCTCATTTATGAAATGAAGGTACTGAAAACAATGGGACCTTCCTTACCAGGTTGTTTCAAGGATTAAATACAGATGTGTGAAGTGCTTAACAATAGTGCTTGGCATGTAACAAGTGCAGAGTGGGGCTCTGAATTATCACAAATTCAGAATTCTAAAAAGTTAAGTGGTAGAAATAATTTTAGATTTCATCTAGTCCAGGGGTGTCAAACCCATTTTCACTGGGGGGCCACATCAGCCTCGAGGTTGCCTTCAAAGGGCCGAATGTAATTTTAGGACTGTATAAATGTTCCTACTCCTTAACAGCTAAGCAAGAGCTCGGCTGCTGCTGGGTAGGAACGAGGTGCCAGGCCGGATAAAACAAGGCGGAGGGCCGGATTCGGCCTGAGGGCCTTGTGTTTGCCACCTGTGCTCCAGTCCATCCCCTTCGCTCTCTAGATGAAGACACAGTGGCCGGTGATTGGCTGGGCTCATAGCCTAGGGCTGTAGGTTTCTGTGGGTAAACACTCTTCAACCTAAGACACTCCTTCCTGGATTTTCTTATTCCCATCTAGGTCCATCTGTGGTGGGATTTCATCAAGTGCGTTTTCTATTTAGAAACACATTTTTAGACATCGACACTTATCTTATGGGAAAATAGAATAATTTTATAGAGAAAAGGGAATAGTAGGTATTAAAGGGATCAAGCGAAAAACTTGCCTGCCTTCCTAGACCGTATGGAGATACCGTGAAAACTGAAGGTGCCATATTCCTCCTGGGTTGGTCAAAAGGCTGAAGACTCTAAGGTCCAGGTTAGTCTTTTTGATCTCATATTTTTCTTGCATAAAGGAGGATTTTAGGATTGATCTCTTGTATTTAGGAGTCTATTTTAGCCACCAATTGTTGAACCAACATCAATAATCTATTTTACTTAGATAATAATAGGGAGGTTGTTTTAAAAAATTTTTTTGATAGGAAACTCTTTTCACTGCCTGCTTTAAAGTCTTGTAACAGAGCCCTCGATGGGAGGCTTGGTTGGAACATCATCCCGAGGACCAAAAAGTTGTGGATTCAGTTCCCAGTCAGGGCACACACCTAGGTTGCAGGTTCCTAGTAGGTCCCAGTAGGGGTGCATACAGTAGGCAACTGATCAATGTTTTTCTCTCTCTCTCCCTCCCTCCCCCTCCCTTTTCCTCTCCATCCATCTCCCTTCCTCTCTCTAAGATCAATGAACATACCCTCAGGTGAGGATTAAGAAAATTAAAGTCTTGTTCTGAGTAATGATGTGTGTGCTGCGTTTCAAGCAGAAGCATTTTCTGCTCAGAGGTAACTGGTTCTTATGAAAGGAGAATATCTGCATTAGAAGGCTCTGAAGTTAGTCTTACCTGTAAGTTATACATAAACCTGTTTAACAAACAAGGAGGATTTTCCCTAAAGGAAGGAAGGGATGGCAGAAGGAAGGAAGGATGGATGAAGAGAAGAGAGAAGAGGCAGGCTGATCTTAGGGTTTAAACTTCGGTGAAGCCCTGGTGGGCAACCAGTGCCCAAGAACAAGCTTGTATTTGCATGGCTGTGTGTGGCTAGTTAAGAGAACTTGTTTTTTTTTAAAAGGAGTTCTTTAACCCCTTGATTCCCACCATAACTTATAATAGTAGTTTATTAACAACAGGAGTTTATAGCAAGAGTTCTTAACCTTTATTTTTTGTGCCATGAACCACTTTGTTCATCTGGCAATGCCCATTCTAATAATGTTTTTACTCTTTATTTTGAAGTTATTCTGGACACAGAGTTTCAAAGGTACCGTATTTTTCGGACTATAAGATGCACTTTTTGCCCCCAAATTTGGGAGGAAAATGGGGTGTGTGTCTTATAGTCCGAATGTAGCTTACCTGGCTTGCCATGGCAGTTGGGGGGGGGTTGCAGAAGGCGGTGGAGTGGGGTCACAGGAGGCAGGAGCAGGACCACATTTTTTGCTTCAAATTTTTTTTTCCCCATTTTCCTCCTCTAAAACCTAGGTGCGTCTTATGGTCTGGTGCATCACATAGTCCGAAAAATACGGTAGGTACAAGTAGGTCTGTGCACCCTTTGCCCCTCCTTCCCAGTATTAGCACCTACAAGACGGAAATTGGGATATAGACAGTTTATTCAGATTTTGTCAGTTATGAGTATTGTATGTATATTTCTATGACACTTGATCGAATGTGTAACCGCTATTACAATCAAGGTACAGAACTGTTCCATCACCTCAAGCCTCCCTTAGGCTAACCCTTGTAGCCACGTAGCCCCCAAATCCCTAGCTCTTGGAAACCACTCATCTGTTCTTCACTTCTATCATTTTTATTTGAAACTCTAAAAATGTCACACATTATTCTTGACATTATTGTTGACTTTTTCACTCAGCATAGTCTCCTGGAGGTCCACGCATGTTGTTGTATCAATAGTTTGCTTCTTTTTTATTGCTACGTCGTATCACACAGTATGAATGTACCACAGCTTGGCTGGCCATTCTCATACAGAAGGTCCCCCAGGTTGTTTCCAGCTTTTGGCTGCTGCAAATAAAGCTGCTGTGAATGTTTGGGCACAGGCCTTTGAGTGAACACGGGTTTTCATTTCTCTAAGATAAATGCCGAAAAGTGATGTTGCTCACTACATGTTTACTTTCAGGAGAAACTGCTGAACTGTTCTCCAGAGTGGCTGAACTATGTACATTCCTCCCGCAATGCACAAGTAATCCAGTTTTTCTTCATCCTTGCCTGAATTTGATTTTATCACTATTTTTTTAGTTATCCTGTGTAGTGATATCTCACTGTGGTTTTAATTTGCACCTCCCTGACAGCTAATGATACTGGGCATATTTGTCAGATGCTGATTTGCAAACTGTATACTCTCGTTTATACTCTTTGGAGAAATTTCCTGTTAGGTATCTCACCTGTTTTTAATTAAATCAGTTGTTTTGAGAGTTCTTTATATATTCTAGATACTAGTCCTTTGCAGACAAGAAATTTACAAATAATATTTTCTAGTCTATGGCTAGTTTTCATCATCTTAACAGTTATTTCACATAGTAAAATTTAAACATTTTGATAAGATCCAGTAATTTGGTTTATTTTGTAGATTATGCTTTTGTGTCAAGTTCTAAACTCTTCACCTAGCCCTAGGTGCTGAAGATTTCCTTTTTCATCCTTTTAATTATTACAGAGTTTTAGGTTTTACATTTAAGTGTGTCATCCATTTTGAATTTTTGTATAAGATGTAAAGTTTATGTCGTGGCTCTTTTTGTTAGCGATGGCTAAATAACTGTTCCAGTACTATTGTTAAAAACGCTATCAGAATAATGTTTTTGAAATCACAAAACATATACGATTAGAAATGAAACCAATTGAATCAAAAATTATCAAAATGTTTTAAAGACAAATATCTTGTGATATTTTAACAATACAATGATTATGTACCATCAATTCAAACAATGATGAACAGGAAACCTATTTCAACAACTACAATTTGATAAAACGTGGATGTGATTTGTATTGGTTTCAAAACCATAGGTACTGTTAATCCTAATTCTGCTTATTTGCTTACATTTTTAATCAGAATAAATTCTCAATTTCTGTCTAGTTGATATTGAAAATAAAGATGCATTTTCCCTGTCCACTGTCAGGGACTCCATGATGAGAACTCCTGATTCAGGAGGAATGGATTTACTCTGTATGGCTCTAGACGTGGTAAAGCTATATCAACTGGTAGATATTATAGGAAGCTGTATTTCAGCTTTGATCATAAGGGAGTATTAGAACAATCAGCAGAACATAAATACTCCTCCACTGCCTGGTAAAAAAATACATTTCCGTTCTGGAAATTTTTCCAGCAGTTTGGGGGAGTACTCACCGGGAACGCGACGGGGAGGGTCGTAGTGATAGTGGTTAAGACCCTTCTGTGAGCCAGGGCAGAAAGGGTGTTCAGCCCCTCTCGCTTCCCAATTTAGTCTAGAGACCCCAACCTCAGTCAGGCCAGTGGGTGAAGAACCACCAGAGGAGCCTAATACTGAGTCACCAGCCAAAGGGGTTTGAAAGTGGTCATTAATTTTTCCTCTGTATTTTCTAAAGCTTTCAATAGTTTGCTGACTGGTCAGTATCAGGGAATTCTGCCTTTTGCATTATTACATGTAAATTAATTTACTGAAAGAAGAAAGCACAAGCATTTAGTAGGACACGGTTGTTCCATTTTGACAGCATTTTAGTTATGAGTTCAGCAGTAATTACTGAAATAAATCATCAATAGGTGGTGGCAATATTGATTTTGTGTCAGCACCTGAGTAAACTATAACCCAGCCCCGGTCTGGAGCTGTGTTCATTGTCTTTTGGGCTTTATTTTTGAATTGCTGTCCAAAAAAAAAAGGCTTTAGCTTCCACAAGAAATTGCCCACTGGGCTGCTTTTCCCAGGAACCCCCACGGCCCAAATCGCCTCCCCCTCACCGGCTATCACACTGAGCAGTCTCCTCGGACCATTCTACCTCACTCTCTTAACTAGTGTGAAATGCTAATATGGGTGGCTGTGATTTTCCAACAAAGCCAAAGGAAAGTGTGATTACTGGTCACAGGGTTTCGTATTAGCACTCGCTTCTGCTAATTTAAAAATAGGTTGGACTGCAGGAAAACCAACTTCCTCCCTTAACATTAGTTTGTTCTGCTGTTCTTTGTTTAATAAATATCCTCTGGGTTCAAATTCATGTGACTAGGAGAAAGATACTTGAGTTCTCATGCTCTTAAATGCAAACTTGAAATCTAGCCTGATTTAATATTGCTGGAGACCACTTTGAACCTGATCTTAAAACAAAATAAAACAACTTCCATGGTTTCATTTATTTATTTTTTGCTGGCTGACTCAGATAGAAAATCTTTGATGTTCTGAGCTTCCTAAAGGTGAGTCAGGTAACTTTGAATGGCAGGGCAGCGAATCAGAATAATCTGACCTTAAATAAACTCAGATTAAATAGTTTTCATCTCATACTGAGAAACAAAAGGCACTTAACGAAGCAGAACATATAAGCCAAAGCTTCTACATTTGCAGAATCACAAATCTCTGTCTCATTTAGCTGTCTTTTAAATTTTGATGAGGACTAGCTATGAGCATATCCTAGAAAAATAACTCTTCTTATTCCTCTTTAATTGTGATATTTTTGAAACAGTTTTTTGGCTTTTCTAGCTCAAAATCCAGACTCCTTTCCAATTTTCAACTATGGTGTTGCCTCCATGGACACATATGTATAAACAAAGCTCTCCTTCACAGCTCCAGGCTCTAGTCCTCAGTTGCTCATAAACCATGCATTCCTTCCATTTCACCCGGCACTTCCTTCTGCTCATCTCCCAGATTTTCAGAGCATCAAAGAAACTTAGAATAAATCTTAAAAATGATCTCATTTTGATATTTGTATAACTGTGTTTTACAAAACTATTATTGCCTCATTTAAGAGATATGTCATCTGTATTTTACCAATATGGAATCTGAGTTTCAAGGAATTAACATTACATGCCCAAGAACACACACTTCTTAAAGAGCATGGATAAGATTTCTTAAACTCTTTTCTTCTTCCCATTGAGTTCTCTGTCATGTGCCCTCCTTCCCCACTCTAATTGTCTATGGCAGGGTTCAGGAATACACATGGTTCTCATAGGTAAATCTCCATAAAATATATGGCTATGCATGTTTGGCTCCCTGCCCTTGCAACAGATGTTCTATGCAACTGCACCTAAAAGACTTGATATGTTTTACACTAGCACAGTGCCTTGCACATAGAATGAATCAATGAGTATGCATTAGAAATCTCTGACACGCCATCAAAACACTTCCATGCCTTCTCTAGGGGGTGTCAGGCTAATGTAAATGTGAGCGGAAAACTCAGCAAATGTCAACAGGCTATAAATAATCACTTGGTCTATCAGTGCAGGGAATTTACATATACAGAGTTCCTTTGGTGAATGCTAAACTTCCTAAGGAAAAGGAGCACCTATTTAGAAAAATTAAATATCAGAACAAATACGGTGAACATGTGTGGGCTTTGCATCCAAGGCCTGGTTTCCAGTCTTAGCTTGGCCCAAACCTCAACCTCTGAGCTCCAGTTTCCTCATATTATAACAGGCTTAACAACAGCTCCCTCCCATGGTTATTGTGGGATTCAGTGAGATAAGGTCTGCAAAATGCCCTTTGACATGCAATAGGCACTGGATCCATGCTCCTTTTTCCTTTTTTCTCATAAATCATGAGGGTCGCATTCAAGTTTGACTTTAAGAATTGACTAACGATTGAATTGATCCAGATATCACATTCTCTATATGCATATTACAAATTTGGAAACTTAAGAAAATGCTACGTCAAAAAATTATTTTGGGACACAGATGCCACTTAAACTCTAATCTGGGCAGAAATGGGAGTCTTAAACTGGGATCTTTTTGACGTATATATATTCCTCCACCTAGAACCTCAGTTAGGTCTCAAGACAATGAAAACAACAGTCAGGCACGGTCACTCCTATCACTTCTATCACGGTTGCAAGAATTGCAGGTGGTGTCTCAGAGGTTGCAACATTTGAGTTACTTTAGAATTTTAATTAGACTTTTTCTATCTGCATAAAAATGTTGGAGGTGAATATGTGATTTATTCCAGGGTGGCTTTGTCTGTGACCTTGAAATGCTCAATGGTTGCCCTGGCCTTGCATGTGCTTTAGGCCTCTTTCTGTTGCCCCATTTGTCTATACTAGACTCTACTTCGACACAACCCCTATTGGTATGGGAAGAGCTGCTGCTTGCTTTCCTTACCCACATCAAGTGATTACGGTTTACAAGTCCTAGTTTCATAAGGTTTACTCTTCAGCTCTGTCCATAGATAAATCTCATCTACCTGTCATCTATCCCTGGGATATGGCAACTCAGAGAGATAACACACATCCAGGGTTGGAGAGGTGTCCCTCTTACAGAGTCAGACTAAGTGAAGTAACTCAGGAAAATAGCATCATGAAAAAAGAAGTTGAGAGGTGACAGCTATTGCTTAATGCTGATACTTGAAACAATAACAGAAGGAGGCTATTCTTAGTGCCTACTAAGTCTTAGGCAATATCCATGCTTCTAATTACATTCTTACAATGCCAGGAGACAGGTAGTACCCCCCCACCCCAACACACACACTCCACCCCCATCATTTTAGAGATGGGAGAGCTTGGCCCAGAAATTTTGAACACAAATGTCTTCTTGATTCTAAGATCCATGTCCTTAGATCTTAACCACGTTATGGTCTGACACCAGATTCTTACTCAGTCTCCAACTCTTCATTCCATATTTAAAAAATATATTTTATTGATTATATTATTACAGTTGTCTCAATTTTTCCTTCTTTGCCCCCCTTTACCTGGTATCTCCACCACCCCCCATGATCTATGGGTCATGCATGTAAGTTCTTAGGCTTCTCCCTTTCCCATACTATTTTTAACATCCCCCTGTCTATTTTGTACCTACCAATTATGCTTCTATTTTCTGGTATTTGTTGTAACACTTCAATGGCCAATTCATATGTTTTTCCTTAACAGTTCTGTAGCTTTGAGGCTTTCCTGTTCCAAAATTGTCAAAGCATACTAGTTGAGGACTTCTAGGCATTCAGATTTCTCCTCCAAAATCCTCTGTACATGAACACCCTAAATTCCTTTCAGTCTGTTGAGTGAAGCAAGCACCATCTATGCATGCTTCCCTAACACCGCACTTATTTTGATAATAATACCCTACACTAAAAGTGGACAGACTACTGTGCTTTGAGAATCTTGAGGACAGTTACTAGGAGGAAGGAAAGTAAGGAAGAAAGAAGACTGAGCTCACTGAGAAGGCATGGGAGCTCTGTCTCTTTTATCCAGCCTCTGATATTCTAAGTTCCCCTGCCCCGTTCTTTAATGACTTAATTGACCCCTTATGTGAGTAGAATATTTTAGTTCTTGGTATGGTCTATTAGTTGAGGTCTTTTCAAATGCATTCAAAAGCAAACTCTGGCTCTGGCTGGTGTAGCTCAGTGGTTGAGCTCGGGCTGTGAACCAAAGGGTTGCTGGTTCGATTCCTAGTCAGGGCACATGCCTGGGTTGCAGGCCAGGTCCCCAGTGGGGGCCACATGAGAGGCAACCACACATTGATGTTTCTTTCCCTCTCTTTCTCCTTCCCTTCCCCTCTCTGAAAATAAATAAAATCTTAAAAAAAGAGAAAGAATATGTCTGTCCTAAATTTGCTAACATTGTAAAACTGAGTAAGTAAGTACCTTACCCTTAAAAAAAAAAAAAAAAGCAAACTCTGCTCAAAAGGTTAAACTCATAAAACAGGAAGGCTCAGGGTTAGGAGTAACTCTGAGTCAACCACTCGATGGTGTTGCCAAGAACCCAGTTCATTTCTATTTCTCCCCTCTGTTTTCTGCAGAGCCAGACTCATCCTAATTCTGGCTGCCATCACGGAGGCAAAGGTGGCTGTTGCAGTTCATCCGAAGAAAGTGAGTATCATCCTAAGTGAATTAAGTCATATGGAGAAGGACAAAAACCACATGGTTTCACTCATATGTTAGATACAAAACAGAAAGCAACTAATGAACAAACAGGAAACTCAGACACAGACAACAGTGTGGTGGCTACAAGAAGGGAAGGAGGGTGGAGGGAGGATGAAGAGGGTGAAGGGGGTTAAATGTATGGTGACGATAGCAGACTAGACTTGGAATGGTGAGTGCACATGCCATACACAAATGACGGATTATTGAAGTGTACACTTAAACTTACATCAGCTTATTAACCAACATGAATGCCCCGTACATTTAATTTAAAAAGGCTAAATTTGGTAGAAAGACTGTTTACACAGGAAATGAAAAAGCTGAAAGCCAAACATGGACAATAATGCAACCTGCAGATGAGTATAGTGGGAGGTTGCTGCTACCTTTAGGAGAGAGGGCCGGAGGGCAATGTGGGGTAACAGGGAACAGAGGCCTTGGGTACCCAGCCAAATTGGGGCCATTAAAAACTTATTCAGAAGGAACTTGGACCAAGGAGAAGATACAGCTCCCTCATGCTGGGACACTGCCCATGTCGTCTGGAGTAGAGATGAGCTAAAGAAAAATGTCCCTTGATTATGTGAATGAAATAGTAACTGAGAAAGCAGAGGACCCCGCAGAGAGGCGGGATCTCACCACGGGGAGCATGAAACCCGAGCCAGAACCCTGACAGCCCAGACAACCCAATAATGAGACAGTGGTCAGAACACCTCAGTCATTACACACTTCTATGCTCTCCCTGCCTTCCCGTAGGCTGACTTTTCATTCCCGTGTCAAAGTATGAGAACATCTATGATACAGATTCAGTTACGTATTTAAGGAGTCAGTTTAGGTGAAGGTTCCATGTCAGAGTTTTCCACTATTCAAACCAACGACGCCATTTCTCATTTAGAGCAAAATCTCAGATCTCCAAAATAGCTCGTCTAGTGTGGCGAGAGAGCACAGTGTTTAAATACAGCTGGAATATTAAGCATAATCCAAAAAGCCCAATTGTATCATCTAATTCTGGCCATATTTCATAAAAATGGATACCACAAATACAGTGGGGAGAATGGACTGGAGCAACAGCAGATGATGC
Organism: Desmodus rotundus; assembly: GCF_022682495.2. Taxonomy (NCBI): domain Eukaryota; kingdom Metazoa; phylum Chordata; class Mammalia; order Chiroptera; family Phyllostomidae; genus Desmodus; species Desmodus rotundus. The sequence continues at coordinate 89,944,581 of NC_071397.1, read as the reverse complement.
AATGTCTATAAAACAACCCGAGGGAATACAAATGAGTTCACATATCAGTGTCCGAACCCCAACAATGTAACAGCTGTGTGCCTTCTCATCCTTGTCCCCGCCTAATCACTCCAGCCCCTTCTTTATTTCTCATCACTCTGGTGGTTTTGAGCCTCATCCCAGAGATTAGTCTATTTCAACAGCTTCTTTCAAATGACGGTGCTTGCTCTAACATCTTCAGAGAAGATTAATGCTGCTTCAAAAAACAATAACACTGCTTTTGGGGGTGATTGTAACTACCTAATAATAGATCAGCCATATGACTGACTACACACCCAAGTCTCCTCTCATGTCAGTCAAACAAAGAGAAATAAAGAAACAGCCTTTTCAATGTGTATTTCATATGCTATAACTCATATGAAATGAAACTCCCTTTTATTCATCTCTTTTAGTAGCATGCATTTTTAAGTTGTCTGCTCCTTCCGTGGTTTATAAATTATTTTAAACTCTTACACTACTGCCCCAAAATACAAATGTATGTGTTAATATTGCAGACGAGGACTCTGCTGCTGATAATATGGGAAATTTAACTAGCTTATAAATGTTAACATGTAAAAGCAAAGGAAGTCCTGCTATTCATCTTCTCTGCAATATTCAGACATTCATGAAATTGAAAGTTAATGTACCAGGGACTTTCATTATCTGACCCATTCCATCCTATCTATTAGATTCTCAAAGCACTGGAGACAGGGGACCAATATGTCACCAACACAGGACTGGAAAGGTCACAAAAACGAAGCATCAATAAAGCACTACTTCTGAATTAAATTTCACAGGGCTCAGCAGAAAATAGGTTCCATAGACTAAGAGTATTTGTAAGAATGGAACTGATAGCTAGACATAACTTGAAGAAAATAGAAAAGTATCTCTTGATGTTAAAAAACCCAAACTGTTAAAGCTACATACACATGTATAGAAAAATATTATTGCATATGCCTAATGTGGAAGAAAAAAGAACTCTGTGTTGGAGCCACAACAAAGTTTGCAGTCACAGAACTCACTAGCAAGGGATACAGTCCTACTGTTCTTTCTTTCCTTAAGCATTTAGCAGAATACTATCCAGGACTTCAAAGTGGTTTTCAATACCTTTCCATAACTCACAGTCTAATTAATGCATACACCTGCGCGTTGATGGTAGTCTTCACTATTTCTACTGTCCGAAATATATAATCTCAATGAATTTAACAGAAATTAATCCACCAAAATCCATAGCTTCTTTTAGCTCTCCTCATTCTGAACAATTCTAAGTATTTGATTATTAAACAAGTATATTTTTGAGATTTGCTTTCAGTACTGTAAATTGTAATTGTAACTGGGTGCCAGGAAGACGAAGAGATAAGCACTAAATGGGGCTTTCCTTTAAATTAGCTGTAGATACTGGAAGACGAGTAAAAGGATAAAAGCAACACAGCCTAGGCTGCATGGCTGATGAGTCATGCAATTAAAGTTACAGGAGGTCCTGAGAAGGAGTAACTGTCAAGTCCAGATGGGGTGAATAGTCAACCAGCGGGTCCCAGACGTTTGGATTGCAGTTTCAAAGGAACTGAAGGATTGGCATTAAATTGTTATTTTTTAAATTAAAAACAACAATCCTGCTATTTAAAGGCAGTATTACTTTATTTCTAAAAAGGACAGTTTAACAAGAAAAATTTGAGAGAACAAGTAAGAATAAAAATTATCAAATAATTTGAACTTAGTGACTAGCTCACTACATTATTATCTTTTTTTTTTTTAATTTGGGGGAAAGTTCTTATGCAGACTGGATGTGGAAGCCTTTGGTTAATTCTAAGTGCTAAGTGGACACAGCAATACAGAAGTGATACGAGACAGTCCTCCTGGCCATGGGAGTCAGGAGAAAGAAACAACATATATTGATATGATAAGTAAAGAGGTACAGAAAAGTATTCATTTTGCAGTAGACTAAACACAAAGTAATTGCAGTGGTCAGAGAACAGAGCGATCTTGGACCTGGAAGGCTTGTGATGTAGCTGGAAAGAAGAACGGAAGGGACATTTAAGTCGAAAGGAGGCTTGCAGTCGATGGAAGGCTGGAAAGAATGGAGATGAAGGGGGCCGGCCATCAGGAGACCAGGCAGATGGCAGGGGCGTTTTTAGGTTGTGGAATATTGGGGGAATTCTCCTAAATGCACTCATGTCAGTAAAATCAATCGGAGTTAAGTACACATAAAAAGATGAGGAAATTCACATCTTTTTTTATGGTTCTGTCAATAAAGGAGATAAATGTCAGTTTAGATAATAATGTAAGTAAAATTGAATATGAACACATACACTGTTGTCCTTAATACTTAAAAGAGAATTTGGTAGTTGTTACATTTTAATAAATATAACACTTTTAAGAAAGGGAGGAAAAAGTTAAAATAAAGTTCAATTTACTTTTATATTTTAATTATTTTATAAGTCCCCCAGGCATTAATCAACAATCATACCTTTTATTCCATGTAGTACATTTTTCTTCTCTCCTTGACATGACTTAGTTATTTTCTCTCTTCCTTGCTTTTTCTATCACATCACACAAGTTTAACTTAAAATATCCTAGTATTAGGACAGATTGGACAGTTGAAATGCTACTAAAATAAGAAAAAATATAACTTCTTGAAAAATAGTATAATATTGTTTCTTGTAGATTTTTAATAAAATTGTGGTTCTTTAAAATAAAGGGAGAAGTAGCCAGACGTCCTACTAAAACAGAACGGTATTGCTCCAACAGCTCAAATATCACCGATTCCTTAAATGTCTTGGTACATGAAAAAATTTTTTTGGTTGAAAAATTTCAGTGTGTGCCTTCAATCACTGTTGTCGCTTCGTGGCCACCTTTCCTTTCTACATCATTTTTGATAAGTTAGCTGCTTACAAATACTCTGAACCCTCCACCAAATTTCCCCACAACCAGCCATGGAATGAAGACCTTCTAAGATGTTTAAAAAACAACTCTTTCTCCGTTTCCCTGAACACATGGCTGCCACGTTTCCAAAGCCTAAAGGTCTGTTTTAAATTCAAAGGGAATCCGCAGCTCTTGACAGAAAGAACCCCAGAGAGGGCTTGTCCAATTGACAACAGAGAATCCAATACGTCTTTTCATCTTAAGCTGTGAGATGTTATGTTGGGTGGAACAGAGGAGCAAAGGGAATGCTGATAGCTCGAGCAGGCTTGGAGTGAAAAGTCTCGTTTTTGCCCCTCACCGTGCACGTATACTCAAATTCACCAGTAAAGCCTTAAAGTTAATAGGTGAAGTCATTGCACAAACGGGGACCAGGAGTTAGAGTTTGACCATCCGACCCACCTTTTCGTCAGATGTGGAGGATTTGATATATTTATTCCAGACTGAATCGTTTGTTTTTAAGCTTAAAAAGTTTATATTCAACTTTGATTTCTTTTGAGTCTTCTGGTTGTTTATTGAACAAGGAGCTATGCTTTAGTCAGATCCTCCCACTAGAATAAAAAAGGAAATTTTCTACATTTCTATAGGAACCTCCATTGCTTATACATGAGCCAGAGGGTAAAGCTTTTGTGTTTCTAAGTGGGGTATGACTTTGTGCTTAAAGAATTCTCTGGTTTGCAGACTGGAGATTTCTTTGAGAAAAGTGCATTGTAAAGGTTAGTGGAGGTAACAATAGGAGAAGGAAAAACAAACAAACAAACCCTGCCTAGCAAGAACCTATTTAACTTGTTTCCTGTTACTATCCTCAGTGACTGCGATTATGGTTTAATTAGATCTCCCTGACAAAATTCATTACAGAAAATCCCGGCTTAGTGAAAAAATGAATAAATAAACTAAGCTCATTAAAACCTATTAGCTATTTTTCTTTTAAGGAACTAGAACTTTTTTTCCTTCTTTCTTTCTTTCCCTTGTCTAGAAGACCCAAGAGAAATGTGACAAGGAGTGAAAAGGGAGCAAATGAAAGCCGGTGGTGGACGAATCAGCTGAGTCCACCAATGTGAGTGTCTTTCACAGCCTCCTCCTCCTCCTCCACTTACTGGAATAAAAGTGTAAACAGATAGAGCTTATTGGGCAGGAGTAGAATATAAAGAGACTCTACAACTCTCTTGTCTTCTTTCCTCCCACCCCTGTTGCCACCGTTGTAAATTTAGGCCCTTGGTTTTTTCTCTCCTATATTTACAAATCATCTCTAAACCGACGGATCACTTGGCCCTCCCTCTTACAAGCAATCTACTCTCCACCCAGTTTCCAGAATGAGCCGCCTCAAATGCAAATTTAATTTTGTTGATCTTATGTTTAAAACTCTTTGTTGGTGTTCCATTACTTATAAAATAATGAACCCACTTATAACAGAGCAACCAAGGCCCCCCATTATCTGGAATCCATGTAGATCACAGACCTTATTATGCTTAATCTTTCTCTTCCGTTCACTCTTACCACAGTTCTACCTGCCCAGACAGAACCACCTGAGGCTCCCTAGAATAAGAACCCCCAGGGCAGTCTCACACCTCTGAGCATGAGTACAGAGGCTGCTGTTGTTCCTGAAGTGTCCTCATCTCCAGTCTCATCCATCTGAATCTAGAACATTCAGAAATCACAGGGCTCTTGGTGGAACACTGGGAAATATTGTCCTATTGATCTATATGGGCACACACATATTCCATAAACATATACATATATGTGTATATGTATTTATACGTGTATATGTACAAAAGTTATGAGTTCACCCCTAAACTTGGAACAAATTATCATCATACTAGATTTTAGCAAAAATTACAGAAAAGTAATTATAGGAATATTTGCCTCCCCCCTTCCTAGGTATAATTGTGAGACTGGGTACAGAAAATAAGATTACGCCCTGCGTTAAGTCCATTCCCTGTGAAATAGGACACCAGTGGTCTAGCTTAACAGAACGATACCTTGTCCAAAGGGCCGGATCTGAGAACCACACTTTTCCCTCCCCTCCCCAGGCACAGGTACCAGGTCACACACAGAAAACTGCTGGAGGCAAGGACCCAAATAATCAACCTACTACACTCACCCCATTGGGCTGGAGTTTTACATGGTCAGTTTATTTGAACTCTGAGACTAATTAACCACATTAACAAACTACTCTAGAGGTGAAGCAGTACTTTCTCTTGGCCTCAACTCACCTCTCTAAAGTTACAAGGAAATCTGGTTCCCTTGTACAATAGCAACAAGTAGGTTTGGGTGAACAAATTTGTATTCATCGTATTCATATTCTCACAGGTTTTAGTTTTTGATCATAGTTCCCTCAATCTTCCTATTGAAAGGACTAAAGTCTTGATGGTTTAATGTTTCCTCCCCTGGTATACCTGTCCTGGCCCTGTTCCTTTGTACAGTCTTGCTGTGATTATGATGTCTTTCTTTTCACAGCTTCCCTGGACTTCAAGGTCTTTAGCGTCAGCTTCCCTTGATTTTAAGGTGCAGTGACCAAAACTGCACAAAATCTCCCAGGCATGGCCAAACCTGTTGTTTGTTTGTTGCAAGGTCAGGGATGTGGTTTGTTTGGGGTTGTGGGCCTACCCATTAATTCAAATAATTTCTTTGGCATTCTAGAAAAAGAACCTGCACTGTCCTTTTCTGGGACTGATAACATTTAATTCAGTTCAATTGAGAAATATTGATTGAGCAAAGGCCATGAGCTCAACGCTCTCATAACTATATTAAAGAATGGTTAAAACCCATCATTTTATAAGCTTAGAAGAGACTGGGGCATAGAATGTAATATTAGTGCTGAGTGGGATTTAGGAAATCAGTGATCCAAATAGTTTTAAAACTTTTTAGACTTCTGGAAGCATTTTCTTCAAATGAAAGTTCACTAGAATGCTCAGCAAATGAAAGTTCAGCTAGTCTAGTCAAAGTAGTTATTGGGGAGACAAAACGCTTCCAGCGAGCCTTCTCTGCTGATATTTACACACATATTGAACAGAACACGGAGTTATAGAAGCTTGGCTCAGGCCTCATCAGGAACTTTACAGAAAGGCAACCCAGGTAAGTCATCCAAGGTTATAAGTGAGTTAGAAGACCAAGAGTTTCTGACTCTTGATCTAGTACACTTTCCCTTACGTCCCTTGTATTTCCCTCTTGTTGAAACACACCTGTAATTTGCTTTTGCCCATGCCTTGTAAATGACATCCCTCTGGACTGACTTCATGAGTTTATCATTTCACTGTGCCTATATTGACTGTTCCTCCCTCTCCCCTCCCCTCTTCCTTCCTCCCTCCCTCCTTTCCTTCCTTCCTCTCTTCCTCCTTCCCTCCCTTCCTTCCTTCCTTCCTCTCTTCCTTCCTTCCATGTTCTTCCTTCCTACCATCCAAGTAAATGTGTTTTTCACTCTCCTCTGTATTTGTTTAACTTTCTGAGGCCTTAGGTTGGCAGAAGCCTGACCTCAGCCTTCTAAGTTATGCTTCCACTCCATCAGACAAATCAATCTCTATTTGCACTCTGAGCTAATTTGTCCTGAATGGATTCAGAATGCATTTATTTGTCTAATTCCTTTAACCCACCTCATTTTCCTACATTCCTTTCCCTGATCAAGGAAGATGATATGATTAGGGTTTCTGCTGAAAGCAGCCCTGTGGTCTCTAAAAGTCCCTCTGATACCCTTGCGGGTGGAGGATGATTGGCATTAATAATAACCCCCACTCAGCTCCTTTGTAGGCTGTGAGCGGCAGCTGATGCTTCAGCAAAACCCACTGCTGCATGTTTTGAGACCTGCCAAGAAAAGCAACATGCCAGCATACCTGGCAGCAGTAAGAGCTTGGTCCTGATGGATGAGGATGCATATAACAGCTGATAGGACTATAATAACACAACAGCAATAACCCCGGGTTTTCTGATCCAGGGCCATATCACACTCTTCCCACATGGCCTTGGTTATAAATGGAATAGGACGCCAATGAATGACAAGCAAAGAAAGAACATGGACCATTTTAATTTAGGAGTTGTCGATTGTTACAAAGCTGAAAGTAAATATTATACATAAAGGGACCAGACACTGGACCCAAGCCATGAAAACTAATTCTTACCCCATCCTCATGCTGCTTTGTTTTTGGAGCCCATGACCTCCTTTGGAGTAGGGTATACATGAGGAGGTTGAAGAACCATGAGTAGAATATACTGTAGCATTAGAGGCTCCCAAGATTGATGCTGCCCTTTAAAATAGAGCCTGCTGAGCTGGGGCCTACATTAGTTACACATCTTTTTCTTACAGCTCTGCATTATTACAAATGACCATCCTGGTCATGCCAGCTGTGGAGGATTATTTAACCACACTCTAGCAGGAGGGTCAAATGAGTGAAGGCTGGAGAGGCAGTGAAAAGAGACCAGAAATTGCTCTAAGATCCTAATCCAATGCATGATGACTACTAAACTCAATAGGAACCTATTCACTGGGAACAAGAACAACACTGCTGCCCACCCTGGGGTCCCCTGTATTTCTAATACACACATTACCCACAGTAATGTCACAACTATCCCTGCACACATTTAAAAGAGACTTGTGCCATATTCTGCTCAAGTTCTATGTTCCCTGAACAAAAATGTTGCCATGGAAACCTCTACCATAAGGCAGGTGTAGTTCTGCAAAGGACCATGGGCTATGAAATCAGGTTCCCATGGCAACATTTTTGTTCAAAGCCTGAAGAATCTTAAATAAATGTGCCAATACATATTATTACCCAGCAGGATACACAGGTGGGATTAATAAAGTTCAATATTTGCTCAACTAAAAGTTATAATCATGGTAAAAATAAATGAATTAGAACCAGTTCCTATGGATAGCTTATATAAACAGAGATTGGTGTTGTAACACTCCTTCTACATGAATAAGTAAATATGTGCGAAGTATTAATAGATTCTTTCATTAAACCCTTAAGAGAGAAATCATCACAGAAATTACAGAATTTTAAAATTTGAAATATATCTTCACATAATTCACTGATGAAATTAACTCACTAAAACTTACTAAAGGGAGTTAAGATCACACTAGCCACCTGTAATAGAACCAATTATTATGGTGACCAAACAGCTAAAGGAGAAAAAGGTCAGGGAGATTTAACTATGTTATGTGAGCTCATGCTAATAAAATGTGCCCCTGGGGATATTTATGATAATTGCCAGTTCTAGAGCCTCAGAGCATCCATATAAATATGTCAAGAACCACATTATGAAAAGTTTTCCTCTTTATTTTTTACAAATAATCCAGGAATTAATAATCATTCATTATAATAACATATTTTTAAAGATATATAATGAAGCTACACTGTAGAGAGCAAAAATGTTATCATGTGGAGCTGCCTGATGTAAGTTTTTAAAAGAACTTACTCTTCATTACCACTTCACATCCTCTACCCCATAATACCTCAAAATAAAACTGATAAACCTCAGAGTGCGCCTCTGTGACGGCTGAGGCTGTGGTCGCTTTGTTCATCCTGGCTCTGCACAGTGCCTGGGACTCGTAAAACACCCAGTAACTATGTACTGAATGAATGAATGAAACACCTTATCAGTCTGGGTGATAAAGAGCCTTAGGTTACTAACAGTGTCTTTCACAAAATCACATAAATAAAATTTGGGGGAGACAAATAAAATATTCCCATCAGTTCACATTTTAAATTTAGAAATGCACTACCATTTTTTTTCTTTTGTTTTGTAATTAGTATTGGCTCCTAAACCTTTAGCAATTTTACCTCCTCGTTTTTACCCAGCAATTTCATCAAGTGGTTAAGGACCTGCAGTCAAACATACAAATGCACCAGGAGCTCTGAGCACATAAAAGACCCCTGGTGACCTTTTTTATTAATAAGGGAAATTTTTATTTTTAAAGTGCAATTAACCAATGCCTAGTTTACCTGTTCTGTGCATTTTTCTTCACATTAGGTTTTTTAGAGTGGTATATCTGTTAATATTTGTATGTTGAACTCTGATCTTTTAAAATTTTTAAGCCAAATCTCATAGAACTTCTTATAATGACTCAAAGATGCTAAACATTTAAATTTGTAGAATGTGACCACAGTTATGAAACTCATTTCCAAACTTTCATGCGTTAGAATGATATTCTTGAGAAAGATCACTGTATCATAACTTTCTAAAGCAATGTGGCAGCATCTTAAAGACACAGAACAGAAAAACTAGAAGACATATCCAAGGTGCCCAGGATTCCAAGGTGCCTCCCATATCTTTCGGACTATAAGATGCACCAGACCATAAGACGTACCTAGGTTTTAGAGGAGGAAAATAGGAAAACAAACCCCACTCCACTGCTGCACCTCCCCACTCTGACCCACTGAGCCAGGTAAGCTACATTCGGACTATACGATACACTCTCATTTTCCTCCCAAATTTGGGGGGGGGGGCGGGGAAGTGCATCTTATAGTTCAAAAAATATGGTAAATGGGAAAGGCAGCCATGCCCTGCACACTGTGGAAATCTATCTGACTCTGAGAATGACCATCCAGGGGTCCCTGCTCAGCTCAGAGGCCTTGGGTGACTCACAGTCCTCCCAGTGCCTAAACTCACTCATAATATAAATTAGAAATAGTAACTCTCAATGCAGATGGGTTTTGTGAGTATCAAATGAGATGATGGTATGTTAAAGCCCACAAGGGAATTCTAGTTTTTTACCTCTTAATGTATAAATGTTATTATTGCTGTTATTGCAATTTTTTCAAAATCCTTAAATAAAGGAAGAAATCATCATAATGCACATTAATTTTTTAAAAAGTAGCATCTAGCAGTTGCCTATGTACAGATTTCTACAGCATCAAGCTCAATTCTGCTAGTGCGTAATCATTTTCTAAAGGGTAACTGCCCAGGCAGGAGGCTGCAAGTTCTCTCAGTGGCATTTTAACCCTAAAGAATTATGATTCTAGGGGGTTTGTTCTGTTTTGTTTTTAAGTTACTAAAGTTAAACTCCAATAGTACCAATAAGTTAAGACAATTACAACAGTTCTTCATTTTAGGAATCTCTAAAGCCCTGGAAAAATTGGGGTTGGAGACCAGATGATACTCAAGGAGAAATAATTAAGAGGCTTAAAAGTCTCCCAAAGTTTAATATAAGTCAAAACTCCTAACATTTTTCACAGATCCATCAAAGAAATGCAAACGTGTTTAAAAAAATCAAGTAAATTTATTATTTCCCTCTTATCAGAGGAAAAAGAGCAAAAATATGAATAAATCAAGCACCTAAGAAAATATGTGAATGATTCTTCAGAGGGTCTTCTAAGTCAGGCCGCATAAGCAATTTTTCATCCATTTGCCCACTTAAAGTGCCTTTAGTGCAGTGTTTCTCAAACCTTGGGACAGGCAGGGTGAGAAGTGCAATTACTGGTTCTGCAAATCCTATGAAAAATTTAAAATTCGGCTTCACCTGGATGACTTCTTATAACCAAAAGTTGATGCATAGATAAAAACATTGGACGTTCTCCCAGAGGAAACCAGTGGGAGATTTGAAACCTCACGCATGGCACACCCACGAGGGACGGACACCTTGCTTGGACACACCACGTTCATCTGGTGCCTGGCCCCTGACCTTACATTCTGCGTGTATGGTGGGCATGGAAGTAAACACACAATGATACGTTTTGCTAGTATGGTGTTTAAAGAAATGCCATATTCTTACCTGGTCTATTACATTAACCAGCTTTTCAAAAAAATATGGAGATTGAAATTCATGTTGACTGGCCAAGGAAAAAAAATAACCCAGATAATAACGACAACTCAAACCACAGCCCCTCATGCTCAAAGTTGTAAGAAACAAAGTGGCAAGTGAAAAAAAAAGTGCAAAGAGGTTTTTTAAAATTCCTAAGGATAAAACGAGTTCCAGCAAAAAACCCCATCACCTGTCATGTTAAATTAACGTGAGTACTAGTTGGACTGATGACGTACGTTGGGGGCATTTACCACCTGCGTTTGGTTTGGTCTTCTGCACGAGAACTTTGTGTACAGGAGTTCAGACTTAGTGTCAGGTCTGTGGACACAGGCAAAGGGACAAATAGACAATATTAGGAGATATGTTTCTGGGTCAACACTGAACTCTCAATTTTTTTTCCTTTTCAACTTTAAAAAGTTTACTTCTGTCACTTCCTTCTTAAAAATAGCTAGGGATACGAGGCCCCGGGGATACAAGGAGGCAGAACGTCCTCCTCCGGAGAAACGTGCATCTGCAGGTGGAGCGGTAAGTCCATCTGGAAGGAGAATCTAAAATCTACTTTTTTAAATTTTGGAGCAACTAAATGAACAAAATGTGTTACTTTTTTCCAAGCTATTAACAAATATACTGCAGGGTAACTTTCCCAATCATCCTCTGTTTTACTAGGAAACCAAAGTGAAAATTGCAATCTGTCTGCGGTAGAACATACTGGAGCGCGATCTCAAACTGATTACAGACTTGTCGAATTGTATCAGCATCGATTTGTAAGGCAGAGCCCTGCAGCGTGTCAGCGTGGTGCTGCTTCGGAAATGCACTACCAGGCCTCTTGTTTTTGATTCTGGGACAATCCTAGGGGAGCTTTTGTGTGTCCCCTTTGTTAGTTACCGTCAAGTTGCTATTTGGACCCTTCAGAGGTTTCTGGGCAACCATTTGGGTGGGTTGGTGGGGGCACTTGTAGGACACTGGGATTCTTTACTGAGCTAAAATGTTGTCGGGGGTATAAAAAAAAATCATCTAGTGCCTGCCTACATTACAAAATTTTATTCCTAATCTTAAAAGACCTCTACTGAAATGAAAAGACATTTTATAACATTGCATTCATTCCTGTATTACAAGACAATGATAGGAAATGAACATTTTAGGTCAAAATGGAAAAAAATTTCCGGAGTAGAATGGTATAATTAAGTCATACTATTTTTGCATCCAGCGCTTAAGAGGAACTTGGTTCATTCATTCATTCATTCATTCACTCAGCCGTACATATTTACTGAGTTTCTACTCTGTCCCAGCCCTGTAGTTAGCCACACAGCATAAAATTACCTGGTAACTATAACTTTAACAAAACTTAGCACATTAAAAGAAGGAAAATTCTAAAACCAAAATGATGTCCTTTTTTTTATTTACAGAAATCTGTAACTGTTTTTAAAACAAAGTAGTTTAATGATGCACAGGCTTCACAGATTTTAGTCTGACAAAAATAGCAATGGAAGCAGCCACGAAAACTGCTATTAGGAAGCATTGTAATTTTAGCTGAATTATTCGGGAAGCATGTTTCCCTTTGACCTTTACACCAGCTAAGTGATAGAACCCTTCTGAAGAGAGCACGGGTCAGACGTCTCTGACGCTGCACAAATATCATTCAATAGAAAACAACAGTGCCCAACTTGATTACATGGAAATTGGTTTTGTACAATAGGAGCCTTTTTGTTCAGACTACTGTGGCCTCCTACGGTGTAACTTTCTTTATACAGTTGATAGACTAGGGATGGATTTTGAATTTCACGCACATACACAAAAGCCTCATTACCATTTACATTTGTGCATGGCTAACAAAAATGAGCAGGAGCTACCTCAAATCATTAAAGCCGAAAAATGAAGTTGAACTGAGGTGAGGAAAGCCTGTTTTCTTACAGCCCATTTAGTATGGATTAGTGTTAATTATAATAGGATATTCCAACCTATAAAGAATAATTGTGCTTTGCGTTTTAGATATTCAGGAAAGCAGATATGATCCTTGTTTAATTTTCAAGTTCATTTGGACGTTGGGATGCTAGTCAAACATTTGTTCCTTAAAAATAAGTCTGAACTTGAAATGTTGATTCTAGTTTGAAGTGAAGCAAATACTTTTCAGGCAGGAGAATAAGAAATGAAGGTAAAGGAAAGGATGTACAAAAACCTTACGTGTACTTCATTTATCCAGCTGAAAGCCCTGCAGAAATCCTTACCACCCTCAGTGGGTGTGCAGAGGCGCCCTAATATTCCACACCTTCCAGCTGTGGAGGCGCGGCTGCCTTCGCTCTCTCTTCTGTCCTTTTGATACAAAGCCCACGCTTCGGGTTCCCTCAGCTGTCCTGGTTCCTCCTTTTCTCCACACGGGCGAGTCAGAGTGTAACTGCCTCTGGATGTCTAGCGATAGTGAAAGAGACAGGATGTCTCCCGCCAGGACTGTGGGAATTCCTGGGAAGGATGCCAGCTGACATCCGAGCTCTTCTTACCTGCCCCTGTTTCTCAGACGCTCTCCCCACCCACATGGCCCTCAACCCCGGCAGCATACATTCCAATCTTCTTAAACTCCAGTGCCTGCTTCGGCTCTCAGACTTGGGCCCAAGGGCTCCAGATCTGGGAAGGCCCTGTCTAGGCCAGGCACCAGTTGGAGATGTGTGCTAGCCCCAACGTTGGAAAGGGTGGGACTAAGATTTGTAAATGTAAGTTGACTATCCTTACTGTTACAGGTTCCTTCACACACAAGAGATTGTCCTTTTCTAAAATTTGCTTGGAATTTGTAAACACTTTCTCTTTTGGCCTATTCCTGTATTTTGTCTGTATTGCCCAAAAGTAAGTAGTAGCAAGAAGGACGTATTAAGTAACCAGATAAAAAGAGGGGAAGCCAACATTTAAATATATGAAGACATTAAATTGACCGTATAGAATGGAAGGGTCACAAGGGTAACAGTAACTTGCTGGTGTCACAGTCCTAAGTCCAGATTCTGGATTATAGCCAATTTCCTAGCTTCGTCAGTGATGCGACAGCTGCTCCTTCTCTCCAGGCCAGAGACAGGTCCAGGCGAGTGGTGACCATGAAGGAACACATACATGTTTATTACAAATTCACCCACTATTTTTCATCTTCCTAGATCCTAAAAAGAATGACGATAGACGGAGGAACGCTACATGGAGGCATTTGTCCGGTGAAGCTCATTGGTATCTATGCGAGTTCTCTTACACAACTCTCCAGGAGAGACGTGGGTAGGGGATTTCCAATCCGGCACACGAAAACTGTGTTGTAATGACTGACATATAATTAACATAAAATACCTGCACCTCCTTCAAGTATACAGTTTGCTGAGTCTTGACACAAGTATGTGCCTGTGAAACTATAATCACAATCAAAACAGTTTAAGCATATGCATCAACCCTAAGTGTTCTCATGACCCTTTGACCAGCTCGCTAAAATTTCAAGCATTATTATAACAGAAGAAACAATCAGCTTTATTCTCCAAAACGGACCACAACATCAACTCAATTCTAAATGACATCAGCTCCCACCAGAAGTCCCTAGAACTCAAGGCTCTAACTGTCCAAGGCTCAAGAGAGTCTGGGTTAGTGCATTAAAGAGATGTGTGTTCGCACATGTACATGTGTATGAATATGTGTGTGTTCATATGCATATGCACACGCCCGCACAATACACCTTAACATGATATGCACAACTAGTGTATCTTTCAAAAAAAATTAAGCTACCTTTTTCCCTAGAACAAAATTTTGGAAAGATTTCTTCTCACTTAAATTACTTTTCCCTTCACCCTGTGGAACCAACTTTTGTGGCACATTCTAATTACTGACTTAGACACTCCATTATTTGCACTTCAACTAGCCATTCAGATTGTTATGCAAAATAGTCAACTTCGCACTGTTGGAAGGACACAAACAGGGACCGAACAATTAGCTCCTGTCACTCTTGCTGTGTGAAAATTGAATGATAACGCTCGCGCCGGGGTGTCAGGCTCTGTGAACTGGTGGCGTGGCTGCGGCTCCCTGTGCAATTCCTGGACACGGCACAGAAACCAGGCTGCCATGGAGGCTGAAATGATTCGAGCAAGCCCTCCACAAATAACTCTTTTCTGGATAGCATCTTTCTACAAGCCATCCAGCTATGGTTTAGTAAAGAGACATTTCCGTCTTTCCGTATTTGTAAGAGGAACTAGTTTTATTTTTTTTCCTAAATAACACATAGCATGAGCCTTAGCTAATAGAAAAGACTATTTATCAAGAAAGAAGATGACTGTGGTGCATGTCAGAAGCCACTAACTTTATGAAGAAACCTCTTCCCTTGCCAAGTGGCAACTGGAGAAACATCAATCAATCAATCAATCAATACTTGCTGAGATCAGATGTAGCCACTTTCCTCCACTACTGCAGTTGTCAGATTTATAAAATAACCCATTTGCTTGAGCCTGAAGTGAAATATTTTCCATGACTACTCTATGTGTAGCTTCACACAATACTGAACCGTTCCCTTGTTCCATAAATATGTATTGAATTTCTACTATGTTCAAGGCGTTGGGGGACATATAAATATAAACATGACCTAAAGCAGCTCTCAGGGAGTTTACATCATGGCAGAAATGCATATGGCACTCAAGAGGACATTTAACTCTGATGATGACGAAAGAAGAGGCGCGTGGCAGGGCGTCTGGAGCAAAGGCTTTCACCCAAGGAAATTAGGGATGGGCTAGGCAAGGTCTCCATTTTAATTAGTCACTTCCCTTTGTAACCTGCTCAGACGTCCTTTATTAAACCTGTTAGATATCTGTGTGTTTTTATCTGCATGTCTCTTTCTTCAACTAAAGGCTCTCTGAGGACAAACTTATCTTTTGAATATTGGTACCAGCACCCAGCAGGTGCTCTTGCTCTTGCCGAATGAACAGAACAGAGTGGAAACTATACCATCTATGGTGTGTGACTTCCGGGCAGCCAGGTCATAACAGACTGCTGCGTGGGGAGGGAGGGCTGGCAGCACCCTCCTGTCCTTGCCTGAGAGAGGACTTTGTTTAATTCGCTACTTTCGCAATTTACTTGCCGTAGAAAAAAAATTTTTTTTGTTTAAAGAACGAATGTAGCTTTATTGTGTGTAGGTTTGCATACACAGAAAACCACAATAAATAAAAATTTGTCTTCTATGATACTGTCCTGAAAAACAACCATCACTTAGACTGTGGCCCATTTTCTTACATTTTGTATGTGATAAAATATTGTGTATATATTAAATTGTTTATATTCAGATATATTCTATACCCATTTGATATTTGGTATCATTTATATGTATAATTAACCAATACTTTGATCTGGTTATTCATTCCTCTAATACATTGCAATAGCACAGTCCCATAAACAAGAGTTTGAGTTCCAAAAGAAGCTCATTCACTTTTATTGCACAACCAAAACTGCTTTAAAAAAAAAATCATTCTTTCAGAATGGACCTGAACCCAGATTAAATACCTTTTTACCAACTGTATTTTGGGGATACAGCATGCATCCCTGACCCTGGACATTCAGCTCCCACTGGCCGGGGCCCATTCCACCAAGAGGGCAGTGTTGCCCTCTGGGAGGTTTTCAGTAAAAAGCAAAGACCAAGCCCCTGATCCCTGACAGATGCAGACCTGCTCAGGAGAAATCCGGTCCCTTAAGAAAGCTCCAAAGTGCTTTGTCAAGAGAGATATTAAACAAACAAACACAGTGATAGAGCATGTCATTTCCATCCAGCCACTCAGAAGCTCCTGTGCTTTCCGTGCCTCCAACCTTCTTCACGAACAGTCTCCATGCTGTCTCCCTCGGGCATCACCTTCCCTGCAAAGGCCTTCCTCATCATGCTGCTACCTGAGTGAGAGGTGCACACTCCCTCCCTCCCTGGTGCCCTGACTACTGCCGTACTTGCTTTTACTATCATGCCACAGATGTAGCAAGGACACTGACTTGATGGGATACCCTAGTCTTCAAACTTCAGTCTCCGGAGGACAGTGTACCACGTTTATTTTTAAATCCCCATTGTCCAGAATAGCACCCAGCACACAACAGGCATAACCATATTTGCTCAGTGAAAGGCTGACTGAATAAGGTCCTACAGGGTGGCTGAGCTCTGGGGAGGCAGAAGGGGACTTGGAGAGTCCACTGCATGGTCAGATTCACCGAGCTCCGAGAACGGAGAGACGATTTTTGTAGTGTCCCTTTAAAACAGTAAAGGTTGCCAGAGCTCATCTACTAGATAGGCACTTAGCCCAGATCATCCCCTCAATGCGAAGGCCGACCCCTCTTTTTGGAGCCTCTCCTCAGATATCATACCCGTCCTCAGCAGGGGATCCTTCACGCAGACCTCCCCCTCCCCCCTGAACACTCCAGTTCAGGGGAAACATTTATGACCTCCTTTCACGCCAATCACATCTGCCTCTGGCCTATTCACTGTAAACATGGATAATTTCAGAGCCAGTTTCTCACCTGGAAAAAGGAAATCTGCACGTATCATTTTAGGCATGCAAATGATTGTTTTTAGAATAAAAGGCTGTAAATATTTTGAGAAGTGGACCCCTAGTGCCTCTTAAATATTCTAAACTGCACGGTGTGCTTCATAATTATGTAATATATAGAATACCAGCTGTTTAGAATGCTCCTCTGGAGGTTTGGATGATATCAGAAAGCTCTCCTCCCCCAGTGAGAGCCATAACCAAGCAAGCAAGACCGTAAAGCCAGATCCAATCGACATTCAGTTGCCGGATTTTAACACGCTTTAAAACAGATGTTTAGTCTGTGTGGTGTGGTGGCAGAGGAGCATATTTTTGCCTAAAAATATAGAGTCCTACGAAATTGTATGCCTGTAAAGTGTTTCGATATGTATCATCTCATTAACATCTATCTAAAGG
Source organism: Desmodus rotundus (assembly GCF_022682495.2). Classification (NCBI taxonomy): domain Eukaryota; kingdom Metazoa; phylum Chordata; class Mammalia; order Chiroptera; family Phyllostomidae; genus Desmodus; species Desmodus rotundus. The sequence continues at coordinate 89,926,995 of NC_071397.1, read as the reverse complement.
CATCCACGTAGGTTGGTTGCATTTGGATGTATGTGAATATGTACTTATATATCACATATTTAAATATTTATATCTTCGCATTCCAATACACACATACATTCAGTTAAAAGATAAAACCCTTGATGCTTCTTTTCAACCATGACAAGGCACAGAGACACACTTGAACTTGTGAAGAAAAAAAATGAAGCATGCTTTCCACGGGGCCCTGTGTCTGACCCAACTGAGGCTTCCTTTCAAGGGCTTCATTAAAAGGGTGCGTTAATTATTTATAATTTAAAAATCCCCTTCCCAGGTGCACAGAGCCTGAGAAATGTGACTTGTGTAAGGACTCGGACTGTCACGTGGAAAATGAAGGGCGAAGAACACAGACGCAGGGCAGTCATGGGACGGAGACGCTCGACATCGCCTTACAGGGTTACATGGTCAGGCCCAACGAGAAAACGGTAATTTAACAAAATTCTGTAGGGAAAAAGTAGAGAAAAGACATGACCACAGCCCACAGACTTCACGATGGAAACTCAGGCATGGGTCTGCCATCAGAGCTTTCCTTTGGAAATTGCTGGTATTGAGTTCAGAGTTACTTCTGCAATTCCTTTTAGAAAAATGAAAAGATGTAGCCATCCCGAAAGCAAGAGCAGGACTATTGTTTCTTAAGAAGAAAATGAATTTTATTCCCAAAACTCAATGGAGCAAGTCACTCAGAGCTTAATTTGGCTAACAGTGCCTCCAGACACAGGCACCGGAGCCAGCCTGTCCTGCATTCTAGCTGTGTAACTTACTATGTGTGTGACCTTAAGCAGGTTACCTGACCTTTGTTTTTCTTTTTTAAGATTTTATTTATTTATTTTTTAATCTTAAAAATAAGATTAAAGGAGGGAGAAAGAGAGGGAGAAACATCAATGTGTGGTTGCCTCTTATGCGTCTCCTACTGGGGACCTGGCCTGCAACCCAGGCATGTGCCCTGACTGGGAATCCAACTTGTGACCCTTTGGTTCGAAGGCTGGCACTCAATCCACTGAACCACCCCAGCCAGGGAATACCTGACCTTTCTAAGTCCAGTTTTCTCATCTGTGGAGGGAAAACACACACAGACAAGTCCATAAACAGGATTACTACAATTTCCCAAACTGGTAGTCACAGAACACTTCAGGAGTCAACCAGTCTGTCTGCGTGCACTGTACACAATTTGCGATTTCAATTGTATTTAAGTTTGAGCAGAAAAGGTACCGAGGAGAAGGCAAATGGCTGAGTCACTGACAGAAGGCTAAACAAATTAGTTAGAATGGAGACACCTTCTATGCATCTGCTCATGTCTTTCTACCTGTGTCTCAGGTAGAGTCCATGCCCTCACTTTCCTTTTACTCAAGCAAAAAAAAAAAAAAGACTATTTTAAAATCCATTACAAAGGACAGATAAGCTATGCCTACCTACTGATTTAGTGGTATTATTCTTGGAGTTCTAATAATTATTCATCATCATTGGTGCTAATATGGTGATGATACTATTACAGATTTATTTATGGTCTATGCTCTGTCAATGACCAGTAAGGTGAAAACTGTCATATGAATAGGTAATGAGAGGGCGATAGTGACAGAGGAATAGAAACTTTTTTTGAGCAGAAATGTCTCACAATATAATTTAGGATTCTTTTAGCTGCCACACATAATCCATGTCACAGGTACATTAAATTAGAGCCCTACGTTTTCTCTCACCTAAAAATAATCAACCACAACCTTGTTTGTCATTTGACAGGTATTTATCTAGTGCTTGTGATAAACCAGTCCCCTCTTCTTTTCCTTTTCACAGAGAGCTTTGATGAATCCATGATCTCTGCTGAAGCCAACCGCAGCCTCACGGGCTGTGTCCCGCCCGTGGACACGTGTAGTTTGGCTGCCTGGGGTGTCTGACCCGTGGCCCACAGGCTGCGTGTGGCCCAGGATGGCTATGAACATGGCCCCACACAAAATTGTAAATTTATGTAAAACATTATGAAATTTTTTTTGTGATTACGTGTTACAACGTATTTAATGTGTGGCCCAAGACAACTCTTCTTCTTCCAGTGTGGCCAAGAAACACCAAAACGTTGGACACTCCTTAGACTAAGTTTTTACAAACTTGAGCCAACATTTTAAAATGCAAATTTCATATAAATTGTTTTAAAAGACTAGATTTTTTTGTTTCTTTTGAAAACCCCAACCCCCTGGCAACACTGGGCTCCCATTCCCATGTGGCAATTGTGGCAATGATTAACTGGGGCTAGAATAGGGCTGGGTGCTTTGACTCGCTGTACCCTCCCCTATACACACGCACACAGTCACACACTCACACATGCACGAATACACTCAGATACACGCTCTTTGCAGAGACTGGCCCTCGGAGACTAGATGTGTCCAAAGCAGGCATCTGAGTTTTTAACCCCTGCACCATATAACCGCCACAGCCTGTCCCCCAGCACTCCTTACTTACTGGCCACAGCATTTCTGCCTCAACCAGAGGACAGGAAATTTCCTCTCAAAGCGAATTTAATCATAATTGTCAAATTCCATAACCAGCTCAGTTGGTCATCCTCCTCCTCGCAGCCTCTCAGAAACATCTGAATGCACTAAGCAGCCCCGCTTTCTGGACCCCCTCCATGCTGGGTTTCTTGGGCAGACGACTCGCCCTTGGTTCTTGCCCTGGATTCTCATCTTCCTGCTGACCTGGAGCCCGTCAGGCCTCCACCCTCACTGGTTGCCTGGCTCCATTGTCTCCATGAAATAACAGCCTTTCTCCAGTTCCTACAACTACATCAGCCTAAACGACAGAATCGCCAGTTAAATTTCTATTCTGGAAGGGAGGTCTGTTTGTTGTGTGTCCCCAAACAGATGGCACCTGGAGCTCCTGATGTCAGAAGGTAAACTCATTAGCCACCCCTGCAGATTATATCATTATCACTACGAACACAAACCTTACAGTTATCTGCAGTATCTAAGACTCCTCTTTGATCTCTTTGTCTTGTGACAACTCCCTCCTCCACCTCCAGAGTCAGTCAATTCTATAAACAGAATGACTCTTCTGTCTCCCTCCCCTGAGACTGCCAGGGCTATTAGAAGAGAGGAGGCTTCATCAGCCCTTTCTGGCTACTCCAGTGCAACAGGCTTTGGACTGGATCCCTGGATGCTGTGCTCCTCCACTCAATTCCGTCCCGCACACCAACGGTGGGCAAATCTTCCTAGAGCGCTGTAACTCTTCTGTTCTGCTCCACCTAGCCTAATGGGAGTTCAAATTCCTTAGCCTGTGGCTAATGATGTGGCCTCAACCTCCCCTTTTACCTTCTCTTCTCCTCTACTCCTTTAGGATACAAGGAAACAAAACTCTAGGCTTTTCATATTTTCTGAGCTTTCTTGCACTATACTGTATTATTTTCTCTATTAAAAATGGATTTTTCCCCTTTGTTAGCTGATGGTTAAATGTTGCCAACCCTTTAAGCTTCAATTAAAATATTACTTTCAAGAAAGCTCTGGCACTCGCAGGTGTAAATAATCTCTCATTTTATTATTACTCTACGACCACATAACATTTGTTAGGTACTCACTATATGCTGATGCTGTTGTAAGGCGAGTATTATCTTTGTCCCAGTCTTAGAGAAAACAAGGTTAGAGAAGTTAAATAACTTGGCCCAGTGTTGCCCAGCAAGCAACACAACACATCATCATTTCTTCCTTTCTGGCATTTAACATGTTGACTTGGTACTTTGTATACTTAAATTGTCTTCTCCACCAGCTAGATACAAGCCCCTTGAGGTCAAGGAGAATGTCCTATATGGATATATTGCATGATGTACATAGCATCTAGCATGTGGCATGCACTCCAGTAAAATTCATGGAATTAATGGATATATTAATGACCTTCTTTCTGCTATAGTTTTATTTCTATAAAATGGGACAATACCAGCACTCTCCATGGCCCATGGTGGTAGGATTGAAAAATTAAATCCAGTCGAGTTCCCTGACAGTGCCTGGGATATAGATGCACTGCCTACCTGTCAGCTTTGCTAAGAGCTGCTGTGTGGGTCGTTGCCTATGTGTCCCTCCTGCTGGCCAAGGTGAAAGTGCTAACCCCGGCTGGGGGACACTGCAGGGCTCTGCTACTACACGCTTTCAACAGCTTTTCTCCTGCCTTTGCTGACTGCCTCGGTTTCGTCTGCAGGTGACTCAGAAGCATTAGATTCCCCAAGAGGAACTCAAAACCTTCTCATTGCCATGCTGCCCCAGTGGAGGGGGCTAAGCCAGCTCCACACCCCATACGCTCCCAAGTCACAGACTCCCTGGGGTCCGAAAGACCAAAAGGACTAGTATACTTTCAGCAGCCCTTCTGGAAGACATGTGATACCACTTTAATGGACCAGATTCATGGCATTCTCAAAGAATGATAAATATACTGACATAAACGTATGTGAAATTCATTATAACCAATGAAGAAATAGGAATTATAGTTATACTTATATTATTGTCCCAATAATAATAAAAGCTTTTTAAAACATATAAGACCTTTCTTTTAAAAGCACATATATTAATATATTCAGCCACAAAAAAAATCATTACTTGCATAGAGATACTAGTTCCAACTTTCTGGTAGTCATTCAATAGGCATTTGTGGGATAAGATTTAGAGCTAGTCCTCATACTCAAGGAATACATCCCGTGGTTCCCAATGGGTGGTGATTTTACGGGACATGTGGCAGGATCTGGAGACATGTTTTAGCTGTAAAGGCTGAATGGGATGTTAGTGCTATTGGCATCTAGTTAGTGAAAGCCAGAGATGTTGCTAAACATTCCACAATGCACAGGACAGGCCTCCACAACAAAGAAGGAGTCAGTCCCAAGGTCAACAGTGCCCAGGTTAAGGAACCCTGACATGGACTGAAGGTGTTAAAAACATTCCTGATAGCTTGAATCTGAGGCCAGAAGTGAAATGAATATGTTCACAGCCATATGCAATAGGAAAAATGAAAGACCCTGTTCCACATTTAATTTCCTGTTATTCTGCTCTGTAATTGATAAATTCTCTGAATCTATTATTTCCATATTGGTACTAATGCATATCTTCTTTAAAAAGAGAATGATCTGAAAATTAAATCATCTGAAAATTAAGTCCCCCCCCCTCCGCCAAGTGACATCAGCTTCAGAAACCCTGTTTTCCTGGTCACCCATGACTCAAGGGCTGAGTCGAGTGGCACATTCTCCACAACAGTGGTTCCTCTGTTGAGGGGCTCTCGTCATTTCAGCAGGGGTCACCCCGCCCAGGCGGCAACAGCTGAGCATCTGTAATCTGTTCCAGAACTGACTTCCCGGGTGAGATCTAAGTTTCCATGTGAAAGAACACTGACATTTTAGGGTTCTGCAAATACTATCTACTATATAGACCTGACCGTGAAGAAAATAATGTAAATAGAAGAAATAAAGAGAGAATCCCATCTTGACAAATGGCAAAAAAAGATAAGCACCGCTCTCGAGGACAGATCAGTGGTCCTGGTGATAAATGCCTGTTTTACTAGAAGACGTTAAATTCTATTTTTTGCCATAACTTACAACACACGCAATCCAAGATCCATTAAATTTAGTCCTAACATCATAAACTTTACTTCTGTCATTTATAAATATACAACAAAGTTGTTTGATGAAATTCTCATCTTTTTCCCAAGGACTGCTTAATATGAGTCAGTGGGGCTTTGGGCCACACACTCTAAAAGGGACAGGATCATGCTGTCACCCTGGCCGTTTGCATGTCTGTAAATCCTGTAAATCCGTAGCTCTGTCTTTAAACTGCCGACTTAAGAAGAGCTGTTTCAAACCAAGAGATGCATGGGAATTTTATATACAGCCAATAAAAAATCATTAAAAGAACTACTATAATTTAATACAACAGACACTCATTTCATTTTTGTTTAAGCTGGGAAAACAAAATAGTTGATGGTTTGCTTAAAATGAAATTTTTAAGCAAGCCATTTTCCTAACAGACCCAACCCTAGAGACACAAAGTGAATTCTGATAATGCCTTGGAAATACAATACCCTGTACTTCTAGTGACACAGAAAGCTAGGGCAGTCAGCTAGAGGCCGTAGGAAAGATAGGACAGTATGAATGACCACCGTGGCTGCCTGGCTGGAGGCCTGCCTTTCATGGAACTGGCCCCAGTCCCCACCACCACTCTCCAAAGGATGATGCCGCCTCCTGGCTAGCCTCTCCTTGTGGCCTTGCAGGAGAAAGGCGTCTTATTTCAGAAACCACTGAAGGTGGCGGGGGGTGAAATTGAGAATCAAAACTTCATTTCTATCTTCTTGCTTGCATGTTTCCCTATCTCACCAAATACAGCACAACTTCACCACAAGGAAGTATTCTCTAAGAAAAGCCACAGGTGGCTGGTGTTCAGCTAAGCACTATATTACAAAGTCCTACAGTCTCAGGATTTGAAAGTAGCTTGGACACGCATGCCTTTATGCAAATACATGCAAAGTGGAAAGGAAAGATAAGTTTGAGATGGAGATGCAAGTAAGATCCAAAAAAAAAAAAAAGCATTTAACTATGGATGACTAAGGTTGTCATCCTCAAAATCTTACCCACAGAAAAGATGGATAATTTAAATCTTATCTCCGTTTCGGTAATGGCATGTTTACTATGTGGGCGGGACAAATTATCCAGTTTTTAGTGCGGGACTATGGGATCAAAAGAGCAAGGTTTTTTTTAGTCAAATAGAATACTAATTAGCTAAATTCTTAAACAAAATGCTTATGTTCTCTGAGTCTTGTTTTCCTCATCTGTAAGTTCCTCTCCAAATCAGGCAGCTTGGGCTGCCATAATAAAATACATAATAAAATTTCCTTAAATGACGGAAATTTATTTCACACAGTTCTGGAGGCTGGGAAGTCTTAGGTCAAGGTGCCAGCCACTGCTTCCCTGGGGAGAGCTCTCCCCCCAGCCACCTTTTCTCTGTGTTCTCACTGACGCAGAGACACCCCTACCATGCCCCCAAAGAACTCATCCAAATGCAATTCCTCCCAAAAGGCCCATCTCCAAAACCATCACATCAGAGGTTAGGGCTTCAACACATGAATTTGCAGGGGGAGACAATTCAATCCATTACTCACTCAAAGTCGCTGAGAAAATTGCACAGTTCTTGGCAGGGAAGGATCTCAAAAATTGGGCAATGTAGGAGCCAAGAAACAGGGAGAAGGAAATTTGAGCCAGAAGCCAACGATCAAGGAGAAGGATCTGGTTAACAGGTGCAAGTCAGGCAAACGTTTAGAAATGAAGAACGTGCATGTGCCAGAGGCCACAGCACAGTAGGCTGAGTCCCAGTAACTAGGAGGAAGTAGGTCCCAAAGGTGGAGCAGTGAGATAAGCAGGCACCTGGAGCCACCAACGAAGGGTCACAACCGAGGCAAATCCTACCTTTATTTTATTTTTTGTCTGACAGTTACCCATGGTGGGGGTTGAAGGATGTGACTAGAAGTGGCAGCAAATGAATGGCCATGAATGTGTGTGTGTGTGGGGGGAGGTTGGGGGTAGCTTTTCATGTTTTCTCATTAATAAGTAAGAAGCAGTCTATCCAGCCTTGGTATCTACCCCATAATGAAGAGTCTTTCTCTTGCTGTCCCCAACTGTTAATCTGGCTGTATTTATAACCTTGCCCAGAGCTGTATCATTGGCCTAAACTTACCCCACTGGTTCACCCCCAGGGGACTGAGAGGCCTGGAAGGACCAGTGTTTGGCATCATTGCTGTGACTGTCTTTCTTGTAGGTGGGACTCCATGCCAGGCACCCCCTGTGGCTCTTCCTGGCCCCTCCCCTTGGCTGCTAGCACACTCCCACCACGCAGATGGTATCCTGCTTGCTGTGGTTCCCAGGAGAACCCAGAGGCTGCCCTGATGCAGTTGATCATAAAAATAAAACCTAGGTTGAGCAGTAAGCTACCCCATAGTATCACAGGCACATTCTTGTCCTTGCAAATTCCAGAACCTTAAATGGATTTGTTCCTTTCTCTCTCTTACTTCCTCCCATTGATGGCGCTCTTCCATCCTAGGCCAGTGAATGTGAATATCCCTGCAGTGTTATTCTTTAATTTTGATCTGTTTGCACTATACCTGGGAAGAAATTCCCAAAAGTTCCTAGATCTCAGTCAATACTCATTCTCAGTTCCTGCCACACTGCAGCCCTCACTCTGTCTTTCTGAGCTTATTGAAAGGAAGCTCCGGTTTCCATTTCTGTATCTGTGTGCATGTTCAGGATCTAACAGAGAGCTGGACACACAAGTTCAATGTTGAATAAATGCTTGCTGACCTGAAATAATACACTGATTTCAAGATTTTCTCTCTCTCCTTTTCCCCTCCTCACCACTGCTATTATTACCAGCCAACTTTCGCTATAGGTCTGTTCAAGTCAGTCCATTGTTATCAACTCAATAAAGGACGTTGGATTTCCATTCCTGTGACAACACAATGAACGGAACGCAGTAACTTCGGTTGCACGCAGACATTGCTAAGATCAGGTAGGGCAGTGAGTGATAGTGAAAAAGACACCCGTTGCTGGTGGAACGGAAACGGAAGACCCTCTGCTGCCCATGGGTATTTACAAGCTGCTGCTGTTCATACTTAATGCATCTGGGCAGTAATTAATGTCACCAGAAACACATATATAAAAGAAAACTCCTCTTAATAAGTATCACACAAGTAGACACTGGAGGTTACATTGATATAATTTGGGTAGAAATTGCTAAAATGACATGCAATGGACTCTCCTGTAATAAGCCCCACCTGAAGGAATAAAAGGGAGAGATTGCTAAGAATATCCTTAAGCTTCACTAAGGTTTATGTTTTACTTCGCTTAAGATTGCAAGTATTTTATTTAATTTCCTGTGTCTACTCTTAGAAAGACTATTTGAACTAAATATACCTTTTTAATCTCAGCTCTTGTTTACAACAATTCTTTCTCATTTCACCCTAATCAAATATGCCATTCAAGGTCTAGAATTTTATAGAGACATAACAGTAGTTATTTATATTCTGGGAGCAATACATTTTTGAACAGCTGGCAAAGCAGCTTAATATCGCAGCCAATCATTTTTGGCTGTAAAAATTCCGCATACTACGGTGCTGTTGAATAAAGAGTAACCTCATAATATTACTCATCCCAGGAAATGAGACAATCCCCACCCCCACCACTTTTTCTCTTTTTTGATTTTGGAGTTTTTCAGTTGAGCATTAAAATATTTTACTACTGTCTGACAAGTAATTTATAGTGGGAGATCAAAATTAGGCAAATGCAACTTTGATGTTAGATTGTCTGCCAGTAAAACCTTTGTTTATTCAACAAACAGTTATTACATTATTATGGACCTTCTTCTCCGTATGTTAAGAACTTGGAAAAACAAAGACGGGGAAGAAGACAGTCTGTTCTAGAGAAGCTCTAATGAGGGGACAGCAATAGGTAAACATGTCTTCAAAATGAAAAGTGATGACTATGAGAATGGACCCGCAACCAGTGTGCAGTGCTGAGCAGAGCTATGGGTAATGTTCCACCTGGAGAAACTCAAAACAAGCTTTCCTATGGAAGTGGCACGTGAGTGGGAACTTGAATGATGAAGAGGCTGCAGTCAGAGGGCATGGGAGCTTCAGAAGGAGCCAGAGGAGCAAAAGGATGGGGTTATACAAGGACACAAGGAAGCGGGTGCGGGTGGAGGGCAGGTGCCCAGGGCTGGGGTAGAAGGCTGGTTTCAGCAACAAAAACTGTGGATTGCGGACATGTAATTTGGGCCCTGGACTCAGACAATATGGTTCAAATCTTGACTTTATTGCCTGCTGGCTACAGGTAAAGTCAATTACCTGGTGGTTTTGAGAAGGCTGGTTAACAAATCTCCTAACTGTCTCATCCGTGTAGCGCAGGTGAATAACTGCACTCGCTTCCTGAGGCTGTGACAAGACTGCATGGCATTATAAACATAAAGCATGGGTCTAGCACGTTTTAAGGTTATCTCCATTTTAAATGTTATTATCTGCCTCGAGGCCCCGGGCATGTGAATAGTGGGAGGTGATGAAGGTCTTTAATCAAGTGAGTAGCATAAAATACTGGAATTTTAGAAAGATAAGAAAGACAAATGAAAGAATTGATGAGAGACAGGAACACTGGGAAGGAGACTCATGTACCACCCAGGCAAGAGGTGATGATAGTCGAATATTTTGAGCACAGATGTGAAGGAATAAACTGGAGATGTGGTTTTCAAGTGGAATGAACAAGACCATCTAAATTACTGAATTTGGTAGAAAAAATCAAAGATATATGTGAAAATCATTTAAAAATATATACAACCTATCTACATAACAATTGACACTATATATAAATATAATTACTGGCATAACTAGACATCTATATGGAAAAAATGAACCTTGACCCCTATCTCACATTATACATAAACATTAATTTGAGATGAAGTGTAAGCCTAAACATAAAAGATTTATAGATACAGGTATGGATATAGATACCCTGTCTGTCCAGAAAAAGTCCAACCATTGATAATGTAATGAAGATGGCATGCCTGACATGGATGTAACCTGGCAGCCAAGGCGAGTGGACTGGAATGCGCATTCATGAACAATGATGACTTCACTGCTCTAGTCAGTGGGGGTGGTAGACCCCATTGGTGAGCATGTGTACTGTGTGGCCATCACATTCAAAATGACTGAGCAAGGAGAGCAATGAATCTGCATCAGATTTTGTGTTAAGCTTAAGTGTTCCTCCATGGAAACTATTTGGAGGATTCAGAAGGCCACAGATATGGGCAACTAGTGATTGGCAGCTTCATCACAACAACATGCCTGCTCATGCATCACATCTTGTGCAGAATTTTTTGGCAAAACATCAAATCACCTAGGTGACTTAGCCCCCTCAATCCAGATCTGGCACTCTGCTAATTCTGACTTTTCCAGAAGCTAAAATCACCTTTGAAACAGAAGAGATTTCAGACCATTGATGAGACTCAGGAAAATAGAAGGGGGCAACTGATGGCAATTCCAACAAAGAAATTTGCAGAGTGTTCTGAACAGTGGAAGATATGCTGGGAGGGAGAACTGTATTAGTCCCCAAGGTGCCTACTTTGAAGGGGACTGAGGAATCATTGTTTTATGTACAATGTTTCTCTTATCTTGTATCTTCTTCAATAAATGTCTATTTTTCATATATATGGCTGGATACTTTCTGGACAAACTACACACACACACACACACACACACACACACACACACAGAAGAGGAGGGGTGGGGATCAAAAGTCTTAGCTTCTGTAGAGAAAAAAAGTATTCAGAATATGGTCATTGGTCAGCATTTACTGCTTATTTATTGAAGTGTAATTTATTATACATTGAAATGCTCAAATCTTCCACTTTTTGGAGTTTGATAAGTTTTAGCAAATAATTTATGTAATACACACCCATATGTTCACCATAGGAAATTCATCACATCCCTCCCTAGTCAATTGATGTTCCTGAAAACAGAGGCAATCGTTGCTGTGACATGTTAAAAACTTAGTCTTTACCCTACTCTGGAACTTCATATAAAGTGGAATCCTACTGTGTGCACCATTTTGTGTGTGGTTTCTTGCACTGAACATGTTTTTGAGATATTTTGTGTCATGAGTTAGTAGATAATTCCTTTTTAGTGTTAAAATTTTTCATTGTGTGAATATACCAAAATTTGCCATTCATTCTCCATTTGATGGACATTTGAATTACTTTTATTTTAGACTATTATGAATAACGTTGCTGTGAAGACTCTTATCTAAATCTTTTGTAGACACATGCCCTCCTTCTCTCTTCTTTTCTTGGGTAAATACCTGGGTGTGGGGTTGCTGAGTTCTAGAGCAGATGGATGCATGTTTAACTTTGTAAGAAGCTGCCAAACTGTTTTCCAAACTGGCTATCCCACTTCTGGTCAAGCATTTGCCCAGGTTGTTTTTTAAAAAATCAGGCATTTTGCCTTTGTACAATTATAGAAATTATTTATATATCCTAGCTACAAGTCTTTTGTCCATTATACATATTGTAAACATATTTGCTGTGTATAAAACATTTTCTCTGTGTGGCTTGCCTATTCATTTCTTAATTGTGTCTCCTAATGAGCAAAAGTGTACGATTTTGATAAAATCCAATTTGTCAATTTTCTCTTTGATGATTAATAATTCTATGTCCTAGGAAATCTGCATTTCCCAAGGTCATGAACATGTTCTCCTTTGTTTTCTTCCAGAAGCTTTATAGTTATAGCTTTTATGTTTAGGCTTATGGCTCACCTCAAATTAATTTTTATGTATAATGTGAGCTAGAGGTCTACGTGTATTTTTTCCATATGGATTCTAGTTATCCCAGCACCATCAATTAAAAAGACTTTCTTTTCTCCACTGAGTTTATGTTTTACCTTGCTAAAAACTAATTGACCGTATGTGCATGGGTCTAATCCAGAGCTCTATTCTGTCCTATGGATTTGTGATCTATTCTAGAGTCACGAACACAGGCTCTCTCTCTTTAGGCCCCATTTCCCTGTGATGCAGTTTGGAAAGTCCAGGGGAATGCGGAGTGTTCCTTCTCTCCAGGTTACAGCCCTGTGCTACCTGCTGTTCAGTGTTTAAAATTTGTTGCTTCGTTTGGAATTCTGGCTTCAGCCACACTGGGCCAAGGCTACTCTTCCCAACAGTCAGCTTCACCACTTTGGGAAGCTCTTCTTTCTTTCCCCTCTGTCTGCACCACCACTGCCCAACACATACCCCTTTGGGAGCTGGGATTCATGTCCAACGGGTTTTTGAGTTGAACAGTTTTTGAGTTGGTTCCAGCTCTTATTTCCTAATATAATGTCTTCAACCTCTGCCTTTATTTCTGTTTCCACGGAGTAGGAACTCCTTGCAGTATTTGTCCTTGTGTACCTACTTCCTAGCAGACTGCTGGGCCCAAGTAGAAGGAGCTCAAAATGCAGCTGTTAAGTGAGTAAGTGAAGTCACTGAACTGATTTAATTGTGACAAAAAAGGATTCCACAAAATTAAGGCATTTCTTTGCCCTTCACTGTGTAGTTCAGAATTTTTAATAATGATGAGTTACATGAAGAATATTAACACTTGTACTATTATATATTAAGCTTCAATTTTAGATGCTAAAGAACCATATGTGTGGTGAATGAACAACCTTCTCTCTAATAATAATGTTAACTGCCATTCTCTAGCCTCAGTCTTAGCAGACATAATAAAGCATATGATATATTCCAATAAAGTTTAATGGAAACCCAATAATTTAATAAGTTTAGTTATAGGCAGTTTTACATTTTCCTATTTATAAAATAAATTTTAATTCAATCAGCTAAAAACTTGAAGAGAATATTTTCTTTTCACTTTATGAAAATAAAGATAATTTCAACAAAAATGAATACATTTAACTTATAAATTGTAATCCCTCAATAATATATTTAAACATTATTTAGGCATTTGATACATTGTGAGGACTATCCTTATTATTAATGCTATTTTTAAAACATTAATAACTTATTAGGCCTTTAAAACTAAATCACTGACAATGTTATATTTCAAGTAATTACCTGAGAAGAACCTTTCTAGATCTATTAAAAATAAAAGAATGTGATACACAGTCTGCATTAATTTGTTTTACAGTGAGTTACATTATGACAAGTTTCAGGTGTACAGGAAATACTTTTCTTATTAAATAGTCCACGTCAATTGTCCAGCGGTACCACTCTGTGCAGGGCCCTAGTTTTTCAAAAACAGAAACAGTCCATCTTGCCAACTTCGCTGACCTGCCTGCTCTCGGTGTTACTGTCTGCATGAAAGCCCAACACTAAGTGAGCCCAGGGATGACCGGGTGGAAGGGTAGATCTTTGCAGCTGTAATACCTAAGGACGCTGGAAAAAGCTTACACCTCTTTCCTTTATAGGTTGTTCTATGGCTTCTGGACATTCAATTTTTATGTTTCGTTATGTTTTATCTTGTATGAATACGTCATACAAACCTGAATTGTCAAACATTCAATAGAGAAAGCTATAAAAGTTCTCAATCGTCATCTCATAACTTTTCCATATTTAAAAGTATGCTTTTATTCAGTACGAAAGTTGTGCTTTTAATAAAAATTTGATACTTTCTTAAAATCCATTAACTTTAACATTACAAATGTTTAACTTCTGATAAGGTGAAATTAAATGCATTTGCATAGCAATAGAACTTCTATATCATGTCCTATTATTCTTCAAAAGTGTATGGGATTAAACAATACTTTAAAAAAAATGATAAATCTTATGCCAGACTATTATGTGAGGTTAAACTCTGTACAAGTTTTTTAAATGAGAAAATGGGTTAACTATAAGAATAAGTAATATTTATTGAATATTTTTTAAGCTCTAAGCATATTTAATTCTTGCTGGCTCTGTAATTTAACTCTCTCAACAATCCTGAGAGGTAGGTATTAAAACCATTGTATCGTGAGATGTTTATCAAAGAGAAAGAAGAGGATTAAATATTTAAATATTCAAATTTATGCATTCAAATAAGTGTTATTCATTAAAACACCTGGGGAGGGCAAATACATTTTTTAATCACGTTGCAATTGCTCAAATATTTTGAAGTTGAATATCTTCACAGTAGAGGCACATTTTTAAGAATAAATTTGAACTTTTGAAACAGGAAACAATTACTGAGAGAAGTAGAATAATTAGGAAAGGCTCGTGACCAGTAAGCACCTTTGTAAATAACAACTGACTCTAAAACTTACATGGAAAGGCGATGAATTAGAATCACCAACACACTGCTGGAGAAGAACAAAGCTGGAAGGTTGACACTATCTGATATCAAGACTCACTGTAAACTTGCAGCAACCAAGCCACGTGGCATTGGTGAAAGAACAGTGCATGGAACAGAATGGAGAGCCCAAACGTAGATGTACTGAAATACAGTCGATGTTTGGGGAGTTTTTGGATGCAGACGTATGCAACATTGTCAAAAAAAAGTATAAAAATAAAATTGAGACAACCTTAACAGTCACCCCTAAATGTTTGTTTCTTCACATTTTCCACTATTTTTCATCTATAAAATAGACTACTACTCAGGTATTAAAAAGGAGAATTCTATGAACACTGGTATGGAGAATGGCTATATACGTAATACATTTTTACAGAAACATTTATTTTAATTAACTAAATCCATACTTTATTCAGACTCCCTTGATTATGACTTAATGTTAACTTTCTGTTCAGGCTACCAATGTAAGTGTGACGGATTAGAAAGTTACAAATAATCAGGGACGGGTTAGAATGATCCATATGGTAATGAATTAGAATTGCAGACGTCACCCATGAACCCCCACTTACCTTCCTATAGACACATATGGATACATGCAGAAATACATATAACTGGGTGTATATATTCAGATTCCTATGCACGTGTATACTGTTTTCACTTTGTCAGCTGAGAGGGCCTAGAAACAACTCCACCCTAACAGCAACAAGCACACCTAGGGCCCAGTTTTCAGTTTCTAATTCCATTCTCCAATAACAGGAGCCGGGGCTCCCTGAAGAAATGAATGATTCCAGGACTGGAGGAAGAAATACACAAGATGAGCCCAGAGAATCTTGTAGCACCGGGAAGTAAGAAAGTGCTGGCCAACAGCAGCAGCAGTCATGGGGCCCATCAGAGACACAGGAGCCAACGAGAGCAGTCCCACCGGCAAAAGCTGGGATGATTTAGGTAAGAAAAGAAAGTAGTACTGGATTACAACTCAAAGTTTAACGTAAATGTCTATGAGTCTGAACTGATATAAATAAATAATTGAATAAATAAATAAATAAATGGGGGGAGATAGGCAGATCTCCCATGCAAAGAATTTCTAATAACTTCTGTAGGTAACATACCCGTCAGGAGTTAGAGCGCATCTCCCCACTCCTTAAGCAAAGGTTGTGCATAGTGACTGCCACCCAAAGAGTGTAGTAGGGGCAGGGGGAAAGAGTAACTTCACAGTGAGACTCCTGACAAACACACCCTCAGCTGGCTGATCAAGGTCAACATCAACAGTGATGAGCCATGTTGATATTGTATCATGTACCTTTGACAGAATACGATGAAAAGGAATTTCACCTCTGTGGGCTTATCCCCCAAAACCCATAATCCCAGTCAACTCACAAGAAAGATGTAAGACAAACCCCAACTGATATACATTTTACAAAGTACCTGACTAGTGCTCCTCACAACTGTTAAGGTCATCAAAAACAAGGCAAGTCTGGGGCCTACTATAGCCAAGGTGAGCCCATGGCGGCACAAGGACTAAATGTAATGTGTCCTGGAACAGAAATGGGACAGACAGGTCAAAAATCAAGGAAATCTGAACCAAGTATAAATTTGAATGTTAAACAAGTATCATTAATTGCTCATTAATTACAATAAATGTATCAAAACATGTAAAATGTTCACCATAGGGAAAACTGGGCTGGAGTATATGAATAATACTCTTTTCAGTAAATGTTAAATTATCCAAAAATGAAAAGTTTATTTGAAAAACCATCCACCTAAAAATTAACCCTAAAAAATATAATATCCAGGGTGGGAGTATAAATAGGGAGTGTGGTTATAAAGTTATAACCATTTGCTGTATCTATGGTGGTGGTTTTTAATTGGTCCTGAATCAAAATTTATCAAAGAAATTACTTTTGCAACTCAATGACAGCATCATTACACCTTCATTAGTCAAGTGTTAATATTCATGTACTATTTAGTATCTCTTAGAATTGTTCTAAACACTTCACACATCTTCTCAACCACTACGCTACATAATCTCCTGCAAGTGACTACAGTGAGTGGGAAAATCTCATTTTGAAAGTATACACAGAGACTCTTATCCCCAAATGGCCACACTCCTGTAGGTAAAAGCACTGCCACGTTCCTATAGTGTAACAAAAAGTCTTTGGTATTTTATAGCCACATTTAAAAACATCTAGAGTCCTCAATGGAAAAATATTCCAATCGCTTCATTATTGATTGTATAGCCAACTTCCATGTGTCTCTCGATATACTATTCAAGATTCAGGTATATGATGTTTTATTCAAGAAATTAATATGCCAAACTGTTCAGTAATGGCATTTTAGCACTTCTGTTTCCATGTTATTATTGATGCTATAAACTAGCTGTAGTTGTCATCAGCTTTCAAAATACTTTAGGTTGCCTTAATTTTAGGTGCAATCTACTTAAAAACCCACAGGGTTCTGTTTCAATGCAAATATTCTACCCTAAATATTTTAAAAACAAAAGATTAAGTCCTATAAACCTTCAGGACACAGATCTGCCAGTGTGACAGCTATTTCCAATGCACCTGTCCATGCAACTCCAACTCTTTAATCAAAGAGTAAGCTCAGCTGTTTGGGTTGACATCCAAGCCAACTTTTTCACTTTACAGTCCCACATTCAAAGAAAGCCCTTATTAATCATCCATCCAGTCCTTTTGTAATCCTCGAAGTATACCCAATTTGCTCCTCTTTGATACAGACAAGCACAAAAGATACTGTAAGAAGTGGTCAAATGTAACCACTTAATACTATGTAACTAGTGATAGTGCCCTTAACTCAGTCACCCTTTGCAAGAAAAATGTTTTCTTGTTCAATTAGGACAGAAATATCAAAGTATCCTTTCCAAATCTCTTTTTGAGAGGGCATTTTGCTTCATCAAGCAGAGAAAAAACTTTCTTGTATCACACAGAAATAAGTATAAAGCTTTCGTGTATTTTGCCTCATGACAACATGTCACCTTAAACTGGTCACAACAACTACTGCAGAAAATCATTCTCTGCTTGCTGGCACCATGGGGTGCCATCATTACTGGCAAGAGTGAGAACCCCATCCAGGACAATCTGGGACTCAGTCCAACAGTGGTATCCAAGTGCAATCTAAGTAGATTTGGGGGGCTCTATTTGTGAAGATGTTTAATCCTCTTTCATGTCCACTGGTCCTTGACTGAATGAAAATTCAATGCAATAAAGGCTTCAGATCAGTTGAATTAAGTTTCAGAAATCATCAAAAAGTACAATTTATAAAGTAATTTTTAGAGCTCCCTTTGACTACCTCAGGTGGGAGAAATACACTTAGAGGATTCTGCACCTGGCTAGTCCAGAGACACTGTCCTCCTCCAGCATGGAGGGCATCTAGTCTATTTTGAGTTAACGAGGCTTAATTTCAATTCCACGGGCAATTGACAAGAATAAATTAGCCACTTTAATAAGACCCTTCTGTGACAAAATTCTATGATTGGAGCCCACACCACGAATTGTAAGTACGTTCTATGGAGGTACAAATAAATCTATCAGGATATTTTTTGAAAGTTATTTGCTTAACATTACATAATCATAGACTTCCTGTCATAAATTATCTTTCTCCTCCAAAGCACTTTAACAAATCACTTAATTGTAGATGTAATGTATGTAGCTAAGACTATAGGCAAGTACTCTTGCAAATATTTTCAATGTTGGGAACTCACAAGTTTGTCATTTGTTGTACTTAAACTATCAAGCCAAACATTCTAGAATGTTCCATCCCAGATGATGCTCAAAATCAAGACTCCCTCACCCCCACCTCCAGCTACATAAGAGCTTAAAAAAGAGTGAATGACTTCAAAATAAATTAGAAAAACATTGGCAGCAATGTGGATCACATCAAAATGAGTCCAATGCATGTAATTTAGAACAAGCAAATGAAACCATGTCAACCATATGTTAATAGTCTGCTAGTCTCTGCACCTGAGAAAATTTTCCACATCAGCCTCTCTCATTTAGCAAGTTTAAAGCCAAGGCAAATATAGATACTTTGTCTGATGAAATTCAGAAATGAGAATTTTGCTGCGAGGTCTCCTAACTAGGTATGCATGATATATTCTGAAGCAATGAGAATATTCATCAAAATTACCACAAGGGAATCTATGAGCTCATACTCGCCTCACAAAACAAACTTTCGACTTTCCAGATGAATAAATTAGATTGCACATCACTATACTCATCCACATGGAAATAACATAATACAAGCTTCCAATTAAAAAAAAAAACATTTAGTGTTTTTCAAGGAGAATAGATTATTATGGAATGTTTACAACTGAGTAAACAAAAGCATTGGCAATAATAGTAAATGTAGACCAGGTATTTCAAATTTAGTTGATATAAATGTTGCAGGACTCTCTAAATCTGCTAAAACAATAGGCAGACACTTGGGGAATATGTAAAAAAACAGGGGGGCTAGAGATGAATCGGCTTAGGAGACATGTTGCAGAACCCAAACGCCTTAGTTTCCTATGGTCGGAACTCCAACATAAACAGAAAATGTGACAGAGTAAGCATGCCTTCCTGATGAAATTACAGAGGCAATGTAGTCAGCTGGAGGGAGATGAAGCAGGGTTTAAAGGCCGCCAGAAATCATGTGTTCACATCACCATTATTGCAGAAACCCAGGGACTTCCGCCGAGTGTAGATCACAGCAGTGTAGCCAATTCCAGAAACCATTTTTATATTTAATTCTTAACTTAGAAATGGGGACTTTATCAGGAGTCATTATCTGGCATGAATAAAATTAACAATCTCTTGAGATGCTCCTGTAATAACAGTGTTAATAACTAGCACCTTTTTCTCGTCATTTGCCTTAGTAGCCGAAGTATTTAAACACTAGGATGTATAACACTAGGATATATGTACCTTAAAACTTTATATAATAGGGTGTAGCTGTGAGACATATGTGCACACTTCTAAAATCATCCTTCCCACTAAATTCTCAATATCAAAGGAAAGTCTCAACTTGGATATTAACCAAGAAGATTCATGCTTGGGGAATGTCAAAACCAAGGCTGAGGAATCTGGCTGGGATGACCAGGACTTGAGGATTAGAGAGATTTGGGAGTTAGCAAGGCAATCAGGGGAATGTCAACAACCCAAGAAGAGGTGTTTGCTACCAAAGGTGATCCAAACCAGGGCGAACAGGTGCAGGCCTGCAGGGGGAAGTCCAGTGGCGGGTGGGGTACAGTGTCTAGGACTTCAAGAGCTGGCATATAAAGCTTGTGATAGTGAGAGAGAGAGTTTTAGGACAGGATGCCATTTCTGGGGGAAAGTGAAACGAGAGAAGGAGGCAGGGTCTCTGGCAAATGGGAGCCAGATGTACACCTTCAATTCTCTCACTGGAAGTCAGCATAATTCCAGAACTGCAGAGAGACTTCGCCAGGAGCTCGTTAAGATTCTGGAATATTTTGGTGGGAAGAAGGACCATCAGTGCGTTCATACGTCTTTTTAAGAAATAGGTAGCAATAATAAGAGCATGCTGATGCAACAGGGCTCCTTAATTTCTGAATAATTTGGGGCAATAACTATAATCCATGTTAGCAATTCATTAAAAAAAGAAAAATATAATTCTGACTTGGAGTCACTTGAATGAAACCGATTAGTTATTAAGAAAACTTTCACTATCTTTATTACCTTAATTTGAAAAGAGATTTATAACCCCACATACATCAGTTTGTTTTAACTAGAGCTATAGGCTTTAAATACCAGACTGTGATTGATTTACCAAAGTTAAGGGGGAAGAAAAATCTTGATTTTCACTACCAATTTCCTTCATTCTATAAAAGGAAAGCTACCACCTCATTATACACGTTGTATTTATTGGAAAGAATGTGGCTTGTGGCTAGTTATCACTGGCATTAGACAGCGTCGTTTGTATTGTCTCAAAGGAAAAACCCAGGGCATTACCTCTGAAATTCAATTCACTGCAATAATTGCCGCATTTGCAAATTTACCAGGACGTTCAATAAACTTAGTAGAGGCTGGCAGTAAACAAACATATATTCCGGTGTCACTGGGGTTAATAAGAAAATTTTCACTTTACATGGGAAACAAAACAAATGATCAGATTGTATTGCTTAGGCAGATAACCCAGCAAAGCCACAAGTGGGTCAGAACAATCTCGCACACATGTTGTATAAATGGGCCTGAAAGCAGAGAGAGAATATACACAGGATGTGAAACTGTTTGCATGTTATTTAATGAGTCACAGATAATTATTACATCAGAAGATACCAGCCATCTGTGCCTTTTATGGGCAAGAAATTAAACATCTTTTAGTTTAAAAAAAAATCCCTCAATTTAAGAAAGTTAATTCTGCTTCAAATGGGAACACCTTAAAAATAATTTTTCTCCTCTACTACCAGCATTTGCAAGGGAGGGTAATGGCTCTGAACGCAAGCAGAGAAGGTCAAGGAGTGGAGGATGGGAGCAGCAGGACAGCGATGAGTGTGGCTCTCCCCCGCGTGGGTGGCCTGCGCGGTTCCCTCTGCGGACACTGCGGCTGGCCCGAGCGGGCCCTTCCCTGCTCCGATCAGGTTCTGAGGCAGGCACAGGGAGGGCACACTCAAACCAAAAGTTCATTTCAGATGCCTTCTCTTAATCTATGCACATGCTGTTTATAGCATTTGTTTTGTGACTCAACAGAGAACACGTGGCAGTTTCTGATTCTGAATTTTTTCTGGAAAGAACATGAGGAAAAATATATCTCAGTACAAACAAGTTCCCCATAATTAAATCTCATTAGAAGCTAATTAGAAAGTGAAAGAGAAAAATACTATATTTTTAGAATTGAAAAATTCATGGAGTAGATTTTATAGATGATGTCTAATTATTTTGAAGTTCAATGCTGTCATTATTCTGTTGACGTTCTTGCATATTATTAACATCGATATTTTTAATATCAACAGTAGATATCACAAATCCTGAGAATTTTTCACTTTTGAAATCTAACATATAGAGAATAAGATTTAATAGCTGCTATCAAATAATGTTTGAGTCAAAGGAAACATCATAATTGTTATTGTGATTATTGGCCGAAACAAAGCCCAAAATAATACGAAGATTTGTATTATATATAAACTGGAATATCATAGATACACTGTGAAGTGAAAAGTCCCCAGGTATTGAAAGAACTAGAGCTCTTTAATCTCATTGTTTTAGGTATAATTAACTATAAAGGACTCCATGTTTTAGACTTGAATTACATTTAAAACCTCACCTCCTCAAATAATCAGCTAGAGTAAAATAGTCCTAACGCTCGCTGGGCTAAAGCATCGTCAAACCGCAACGGCAGCATGTCACTGAAAATGACTGTTTATTTACTGCTAGTTCAGAATTCATCAGGAAGGGACCGGGGGCTGGATCAAAGTTTTAATTTTTCAATAAAAAGCTTCTTCGTAAAATGGTCAAATACCTTTCAGACTCTTCCTCCTAAGCTCCGGGAAGTCAGAGCACATGATTTTTAAACAAAGTCTTTCCTTTCTGAGTAAGCAAATACGTAATCCTTCTAATCACCAGGGCTCATATATACTATTGGTGAAACATCACATCATCCCCTGCCGATTGCAGGAGAATAATTTCCACGGCCAGAGGAGATGCAGGATAAACATCTCCACGTAGGATGTCATGGCTGAATTAAAAAGCACTGCGCTAGGAGCAGAGATGGATTATGATTATATTGCATTATAATCCATGGCGTCATTAACTTGGAGAGCATGTTCATATACCGGATCCTTCTCTGGAACTGCAGTGGCATGCAGATAACCAGTGTCCATCTAGACAGGTGCTCTGAGAATGTATCTGAACAACTTTTAAGCTTGAAATACCGAGCCTGCTGTAAAATGTTGGGACTTTGTCACATTCTCTACATGAAGTCATTTAAATTAATCTCGACCTTTAGGCCTAGTGCTGAACATATTTATTTTCTCTGACCTCCCTCAATGTGTGACCTGGCCATTTACTTCTTTCAGTTGATTTTTTTCTTAACTAAATAAAAGAGCTCTGTGAGATTTTATAAAATAGAATTATTAAATTTAAATGCACTGCCTCAACAGCTCTTAGAACCAATTTATAAAAGTCACTTAAGGTATCCAGCCACGTAATATGAAAAATAGAGACATTTATTGAAGATACAAGAAATATTGTACGTAGGACAATGATGCCTCAGTCCCCTTCCAAGCAGGCACACAGTTCTCCCAGTCACCATAAACTGCCCTGTCATATTTTCCTGAATCTCATTGACAGTCTGAAATTGCTTCCTCTTCACAGGTGTTTTTAGTTTTGAGAGAAGTCAGAAGCTACCGGGTGCCAAATCTGGGCTGAAGGGAGGCTCAGTCACCTGAGTGATTTGAAGTTTCACCAAAAAACTCTGCATGAGACACGATGC
This sequence comes from Desmodus rotundus, assembly GCF_022682495.2. Lineage (NCBI taxonomy): Eukaryota > Metazoa > Chordata > Mammalia > Chiroptera > Phyllostomidae > Desmodus > Desmodus rotundus. The sequence continues at coordinate 89,903,740 of NC_071397.1, read as the reverse complement.
ATGAGTGGGTGCGTTGTCGTGGTAAAGCTGCCAATCATCAGTTGCCCATAGCTGCAGCCTCCTGAATCATGCGAACAGCTTCTGCAGAGGAATGTTCAAGCTTAATGCAAAATGTGATGCAGATTCATTACTCCACTCTGTCAGTCATTTTGGATGTGATGGCCACACAGTGCACATGCTCACTCAGTGGAGACTACCACCCCCACTGACTAGTACAGTGAAGTCATCATTGTTCATGCATGCGCATTCCAGTCTACTCTCCTTGGCTGCCAGGTCACATCCATGTCATGCAAACTGTTCTCATTACATGAAAAATGGCTGGACTTTTTCCAAACAGACCTCATACATATATGCTTTAGCAATAAAATTAAAACCCACTTCCCTTGAATACTGTCTTTACGGTAGTGTTTTATATTGCTTTATATTGTTTTCCATTTTATATTGTCTCTACACCCATTGTGAAAGACAAAAACAATGACCATAATCTTTTTTGTTCCTTTTGAAATCATGGGAGGCTGAGCATCATCTCGACTGTCATTATAACCACCACCACCACCACCCATAGCTAAACCATAGAGAGCACATATTAATTGGCAGGCACTGGTTCCAAGCTACATGTATGACTGTGTGTGTGTGAGTATATATAAAAATTATGTTATATAAAATTATAATAAATTATATGTAACTATACATATAATTTTATTCTAGCAACAATCATGTAACAGTGCTTCTATTATTAACCCTACTTATTTAAGTTTTTATAGATTCTTCTAAAAATATCACCAGGAGCTTTCAGATGGATTTCAATTGTCCTGATGTGGACAGATTTAATTAAAGCAAGGAAGTTTGCTCTCAAGGTCTCAGAGGCCACATCAGATTTAAGGCATATGACAAGATTAGTTTTCATTGTCTAAAATTAGGACAATTCAGTACTCAGAAAACTATGGGCACATTGAATCTTTGTTTTGTGTCCTTTTCTGTGGGCTGCCCAACAGAATATTCACTAAATTTGAATAATGTGAATTAATTTATTATATTTAATAAAAGCTAAAAACATCTCATAAAAATAAAGTATCTAAAGGGCAAATGAATGAATAAGAAAATTAGCATATGAGGCCTCAGGTCCCATTAAAAGTATCATCAAGTTTTGAAAATTTTAAAAATAGTCATATTTTCCCCTGAATAGCTTTTCTCTCTTTTAAAGGAACTTATTATTGTATGAAGAAGTTAATTTTTAAAAATCTTAGTAGGAAATATTTCAGTCTAAGAAAGAATAAATTAAAATCAATCTGGAAAAAAGATTTTCCATTTCTTTAATTTACAGAACTCAATAATTCCTCAAAAATTCCTTACTCACAATGCTTTGTTTTTGAAAAATTGATCCCTATTTGACTCAGAGAGTACTTCTTTCAGGGTTTTTAAACTTTAAAAACATAATTGAAGAATTAAGTTTTAACTTGACGAAAATTCTGAGAGGATCTGTACGTAAGGACACGCCTGCTCAAACAGAAATGAAATCGAATGGGACAAAGCACGTAGAAATGCCCGGCTCCCAGTCCAGCTGGACTTGATCCAGGGTCCAAATGCTTAGTTAATTTGACCTGAATAAGCGTAAAGTATGTTTTTATCTTTTCTATTGACCTTTTATTCTATGAAAATAAAACATGATAAGAATAAAGAATCATACCCACACCAACCAATACCTGTATCCCAGCTCACAGTTGATTACACATGGTCACAGGTATCCTCAGTGGAGAGAGGAGGAGCTGGGGTCCTAATGTTCCTTCTGCCACTAACAAGAAAGCAGTTTCACAGTTTCTCAAAAATGATTTCCCCAAAGAAATCATTTCCCACACAGTCGACAAAGGCCAGCCCTGTACCCACGAGGATCCTCTCCACTACCTTGTGCTATCTCTCCAGGAGGAACCGAGAAAAAGTGTAATTCTCCTTTGCATAAACTACTTGATATTTCATTCAGCAAATGTATGGTGGACATCTATCAAATAAGAAGAGTGACTTCAGACACTGAGGAGTACAGAGCTGCCCAAGGCCTCGCTCTGCCTTTGGGGAGCTTGAAATTTAGAAGAATCTCTAACCCTACATATATCTTAAAAATTCTGTGTTAATAATAATACAATTATATTCATATGCCATCAATGTTTTAAAAATTATTTTAAAGCATTTCACATTATAACAGCAGCATTTTCCTCTCTTGAGTGCAAAACAACATTCTTAATGAATTAACAGCAGTTTAAAAGAAAAACGATGGCATATGAGGAAGGCTTTAACAGAGGAGGACTCTATAAAACTTAAAGTAGTTGCAGCCAAATAGTGTGTATTTGTTACAGCGACACTAGCTGATCAGGTTGTTCAATGGCTTCTCTTCTAGAAGGAATGTATTTAACAAGGCCAGAAACCACTTTCAGCTCAAATAGGCGTGTTTTGGTCATGTGATGAGGTAGGGTTTATTTGAAAGATCCATTGTCCCGGAAAAAATTAAGGGAAGTTTACTGTTTATAGTTGCTTCATATACAGAATCTTGATTTTATTCCTTCCTCGGGAGCAAATACCACATCTTCCACTTATTCTCCATTCATCCATTCGGTGAGTATTTATTGAATCAGTACTATTTTAGGTACTGGAGGATCCTAAAGAGACTCTTGGCTCTTGAAAGCAGTAAATAAACCAGACGAGTTCTTTCCCTCACATCGTGGTGCAGAGGACACAACTTAAACAAACGTATATGGTGTCAAGTGTTAGGAGGGACAGACCTGGTAAGGGGATGGAGAGTATTGGGGGGAGGGGCTAGTTTATGTGGAGAAGTCCTCTCTGTTACGCTGGCATTTGAACAGAGACCAGCCCAACGTTCTGGGTGTATTATGAAAGTAGAGTCAACGGAACTTTCTGGTGGATATAGGAAGCAAGGAAAAGAGAAAAGCAAAGGATGAATCCAAGGGCTGGGGCCGGAGGAACTGGTAGAATGGAGATGGTATTGACAGGAAAAGGGAGGAACGGGTTCGTGGTTAGTAGGCGACAGGGAGCTTGGAACATGACTTCAATTTTGGACATTTTATTGTTGATACCCCTATTGAAAATACCCACTGTGCAATGGCATACATAGCTCAGAGTTTAGGAGGAGGATGGAGCTAGCAATATACATCAGCCTGTCCATGGTATTTAATCAGGCGATTGGAGAAAATTGCCTAAGGCACAGGTGGCAAACACAAGGCCCCTGGGCCAAATCCAGCCCTGTACCTTGTTTTATCCGGCCCAGCACCTTGTTTCTACCCGGAGGCATCCCTGAGCTCTTGCTTAACTGTTAAGGAGCAGTTACATTTATACAGTCCTAAAGTTACATTTGGCCCTTTGAAGGCAACTGCAAGGCTGATGTGGTCCCTGGTGAAAATGAGTTTGACACCCCCGGCCTAAAGGGTAGAACTAAACAGCAAAGAGAAGAGACATGAAGATCAAGTCCTCAGATGCTCCAATGCTGACAAGTTTGGAAGATAAGGTAGAACCAACAGTGACATACTGCTTCACACCCATAAGGTTGGTTATTATTTTTAAAAAATGGAAAATAACAGCTATTTGTGAGGATACGGAGAAATTGGAATCCCTGTGTTAGTGGGAATGTAAAATGATGCCGCAACTATGGAAAACACTTTGGTGCTTCCTCAAAAAGTTAACATAGAGTTACCGTGTGACCAGCACAGTACCAGCAATGCCACTTCCAGGTACATACCCTAGAGAGAACTGGTAACAGGTAATCAGATGGATATTTGTGCACCCAGTTTATAGCGGCACTATGCACAATCACCAAAAGGTGGAATCAACTCAAATGTTCAACAACAGATGAATAAATAAAGAAAATGTGCTATATACACACAATGGAATATTATTCAATCATAAATAGTAATTAAGTTCTGATGTATGCTACAACATGGATCGACCTTGGAAACATTATGCTACATGAAATAACCCAGAAGTGAAAGGATAAATGTTGTATGATTCCATTTATATGAGGTATCTAGAAAAGCAAATTCACAGACAGACAACAGTGGGTACCAGGAGCTAGAGAAGGGGAGAATGAAGGATTAGGGCTTAATGGTTACGGAGTTTGTTTTAGGTGATGAAAAGTCTGTAAGTGGGTAGTGGTGATGGTTACACATTGTGAATGTACTTGAAATCACTGAATTAAACACTTAAAAATGGTTAACATGGTGAATATATTATGCATATTTTAGGACAATAAAGAATTCAAAGGGAAGAACTGACTGAGGGGACTGAGAAGGAGTGGCTCATTATTGAGAAGGGAACCGAGAGAGTGGAAGCCAACCAAACAAAGTGCTTGATGAAGAAGGAAATAATCGTGAGGGTTACAAGGTTCTGGGAGGCTGGGAGGTAGAAGACTGAAAAATGATGGTAGAAGTGGGTGGGTGGGCAGATAATGAAAGCTTGTATTATTAACGTAATTAAAATGGTCCTTGGCCTTGGAGATTCATTTGCACAAACCAATGTTATCAGCACAAATCTTGGCATTATTGAGGCGTGGCATGAGTTATAACTAATTGTTGTGGAGCAAGAAAACAAGAGAGAAATGCGAGAGAGGGAGGGAAGCGGCGGAGGAGGGGAGGGAGGGGGAGAGGGGGGGAGAGAGAGAGAGAGAGACAGTCAAAAATACTTCAGCACAGACACCATTTTTACTGGGCCTAACATTAATGCTTTTTAGTCACTGACTTCAAAAGTATGAAATTAATCTATTTTAAAAAGAAAATAGGGGACAGGGAGCTGATTGAAACTAATCAATCAAGTTGGGAGGTGATTAATAGAAGGCAGTCGTGTATGTGCTGCAGGCGTGTCTACAATGCAGGCTGAGAAGTGGTCGTTTTATAGTTCATTACATATCTGTGTGATGTTATTTATTGTTTGCTTAAGCAATAGCAATTGAAGCACAAGGCCAATTCCTTGGAATTAATGACCCACCGGGAGAGTCCATTACCTCTGGACATTAACCCCAGTCAGTTCAGTTTTTCCAGGAAAATCCCTTTGAAGAACTATTTGTTCTCCGTCCCTGTAACCACATATAAAAACAGAATTTTAAATATTTCTTTAGTGTTAAGTCATTGAACTATACTAACAGCCCTACACTTTTGAAAGCAATAGTTTCTTTAAGATAATAGGGAGGGGAAGCTAGAAAGACCATGTGTTAAGGGATATTCTGAGTTTATCTTACTACAGACAGCAACCTAGGGAACAGCAGAGAAAAGAAAGAGAGCCAAAATTCACTTCAAATGTTTCAATGGTCCTAGTTTTGAAAATAATTTTGTAAGTATTTTCAGGGTTTGAAGACTCCCAAACATCTCCAGGTGTGAAGGAGCTCACAACTCTCATCCCTTCTGTTGGTAAGAGCACAAATGAAAAACCAAAGGAAGTGATAATGAAAAGAATCGATGTGATTAAAATACCGGCCCGATAATGGGGAGCAACATGCAAGCAGCCAGAAGATTGGCCTGAAGACTGAAATTGTTCTTAGTGGATAATGTTTATAAAATGGAAATTCTAACTTCTCATTACATTTTCCAAAGCAATCAATAACCACTCTTTATGAAGGAAGGCAAAACCCTAATCGTTACCAAGACAAGGGGCCAGAGCATGGGAAAGCTAGACAGAACCTCCATCACCCCCAAGGCTAGGAGATTAAGGACAAAGAGAACTAAGTCATCTAAACATCTAGTCTACAGTTACTTCCACTCTAGCTTGGCTGGTATCATTTAATAATAACGATTACATAGAGACATCATATATTCCATTATATTTGTGTAGTTGTATCCATAGATATACACACATACTCTTACTAAGCACACATGGGTTTGTCCAATCATCACCATCACGCTGTGTTCCAGGCACCACTATTATTACCCTTATTTTATAGATGAGGAGTGCTGCGTGGGGCAGGGAGGACAGAGACACTCCACACCTTCCCAGTGCTCACGACTGCTCGGTAGAAGAAGCAATGCCGCAAATTGTAGCAATTGGACTCCTCAGCCTACGGATTGATTGATTGATTTGTTTGTTTATTTATTTATTTGCATTTATTGGGGTTCCATTGGTTAATAAAGTTATATAGGTTTCAAGTGTACAACTCTATAACACATCACCTGTGTATTATACCGTGTGTTCACTAACTGAAGTCTAATGTCCTTCTGTCACCTTTTATCCCATTTACCCTCTTCTACCTGTGCCCACCCCCTCTTCCCTCTGGTAATCTCTACACAGATGTCTGTGTCTATGGGTTTTTTTTTTCTTAATCCCTTCACCTACTTCATTCCTCCCTCCAGCCCCTCCCCTCTGACAGCTGTCAGACTGTTCTCTGTATCTGAGTCTGTTTCTATTTTGTTTATTTTATTCACTAGATTCCACATGTAAGTGAAATCATATGGCATTTGTCTTTCCCTGACTGGCTTGTTTAACTTAGCACAATGCTCTCTAGATCCATCCACGCTGTTGTGAAAGGTAAGATTGCCTTCGTTTTTACGGTTGTGTAGTATTCTATTGAGTAAATGCAACATTGCTTTTTTAATCCACTCTGTGTTTCTCCTCTTAACAGATGACAGAACTATGGTTCACAGACATAAAATGACTTGTCCAAGTTGTACCACCTATATGGTGAGCACTCCATAGTTAATTATTAACCGCCTAATTCGTATGTTTCTAAGACAACCTCTTAGATACCATTATGGGCTGAACTGTGTCCCCCTCAAATTCACATAGAGAAGCTCCAACCTCCTGTGCCTCATAATGTAACTGTATTTGGAGACAGGGCCTGTGAAGATGGGATGAAATTACAATAAGGCCATTAGAACGGGCCCTTATCCAGTCTGACTGGTGTTCTCCTAAAAAGAAATTTGGACAAACAGACCCCAAGAATGCATGTACACAGAGCACAGACATATGAATACACAGGAAGAAAGTGGCCGCAGACAAGCCGAAGCCTTGGGAGAGCCCTAACTGGTGACATCTTGACCTGACACCTGCCAGCTTCCAGAGCTGTGACAAAACAAATTGTTGTCGTTCAACCCCCCAATCTGTGGTATTTTGTTATGGCAGCGCTAGCAAACTGATACAGACCCCAAATGTAATAGCCACCAAGTTTGCTTTTAATGTTTAGCCAGGGCTTAAGCATTAGTAGGATAAGTAGGAAATGTTTTTAAATGTTTTGGTATGTCACCATTTAGGATGGAGACTCTTTCCCATCCTTTCCTAAAGTTCCGAGCAACCATTTGTCCAGCTGACTTCTAAAACTTTTAGGGGACCTTCCTGTTCCATTTGATGTACATTCGCTTTTCCCCTTAGGAAGGTTTTTAAATTAAGTACCTTCCTAAGTTATCTGGAGTATTCCCAAATAACATATTTGACATTTCAATGCAAACTGCAAGTGAATATTTAGTAGCAGATCCCACATCCCAGAACTCAATTATCTTCCTGTGAAGGGGAAGGAAGGAGACCTGTAATGTTTGAGACTTGTTACGAAATGATTAAACTGAACTCTCTCCATGTAGGGTGTGTGTGTGTGTGTGATAGCGGAGTGTGTAGACCCACCTTTACAGGACAAAACTTTGAAGCAGCTAAATAAAATTAAGTCCTTTTCAATAAGTTTTTATCAAGCATTTCATATGTGCTAGGGGCAGGCACCTGATATTTTAATGTAGCCTTGTGACACTGTGGGTATTTGGATTAGGCGCCTTTGAGCTGACATGGGAATAATTTTAATTAGAAATAAAATATTGTGCTTTTAAAAAATCACATAGAGGCTCCATCTACTTGAGAGACTGCCATGGAGACTCCATCTCTTATCTTTCCTTTTTGGAGAACACAAGGGTGAGGAGGAGGCCACCAGCAATGCAGAGATTGGGTGGACTTGGGTGTGGGACCACCCAATGTCTGGAAAGGGGGGCAGCTCAGGGTTCATATTAGGCTCAGTTCTCCACTTACTATTTGGTGATCAGAAACCACATTTTGGCCCTGGTTGGTGTGACTCAGTGGCTTGAGCACTGGACTATGAACTAAAGGGTTGGTGGTTCGATTCCTAGTCAGGGCACATGCCTGGGTTGCGGGCCAGGTCCCCAGTGGGGGTGCTCAAGAGACAACCACACATTGATGTTTCTCCCCCTCTCTTTCTCCCTTCCTTCCCCTCTCTAAAAATAAAGGAAATCTTAAAAAAAAAAAAGAAAAAAGAAAGAAAGAAACCACATTTTGACTCAACTCTTTCAAAACAAACCCAATCAGAATGCTCCACGGTGTTACTCTGGCCCAATGTTACTCTGGAGATACAATACTGAATGACCCTGACCCCACTACTGAGGCACTTAGGACCTGAAAGATAATGTCTCTGCATGAATCTACTCACGTGATAGGGTCAAATTCTATTCCCACTAGAACTAGAGAAAAGGAAGAGGCAAAGGAAGAAAGTGAGGTGCTTTACAAGCCTTAATTATCAGACCCTTCATCATGCTTTACAAACAGCACTGCCACTTTGGGGAAGTGGACAGGAGTGAGGGAAAGGCTGGGGCACAGGCAGCCTAATTATGGCCACAGGAGGCCTCTGCGGGCCGTAGCGGGTAGGGTGCACCAGGCTGGGCAGACCCACTGCTTATCCTGAAGTCAGAAAGCTGCTAAGAGACCATTCAGACCACCGGGAGCATCCTTGAGAGCCAACATTGACTTGCTTGGGAAAATGTTTTTCACAAGTTGCCACAAACAGCAGCTTTCAAGCCTCAACCTACCGTTTTTCACCCCTTTTACGGGCTGTGAGCACAATTCACAAGCCCTGATTTCTCCTTAAGGGCCTTTATCTGATGAAATGTCATGGAAAGAAATGGCTGGTAACAGTTCACCCCAAGAAACAGCTGTTGTTTTTACATAATTTACAAATTCAGAAAGGCCATCCTCCCTATTCTACATCTATGAGGACTCGAATGCTTAAGGAGCTCCGATCCATGTTCTTATAAACTCTGTTGAAAGAATTTAATGCCAGCGACGAGACATACTAATAGATTGTTGGCATCATTTTCTTTGCTTAGGAAATGCACTAGCTCATAAAGCTTGAGCGCCTCCTCTCAGCCCATTAAGCTGCCTGAGGTCTGAAGTTTATTTTTTTTAAGATGTTTATTTCTCTAGATATACTGCAAAATAAACATTCAAAGGCCTATCATAATTATTTAAAAATTAAAAGCAAATCATTTTAGGATTGACATTAAGAGTCTGTCCCTTAACTTCTTTTACAATTTATTCCATTTGAATCTACTCCATTTGTAAAAGCAACGAACGAAAAAACAAACCCCCCCAAAGTACTTCAATAAATTGGATTTAAAAAAATCTTTATGGCAGCCCTGTTTCACACCAGATTTAGGGTTAACACTGCCCAAAGAATGGTGCACAAAATCATCTCAGTTTTACAGTTAACCCAATTAGTCAATCGGTGGCAAAGGACTCAGATTCCCTGAGTCAGCACTCTCACCACTGAAATCCTGCTGATGCCCATAAATTAGCGTGGACGTGAGGCAGAAATTGGCCTCTGAGTATCTCTGTGACTAAGATCCTTAATCTCTTACCCTATGTGGGAAAGGACAGCCTCGTGTACTGCACAGGCCTCAATCTAAACCGAGACTAGATCTTCAAAACAGAAATTAAAGTACAGTCAATCCTAATGGAAGGCAGCAGGAACCCAGATAACCTCAAAAGGCAGCTAATCCTAAATGTGTTTAGCTTTGGCTAAATGGAGATTTTAAAATGGATAAACTGGGAGCTGATGTGACCATAATCCCCAGCTACATAGCCCAGCACGTCTATCTCAATCTTAAAAGCATCCCTTGGTTCCAACTAAGAAACTAAAGTAAACCCAGTAAGCACTGAGCCTGCTCTCAAGGAGTGCATCCGTCTACAGCTAAGATGAAGGATGCTGATCGATGACACCAGGTGTTCCTTGCTCTGGGGTTTCTGGTCCTCACGTTACCTCTGGATTCACCCACAATCTATGCCATCCCAAACTCTCAGTACAATTAGCTCATCTGTAGCATTTTAAGTAGACAAAGGCAGGGGAAGTGTAATTTTCATTTCCAAATAGTGAGACAGGCCAAGAAAACAGACAAATTTTTGACAATTGGCAGAACTGGATCCTAATATCTGGCCAAATGTGACAAGCCCATTCTAATTCCATAACCTCCTTAGAAAACACAGGGCTAAGCATGGCAAATAGACATTTTGCAGTGCTAAGTGAAAGCCTATTAATATATCAAACTGTGTAAACATTATCATTTAGACCTTGGGAACATATTATTTGCATAAACCTTAAAAGGTTATGGTAGCACTTTCTTCTCACAAAGGAAAATAAACATGTACGAGTCATTATAATTTATTAATCTTGTTTTCTGAAAGTAAAGTGGCAGAGGACAGTGACATAATACCTGATTCCATTATCACTGAATAATAAAGTTATTTCATGTGTGGGGGGGGGGAGAGGAGAAGAGTAGGAGAAACGGAGCACAGGGAAAACAAATAATTGAGTGAAATGCCTTATAAAAGCTTCGGTCTTACACACATGTCTAACTTTCTGAAGGAAGAGAGAGATGAGAATAAGATGAAGAACAGAAATACAGGAAATTAATGATACTTAAATAAATAATAAAATTTCATTCTAAAGACCTGGCCTGGAACCATTTGGTCCATTGCGACCCTGATTGTTCTCACACTGATGTACAGTAACGGCCAACAGTGACCGACCAAGGGCCAGGCACAGTCTCTGTGCTTCCTGTCGGAATCCGTCATCCTCCCTGCCAAGCACTCAGTGAGGCAGGTAGGACCATTACACCCACTTCACGGAGGTGAGCTCGGAGGCACACCTCATTTAAGCGGCTTGCCTAAGATACCCAGCTAGCAGCTGTGAAACCAGGAACGGAACACAGTCTGGCTCTGCGGCCTCTCCTTTATTTCCAATCATGGTCCCTTCCCATCTGGGCCAAAAATGGAGCATTTCTGGGCATGCATGACAAAGGATCATTTTACCAATGCTAATCTCTAACACAAGCAGAGTACTACGAAGGAAAATAAGGGGGGCAAAACTTATAGCTCCTCAACGGAGTTTAGCATCAAGTACAAGGAGAACGATTTGGAGAAAGGCCAAGCGAGTCACCAACAACGGGCGTGTGAACATTTTGTTTAAGCCAATGAGTACTTGCAGGTGGGAATGCCTAGTTAAAGCACAATGGTTAAGAACCCAAACTCTGTTGTCAGAGCTCAAGTCAAACACTAGCTTTGACCATGACCATTGACTAGCTTTGACCATCAGCAAAGGATTTAACTTCCCTGAATTCCAGTTTCTCTTTTGGTAAAATGGGGATGATAATACCAACTTTGAAGGTCTTATGAGGTGAATCACTGAGATAATATGGTAAAATCACTTCGCACAGTGCCCGGCACACAGCAAGAGGTTGACTGTTACTGTTATTGCTGTCATCATCACTACTCTTCTTGAATATCAGTCAGTGTGGAATAAACCACAGGTACTGGTATTCCTAGCTGATATATATCATCAACAAAAATGGCATTATATTTAATAAGTTGTCTCCACAAGTAACTAAAATTTACTCCTTCATTTAATGCTAAACTATCGGTAATTGTTAATTTTATCAGTTTTATGTGCACATAGCTAAAACCAAGTAGTGCTAAATCTAAATGGCTTGTAACAAAACGAACCTTCCTCTCTTTCACTCTGCTCTCTTCCCTCTGCCAGTTCATGCATCCACTTCCCTTCCTCTGATCCTCTCAAGATCGTTAAGTTTTGGTTAAGTCAATAGTCACTGTTTACATCACAATGACAATGAAATACTGTTCATTGCTGAGTCAAAGAACATCCTTTGATTAACATTCCTTTCTCATATAAATTTTGTTTTGTCTTGGAATTAATAAAAATATTGTTTGTTCATCTGCTTAGTTTCTATAAATGTTACTTTCTTCCGGTATGTCTTTGGATCTGCCATGTTCCTCTCAATACATTTTGTAAATCTTGTATGTACTAAATACTCTTAAAACTCTGTTTTGTTCATAAATACTCCTCTCATGTAGCCCTCTACCTTCCTGCTTCAATATGTACTTATTCCTCTGTACAGATGTCATGCTGACAATTCCCTTTAACATTCTTATGTGTCAGACCTTCTATTTCGCAAATCCCACATAGTATTTATCTGCCTTCATTTATTCCTTTGTTTTGCTGGAGCCTATTTGCCAGTAGCTTTCTCTAAGAAAGCATTCATGGCAAGTATATTTTTGGACTACATCCACATCTGTTACTCTTCACTCATATGTGATTAACAGTTTGGTTGGGCATAAAATTCTTGGTTGAAAATTACTTTCTCTCTGAATTTTAAAGTTTTCTCTTATCCAGTCTTGTTTAGGGAAAGACAGAAAGGTCTAAAGCCACTATGATCCTTTCACCTTTAGATATAAATTACTAATTTTTTCTCAAAACATAAGAAAATGATTATTTATTCCTGCTGCTCTGAAATGTTGTGATGATGTGTTTTAAATTAGCCTTTTTTAATTCATTAGGCTGGGTGCCTGGTGTACCTATTTAATCTGGGTTGTTGTGTTCTAGAAAATTTTTCTGTAGTATTTCTTTGATAGTTTTTTCTAAATTGTTTCCTCCCACCACTCAAGAAGTCCTTACAGTGGAATTAATGAATGGCTGAGATTGATTGTATTATTTTATTTTTTATCTCTGATTTTTTTGTCTTTTTTTCCTACTTTCTTAAAGAGTTCATTAATTACTTTATGTTTCAACCTTTTTATTCTCTTTTTTCTTTTGGCTACACATTTTCAATTTTCAAACACCTTCTTGGTCTCTGTTTATTTTTCAGGGTTTCCTGTTCTTATTTTTGGACATAGCCCTCAAATAACTGCAGATGTTACAGTATTTTCCCCTTAAGTTTTCTTCTGCTCCCTGCAAAATTGTGTTTCCTCCAGGATTTTACTTGTCTTTCTCTCAAGTGGAGGCATTCATAAAATACCAGCTGATCCTGATTTCATAAAAATATTTATAACTGAAGCTTTTCTTTATCCTTGGGGCTCACTTCATCCTCCAACTGCTGTACGTGAACCTTTCTACCAAGGCTGCTCTTTTCGGCCCCATGCCTCCCCTCAGGCTTTGGACATACTCGGTACCTTTAGGTGGGGTTCCAAGAAGCATGATGACTAATTTCTTGATGATATTGTCCTCTGAAGGTTAGGTGGGAATTAACTCTGCTCCAAAAAGTTAATTACCACCTGCCTTCTTGCTTCAGCAATGTTTGGCAAAGTATGTTTCCACCATTGGATTCTCTGGTTCTCTTTGTCCCGGTGAATTAAATTTTTTAGTGTGCTTCAATTGGGTTTGGGGAGAGGAAAAAAATGCATGTGTAGGCGTACTGTCATTTTTAAGTAGAAGTCCTACAATACGTTTTATTTCCAAATATGTATTTATCATTTCACATGCCTCATGATGACTAGCTTTTAGGACAACAATTTCTTCTCTCCATGAGTCTTCTTTCATTAAACGTTGAGAAAATGGTTCACTCCAGGTGCAAAGTCAACAAAGGAGTTTGCACTTTAAAGGCAGAAAGAAAGGAAAAATTATACAAATTTTCAAAGGAACATAATCATAACTTTATTGTAAGACCCAATACAATTTTAAAAAATGTGTCCCCAAATACCTGTCTTTACAGAGTAAAATATGTAAGCAGGAATATACATTGTATGTTTTGCACAAGTAGTCAGGCTTACACAAGGAATCTTGGCATCTACTGTTTGTACCATGCAGTTCTTTCCAGAGGGATACAGATTCCACACTAAAAATGGTGTCAGTCAGAGAGCGACAGCAATCAGAGAGATGGTTTCAAGCTATTATGCATCCAAAGAGAAGGAAAAGTCCAATCTCAACCTCAAAGGCAATTAGCAAATAACCGAATGGACATGGTTACACAATTAAATTGTATCATGTATAAGATGTATAAACAGAAAATAAAAAACTAGTCCATTTGACAAAATATAGACTTTCTCTTAAACTTCTGCTCAAAATACTTGCTTTCTTATTTTATATATAAGAAGAATGGATGAGAGAGAAATTCAGATTAAGGGATTGAAGGATACGGGGTATACACGGGGCATTTAAGTCATTTCTCACAGAGTTACTATTCTACCCACTGTAATGACTTCTATAAATTATTGAAACTTCCAGCCTTGTAGTGATGATTTGGCAATAAGTCCAAATGCATTGAGACATAAGAGAACATCAAAACATTACGCTGAGTGTTAAATGTTATCATCTGGTCCAGAAACTATTTCAGTAAATAACATCTGGTAAAAATAATTACCCTGCATTTAAGTTGCAAAATGATGATATTTTGGAGAAGATGAAATGCAAACTTCATATTTATGTATTATAAGAATTCAAGAATAATCTTAAAAGTAAAAGTGGAATGCTACTACGTGAGCTGTGATTAAGGGCAGACCTATTTCTGGCTTCTGGCTTGTCAGGTTTATGTCTTCATTTTATTGTACTGCTGTGAAACCTGATCTGAGAGCTCAGAGAATATGCACACTGTGGAACTTGGGATATTTACAATCAGAAATTTGCAGCTAACATACCTGAGTTATTTATGACACATGCTTCTAGTTTGCATTGTACACTAGAATACATTTGCCCACACTTAAGCAATCTGCCCAGGTGGGACTTAAGAGTCTTTTGTGGGGGAGAGGGGGAGGACTAAAGACAGTTAAATATATCTCTCTCAAAAACAAAAGAAAGTGCTGTGTGTTTACTCAGGTGTGTATACCCGTATGTGTGTACGTGTGTACCACAGACTAGAGTGAGGCAACTGAAACACTCATTTCAGGTAAAAATATAAATGAATGCCCCAAAGCTCAGTAATCATAATAAAATATTTTAATGTAATATTTTAAAAATCAATATTAACACAAAAAATTCTACATGGTACATACAACAGGGTAGTGAATCCAAGGTGGGATCTTGTACAAGAAAAAGGGCATCAGGTAGAAACTTAAGAACTTTGAATGAAGTATGCACTTCATTTAATAAAAAAGTTCATCATGAACAAAATGTCACTCTTTTAAATAAAGACCATCTGTACCACTGATTTTTGTTTTTGTGTCAAACTTCAGTATAGCTTATCAAGGTTTTTATGTATTGTTGTGTGTTCAAAAATAAACAAAAAGGTAGCCAGATGACTAATGTCTATATGATATAAAAGTTATTAATCTCTACCAATGAATACTAGTATTTATCTAAATAGTTTGTAAACTCCTCAGCTACAGGCCAAACTCCTTGAACACAGGAAATATATTTTACTATACCCATCATATTACCTAAAACTTCAACATTTTACATGAACTAGTAAATACTTTCAGATATGTGAGAAGTGGGGGAGGGGAGCAGTAAAGTAGAAATAAAGATCCCTGAGCTTCAGTTAAGGTTCCACCTTGTCCAAGGCAAAGCATCTAATGTTATTTGGATTCAATAATCTCATTTGCTCAATTGGTTGAATTGCACTGTCTATAAAGCTACACTATTTTAACAGTTTATGAACTTGTAATTTTTTAAATTTATTTTTTCAGTTAGGAATAACTAAGGAAACCATGTTAAAGAAAATATTGTAACATAAAAGAACTAGTTTTCTCACTATAATTCTTTGATATCATAAAAATTGGGATTAAAGGTATAGATTATCAAAGAATCCACGAGTTCTTAGTGGAAAAAGCTGGACATTGTACTATGGCTACAAATTGAAGGTCTTGAGAAATCAGAACAAAAATGCAACAGTTAAAACAGATACACTTCTGTCTTTGCAAATTCATATTGTAAATGGAATTTCCTATTAAAAAGTAAAAAAAATAATTACTACTCTTATTTTTTAAAAGCAGTCCACAAAAGTCTACACTTAAATCTGTGATTGATCTGATACAGTTTTATAGAATCTAACACAGAAGTACTTAAAGTTCTAAAGCTACTATATGTTTTATAATATAACCATAATTATATAATTATTATATTATAACTATAGGTGATTTTTAGAGAAAATTCTATACTGTATTGTAAAATATTATAAGAATTATATTTATCTGATTTTAAAAATCATATCTTTGTGTTTTATAAGCTCAGGTCTCTTATTTAAGTTTTTGAAGTAATGACATATTTGGGCCATAAAATCCTTATCTCTGGATTTTACAAGGTAACAAAATGAATGGTAATCTATTTCTTATCACCTATTTCTAACAAAAAGTTCAATATATTTTAAAAAGTTATTCTAATAGTTAATAAAGCATGCAGTAGGACACTTTAGATCCTCTCGGGTATATATTATTACTTGAGTATTTTACAGAAATGGGAAATATTAAGGTTGAAATTAAGTAAAATGTTTGAGTAAAGATTATTTCTTAAATAAAGTTTATTTCCCCACAAAGGTACAAATAAAAGTTCTAAAGGATTTTATTTAGATTTTAAAGAAATTATGTATAACTAGAATTGTTTAATGAAAACTGTCTACAGAGGTTTTAAATGTATTTTATATTTTTCCTACAGGTAAGTATTATTTTCATACTTTATTTGAGCTTAAGTAATTTGTCAGATTATCTCCTTCCATTCCACATACAGAAAGGTAAATGTATCTCTGCCTAATTAAAAGCAAACAAACTGTTTCCCACCAATTCTGATTGATTATGGGTCAATAGAAGTTTTGAAGGATGTAAATCAATGTAGACGTTTAAACAAAGTAAATATAGGAGTTCAGACAAAACCAAACATTCATGAATCCTGACCTATGTTCAGGCGACTTTGTAAATAGTGAAGAAAAATCAATTAAATTCAACATCAGTGCTTTTAATATTGTAAAAGTGAACCCTTCCCTTCATGTGTGTTCCTATCTACAATGCAGCAGAATGCCTTACGAGAGAGAAACGGCACTAACTTGTAAGGGGCTTAGCACGGAAGCTACTTGGTTCCCAGCCAGGCAAGGGTGATGGCTGTCTCAGGTAGGTTTGCTGAATTTAATTTCTTTCATGGTATGTTTTTAAAATTTCACTACATACCAAATAGGATGTCTCTCTAAAACAGTCAAAGCATAACCAAATAAATCCTATACGCTTTTGGGCTGTTGGGGCGATTTTAGTCACAGTCTGCTTTCATACAAACTTACTACGAACAAGCACGCAAATTTATACCTTGACTGTCCATTGCTACCAGACAGATGGTGGTAGAAGAGAGACCTGTCATTTCAATGAGTCACGATTTTCATCAATACGCTCATTGGTTAACAAGCAAAGCTAAGCTACATCTGAGTCATTACTTTCTGGCCTAGAAGGTGAAAAATGATCCATTAATCTATGTAGCTACACACCTAGTTCCTTTTTCTCATTCTGTATGTTTACCTGAAAAGCTGAACTGTGCCATTTGTAACGGAGCCATGTAGAAAGATTAGATATAGTCCTGTTTGTCTTTCCTCCAATTTTGAGCTGCATTTGACCTGACACACTCATAGGGAAGAGAACAGAAACAGAAATTTCCATAAGGCTCTACTCCATTCAAGAACAAAGATACTTTGAGAATCCACATATTTGGTATAGTATTAAAAAATGAAATAGTACATTTTTCCAAACTCCATTTGTGCTGTGGTCCTAAAGAAAGACTACACTGAAGTCTTAGAAATCATCCATATAGAATATACTGATTACTCCATTTTGAAAATACACTGCCAAATGCTGATTTCCCTTCACTGACTACAGAGAACTCCCCCGTTACTCCTGCCTGGGGAACCCAGACTTTGAGAAGGAGTTGTTTATTCTGAGAGTTGGCAGTTTGCATCTTTGGTAAAACAAACAACACACATACACACACACACACACATCTTGCCAAAAAAGAAAACAGCCTCTTCTTTTGATATATTAATGCTATCAGACCATCGTCAAAACCAAACAGGAGTTTCTGGCCAAAAGAACTACGTCCCGGCCTATACTGAGACACAGCTGCAATTCAGTGGGCCATGCTAGGCCCCATCTGTAAGAGTTGGATGCTTGGTGACACTGGCCCGTCTGAAGCCTATTTAAAGAAGCCGGAGAAAGCTAGGCAGACAGATGGTAAAGCAATGTAATAATAAAGAAAATCTAGCTTGTGTGGATGCTTGTATTGCCTTCCAAGAGGATATTGCAAATACCAAATAACACTGGGTCATGAGGCATCTATCACTCACAGGCACGCCAATGTTTGTAACCAATCACAAAATACTGGTCAAGGTGGTCATAAATTTCACTGTGTGTAAACTGAACACAACATTCAGCTACTATGGGAATGAGCCAAACACATTACGTAAGCCATTATTGATTCCAATTCTGCTGCATTAGCCCATCCTCTTGCCTCTGTTAATACTGTTGTTTGTTTTATTTTGTCTTGTTTTGCCATGAGATTCAGCTTAAATGGAACTAAGAGTATTAGAAATAATGGGTTAAACCAAATGCAGATCAAACACCAGTATGGCCTCCTCTCTGAGTACCCCAGGGGGAGGAAAGGAGTACTCAAGGAGCTGAAGGCAGGTTAGCCTTCTGGGGAGGGATGCAGGACATGAGGTCAGGCCCCCTTAAGGGGTTAGATATAATCCTAACTGTGATTGGACGGCACTAATGGGTTTTGATGGAGGAGGATGTCACAACTCCATTTCCATGTACAAAAATCCCCACCTGAGGATGTTTACTGATGAGAGAGAAAGAGAGAGAGGCAGAGAGAGAGAGGGACACTGATGTGAGAAAGAAAATCGATTGGTTGTCTTCTGTATGCACCTCAACTGATGATTGAACCCACAACCTAGGTATGTGCCCTGACCGGGGATCGAACCTGCAAACTTTTGACGTATGGGCTGATGTTCCAGCCAGCTAAGCAACCCAGCCAGGTTTGCATTTTTATTTTAAAGCTATCCTTCTCTTCGGTGAGTGGAGAATGGACTGGAGGAGACTAGGAAAGGGAACAGTAGGAAAACAAATCAGGTTACGTTTTACAGCAAAATGATCAGTCCAGTTTGGGCTGAACTACGACAACATTTCCAACCCAGCTGATAGGTTGGAGGGACAGAAAGGGGCCCCGGCCTGGTTCCTGGCTCTCTCTGGCGTGCCTCACTTCTTTATGAAGTTGCTTTTTGTGCCTTAAATCTATCTCAGTGCCATTATGATTTATGACTGCATGAAATTTTTTAAATTAAGATTTGTTTGATTGTCTGTTTCTATTAAGGTGACCATAATAGCAATTTTCCTTTTCCCAAACAAATGTTTTGCAGAGCGCTGAGACTCAGCGTCTGTGTCTGACTCCTGACGGTGATTAATTTCCGTCACTAAATTCTTTACTTTGTAAAACTAATTTAAGATAGCTGCCACTTTCTAATAACTAAAGGATATAAATCCGGTACAGTATTTTTCTTAGGTAATTGATATAACATCTTTATATTAGTGACTATAAATTATGGCTCTGCTACCCCGTTCTGTCACCCAGCAAAGCTGCTCAGGGTACGTATATCCAGTCTGCCAATGTGCAGTGGTGCATACAATTTCCCCTCAACTGGACAACAAATCACAGAGCCAAATACTGTCTAAACTAATAATTTAGTTAGAGTTTCATTCAGTCGAATGAAAAACTTACTGGTCTTGTCATGTTGCTTGGTTTGGTAATTTTTTTTTTAAGAGTTAGCATGAACCAAATTAAAGAAGTCACTCTCTAGGTAGAAAAATGTTGGGGCTTCCAAAGAGGAAACTATTCGCCTACTTGATTTTACAAAAAAAAAAAATTGAGTTTCCAAAATATTCCTATCAGTAAATAGAAAAATAAAATTTCTCAAAATTTCGGAGGACTGAAAAATGTCCAAACCTGATGACTGTCTCTTCTAAGTGGAGGCGATGCTTCTCCTTGCTTGCAAATGTCACGTCCCGAAAGATAGTTCCACAAACATTGATGATTCTTAAACAGAATCGCTTGCTCTGATACAAACAACAGCGGAAAAATGAAGTAGCAGAATTGATGCCAAATGTATAAACGGTTTTCGGATTACACCAGATTGGCTTATATGTAACATAACTCTGTCCCTTAACCAAATAAGGGGTGGGCATTCTAAACAGTCTCAAAATGGCATCCAAGCCACTCAGAGAGAATGGGGACATCTGTGAGTATTTATACCCATAAAAATATGTCAGTAAATTCTTACATCAAGAAATCCCAGCTGCAAATGAAAGAGGGTCCCTGATATGATGCTATTAACCCCTCTCAGCCATCGGCAACAAGGACGCCCCTATAGTGGCACCGTGAATACTTACATACAACTGTAATTAATTACGTTTAACTTGATACAGTTTGTAGATAAATGATGACTGCATGTTTATGCAAAGTGTCCCCATAAAGAAATGAGACTAATTTTCTTCTTGAATAGCTTGTGAAAACAGAAGAGCAATCACATTGCAGCAAGAATGCATGGCAGCATGTTTCAATGAGCAGCAGCAGCGATTCCAAGTTCAGTCAGTCAAATGTCTGTCATACACCAACAGCTGCCGTGAATCCTGCTTTCTGTCAGAACAAACACGGGTGATCACTTAAAGCAAAAATTTGATGTTGAGTTCTGTGCGATAAATCTTCGATATATCCACTTGACACGCTAAAATAAGCTTCTGGGAATGAAAGAACAGCGAGAGTCATGATTTTAGTGCCAACAAACTTTTTAAAAAGTTGTGGAAGATGTTTATGTTGGTACACAACATTATCTCATCTGTTTCTGGGATTCATTCATAAAAATGTTTAAAATGTCAAAGATACAACTGGTGGCTAAGGGCTTATACTTAAGCAAAGAAGAAATAACTATACAATATCAGGACTGAAAAGGATATTGGTGTCTACTCAGTCTAGCCGCCTCTATTTACAGATAAGAAAACAAAAGACTAAAATCAAATGACTCCTAAGTGGTAGAATTAAAACTAATTTAATTTGTTTTTAAAGGAACTATATCATGGAAAAAGTTTCTGGAAAAATTACATAGTTTGAGTGACAAACAACAAAAAACTAAGATAGGTCATTTTCATCTTCCAAGAAAGTAGGTTAAAACCTATAATATAACATTTTTTAATATTTTTAATATAACCTAGATATAAGATCTTTAAAGTCATTACTGTAAAACCCAAATATCCCCAGAGTCCAAAAAGTACAGGTATCAAAAGAATAATTGAACCAAGACTTTGTTCTTGGTTTCTGGAGTAGTGAATCCTGCTTTGTGCATGTCCTGCCTGTCGCAGCACATGGCCACATCAGTTTCAGCATATCAAAACATTAAAACTACCTCAACGTTTAAGGAATTCTGTATGACACAAATACCTTGGCTAAGCCCAGTGATCATCTTTTTTTTTTATCCTCACCCAAATATATGCTTATTAATTTTAGAGAGAGAGGAAGGAAGAGAAAGAGTGAAACATCGGTGTGAGAGAGAAACATGGATTGGTTGCCTGCCCACACACCCAGACTGGAGATCAAACCCGCAGCCTAGATATGAGCCCTGACAGGGAATCCAACCCGCAACCTTCTGGGGTACAGACAACACTTCAACCAACTGAGCAACCCCAACAGGGCATTATCTTCTTTATTATGTAATTCTTCAGCTCAAAACAGCTTTTGTTTTATCCAAAACGGATGTTAACCTCTCTGATTGTAGATCTTATTTACCATACGTCGTTCCAAGCGGTGGTTGGTTATTTCCAAAAGTTTGCCAAATGACATACACTATCCTCATTTGAGAATGCTCAAAAATGTGACATAGATTTCAAAACTGCATTAAGAAATGCTCCCAGTATCAGAGAAATTTCTATTATCTGCTCAAGGACACTTATTTGAAAAGGGAAGTATTCTCTGGGAAAGGTAAACAAAAAATATTGGTTTTAGAATGAAGCCAATAATATAATTTATACTTTATAGTTAAATATCTTTATTTACATTAGCCGTATTTCTACAGTTTTATTATGAACTCTGAAGAAATGCATTTCTTTCATAGCTCTCTACGGTCCCTGGAAAAAATGAGGTGTTCTGTGTACCGCCTGCATTCGGTAAACGTTATTAACACAATGATCTTAAACTCCTCTAGGTTAAGTTCTGTCCCCAAAGCCTGCAACTGCATGTAATTGCTATTAGGGGTGGGAAGGCATGTGCTTAAATGCCACTGACCCAAGCTGGCCTCCTGCACAGTGCAGAGGGCATGGCAGTATTGAAATGCAGTTAGAAGATACGGTTTGACTTTTGCCTTGGAGAAGCAATTTTCTGCATTTCCCCACTTTCTAGGATAAGAAGATATCAAAATTTAGAGTATCACTGACTATGGCTGTTAGATGTATTCATACAGATATTGTCATATATATTCATATACATAGTCATATATATATACACATAAATATGCTTGCTTTTTATGCCCAAGATTGCTTTTGCCCTCCTTAGCCATACTCTTGAATATGGAGAGTACTGTACTAATGAGAGAAAGCAGCTGTAACTAGATAGAGGGATGTGTGTGTGTGCGTGCTGTGACTTCCCATTCAGGGAATACCTTTGACGTGATAAGCACCATGATAGCTGCAGATAAATTCCTCTGCTCCTGACCAGGCCTGCCCGCCAATGAATACCACACTTCCCTGCGTGTGCACGTTTCAATCACGCCTCAGCAAAGAAAAGCAGCATTGACTTTCTGAATGTCAGAATCAACACTGATAACAGTGTTAACGTTTAAGTAAATGCACTGACTCTAACGTTTCTTTTTCAAAGTAAATCGGTCCTACTCCCTGTAAAATCAAATGAAACAAGCCTCACATTCTAATTCTGTTATATTCTGACAGTTTACTGTTATCGGGCAGAAAGGCAAAGGCAAATGCACTAACCCACAAATTGCTTCCAATTGTCTGAGGACTCCTTAAGTACATAGTAAGTAGCTCTAAAAGCAGAAATCTGGATTCCAAACAAATTCCAACGTGATTCAAATAGCCTCTTACCATATTTCTTTTAGGAAATGCTTAAGTGCTGAGGTCTCCTCTAGCTGGCACAGTTTCCTGTGTTCATTCTTGCCTTAACTGAGCCTGTCATGAGGTCATAACCCCCTCCAGGGGGTCAGCAGAAGACCCTCTCCTATAGTGTCATCCTCAGTGCCAGTATATGTAAATATGATACAATTTCAGGGAAATATGACATAATTAGCAGCTATTATTATGCAGCCCTCTATGAGTCCTAATTTGCATGTTTCCAATAAAAGTACACAGTGCCCAGTTAGCACACACAAGCTGTCATTTTTTTCAATACTATAATTAGTACTTGCAAGCCTTAAAAAATATCTCTATCAATTTCAGAAAAGGCTTTGAGAGAGATTACTGCAAATGATGATGGAATAATTAACATTTCTTTCTGCTTTCCAAAAATTCCCATTATGACAATATATTGAAAATTTCATAAATACATAAATCATAGAAGAAAATGTCTATTATTAGGCTTAAACTCAGGAGTTAAAAATGCTGAAGAAAGATGAAGAACGGATATCACGATGAAACATAAGTGCATTATTTCAGGCTTGGTAGCTCACTCTTGTTTGTGTTTCTTATCAAGGCAGCAGTTGTTGTTTTTAAAGTTAGAGTTGACACGAATTAGATTTTGCATTTACTCAAAGGGCGTGCCTGAGAAGATTTTAATGCTAGACTTTATCAACAAGGTGCTTATGGCCTCAGCTTGACGACAGAAATATAAGGAATAATGCAGAGATATATCCCTACACTACAAATATATTTTACTGTACTATATCCAAAAATTATAATATAGAGACAAGGATATAACTGGTTTGAAATTTATAATAAAAGGCTACAACAAAATATAATCAATTGATACCTAATAACAATATATTAATATCAGTTAATCAATTAAATGTGGTGACAGTTTCTATTAGTATTCTACTAGTATTTATTATTATTTATCTATTACATTATCAAATTTTTATAAAATTATTTATGTACTCTCTTGTATTATTATATTTATTTATGTTTACTGTCAACTCAGATCCTTTCGGGGAAAAAACAAACATTCCTAAAAGTATTATCGTTTAATCAAAAGAGAAAGAAAAGTAGAAAGTTCTTGGCAAGCAGAGAGGTAGCTCCTCCCCAGCAGGGACCTCACTTCATTTGCATGTGGTACAGAGCCAGCCTCAGTCACGTGTTGTGACATCTGGTTTGTTCAGTTTCTTTGCAGAGGTTAATAATCTCATCTCTTTCAAGATATAAGTTCCTAAAAATCAAAAAATTTCTCTAGGCTCCTTGAAGGTTGTGAGCCTTCCGCATGCATTAATTATAACCATCACTGACTGTACCAATTTTTGGTGGTTTCAGTAATTCTTTTGGAACCCTGTTATAAACCCTTAGTAAATCTTGACAATTCATTCACTCAGCAAGTGTGTATTTGTTGAGGCTTCCTAGTACCAGAAACCATTCCAGGTGCTAAGGATACAACAGGAAACATACCAATCAAATAAAAACATATATTTTTGGTGCTTATGTTCTAGTAGGGAGACCAATGGAGAAATCAAAACTCTAAGTAAATAAAGAATATAACATGTTAAATGGGTGAAAGATAAGTGGGGAAAAATAAAGCAGGGAGTACTATGGAAAAAGAGAGAGTTGAAATTTCAAATCAAGTGGTCAAAGAAGTTCACATGAGAGAATACAGCCCTGACTGGTGTGGCTCAGCAGGTTGGGTTGTCATCCTACAAACTGAAAGGTCGCTGTTTTGATTCCCGGTCAGGGCACATGCCTGGGTTGTGGGCCAGGTCCCTAGTTGGAGGCATGCAAGAGGCAACTGATCGATGTATCTCTCTTTCTCCTGCCCTTCCTCTCTCTAAAAATAAATAAATAAATAAAATCTTTAAAAAAAAGAAATACATGAAGGATATCAGGTAACCAGCTTTCCAAGCAGAGGAAACACCAGGTGCAAAGGCCCTGAGATGGCAACAAGCCTGTTATGTTCTTAAAACACAAAGGAGGTCCATGAGTTGGAGCATGGATGTGCCCCCTGCTCACTGGCAACAGCAGCAGTGTCACCTGACACTTTGTCAGAAATGCAAATTCTCAGAATTCATCATAAAGTGGGGTTGAGTGTGGTGAAATGGGATTCAGCCATTTGTGCATTAACAACTCCCCTTCCCTGTGATGGTGACCTCACCAAAGTTAAGAACCTGGTCTGAAGCCAAGTGAACGACAGGAAAGCTAATAGCAGATGAAGTCAGAGAAGTAGTTCATGTAATTTTACTCTGAGGGAGGAAAGAAGTGAGGAGATGGATATCACTGAAATAAAAAGGGAAGGAAGGGAGGAAGGAAGGAAGGAAGGCAGGAGGGAAGGAAGGAAGGAAGGAAGGCAGGGAGGGAGGGAGGAATTACAAAGACAAATTGATAATATAGCAATCCAGACTGAAAGTACAGAGCCAACAAATGAAGTACATAGTTCTGAAGAAATTCCGTCTAGTATTTGCATTGCGTTAATAAAGATGGACATTCTGAATGAATCTCATTTAAGCGGGTTGCATGTGCAGCCTATGCATACGCATGCAAGGTCTACCTTCACCTCATACCTATATTTTGAGATCTAACAAGGAATCATTTTGCTTAAGGAAAAAACCCTACTCTTTAAGATGTTCAAATGTAAGCTTTAAACAGGTAGAGACTGTGTTTTCTAATAATTCTGCGGACGACTGCTAAATAGTTCTGTTCCCTCCTAATTCATGTGTTGACATCCTAACCCCCAAGGTGAAGGTATTGGGAGGTGAGGCCCTCGGGAGGTGATTAGGCCGCAGGGGTGGAGCCTTCATGAATGGAATGAGTACTCCTATAACAGAGACCCCAGAAATACCCTTTACTCCTTCTCTCCATGTGGGGACCCAAGGAAAAAGTGCCAGCTATGAAGTAGGAAGCTGGTCTTCACCAGACACTGAAGAATCTGCCAGCACCTCGACCTTGGACTTCTCAGCATCCAGAACTGTGAGAAACAGATTTTTGCTGTTTATAAGCCACACAGTGTGCGATATTTTGTCACAGCAGCTCAAACAGAATAAGCCAAATACAAAAGTCTGTGTCTCCTCCCACAGGAAAGAAGCCATATGTGCCAATAGCCTTGGGGTATTTTATTTTATACCATATACTGGAACCCTTTCTGTCTAGTGAGAAATGTGAAGTATAATAACCAGATCAAGAATAAGAAAGAGGACATTTTTTACAATGTATCAAAAGACTGAATGACAATAATTTGTACAATGATGACAATAAGGAAGTTTTAGGTAAGACAACTCTGATTTAATTGCTGCTTGTATATGTACACCTACCCACACATGTACACATATTAGTTTAGTAGCAAAACAGAAAAATCACTTTCCTATTTTGGGGGATTATAATTTTTTAACATGGCAAGTGGTTATGAGCATCCTAAAAAGTAGCTCTTGTAACTTTTCCACCATTTATTTTCAGAGTCAATATATTCCCTGTAATACAACTTGAGGTTTCTCTGGCTTCTTTGTCATTTGTAGCTATCATACACTTTATATCTCTACTATTAAATCAGGCAGTTTAATATAAGCTCATACTCTTTTATTCATTTAACTAAAGACATAATACTCCGTATGATTCTTCATCCCCAACAAGAACCCTGTGCACATTTACAGTATTGTTCCTATTAATACAAAGTATTCACTAACAGACACAATTTGCTATCAGAAACTTGATTATCCAAGAAAGTTATAATTTAGAGGCCGAAGAGATACATCTCAGGATGTCAGCAAGTTGAGGTTATTAGCATGAAAATATCATTAAATGTCATTAACTAAAATGCAGCTGAGACAGATAGAATACTCTTAGCCTTTATTTAAATCAACAACAGTCAATAAATGGAGAGTAGCTTAGCAGCCATCCATTGACTTAATTGTACTGCCAGATCCAGCTACTGATTACCTGGGCCATCCAGGTTGGTCGTATCCCTGGCTGAACATTTCAGAGGTGAAATTTATAATAAGGAAGCAGTGGCTGTTTGTACAAACTCTGGAATTTGTTTTTCCAGGGTATTACTACCTATCAATGGCCGATGAACTTCATATCCTGATAGAGATGAAAAGCAGCAAAATAACATCTGTCGTCTCTTCCTCTTTTTTCCTTTCTTCCTTCCCTTTTTCATCTACCTTTTCTCCTTTGCAAGTCAAACAAGCTGTGACTGCATTGTCAAACCAGGAGAGAGAGCAAAGACGTGAAGGAGGGTGACCAGCCATTCTCTATTACTATTTCCACTGTACAGGTGAGGTAATGGAAAGAGTTCCCCTTATTTTCACAAGGTCATAGAGCTTGTTGGTAGTAGAATGTGGTTCTAATCCAAACTACGTGAGCTGTTGAACAATGGATGCACCCCATCCGACCTCTTCAACCACACGTGAACAAGGAGTCGGGTATTGAGTAACGACACCTTTTCCCTCATCCTGTGGGGAACTCCACTTCAAAGGCTTCTCATAGCCACACTTAGTAATTGGAATGAATCTGCACTTTTTGGAACACTTACTGTGGTGAGAATATAATACTCCCCAATAATTACTTGCTAAATTTAACTGAGTTGGTGAGAAACTTCAACCTGATGGTTGGGCATTAAAAGGATAGAGAGCTTTGGCCCTGTGGATATGAAGAACAAACTCATCTGTTGTGATTAAGTTGGAAGAGGCCAGAATTTTTTCTACAGAGAGAAATATTTTCCAAAATCCAAGCATTTCTCTTTGATTTGTGCTTTCTTAAAAAAGACTGTATTTTTGAAAATATAATGGCTATTTGAAAATAAGCAAAAGTGGTCTTAGGAAAATTTGAGAGTGATAATACCAAAGACAAAAATAATGAAAACTACATGCTGCCAGAGTTAACATTTTTATGAAATGCATTAAGCTATAGTAATGTTGTTTTACAAAGGATTCAATTAAATCAATACTTACCATCAACTCAGTAGCTATAGAAACACAGGGATGGGTAAAGCAGAGTTTCCATCTTTAAATGCCTTATAAATAGAGATGATAATATCATCATAATACAAGGCAAAAATGCCACTGGAATGGTATAAATTAAGATTTCAAAAAAAGAGATCATATTCGATTAGGTGAAATAAAAACTGAATTTCCCCACACCCCAGCTTCCAAAATTAATTCATCAGCAAACCCATTGCCTTTATCCCCTGCACAGCATGACCTCCCCCTCCCTCACATGTGCCGGGTCAGTCCTTCAGGTGAGCCTCTGCCACCTGTGGCCTGGACCGCTGTGGCCTTTAGTCTTACAGAACTCCCAGACATGCTGTTCACTGCTGCCAAGAGATATACCGTGGTAACATATTCCCTTGGGAGCATTTCCCTAAAATTACAGATCAGGAAACTCCTCTTTTCTCCTCCCCTATTCAGATGTTGTAAGACAGTGCTCATTTATTCTACCAGGATTCTTTTCTTCAAGCTAAACATCCTGACCCATTCAACTACTTCATAAATTAAAATTTCCAGACTTCACATCATCTTCAGTGTCAGCATCCCTCTAAATGATTGGTACCCAGAGTAGAGCAGACCTTTCCTTGGGCGTGATATCCAATAGGTTGTGGATGTTACTACTCATTTTCCGAATGGATCAGTTGAAGAGCGTGTGTTATTATACATGAACCACTGAAATCCTAATAGGTCACATGTGTCACAGCACCATGACCCATTCTGGTAACACATCGTAAAAGACATGACCCTAATTTTGGATGCACTATTCTCGGTGAACCCATGCTTCCTCCTGATCCCCACTCTATGTTCTTGATGTTCAATGAAATGCAGTAGTCCTCAATTCCAGTTTACCACTGTGCATATTCAGTATCTAATCCTGGTTTCTGAAATCCACCTTTGCCACCTTGGGTTCACTAGAAGCCTCCTGAGATCTTGCATCACATGTTCTTAAAGAGAGCCTACCGGCTCTTTCCATATCCCTGCCTCATTTGACTGAATTTGTGGCTTCTTTCATATTACATTCTCATCTTGGACTTCCACTTTAACCTTTATTGTTTTAGTATTTGCAAACTAAAGATTACTTGGCAAAGGACAGAGAAACAAAATGGAAAATGAATACCACAAAACCCCATAACTCGAACCACTGAAGGCTTTAGGAATAATTTAGCATGAGTGTGTGTAATCAGCACACAATGGAGCAAAGATGGCATAGATGATTCTACCCACACTGTTTTACTTACTCACCACAGCCATCCTCTGCATGGAGAGAGCTGAGGTCTGAGAGTCTCTGGGTGGCCCAGGAGGCCACTCCTAATTTGTCTCCAAACTTGAAAAAGGAGAGAGTGAGGCATAAGGCAGGGAGGCAGCCAGGAAGAACATATTTCTAAGCACTCATTCAGGGCTGAGACTTGAGAATACAAGGATGAGCATACTTTTTTGTCTGATCTCTTTGAGGATCTCACAGTTTCAAATCACTCATCACAAAAACCCAATGAAATAGGTACTAAAATAGTCATTTTTATAGGAGAGGAAATTGAAGGTCCTGTAAGGAGAGTACTTGCCCAAAGGAACAAGGCTAGTATATCAGCTTTTCACTGTGCCTGACCTGCTCTTCTAAGTCATGAGACACTTAGCATGAATGCTGTTAACACAAAGTACACCTAGACAGTGAGCACCTGGCTAAATCACAGTTCATAAGGGTGGTACTTACCTGACTCACCCACTCGGGACCACAGTTTTCTGGAGGGATCTATTTGATTTATGCATTTATCTCCTCAGGAGGACAGCCCGGTTCAGAGCACAGACCTAGTCCACGTTATTATCTGTTCAATGGGTACAACAATCGGATCCGCCTCTTATAGGCCTTAGGGATTAAATAGGACAATTTATCTAAAGCACTCAGTACATCTCAAATGCTGTAATTAAGTATATAATTCTGAAAATGTTTTTCCCACTAAAGACTTTTTGTTTCCTTTCCAAAAGTGTTTGTGTTGCCCTGACCAGCATGGCTCTCGGTTGGTTGAGTATTGTCCCACAAAGGGAAAGGTCGCTGGTTCTATTCCTGGTCAGGGCACATGCCTGGGTTGTGGGCCCATGCCCTGGTTGGGGTGCATATGAGAGGCAAATGATCAATGTTTCTCTCACACATTGATGTTTCTCTCCCTTTCTTTGTTCCTCCTTTTGCCCCTCTCTCTGAAAATAAATATATAAAATCTAAAAAAATATTTTTATTATGGAAAATGTAAAACATCTATATAGGAAGAATAGTATAATGAACTTTTTTGTACCTATCTCCAGGCTTCAATATTTACAAGTCTTGGACAATCTTATTTCATCTATATTTCTGCACATATACACAGTCACTTTGAATTAAATTCCAGACATCTGTAAATTTCACCTGTATTTGTGATTTAAGATTGGCTATCTCTAAATGACAGAGACTCTTTTGTAAAAGCAAAACAAAAAAAAACACAAGCCCATTATTATACTTAAAATGTTAACCATAATTCCTTAATATTATCAAATGTACAATTGATGTTTTTAGTTCTCTATCATATAGCTTTCTGTACAGTTTAGTTACATTAGAGTCAAGTTAAGGTCCTTACTGTGTGTTTGCCTTGTCTCTTAGATCCCTTTAATCTATAGCTTTCCTGTTTTTCTTCCTTTTTCCCCCTGTAATTTTTTTCTGAAGAAATTGCATCATTTTGTTTCTGTTAATACAGTTTCCTACAGAATCCTATGAATTATTTTGAAAAAATCACTTCTTAGCATAAGCAATCCTGCATTCCTTTTTTCATCTCGAGGATAATTTTCTGCTTGTCATAATTTGACAATAACTTTGTCGACTGTATAAAAAATTTGCCTGAAAAATACTTATATGTCTTAATATAATTATACTTAAATACTTATATAGTACTTACTATGTGTCAGTACTATTTCAATTTCCTCACAAATATTAGTTCATTAAATTACCATAATAATGTTATTATCCTCTTTTAAAAGATGAGATATCTATAAGGTTCAGAGAAGCTAAGAAATTTGCATAAGGTCGTACAACTAGTAACAGGTAACAGCTTTATTTAGAAAGTAAGGTTAAAGGAATTGTAAGTATTCACTTAATCCAAGCATTTTTCGTAGTCAGTCTGGAACAGCCGAAAAGGCATTAGACCTGGACTTCCATTCTGACTACCCACATATTAGTTGTGTGCCTGTGAGGGGGGCCCTTACCCTCTCTGAGTCCTTTGTACACAGTGAGCATTTAATAAACACCAAACATGCGTCCTATGCAGAGAGCCATTTCAAGAGTAACTGTGAAGCCTCTGTTTATAAAATTGCACCTTATGATAAAACACACCAGTCCAAAAAGCACTACGTAGTGTCAGTTAAGTCCCAAAGCTTTGGGTAGATTGTCTTAAGTAATAAAACATAAATATTACTCATGAATCAACAGATATTTACTGAGTTGAGATTTTGAGTCACAACTGTTGAATGCCCAATGGGTACTAATTGCAGGTTGGGTTAATTAAAGAGACGTCAATTGGCATCTGAAAAAAACTCATAAAATATTGTGTTAAAATAGTCAAAAGATAAAAGGTAATTGATGTTGATTATAATCATATGCATTTACAGAGACAAAATTATTAAATTTCAGAAGATAAAATTTCTATATAACATATCTAATAAAAACAATATTTTAGATGTGACTCATTGAGAAATAAGTTAAACACACTGGATTAAATCTGAAGTGTAACCCCAAATTCAGGTATAAACATTATTTATCTTATTTATCGAGCCTGGCTGTTGGTACTCCCAGAACAATCATCCCTAATAAATTGAAGTGTGAGCTCAGACTGCTTTTGTAACTGATTGATTGTCAGGGTGATGGGTTACACGGCGCTCTTCCCAATTCCCTTTAAATTTGCCTTTATAGCCATATAGTGACTAAGAGAAGAATGATTTTCTGGTCTCTTTTTACATTTCAACATTTATTTCAAATGCATTTTCACAAACAGCACAAAGTGATATCCTCTACTTAACACAAATCAAATTGGTCATGATATTTTTCTACTTTCACTTTTTATTTAAATCATAAAAAGAACTAAATGTTAACTTGAAAAGGAAAAATAAAATTTAGTAGCTCACCTATCCTTAAAAAAAACCCCTGCAAAGCCGTTCACAAAGAAACCTCATTATCTTGACCTTTTGGAAGCCTTTGCTACATTCTGGACACCAGCTGTCCACCTTCATCACCTCCTACTGCAAAGAGCTTCACTCTTCCCCCATGTAAACAGGACAGGCAGGAAGCTTTCTTTAAGGTCAACCAATGAAAATGTATAGTCAGTCTAAACACTTTCTCTGAGAAATAAGTATGAAGAGAAGTCACAACCCATTCTAGCTCTAAAATAAGGAATCAAATATTTTCCTAGTATGATTTTTTGGTTTTCATTTGACAATAATTTCATATATCATAGAAATTTCATGGTAAGCAGATCATATAAGAAAAATCCCAGTATATTTTCCTTAAAACAAGCTCCTCATATGAAAATTATTATTAGTTACATGTGACTAAACCATTTCATGTCAACAATTGAAAATAAACACCTAGCATGACCTAGTGGCCCATAACAGACAACTTCCAGTGCACTTAGATGAGAGGAAGTGCGTGCACACGTGAACACATGTGAACATGCTCTGGGATGCACAGGGTGGAAGGCTGCACAATCCCCCCCCAAAAAAAAACCCAACCCACAGACACTTCATAATACTATTATAATTTTGTTATTGTATTTGCTGCCCATACAATCACAAATTTCTCTTTTAAAGGACAACTATTAAACAAAAGGGCCACAGTCACTCACCAGAATCTTCTCTTAAGTTTTATGCATCTCAGACTCTGTTGTCAGACTTTGCATGTTGAACATAAGTTGCAAACTAGGATCAGAAAGTCCTTTCTTTGTTTGTCTTATACACATACATGCGCTGGAAACAGATGTGTGTAGGGTCTAGCTTTGAGGAACCTTCCATAAGCACTTTTACACTTAGTCAAAGAACTGCCAGCATGATGAGCTTTGAAAAGCTAAAAGAACAGAGACGGAAAGAGGCAAAGACACACGCATACGTGTGCACAAAGGAATCGTGTTTGTGGTAAAGTACTGACTTCAGGTTGGTCCTCTTAACAAATACCGGTTTTCCTACGTAGTCAAGGTTCTTACTCACCCATTTTCCCTTCTGTGCAATTATAATCAGATGCTATGTGCTGCCCAGGCCCCAGGAATGGTTCACGAGTTTATGCCAATAACACGTGATCTTTATTACTAACACAAACACCAGTCATTTAAAACCATCATCTGAAGAAAAGTGCCATTTCTGTTTGCCTTTCTATGTTAACGCTCATCTGATGTATTTTGAAAATACATACATCTCAACAATTCCAACTACACTGGTACTAATAAAATCAACATGGTACACACTGCAGTTATTGCACAATTGATAGAAAGTCTTAGACCCCTGCACTCAAATGCGAAACTCAAGAAAATTTTGAAAGATTATCCAGTCAAAAGCTTGTGAGGTATTTTTAGCAAACCCCCCTGGGCAGCAGAGAATGCAAATATCCGGTGAGGGGGTGGCTGATCCGAAGAGGGGTCATAGGTCACCAGCTTGAGGAAGGACGCAGCCCCATCCACCAGGCGGTGTGCACATTCTGCAGGTCCCTACCTAGTAGAGCAAGAAGTTTCCCCTGGAGTGCCTGCCCCTGGGTTTCTCAAATGGGAAAGCAGGGTTCTATCTCTTCGCCTCTAGGTCTCATGTCCATATGTCTTACTATACAATCAGGACTTTGGCTCACTTATAACTCTCCTTTTTTTAAAAAAAAACGTTATTTATTTATTTTTAGAGAGAGAGGGAGGAAGGGAGGGAGAAAGAGGGAGAGAAGCATCAGTATGTGGTTGCCTCTCACACACCCCCTACTGGGGACCGGGCCGCAACCCAGGCATGTGCCCTGACTGGGAATCGAACCTGAGACCCTTTGGTTCACAGGTCAGCACCCAATCCACTGAGCCACACCAGCCAGGGTATAACCCCCTTTCTTTAAGGAGAATCTGAGACAGAATACCAGGGATATCATTGCAAAATGAATGCATGAATGTCTACCTGTAGAAACAAATCTCCCAATCTTCAAAGTAAACAACACATTTATCGCAGTCAGATTTAAAACCCAGGCCATGAGTTTATCTAAGGTAAGGTCGGCCTTCGCACAGTAATCTCAACTGCTCTGAGAGCTAACTGGGAAGCACGAAGACAGAGGATTGGCCTAACATTACAAAGCCACGCCAATCAGGGCTGAAATCCCTACACAGACAGGTCACCAACGCTTTCAGCAGTTCGTTTGACCTTATCCACTTATTTAAAAATTTTTGCTTCTTTAGTAAAAAGAAATCAACAAAATGTTTAGAATAAATGAGCACTTTAAGAATCACCTGGTTCTTTCTGCTTTCATCTGTACATTGGATGAAACATTCTGAAGCAAGGTCTAAATTCCAGAGGGGGAAGTGGAGTAGCAGTGGGTGGATCTTTAACTTTGGAGTCCAAAAGGTGTTTGGACTATTAGGATGCTTTACCCCCAAACACTTGTCACAGACAGGGAGATCTCTGAAACAGACACTCTGCTGAAGGAATGCTTGAGGACCTCAGTTCCTCCCAGGCTGCTTTCTCGTGGGCCTGATCCTGAGTTAGTAACTCTCCGGAGGCTTAAACAGCAGCCGGCCCACAGGCTGAGTCCTGCCCGTGGGTGAGTGAGTATGGTCTGTCTTTCAGAGCAAGTAAAGTAAAAGATTTTGAATTACTGAATATTTCCCAGAAATTTAAAATCCAGGGATTTCACATATAAATATCCTGATTAATGGCTTCTCCTTCAAAATCGAAGGTAGTACCAACTCTGGGCAACCTGCGGTAACCAGGAGGGGCCAGGCAGGCACCTGTGCTCAGGTTAGGGCTTTTGTCCAGGACTGGGTCAATGTCTGATGACCTTGTTTGAACCTGGTGGATGTGGGGCTTGTAAAGCCTGCAAACAAAAGTTCAGATGTATTTTTCAGACCGTTATGGACATTATTCCACCCTCTGTTATGGAAATGTTTGTAACTATAGTGACAAATACATGTAAACTACCTCTTAATATATATAAAATTTTGAGCATACTAATCACATGATAAACTCCCATAAGTTGTGAGCTGTCATTATTATCATATCATATCCTCTCCTTCTCCAGGTTCCTTAACTTATACTATTTCTTCCTATATATATATACATATTTTTTTCCTTTGGAGATTGTATTAGCAAATACCCAGTGCCCTGGCTTGTCTATAAAATATCAACACATATTTATATGCACACATGGAATACAGGTAAAATTTGAATTACCTATGTGTAAACCACAGGTGGCAAACACAGGGCCCGTGGGCCGAATCCGGCCCTCCACCTTGTTTTATCCGGCCTGGCATCTTGTTTCTACCTGGCGGCAGCACTGAGTTCCTTGCCCCTAGTTAGGGAGTAGTTACATTTATACAGTCCTAAATTATATTCGGCCCTTTGAAGGCAACCTCGAGGCTAATGTGGCCCCCGGTGAAAATGGGTTTGACACCCCTGATGTAAACATATAATATGGCAAGGGTTGGCTGGAGAATTTTAGTTGTTCGTTCATCCTATTCTATTTCAGCTGAGGAGCAAAACTGCCCAGCTCTAGTGCCTATTTGATTTCCTTTCCAAACCTCTATCTTGTGTACTTTAAACCATCTTTCCAGGGTTACTCTTATTTTAAAACTTCAGACATTTATTTAAAAAAGTAACTGAGATTCACCACTGTCCTCAGAGGAGAAGCTGCTTTTCTTCAGATGTGTCAGAAGACAAACACTGCCTTTAGTATTCTGGCAGGACAGCCCAGGACAGAGGCAGAAGCCTGCTCCGAAGGGATGTCAGTACCTCTCATTACAGCCATCCTGCTACAGGGCGGGCTTGGCACGACTAAATTCACCGCCCCAATACACAGCACGCAAGTACTTCCCGAGGGGAGTGGCGTAATCACACCTGGGGCATAAAAAGAGAAAATGAAGTTTAATTAAGTGTTGCCCAGGGAAATCCTACTGGAAAAGCGCAACAATGGGGGAAACAGAAAGTCCAGCCTGCCCGGGGATGGGAGGGACATGCTGTCAAGGATAAAAGACCCTGACAGAAAGAAAGTGTGCATGCATTTATTATGCATAATATATATTATATAATCATATGTACTGAACAATGTAGCATTGTATGCTCTATAAAACACATGGATTCCAAAGTTAACCTAACTACAAACCAACCTTTTCTTTTTCATCTTTACTAAAATACTGATTTGCCTTTTTATTTTTTATGACACTACTATTTTCATAGAGAAGAATTCAAAACTCAAATAGGATTTTTCAGTTACTATGAATAAATATAAACAGCACCAAACACATCTGGTACTTATCCGTTAATCACGAACAATATCAATGAGTTTAAGAATGGGTACCAGACCAAAATTTGTACCTTCAATTGGGGCATGATGGGGGGAAAAGGAAAAATGAGACAAAAAGAGAAATCTAGTTTTTAGACTAAATACTAAGATACACGCTTAAAGGTTAGTTTTTGAATATAATATTTTTAGGATTCCCTTGGTCATAATGTGAAAAACGTCATCCCTCTTCCTGAAACAGCCTTGTGACCTGTCAGTGTTCGAGCCCATCAAAATATACTCTTGAGAAAGGATATGTCAATAATTAAAACCCATACATGTTAATCCCGTGCTTCCCTCTGACCTTGTCTGCCCATGTATTAACCCTTCTGTGTTACACTGCACATACCAGCTGGACAATGAATGTAAATTGTATAAATTATCTATTGTTATATAAAACAAGACTCTCCCCCTCCTGTATGACATTTCAAACATTTCAGGTCCAGTTAAGGAGGTAATTTTGTGGTAAAATTTTAATCAATATCTTAAATGATTGGCTTAAAGAATATAAAATGGCTGTGATTTATTTAGACTTATTATAAATATGATACTAATACTAGGAAAGATATACCACAGACTAAATGCCAGGCACTGTTCTATGTACCTTCCATGTATCACCTCATTAGTCTATAAAACAATGCTGCGTGAGATTGATAATAATATTTCATTTTAGTGATGAGAAAACTGAGACACTCGGATGTTACATAGCTTGCCTGATGTTACATAGCTTGCCTGATGTCACACTGCTAGAAGCTGGCAACGCCAGGATTTGAAGGGATGCAGTATGCCTCCAGAGGCTCTTCTCTCAGCTGTGTGCCGAGTATGATCATAGGACCTTGTCATGGGTAATTTTATGTGTCTACTTGACTGGGCCACAAGGCACCCAGATATTTGGATAAACATTGTGCTGTATGGGTCTGTGAGGGTTTCTGGATAAGATTAATATCTTAATTAAGATGAAGATTCTAAGACTAAAATTAATATCTGAACTGGTAGATTCAGTAAAGCAGATCGCTCTCCCCCAGTGTGGGTGGGCCTCATCTAACCTGTTCAAGGACTAAAGAGAACCAGAAAGATGAGTAAGACAGAATTTATCCTCTGCCTGATTGTCTTCAACTTCAGACATCAGTTTTCACCTGCCCTCGGACTTGGACTTGGACTGGAGCTTACATGAATTGTTCTCTTGCTTCCCAGGTCTGTGGACTCAGGCTAGAACTATACCATCCGTTCTGCTTGATCTTCAGCTTATTAACCATGAACCTTGGAACTTCCCAGCCCCAGAACTCTGTGAGTCAATTTCTTATAATAAGACTCTCTCCCGCTCTCTCTATCATATATATATATATACACACACACACACACACACACACACACACATATATATATATATACACACACACACATACATACATACGTATACAATCTCTGATTGGTTCCTTTTCTCTGGAGAACCCAGACTAATACAGACCTTAATATATATGATCTCACTTAATCCTTACATCTACCTAGAGAGATAGCATTAGTCACATTTTATAGATCCCAAAATGATGCCCAATATATTGCTAGGGAGTGGGTTTTGAAGCCAGAGTTTGAAGCCATCTAAATCCATAGTCCATACTCTTTCCATATAACTGCAGCACTCCTCTGAATATATAAAAAGAGAAGAGAAAGTTTCAGGCTAAAAGAAAACTCAACTTCCTGGTCTTTCCAGGAAAACTCCGTTCCACGATGATGCCCCAATAGACATCCCTACAGATAACTGCTCACTGTGAAACCCCAGCACACGACCTTTAAATGGAAAAGAATATGTAGACTTATTTTGAAAATTATAAAATAAATTATAAAACTTAGGAAACTTTTAAGTCTTCATACTATTCCTTAATTCTATGCTTTTTACTTAATTCAGTGATAATTCAATCCACCCCATTTAGCATGTTTATTTCTTGTCCAGGATTCCCATGATCCCTACCTTTGTTATGTTACCACAGAACAGTCAGTCGGAGTGTCAGGGAGTCTCCATCATTGGCAAGATGGTGG
Organism: Desmodus rotundus; assembly: GCF_022682495.2. Taxonomy (NCBI): domain Eukaryota; kingdom Metazoa; phylum Chordata; class Mammalia; order Chiroptera; family Phyllostomidae; genus Desmodus; species Desmodus rotundus. Next base: position 89,865,070 of record NC_071397.1, on the reverse strand, counting down.
TAGGGAACAGTTCTTACACTGAGTGCATAGAAAGCTAGAAATATCAATGGATAGGGCTCAATCATGTAAAAAGCTAGCAAGATAACTGGATAGAGAAAAAAAGCCCCCCCCTCTTCTGGTACCAGATTGGGGGGGGGGTAGGACCATGGGAAGGCAGGCATATGAGCCACAGAAGTTAAAATGGCACAGGGGTAGGTGCTGGACCAAAGTGGCCTGTCAGTCTAACCTGGGGAAAGAAGGAGTTGGTTGGGAGGCAGCCCCATCCAAAGCACACAAAAGTTTGGGAAGGTGATTGGTCATTTTGAGAAAGCACTCCCAAGCTAATATAATCCCAGGGAAACAGAGAAGCTCTCTACTGCTCTTGCTTATGACCTGCACTCACCTGGTGCACTCAGCTCTTCTCTCCACAGGCCATGTGGCCTTAGTAGCCATGTGGCCCACAGTTTCCAGGAGGGAGTCTCTGGCTCTCTCTCTGTCTCTCTGTCTGTATGTCTCTCTCTCCTTTGCACACCTGGTGACGTACTTGCTGGTGCATCTATACACTCTCTCACAGAAGTAGGTGACCCTGTGGCCCTAGCAGCCACGTGGCCCATGGCTGTGCAGGCTCCCATGTTCCAGCAGGAGCCTGAGATGAGCAGCAGCCGGGATCAAGCTAAGCTACCTGGAAGGGACTAAGAACACTTAGCGGGCTCCACCTGCAGGCTCCAAAGGACTGTACTTTGAAATGGAGCAGGAACTCTGGACATTGGCTTTTGTCTTGGCTTGCTGAGGATGGTTGGACTTTTTCATGGCAGAGAGAGGTGATGGGCTTTGAGACAGGAGTCCACCATTCTCCCAGACCATGCAGCACCTGAATAAAACTTCTTTTCTTTTGCACCAGCATCTGCCCCAAGAGTTGCGCTTTTGCAGCAACAAGTGGCTGAACCTCCATTTTTGTTTGGTTACAATTACAGATACCTTCTCTCTCCTTGGAAGCTGAGAGGTCATAGATAAAATTTATTAGAAATACTTAAGGCTTTCAGATAAGTTCTCAAACTACTGCAGTGTTTTACAGTGGGCAGTAATGGAACTCAGGCATCTCACACACACACACACACACACACACACACACACATACAAAGTAGTTATTCTGATAACGATCAAAAGGTACAACAAAGAAGCCCTTTTTAATGTGCAATGCCATTAAAGTAGCTGTCTTTGACAACTAAATACCAAATAATCAAAACAAATGTTAATTAGTGCTCAGCATTTACTATTCATAGAGACAGGCCATCATCTGTTAATTATCAGACCAATAACACAGTATTGATCACAATTTGTTAACTTAGAAGTAACTGAAGCCAGTAAAAGAAGAGTAGAATCTTTCAGTAAACAATAGTCTTTCATTTCAGAAACGCTTAGCCAGCTCTTCTATTGTACATTATCCTGTTCATTAATAAATGCTTTTCACATAATTGTCTCTCTCTTGAATTGTGCTGTTTTTTAAACACAAATAAGGCGGGTAAGTGAGAACATATTAGGTATATATATCATTTTGGCAGCCAGTGTCAAGTCACGATGGAATTAAGAGAGTCAATACCCAGCAGAGCCATAAACCAGGTGCTTCTTAGGTGCTTGTACCTTAAAATGCTGATAGCTAGACTGGCGTTTTATCCATTTAAAAAAAATGCACCGAGTGCCAGCAATGTGCTTTCTAGGTACAGACTGACTTACTCACAGATATGCTTTTATATTCTAAGTCTTAGTATTCAATGAAAAGATACATAAAACAGCCATCTTCACAGATAGTAGCAAAACCCATTATTTGCTTTGTCTTATTACTCTATTCAATGTAAGTTTAACTTTCAACTTAAAGAAAAAATAGATTCTATGGGAACACGGTCTTGAAACATGGTCCTTAACATATTATCAGTAACCTCTTTTATGGAGCATTAGTAATAATTTTGCGAGGAACTGCGACATGTAAAGACTGAACCACTTTAAACATAGTTGTATGGCGAAGCCTGCTCTGACACAAACAGGCTATTGCTCTGTTAGAGTTCTCCAGGAACCTAACACAGACATTCTTATTTCATAAGAAAAAAATTTATATCATAGCAAAAAAAAGTTATAGTTGTAAATATAAAAGGCAAGAAAGAAATGACTATTTTTACCTAACTTCTGGTCCTGTTCATTTTGGACAAAGGAAAGAGGACAAGCTCAGATATCAAGGCACTGGAAACTAACTCAAGTTGCTGATAATTAACATCATCCAAGGGAATAAATAGGCCCGTTTCCAGCTGTGGGGATAGGCCAAGTGTTTTAACTCGGCAAAATCTCAGAAGCTCACCTTCCAACTGGCTTTGAAACAGCTTTTCTGCGATAACCATATGAGCCCATTTTCTGCCTGAAGAATTTCCATTTTAAATCCCAGAAAAACATGAGTCATAATGGAAATTCTGACAAGACATTAACTAGAGCAACGCTTGGGTAAGGGAAGGAAGAATAAAATAATTGTAATGGCGATCAGGGTTCTACCTGGAGAATTGGATGGCTAAACGGATAACCCCTTGACTTTTCACCCCCGAGACTTCAGTTGGATTCAAGTCCTGACCGGAGTGACTACAAAAATCATTGTGACCACTGATGTGAAAAAGGACCCAAAGTGAAATTCGAATGGCGGTCTCAGTCCAGTTGTTCCCGTGCTGTATTTCCAAATCACAAACCACAGCAAATGAGAACTCTCTGAGAAGATGTACATAAAAATGCACGCTTCTGGGACAAAGGAAAAGGGTAAAAAACACAAACCAGTATTAATGAACTGTGAATCATACAAATACATTACCCCAGTAAAATCATGTTACAAAACATAGCTACATTTATACAGAAAAGCCTTCAGCTATTGAATCGCTGGCATTTTTTTCAAGTCTATATTGTTAAGGTGTTAACGCTTTTGTTAGAGCCTACCTGCTAAATGCTAATCCAGGGAAATGGGAAATTCACTCAACTATTTAAACAAAAAATATTTTCACTCTCTGTTGAATTCACTTCAATTATAAAAGAAATAAAACCTAGAAACATCAAAATGTCAGCAGCCTGGTAGACTTAACCATGAACAAAATGGAATCAGCCACCATCCAAAGAAATACACAAGAGCTTTCAGTATTGCTTAAGGCCTTTCTTATAGGAAGGAGTTAATAGACCTAGCATGTTTCAAGAAAAAACACCCTGTTAAATTACAAATTACAACCAGCTCTGTGTTTCGTTTAGAGTGAATAATTCATTGGTACCTTAAATTCTTTCTCCATATCTGATTTCAAACACTGCTTCCAACAACAGGTGTTGATCCATATAAATGACTCTCCTGATTCTGCTGGGGAATGGCTGATTACAAGCAGACAAGGGAAAGATGTGGCGGTGTTTGTGTCAGAGCCAGATAGCATCTAATAAGATTCCAAAAACAAATACCCTTGCAAAAAGATAGTATTACACTGGGGAAAACAAGACCCATTCCATCAAGAATAAATCTGAAACTCAGTCGAATAATATCATATTTGCTTTTCACAGTGAATTACATATGGCATCTGTGCCTCATCATTTGTAACTGTTGGAGAAAACCAAGCTCTCACCTTGACACACTTTAGTGGTTACTATGGACTAATTTCAAGAATCCAAGCTTCGTAAAGCAACAGCAATTAAACCGACAGTTCCCATTGTCTGTAGATGACAACATCGGGCTCCCCCATTTCAACTTCCACATTTGGTTTAATTAGAAGAGACAATTCTTAGCAAACCTGAAACACTTACTCAGGGCAGTAATATATGGGAGAAACCGCAAAACCAGTTGGCATGCCCTGAGTGGGAGGAAGATTTTCAAGTATTGCTCCTTTCAAGATGCCTGATTAGGAGGGTATGATTGCAATCACTAATTCTTTTCTCAAGGGTCACACAATTGTTCAGATGGCCTAGAAATTGCAATTACAAAGCAAAATGAGGGATGCAGGCTGATGGTCCTTTTTCTGAAATCCAATCCACTTTTAAAGTACACTGCATACCAATGATTGCTTTTCATCAGTTCCCATTTTATAGTAATATTTTATGATTATACAGTTTCATTGAAAAAATCTCATTAGTCCACAAAGCATTTGGCTTACATGAGTTTTCACATCATCAACAGTCTTGTTTTCCACTCCACAACTCAGAATTTCTAAATTGTGGAAATGCCGTAGTCAATCTATTTGACCTGCAACCACATGTTAGCTTGCAATGTGAACAGACGTGGGCCTTGCTTCTTAATCTGCTACTAACATAATTCTTGATCTTTGACAGCCCTTTGCTCCACAGATAAAGTGCATGAGTGACCACAGGCCACTCCCAATTTCATTGGTTGCTATACTGGAACCCAAAATAATAAACGAAAGATTGAATGAATGCATGGAAAAGTTGAGCATTCTGGATATTCTGGATGCTTTTTTTGTTGTGGTTGGAGGAACAAAAGAGTCAAGTGTAAAACAGCAATTCTGAACATGGGCCATTCACTGGGCAACATACTAATGGAAAGAGTTTAGGGAGACAGAAGAAATGAAATACAGAAACTCGTGAATAAAAGAAACATTTTCAATGTTTATCACTGCCAGTGTCTGTTTGGCAGCATTATTTTGCTAAGCTACTGAAAATAAAATGAAGTCAATTTTTCTCTATCACAGTTGCATATAAACATCCTTCACTGGGTTAATAGGTTGCAATGAGTATAGTACCATTTTCACAAATATTAAGCTTCTGAGAAGTTCTCTGTGTTCTATGTTCTTCTGACTGATGGTGTCAGCCCTAGATATGGTAAACTGTCCAGGGATGTTGTCATCATAAAGACACTGTTTGAAATAGAGACTTAAAAAGGGAGATGGGAAAGACTTTGGACGCTAGAGTCTAACATCAGCGGTTTCACCACTGGCCAGCTATGAGGTGTAGGGCAAGTCACTTCTCCTTTCTGTGCCTCTGTTTCTTTATCTATAAAATGGGAATAGTATAACCTCTCCCTCATTGGGTGCTTGTGAGGATTGAAAGAGTCATCTATGTGTGTTTAGAAGGGCCATACCTGCATATAGTAGAGGCTCAATATTTACCTATTACATCCATCCCTTGGTATCTGAGGGGAATTGGCCCCAGGAGCCCTCCAGGATGCCCTAATGTACTAATAATTTGCTTCCTGCCTGCCTGCCTTGTGCTGGATCCTGGGAAAAACCAGAAGACTAAGACAATATAACTGGTCTTAGTGGAAAAACAGGACCAAACAATTAGGTTCAATGTGGGGAGGACCGTGACAGAGACACAGTCAAGCATTCAATGAACAACTAAGAAGAGACCTGTTATAGGCGGAAGCACAGAAAAGCTTCCTGGAGGGAAATGTTCATGCTTGCTTGGAAGGATGCACAGGAGCTTGCCAGGCAAATTAGTAAGGAACAGAATTCTGGATAGAGGGAACAGCCTGTGCAAAGCCGTGACCTGTTTAGGAAATGGAAAGAGTTTCCTCTTCCAACATAATACATGTGAGGGGAAGTAGGGAGAGATCAAATGTAATCAGTAGGCAGGGAACACATCATGGGGAATGTTGGGTACTACATGAAGGACTCCTTATTTTGAGCCTGAAAATTAAAATATTTTGTGCAAGGGAGTGACAGGCTCTATTCTGAATTTTAGAAATACTACCTTGCAGTTACGTGGGAAAAGAGTTGGAGAGAGGTGAGGTTGCTGCTAGGGTGACCAATTAAAAGGTTATTAATAAAATATAAGTGAAATGAGATAATAGGAGAACTAAAGCGGTTTTTAATTAATCCTAAATATGAAATCATCAAAAAAAAAACCCCCCACAGAACTCTTGATAGTGATAGAAACAAGCTACGTATTATTCTAGGGGCTCTACACTTATTTCTTGGAATCCCAATGCCAATTCCTTGCTGTGTGTACTATAACCCCATTTCACAGGTGACGGCTCTTAGGCAACAGGAGGTTAAGTAACACGCCCAAGCTAATACAACGCTACCTACTATAGAGTCAGGATTCAGACCCTGGATCAGGCCCCAAAGTCCTTGCTCTTAACCACACACCACCTAAAAGTGGGACGAGATGGATGAATGGAGCCCAGAGGCATCACTATGAGGTTCAGAGGCTGGATCTGGGAGCCAGGCAGGCCTAGGATGAAGGCTCCCTCTGAGCCCTCATCTGAAATAGAGGATCGCTCGATCCCTCTGAGTCTCAGTTTAAGCGATAAAATTTCAAAAAGTCTCAAAGTCGGGTTTTTGCAGGATTACCCCGAGGAATAAAATAATCTAAGTAAATTGGATGCACAATGTCTGGCTAAAAGAAGGCACACATGTAAATTGTGGTTATTATTATTGTGATTCTTCAGAAATATTCCCTATAATCTCCACAGAGGCGATAATCACCAATGTAGGAAATCACAAGGTAGGGTGAAGAGATGAAAAGGAATGGGGGTGGGAAGTGTTTAGGTGACAGAAGATGATAATTTCAGGGTATTTTCCATTTGAGAAAAGCCTTTTCAAGGCAGTGACTTGATTTTATATTTTTTATTCCTGGCGGTTTCTGGTAAATAGTAGTTTCTCAAAAATGCATAGCAGGGTTATAAATTCAACTCACAATACAATGCTAATATGCATCGGGAAAGAAGTAATCCCTTCATTTTATCTGTAGCTGATCTGTTTCCCTCACAAGCCCTCCCTCCACAGGTCAACAGAGGAAAACATTTTTTGTTCCTATCCAGAGCAAAATATAGCTGGATCCCACAGTTTAAGGCTTTCATGAAATGCCGAGTATCTCTTTAAAAATATAGTCATCTCAATCTTTCACATCACTTCCCTTTCCTCCTGCCCCTTTCCTTTCTCTCCCTAAAATAGCCTCCAGGTGTGTGCTTCAAGTCAGGAGAAGGAAAAACCCACTCAACAGAAGACGACTATCAGGAAGCAGGCCAGAGAGAGACGACAGGCTCTTCAGTATCCTCCCAAGCACTCCTCCGAGACAGGCCTGCTCAGGTCCCGCAAGGCTGCTGCTCTGCGCTCACAACGTCGGCAAGTGCTGTCCGCTTTGTCTGCCAGGGCGTCCACCATCACGCCGTCAGACTTCAGGGGGACTTCGAGGCCAGAAGAGAACTAAAGCTCTCCCCCAACTGGTTAAATACAATCCTTATTGAAATTAGCCAACAACTACAGACGTTGGACAATCCAGAGTGGCAATTACAGGCATGTCAAACCCAGCTACATAAAATTCATCATAAAAATTTGAAAATAATTTACCTATTGGAACAAGAAGAAGAAAACCTTAGAATAGAAAATAAATGGAAAGGAATCACGCCATACCTATCAACAATAATACAAAAAGACTAGTTTTGAGGGTTCTGACACCAGCTGTATGGTTGTAACAAAATATTCTGCAAGAAAATGATACATAACTGGTTTTTTCCTTGAGGCGGAGCTATATGCATGTTTGTCCGAAATTAGCAGTAAACTTTAAATCACCAAACTTTTACTTTGGGGTCTGACATTTATAGGACATGGCAAGTCTTTAAGAAACACTTTATTTCTAAGTCAATATCTCGCTTGGTCGTTCCATCTTTTGAAGATGAAAATTGATTTTTCTCAGCACTGCAAATAGGCTGTTCCCCGCTCCATCCCTGCAAAGTGCCAGGGACCCAGGCCGAGCCTGACCAGCCGAGGCAGCCTCAGGGTTTGCCATTTCAGCTTGATCTACACAGGAGGCTGAGAAAATGCAACTTCCCCATGTCAGGGACTTTCTGATTTTAAAATAATTTTCTCTTCTTTTATAATTGGCAAAAAAGATAGTGAAATAGTACTTTTGTTACCAGCTGTCATAGTTATTTTACCAGAATTTTTATTTTGGGCAACAAGTACACAGGATTGGCTCAGATTTGCCTTAAAAAATCGCCTAGCATGTTTATTTGTGAAGCTCATCTCTCATGAGGACTGAAAGATTAATAGTCACTGGGCGAAGTTCGCAACCTGCTGTATGTAATTTATACACCCTCCCCAAAAGTCAATCCAGAGGAACTGAAAGTGTGATTTTCTGGACCACTCCACTCTCACTGGCAGAACTGAGGAGCTAGGATGAAGAGAGATGTTGAAGTATCTCCCCACGAGAAGATACCTGGATTTTTTGAGTGAGAAGAAATGAGGCTCGATACAGTTTAAAGTACGTCTCCTTTGTCCCCACCTTCTGCTGGGTGTTGGGCACCTTTGTCATTACACCAGGAACATTTCGCTGCCACTTGGTATTTAAAAAGCCACACAAAAAATATTACTCTCACCTTAACAGTGGAGAATAAAAGGGCAGGTAATCTACAAAATCATAAATTTCCTGGAGCGATCAGAGAGCTGAAGTCACGAGGCAACCAAGCGAATGGAATTCCAAAGAATGACAAATTCATCCAAGGAAGGATGGGGCATACAACTGTTCCGTCACTGGTAAGGCACACCAAAACTTGTAAGAAGAAAAAAGCTTCAATTTTACAATGTTTTAAAAGACAGAATGCAGGTTTGCGTGGCAGTTTAGAATAATGGGGAGCCCTGGCCAAGAGGAGGACCCATACCCTCGTGCCAGTCAGCACTGCGTAATCATGAATGAGATTGAGGGCAGGAAAAAGAAAAGAGCAGGGGCACAAGTGTTCAGGAAGTGACTGGCAGCCACTTGGGACAGCACCCAAGTCCATCCACTCCCCCAGACCACCCTCTTACAGGAAGCATAGGCCTTATGCTGCTGGAGAAGAGGAGGAGCAGGAAATCCTCTTGCCCCACGGTGGCATCAAAGATCCAATGCTTCTGGGAGCTAGATAGAAGCAAAAGCCCTCTTCTCCTTTGGTTTGGGGGGGTGGGACACACAAGGAATTCTCTTGGGTCCCAAATCCTTTACTGACACCAACTGGGCATCTGTTACTGCTAGAAAAGGGGCCAGAAACTCTTCCTAGTCAAGGTTTTTCAGGATTCCTGACAAAACCATAAGGGGAGTGGCAGGGGACATTCCTGACAAAGCTCTACCCCTAAATCCCAAATTCACAGGACCTCCCTAAGACTGGTGACCAATCGTGTAAACTGAGGAACCCTCCCACCCTGCATCCAACGCCCACTTCCCAAATCCACTGGCCTCACCATGAGCCCAGCGCTTAGTAACAGGCAATCACAGTCTATTACTGGGGGAAAGGCAAGACTATCCAAGTGCACACCAGCTGCTGCAATATGAGGATGTAGCAGGAACAACAAGAAAAATCACTCAGTACCCCCAAATCCACTCTAAGAACCAGACAGCCCATCACTGGAGGAATCTGAAGTCCGTGGTATACTCAAAGTTAACCACAGCAACAATGAAACCCAAACCCAACCCAACTACAGACTAGACTGACTCAGCCACCCCCAACAATGGCTGACGGAATGAGCAGCGGGCACATTTCTGAGCGTCAACACTGTTTGCTTCAGTCGCTTCTGTTCTACACGCAACACAATGCCTGACATTCAATCAAAAATGATGAGACCTAAAAAAGCAAGGAAAAGATGACCATAGTCTTTGTCTTTATTAAGTTCCTGCTTAGGCGAGAGACCTGTTAGCCATTAGCTAAAATGGATTATAACAAACGATTGTATTAGAAATATTTCAAAGTATATTAAAAGTATTACATGTACAGGGAAATGCGTAATTATTTCTGCCTAGAGGGAGGTGCCAGGGACAGCAAATAGGAGACTTTAAGGGAGACTTTGCTGTGAGGACAACTGGAATAAGCATTTCTGCAGAATGGCTGTGCAAAGGCATGGATGGCTGCAGAGGACCTGAAATACTGGCAATTTCCCAGTCAGGCCAGTAGAGCCTTAGGTCACTGGTGGTTTTCTCATGGTGTCCGTGCCTGTGCAGCACTGTAAATGCTAACTGCGCTCTGGATACAAACACAAACTGACTACATGCTGGGGGTGAGGTGACATCATACCGCAGCGGCCCCTGGAAGAAGGATTCTTAAATACCTTTGAGCTCATTCCTGAGTTGTATTGGCAAGGATAGGTTTTCTTGCTACTGGTGACTGCTGATATTTAAGTTAAAAGATACTCTTAGATGAAAACACCTGTAATCTCTGAAGCCTGTCAAGCATCCCAAAGACAGCATGAGAAGAAGAAATATTGGCATAAATTTGAATTAATTTCCTGTATTTCTCTATTCACAGGAAATAATACCACTTTTCTTCTTTTCTTTCTTATTGAAAAGTTGAATTAAGAGAACTGTATGGCTTACAACACTTCTCATTAATGGTAATTAGTTTCTGCATTTCAACAACGTTATAAACACTCACATGTGTTTTCGTAGGATGTAAAAATTATAACCTTTTGGAAATCACCTGAAACTAAACCTTGAGAGCTTTTGAATAAAAAGCATATTGAGGGAATGGTGCAATGCACACAACTTTCAATACAAATGGCTTAAACTGATTTTCACTAAGAAGTTTAAACTCTCCTTTTCAGTTGGTGCTGTTCATTTATAGGCGGCCACTGAGCAGTTCGAGAAGCTTCACAAAGGCTTTGTCATTAATGTTCCCTCCCCCCCTTCTCTGTGTGAGGACGGTGACTCCCTCAGTGGGTGTAGCTCTAGCCTCCCAGGCTGGGACAGAATGTGCGCCTTCCACCAGGGGTGGGGACGGTGCAGTGGAAGATGTATGTTGGTGTCACTGATCTTCCCCTCTCTCATCTAGATGGGGAGGGACTAGGCACTCCGGATACTGTACCCACTACCCATTTATTTATACATTCTTTGCAATCCTTCAACCCTTTCTATAAACCTGTGCAAGACCAGATGGGAATGCAACACAGCCAGGGCAACGGAGACGGAATACATCCCCACGTGTCTCAGACAGCAGGTGTATTCCTGGGGGTGTGCAAAGTGTGCGGGAGTGCAGGCACCAAAATGAGCATGGAACAGCTTGCTGATCCCTCATTTTCCTCAAATATTTTTAGAGAAAAAAATCTTTTTTCTTTTGCCATTAAGAGTGGTCATATCATGAATTAGAATGCAAATTAGAACGATAACATTTTTAGAGCTAAAACAAAAGAAACTTGAAAGTTGTCTTCACCCTTGCTCCAGGATACTCTCCAAGCCCCTCCAGGCGCTGCTGTTGGTCTCCTAAGAGGGGTACCACAGTGGATAAATGTACTACACTCATGTTTGCGGAGGTGAGTTAACATGTGAAGCACAGGAATCTCGGAGGGTTGGTTATAGCTAGTAGGAGGCAGTCCAATCACAGTCATGGTAAAATTCTTCGAGAAGTTATAAGTGTTAAGAAGTGGATTAAACAAAAACACACCTCCCACGAACTGCCAGACAAAGGAAATGATGAGACTAGAATTTCTACAGAGCCTATGGTTTCCCCTGAGGGTTTCCAAGGGTCACAGGCCTTCAATGGCATGAATCAGATGTCACTTTCTCAATGTTCCAGGCTCAACACCACCACTTTTAGGATGGTGGACTCCAGGGGAAAAGCCAAACCCCAATAAAAACATCCTAATCAGCACGAAAAATGTCTTCATGAAGTCTGTTGGGGCTCTCATATTCCGGTGCCTGTCTTTCTGCTCTGGGTTGTGATGTGGCTTTCCCCTAAAAGTCAGTTTTCTGATCCTCTGGAATAGCACCTATGTCATCCTTTTGACAGTGCTGAACCCTCCCTACAGCTGGCGCGTGATGCTGATGCTCAGCAGCATATAATCCACTTGAACATCTGTCGAGCAGATACAAGTCCTTGGACTCTGGCTTGTTGCTTCCACAAGAGAATTGGCAGTGTTGAGAGAGTCTTCTGGCTCCATAAACTGCATCTCTCCCCCTTTTACAGCAAGTGTTTCTGTCGCCCTGTTTTGCAAGGGCTGACTGCCCTCTGTGCTAGTCAGTGCTGGGACGCGCAGAAGACAGAGAGAGGCACACAGGCCAGAGTCAGGGAGAGGCTCCAGTCACCACCTGCCCTCCTCTGGAGATGCATGGACCACTCAAGCATTCTGACAGGAGTGAACTAAAAACCTGCCCCTTTTCGTCACTAAAACAAGAGAAAGAGCCACTTCTAAACACTTTGCACACGAAACTAATATCATATTGTATGCCAACTCTCCTTTAACTGAAAACAGAAAAGAAAGGAGAAACTTTGCATAGAGGCCAAACCATCTCGCAATGCTGCTGCTACCGAACCTGGCCAAACACCCATCCCTTGGAGTTCTTATACCTCTCTGGGCCTACTTCGCTTTTGTCTCAGCATGAAAGAGCTCCACCATTTTTCTACTTCAGTACATTGTGGGAATTGCTTAACCTTGAAATAAAGATCCATGAGGTGCTAAAGAGAGACGAACATTCGGATGTCTGTGAAGGACACACTTTGGCAGCCTTCCTGTTCCTCCCCCTAACTTCCTTTCATATAGCTCATCAGCCTATAAAAGAATTCTTTTTTTTTCTTTTTTACCATACAGCAGCCAGCCTTCAGGGACATCTCCTGCCTTCGCATTGTGGTGCCTGACTTAGGTGGTTTCTCCAGGCACACTCGGCGGGGGAGCGCCCCTGTCACTGCGTCTTCCCTTCAGTGCTCAGCTTAGTAGACAATAAATAAACTGCTCTTCAGAAAATTACCTCTTCCAATGTACTCAATGATACCCTGGTGCCCTGTAAGCATTGATTTCCACCCCTGCAAAAATTAACTCACCTCATACAGTAAGCAATTCACTTCTTGAGAGAAATTTTGTTATGGAATCAAAGCCAATGCCACAAATGGAATCTTGAAACAGAAACACTGTTTTTCCTTTCCCTCCAGATACTATTTAGAAAATGACAGTTATTACCTCATTTACTAACAGTTAATGAAACAGAAACAATGTCAGTATCTTGTTGGTGGCATATCAAAATACCTTAGCCAAGGTTTTTATTCATTGGGAAAAAATTATTCTTTGAGGTGTTAACCAGAATGGGTGAGAGGTGAAGGAGAAGGGACATTCAGAGTGATTTTTAAGCACAAAGCCCATTGGGAAACCATTGAGCCAGTGACAAAGGCAGATCATCGGAGCCCCTGCCAGAATCCATTCATCACTGGCCTGTCTTACGTAAACTCAGCCACTTCACCTCAGTGTCAGAGGAGAACTCAGCAGGACTCAGGGATCCAGAAGAGATCAGGCATTTTTCCAGGGCCTGAAACCTGGGACAGAGTGATGTTCCCAGAACGTCAGAAGCACCAACGGGAAAGACCTGCTGTAGGTTTAGGAAGGAAATCCAATCAAACATACATTTCAAGTTCTCTGGAAGGAACACTTATGAACTGATTCCTCCTATAATCCACCAGTTTTGTAGAGCCTTTCCTTTGTGCCAGGTACCCACCAGGCCAATGAGGGAGAAAGATGAGTGAGGTAAAGATATTTAGCAGGGCTGCATCATGAAGAAACATATAGGCAAGATGAGAAACTTGGATTTTAGTCTAAGCAATGGGAATCACGGGGTTTTAGGTAAAGGAGTGGTATAATACTGTTTATATTGTATAATACAGTGGAGAGAACAGACTGGAGAACAGACTGGAGTGGGGAAGGTGGTTCTTCCCAAATATTTATAGGATGTAGAAGTCACATTGAATTTGGATGTTATTCCTGTTCAGCCTCTACCCCATTACTGTGTGTAGCCCTCAGTAAGTCATCTAACACCCAAACAACCTTGAGCCTCAGTTTTCCCAAAATACTCTTGGATCACAGATGGTCTGTGATCTCTTCTACTGTTTATCTTCTTCCTGGTTCTGTTGTTCTGTGCATGAGCCTTCCTTGACGATGCCTTTCGTTCTCTTTGAACACAGCAGAACAATCTTTAAACACTGAAGTTTTCTCACATCAAAAAGCTTGTGACTTAAAATGTACAGCACAGGGAATACAGTCCACAATATCATAGTAACTGAACATGGTATCCGATGGGTACGAGGCTCACCAGGTGATCACTTCATGAGGTAGAGAAGCGTCTGATCACCACATTGAACCCCTGAAACTAATATAATGTTGTATGTCAACTGTAATTGAAAAATAAGTTTTTAAAAAAGCTTGTGGCTCCTCCAAAAGACCAAAGAAAGACTGAAAACACTGAGTCTGCAAAGTGTAGTCAATGAACAGGTGTGAAAACATTAAAAGACTATCAAACAAACATGTTTTCCATAAAAAGGCAACCTCCTGAGTGTTACCAGATCTAGATCACGAATCAGGAGGTCTGAACTTTGGTTTCATTTTTTGTTATTAATTGATGGTTTAACTTTGAGAAAGATGCCCGGTATTCCTGATGGCCTGAACAATAATTTATAAAAATGAGCTATCATCTCCTATAGAAACCAACAAAATGCTCGACCTTATTCCTATGGGGCAGGGGGGAGTGGGAATAACACTGAGCTAGGGCATCTTAGGTGAATGACTTTGTCTCTGGGCTTAGCATCTCATTTATAAAATGAGAAAAATTGCATGTGAATCACTTTAACATCCCTTCTTTAAAAGCCTAGGACACAAGCAACACCCTGGAGTAAACTGAACCCACCGTGTTCCTACAACTCTGACGCCAGCAGGTGTGGGTGTGAAAGCAGAAGTGGAAGGTTAACCTTGCAAAGCTACCACCAGAAGTGCTTTCAAAATATAATTAAGTTGCTTGGCAGAAACCTTCCATTTAGAATCAAAGTACTTTCAGAAGATATAAGATGTAGAAGATAGTATTATGTTTCGGTTAGATATAATGGCCACAGAATGTTATTGCACACAGTAATAACTGGTATTTAAAAAATTCTTACCATTTGCATTCTGTAACTGATTAGATAAGTTTTCTTCAAAACGTCCTCGTTGCCTTGGTAATGTGTCTTGGATTTCTGTAGGAAAATGTTCATTTCCTTGCTCCAAGATTATCAAAGATATGTCATGTCAGCTTACAAGACGCTTGGTGCAGACTTCAGAGTCAGTCCCTGGTGTTTGTTTTAATAAGGTTTTCCATTTGCAAGCAATTAGCCATTTGTGACATATGACACTGTAACTGATGTCATCAGAGTAGCTAATTAAGTACTAATGCATATGTACTAATGCATATGACACTCCATGATGCAAGGGACTCGAGGCACAAACCTATTTCCTGGTTTCTGGATACCACGGATTTAATACTTTGGCGGAAATTCATCTCAATCTCATTATGAATTTGGTAATGACCCTTCTGAAAAACACAAAGTGCCAGTTTTCTAAGACATTTGATTTGGCATTCCTAGCCTTCCCTTTACTTTCTGTAATATTTCCTGCATCCTCTGTTAAATGAATCAGCTCTGCTACTGCCACTAAGTTCACAGTGATTAATAAAAATAGGCCAGTGGGTTTGTTCCGAGCTTATTTCTATTTCAGCCTAAAGCAGAGGATGTCTGCGTAATGAGCAGCTGCAGAGAATCAGACCTGCTCGACTTGATCAAGGCAAATATGGCATCTTCTCTATGTGTTCCACGACGTGGGTGGGAAGTGGGAAAGGGAGCTCAGGGGCAGAGGACAAGCTCAGGGTTGGGGATCAGGCAGATCCGCGTGCAAATCCCAGTCCCACAACTTGCTAACTGAGACCTCTGTCAGTGGGCCGAGCCCTCTGAGGCCCACTGTCCTCATCAGTAATTACAGATAAGAATTCCTGCTTCAAAGAGTTGTTGTGAGGATTTAGTGAAAGAAACTGGTGGGATAAATAGTAAATTCTCTACCAATACCAGGTCCCTTCTCCCCCATGCCTTCCCCACTTTCAGTACTTGCCGTTGTTGCCTGCCCTCCCTTCCTCTCTCCCTCCCCGCTTCCCTCCTTCCTTCAGACATGTCCTCATGTGCTTTGGACACTGACGAGGTACTATAATATATACATATATAATGCACACAGGACACTGTTCCTGCCCTCAAATATTTCGTATCTAGTGGGAAAGATAAATAAGTACTTTTAATACAGTAAGTACCCTGGTGGGTGGCTAGGGTGGGGGTGGGAAAAGCACACGGAAGGAACATTTAATCCAGTCCCAGAGCTGGCAAAGCTGCGGAGGAGCTAATGGTGAGTAGTAGGTGGCTAGATATGGATGCAGAGAGCTGTGTGCACCAAGAGCATTGCTTGCACAGGCCCGGAAGCAGGAGAAAGCCTGGAACTACAGGTACTTCCACGGGCGTAGGCGCAAAAGGAAAGCTGCAGGAAATGAGCTTGAAGTAGGCAGAAACCAAATCTTAAAGTTCTTTGTAGACCTGATTGAGGGATTTGAATTTTATCTGGAGGGCCACCAGGTGCGACTACAGGGTTTTAAGCAGAGAGGAGGCAGAATACAATTTGTGCTTTAGAAAGAAGTTGGAGGTACAGGAGTCAGTCAAGATAGAGAGGCCAGATATGAGGCCTTTGAAGTAGTCCAGGGCAAAGATGGTGGCAGCCAGAACCAGAGTGATTAGATTTTTATTACCCCTTCTTGAAACTGAGAATAGCCCTGGGAACGTCTGTGAATTCTCTAGCTGGGCAAATAGGGTTCCCCGCTTCTCCACCTTGCTGGGTGTTAACTGTTTAGACGCACAAGAAGTTGCTATTATCGCTTACACATTTCCTTTGTGACTCATGGTTTTTAAGCTAGAGTTACGGTCTAGTTGATGACTTCTTGGGCGGTGACCAGTGTTTTGTTCCGGTGCCAGGCAGAGCCTGCTTGACAAAATGCCCTTCACACCAAACCAAACCAAACAGAAGAAAACAATAAAACTTGACTAGCCTTCTGCAGAATCTGTTTGATTACGGGTAAGACTGTGCCCAATGTGTGCGCAGGGGGAGGATGTTTTGGGAAATGCAATCTCACCTCCCACTTCAATGTCCTTCCCTCACTACTGCTGCAGTGACTCAGGAAGCCTCCCGGCATTTAATACAACACGTGCAGCAACAGAGTGGGAGGGCAGACGAGCTGAAGAACTGAAGAACTCTAACGTCTTGGGAAATGTGCCGACACTGACCTTCTTATGAGAAACTCAGGCAGTTTAGAAGCAATTACTCTAAATATAATTTTACTAAACTTCTAATAGAAGGAATTACTCTTTGGAGGTACAAAATAAGAGAAAAAGAATCTTACACTTATCTTGAAAAAGAGCTTGCAAATAAAATAACTTTAAAAAAATTTACAGGGGGAAGGGGTTGCTTGGCATGTAAAACTAATGTTTAAAAATGTGCTCTAGAGCCACATAAACACAGCAACTGCTGGTTATTCATGGAGGAGTGTGAGTGACTAGCAGGAGGCATCCTTTTAACACTGGTGATTTTTAAAATGCTCTGGGCCCACAATATTTCTTTGCCAGAAAGCAATGAAGCGCGAAACCAATCCAATGAAACCAGATAGATTGGGACACCCCACTTACATATATTTTTATCGAGCCTTCGACATGCAGACACCATCTGAACCCTATGGCTCGAGATCATAAATCCTTCTGTGAGGCTCATTTGTTAATATTTGGGGTCATTTATCATCCCAAAGGGACAACTGCAAAGGGAAACACAATTGAATACACTCAATCCGTAAATGCGCATGTGTTTGCATGGGGCCTAATTTGAACAAAAAGAAACTTCTCTGTATTTCTTCCTAACACACCTCCACATCCACACAGGCCTGAAGGATTCAAATGTATTTTTTAAATATATTATCAATGGTGTATTGATTATGCTATTACAGTTGTCCCATTTTTTCTTCCCCTTTATTCCCCTCTACCCTGTACTCCTTCCCACCAGCATTCCCTCCCCACCTTATTTCTAAAAATATTTCCACTTTTGTTCTCCTCTGACCATTTTATTAAACCACCATTTGTTGAGTGCTTGTTCCACATCACTTACTGTAATAAGCACTTTAGAAATAGGATCTCATCTAATTACAACAATACCGTGAAAGAGGACTCCCATAACAAAGTATTACAGACTAGATGTCCTAAACCACTGACATGGTTTAATTATTTATCTTTTGAACTTGTTTGCATTGGCGTTGGCCATCGTTAAGTACCTCCCATTTGGGGAGGGCTGAAGTCTAAGACCAAGGGCTGTTGGTTCCTTCTGATGTCTGTGAGGAAAGAATCTGTTCTAGGCCTCGCCCCTTGGCTTGTAGGTGGCCGTCTCCTCCCTGTGTCTGCACAATGTCACGTGTGTGTCTCAATTTTTAACTTTGTTTTAAGGTCACTCTTCATACCAGATGAGGGCCCATCCTAATGCTTTGTTTTAACCTAAGTACTTCTATAAAGACCCTCCAAAAATACAGTGATGTTCATGTACTTGGGTTAGGACTTCAATATATGAATTTTGTGGGGGACACCATTCGGTCCAGAACTCAGGCACTACAATCCCATTTTAAAGATGAGAAAATCTGGGCTTGGAATGTCCGGAGCCAGAAAGAAAAGTTGTGACATGAATTTTCCCCTCAGTCTGTCTGGTTCAAGCGAGCAAGCTCTTATTCACCACCCTAACTGGTTCTCCAGCCTTGACCTCATCCCCTACCACATCACATGGCCTTCATCGCTAGCCTTGCCATTGGTATGAAAGTGCATCAGCTGATGTGGCAATACAGAAAAATATTTTCCTACCACAGGTAAGGAGAAATGTGACCAAAGGCACCTTGAAAGCTATTATTCATGATCTACTTAACATGGCATGGTAATAAGCATCTTAGACACAGAATATCAGAGAACTTGACCCAGCAGTTTAGGAGCTTTCAATTAATGATGGCCAATACCAATGCAAACAAGTTCAAGAGATAAATAGTACACGCTGAATAAATCTCTCCATTACCTAGATAGTGAAAGAATTGACATTAAACAAGAACAAAGAGATAAGTGAGGCCAGAAGGAAGTTGAGGGAGTTTCATATTTAGACTAGGCTGGCCTGCAGGAAATCTTCCTCTCTCTTCCGTTGTTCGAGAACAGCTGGGGGAAGAGTTTTGGGAGCCTTGGAAAGCAGCTCAGTCTTTTCAGAATTCAGTTTTCTCAGAGCCCATTACAAACTTTAAATACTTCGCTCGTGCTCCCCCTCAGCAGTGTGTTACTGTGACAAATATTGTGGACATGGTTTTAAACAAAATGGTGTAATCACAGGAAATTTGAATTATGTAAGCCATAAAAATGAAGTCTCACATTCAGTCTTATGAAAGTTTGATTCCATATTAAACAAAATTAGCTGGAGAGACAGCATGCTAAGTTCTTCAGTCATGTTAGAGCAAGTCCGAAGAAATTTGCAATATCCTGCCCAATATACACACTAGGATGTTATCGTTAAGAGCATGATCAGTGATCAAATGACAGACACCTCCCTAATAAGTGAAACTTTGGTTCCTCAGGTTGCGCAACATTGGCCACGATTCTGCCCAAAGTTGGCTTGGACTAAAGTTTTCACATAATCGGGTGTTAGTTTATATTATATCAAAAGTTCGTCTGGGCAAAATTAAACGCTAACTGGTCACATGTCTTACCACTATTGATGAATAGTGTAGACCTCAAAATATCAGTCCCAACCACAAAGTTACCCACAGAACTAGGACTAGGGAGAGTTGAAGGATGGCCGTGTGCTTTAATGTTGTCCTAGTGAATAACTCACATTGAAAACCCTAATTTTAGCCTGTATGTTTAGGGACAATGAATTATAATATTGTATTTTTTCCTTCTTTTTCATAAAGATTTGTCAAAAGGTAAGCATCATTGGTCCTAGCCACAATCCTTAGCAAATAATAAAAATTTCTTGTAATACATAATTTATCAAGGAAGTGTATGTGCATATACACCCACAGATACATCCTGAGGATATGTTTTTATTGATTTTAGAGAGAAGGGAAGGGAGAGAGAGAGAGAGTGGTATCGATGTGAGAGAGAAACATTGATCAGTTGTCTCCTGTATGCATCCCTACGGGGGATGGAACCCGCAACCGAGGTATGTGTCCTGACCAGGGATCAAATCTCCCACCTTTTGGTGTATGGGACAACACTCCAACCAACTGAGCTACCTGGCCAGGGCACAGACACACACACACACACACACACACTTTAATGCATTCAAACCTAGGGCATGGCTGGTGTGAAAAAAATATGATATACAACTGTGAACTGTAAAAATTAAAATACAGAAACAAATGCCCATAAACCATCTTCCCTATTTCTATAGGTGGGACTATAAGCCAGTGAAAAATTCAGCCTCCTAGAAGGCCTCACAATGGGGTCTTATCTCTGAAAACCATAGTGTTGCCCCAACCAGTAATAAATTTTCACCATTTCTCCTAATCCCACTGCAAAGCACAGTGACACAATTCCAATGCATATGTAAATAATTACTAAGCAGCAGATAATTATGCCCAAATCAATAGCTGGACAACTGGGTTACTCTATGTCAAAACCCAGGCAATTCAATGAAAGCTCCCCTGAGAAATATTCTCGGTTGTTATGGTGAATTTTGCTGTTACTTTTGCATTTTGATTGATTAATACACAATGCACCTTGGCATATTTTGTATTTGGAATGCAAAACACTGGTAACACATGAGAAGACACAGTTGAATTCTCTTACTGTTTCTTAATGGAATTTTTCTTTAATCTTTCAGAAACACAGCAGAAGCTTTAAGTTTTACACCTTTAAAAAGATTTCACTTCAATAATCTCAAAATAATATGCTAGGCTAAAGTAAGATGGCTATTTAAATGGATAGATGCATCAAGAAATTTCTAGCAAGTTATTGTTTTTATAAGTCAAAGCAAGGAGTCGATAGTAATTCTTGGAGATGCATAATTCCAACACCATAAAGTACACAGTTAACTGTGGAGATTGCTCCATTAGTTTGATATGCATTCGTGGAGGATATTTGCATATTCACTACTCAGATAGTACATACAGTGTTTGTAACCTTCAGAGGGAATGGCTTTCATATAGGAGAAGAAAAATGGGAAGACATTCAGAACATTCAAAGATACTTCATTGGGCAGTAGTGAAATCTGCTTCCCACGCCAGTTTTCTTATTCTGTCTTACAAGGTTCACCTGAGCCTTACTAGTCCAGGGGGAAGAATTCTAACTCCTTACATACACCAGTGTTCCAAACTTCCTCTCCTAAATTACTGCTCGCAACCCCCATCTCACTTCCTCGGTGCCAACTGCCATACTTACTGGGGACAAAATATGGTGTTTCGTCCTGGGTGCCTCATTGGAGATGACAATTTCATTTAACTGATGTGCTTTCTCAGTAAGACGGGTGATGTGATTTGGGGAGGCCATCTGAGCTCCATCAGCTGATCCTCAAGGGGGAACAGGTCAGCTTCAACTGAGTGCTGGCAGTGGGAACTAGGCTCTTCCAGGGGGTCACAAGGACGGCATTCCCAGGACCCATGCATGGAGACAGTGATGGGGCACGGCTTATTTGTGTGGAAGTAGAAGCTGTCCCCTGGGTTTCCAATGCCCCATCTCCCTCTGTCCCACCATGGAAAAAGTCCAGCTGTGTCCTCAGCAAGGCCAAGACAAAAGCCAGTGTCAGAGTTTCTATTCCCTATTAAGCTTAGTCCTTTGGAGCCCACAGGTGGCTACTAAGTGGTCTCAGTCCCCATCCAGGCAGCTTAGCTTGTTCCCAGCTGCTCTGGTGGCAAAGTTTATGTGGCTGTTGAGGCCACATGGCTGTGGAGAGAGAACTTGAGAGTGAGTGGAGTGAATGCATTACTGGGTGGAAAAGAGAGAAAGGTTAGTCCTTTTGGAGCCCACACCTGCTGATGCAGGCCCAGGAGGTGCACGACCCAAAGGGTCGTGTATTTCCAGGTGAGAGAGCAGGAATGAACAGAGGAGTGCATCACTGGTTGGGTGAGTGAGAGAGAGAGAGAGCGCGAGTGCACTTCTTTGTCCCCCTGGGATTAAAACCAGGAGCTTGGGTTTGGGACGACCAGGTGCTTTTTGAAAAGAACCAATCAACTTCCCAAACTTTCACAAGCTTTATATGGGTCTACCCCTTAGTTAGACTGACAGGCCTCTATGGTCCAGCACCTTCCCCTGTGCCCCCAACATTCCAGTACTGGAAGGGGGAAGGGGGCAGTGTGAATCCCTTTGGCGGAGCAATGCTGTGTTTCCCTGGGGTGTGAAGCTGCAGCTTCCTGGTGAAGCAAACAGGCTTCTGCTCCCCAGTTTGTTCAGCTCAATGTCTAGTTCCCTTTGCCCCCCGTTTCTAGGTAAATAGTGAAGGTAACACAAGTACCTTTGGTTTCTTATCCACAAACAATTGCACTGGCCTATGGTAACATGGGTGACCACACACTTTAAGTGCCATGGGCATTTCTATTTCATCATTTTTTAAACACAAGGCTTCCATTCTCTGTGTTGGCAACCATTTAAAATTATGGACCTTGTGTTTTTTATCCTTATTGTTATCAAACTTGAAGGGATCTGATAACCTTTTCTCCATGGTCATTATCACACAGAGAACTATGTTCTTCCAAACATCCCCACCCCACGTCCCTATAACTTACCATAGTTTACTGTTTGATTTGCATTGGAAATACAATTTTTAATTGCCTACAAATTAAACATAGAATTTAAATTTCTCTCCTTCAATTACTAGAGTAGTCCAATCCATTAGGCTTCAGTTTCTATTTGACATGAGTATTTAAGTGTTAAATACTCATTTTTAAATTAAAGATACGATGAGTGAAGAACATAATTTAATGGAGTTTTGCCTAATGAAATGTGAAGGGTTTGGACAATAATTAGTGGTAGGGATATTTTTTCCAGAAAATTAAGTGTTCAGAGTTTAAGTGTGCCTCCTGTTGTAGACATGAGCCTCTGTTATCTCGTGATTCCTCTTAAAAACTATGAAAACTAAGCTGTTCCTGAAGAGCTGAATATAATAGAAAATCCATGTACACACAGCTATGTTTTCAGCTATCGGATTTTTTGAGGGGATTTACATTTACTCAGACCAGCCCTGTCCACGCGATGCCTTCTATTTCAGCTTCACCATGGTGGGGGCAGGTTCACTCACATACAGTGAGCTCACAGTCCTGTCCTCAGTGTGGAAACATTTTCCTTTCAGCTCCTCTTAGCTGCTATAAAAGAACCACCTTTGGTTCTTCCCCAGTATCTCTAAATTGCACCAGTGAAAACATTTCTTTGGATATGTTTTGTGGTCTCTGGCTAAGAAAAAGGAGATTGTGATTTGGCCTTTGCAGCTCTAATCTCTTACCTGCATCTCCCAAATAAAACAAATGAAAGAGGGTTAGACTAACCAGGCAATATGTAAAACGGCGTCTTCCGTGCTCTGAGGTTTTGCTTGATAAAAGTGCACTTATGCGTGGAAATCTGTTCCATTATTAATTAACATCTCTAACAGTAGGATGCTGTTTTAGCTTTGCAGACAGTTGAGAGAATTGCAATGCAGTCTAACTAAACCAAGTCTAAGATTAAACATCCAGATCAAAGTACAAGGGAACCAACAGACAAGGTATTGTAACATAGCATGAGTAGAAATAGGAAACCGAAAGGAACAAGTTCCACCGTATGGTCCTTTCTGAGTTCCCTGTCCTCAATTTCTGGTTACACAGCCCAAAGGAACAGGCTCCCCAGGGAACAGCAATCACATAAAATTCAAGACCGGATAGAGAGAGGTCTGTATGTAGAGGTGGATTTTCTGGGAAACACACACACACACACACACTCAAATGCTTCTAACCAGCAGCTCCACTGGCCCATCACTAATGAGACCAATGGAACAAAATCTGATGAAACAAAATCACGAGCACTCAGCACAATCAACAGCAAGAGAGCTTGCATCCAACTGAACCTGTGGTATTAAATACTGGATGTCAAGCCACAATATGGTAGAGTTTTCGCTGTCCTTGTACAGGGACTCCTTGATTCTCTAGCTTCCCAATTAATATTTTTTTAATCTCAGTATCTCTCAGCAATAACCTTCACAGATAATAATTTTCATTAGCATGCTTCATCCCTAACTCTGTAGAAAATCTTTATCACCAAATATATTTATTGCCTCTCTTCTGAAAATCAGATCAAACATATGTCACTTCTTAGCTATTATCCTAATCACGTTCGAATGCTCAACCACCTCTGCAAATGCTCCAGAGCGTCTCGCCTTTCAGAGTTTACACAACTGGAAGTTACCTGTGGGCCCCTTCCCACTGCCCATTCCCTAGTCAGACTCCACAAGTCTCGTCACAGTTTCAAAACAAATAAATAACCTCCTCTATGGACTTCTTCCATTTATTTATTTAAGTATTTTCTCCCCGGTCATCCTATAAATAAGTTTTCCTTTTAAATATTTCAAGCTCTGTATTACTGAAAGCAAACATGGAATTGAGATCAGCTGAGTTTTGGTGAGCATTTCCAGGAATATCTTACTGTGATTATCTAAAAATATATGATTGTAACAAGTCATCATAACCAAAGTAAAATGAACCCTTTTATTTTAATACACACAATGCAGTTTTGAATAGTTTATATTTTCTATATAGTTATGTTTTATGTAATGTGTACATACGTGCTCATATAAAATTTTGAATCTACTGTATACTATGTTTATATCAGCACTTACAGATATGTAGAGCACATATAAATATCTAATTACTTTTATCTTGACCTTTAGTGAGGATGTTGAGATCAGTGCATGAGATCCCTCAGATAATGGTTTAATGTTTATTACAGTAATAAATGTTATCATTACTCTACTCCTGCTTTCCCATGCAGAGGCCCCGGAAACACGTTTCAGCGAAGTTTACAGCAAGGAGTTCATTTTGTTTAGCTGAGCCTGTAGGATTCCAGGATCCTTTTCCACCAGCCAGAAACAATTATAAGCAGACACATTACTAAGACCTTGCTTCCACTTGATTTATCTTCTTTTTCCATCAGATAACCTTTATTCAATGTCTGAGGGCTGTGTTCTGCTGGCACTGGCTCTGCTCTATTCTCCTAGTGAATTTATTAGCCAGCTGTGTAATCTAATCTGTGATTTCAATGTCCCACCAGCACATCACATGTGCCATCATCCTTCCTGACAATATTGTTTTAAAAATATGCCATTTGTTCTTTACTCTGTGACATCATAGGGCTAAAACCAAGTCCTTCTTATACAAGAATGTGGTACGTACTTGTAAGTTATACTATCCATATCTTCCCCAAATCATCATCTTTAGCAGAACAATCACTCGGCTCCAGGTGTTCGCTACTATACAAGTAAAACACACGTGTGCGGGGCCTGAGATGCAGAGAGAAATGAGGGCCTGCAATGCCAGCTCACGTGGGGGGACTCACCCAACACAGCGGTTTAGAACATCACAGGGACAGATGGACTATCTCTGAATACCTGAAAAGGCTGACTTTGGATTTCTAGACTCCTTGAGCATTTATACAAGACACATGGTGAAAGAATCTTAACAATGTACCTGCTTTACCTTAAAAAAGCTCTGTGCCCAAGCTTAATCTCAAAACCTAATTACATAAAGCCTCCTTGGTTTTTTTTTAATCTCTAAGGAGAACATTGATTCTTTACAAGGATAACACAGGATCAGATGGGCCAGAAGCATAGTTTGAAAATTGCATTTATCATCATAATATAATCTCATCTTTGAAAAAAGTCTTGTTTTATTTTTTAATTGTGCTTACAAAATGACATTTATTAACTACTTTAGGTGTATTATGCCACTTAGGTAGAACAATCATATCCATTTACAAGTGAGGAAACTGGCAGAGAGAGGGCCAGTGCTCTATTTGGTGAGTGGCAGAGCTGGGGTTAACATTTCAGGAAGTTCTGATTTAAGAAAACATACCCTTAACAATGATGCTTTAAAAAAATTGAGTACCATTCTCTTATTATATATATATTTTTACTTTATTTTTATTGTTCACACTATTGCAGATGTCTCTGTTCCCCTCCCTGTTGTCCACCTAAAGTCTTTCTGTTTTTATAGTAAAAATTAAGAAGTTGAAGGCTAAGAAAAATAAAGGCAGAGGTTTTTTTCTTAATCAAAAGAGTCTGGATTTAAAATAGTAGAAAAACAGTGAACTAAATTCTCTTCCAGATCTAAGACCTACAAGTCCTTCCTCCAGAGATATTGCTTCATCAACATTTGGCACTGAACTTGGAAGGGATCGTCATTTCCTGTAATTACTACCGCATATCAGCAGCAATAATGAATTTCAGTTTTGCCTTGATTAAATATAAAACATTTAATTCAAATATTAGTCAAACACACAGATAACACAAACATCCGTGCAGATTCTTGTATGACCTGGCTTCCCCTGACCTCAAACAGCCCCAGAATACCCCAGCTTGCTAGTCTTGAATCATGTCAGTCACATCCTGAAATGTTTTAAAGAACTTGCAACTCACTAGTTAATAACTAGCTAACAATATGCATCCTGTTTATCTTAAAATCACTTCTGATAGAGGAATAAGCTGCAGACCAGCCTCACGTGGACAATGTCCCCTGTGAATGAAACGCTTCACACTCAAACATTTAATGTTTAAAGATCAGGACTGTTAGTTAAATGAATTAATCTGGTGTGAAAACTATTTGCATTTTTAACATCAGAATTTCTCTCACCCCCAACTGTTTAGTTCACTCCTTGTATGATTATAATTAGCAAGAGAGGGGAAAAAGTCATTTTGTTCAATGCTAAATGGCATTCAAGAATTCTCCAAAGGAACACAGAACAAGTGGGTGGAGCAGGAGAACCAGGAGGGCTTTTCTTAGAGTGAAGACAAGCTTTCTGCATGAAGATGTGTAGTGTCTTATTAAAACAACTTAATTTTTCTGCATGCATCAGCATTCAACTCATTCTAGTGAGTATTCTGATAATATTCATCCAGCTCTTTCTCTGTGCCAGGCCTTGTGCTAGGTGATGAAGGCCTGCGACCAAGTTACAAAGAATAAGGAGTCTATGGCCGAAGGATTGGGCAGGAAGTCAGTTTGCCTCTAACTCTGAGTAACAAGATTCCACTGGGGGGTTGTTAGTAAACAGGATCCATGCCCATGGCTTCCAGTGTCTAGGGAGCTAGAGGACCAAGAAATCCTTTGTAAGGATTGACCTTGGTCTCCAACCTCCTCTAATACCACCTTCCCACGCTTCCTGCCCGGACTCACTGTGTTCCAGCCACCCCGGCCTCCACTCTTTTTTCCACACGTGCTGAACTGACACCCACCTGCACTGAAGGCCCCTGTGGGGAGTCTCCCCACCTCAGTGCTCAGCCCCCAAGTTACCGCCTGAGAATTCTACAGAGCAAACTTCGTAATCTCCATCCTATCACGGTTCTCAACAATCTGGTTTCCTTGTTTACCTCTTTGTTGCCCGCCTCTCTCCACTACTTGTAGGAACCTCCTCCAGAAAAGACCACACCCAAGCCAAGGAGTTAGCTGGAAAAAAAGAGGAGGAGGAAGAGCAGCGCGTTCCAAGTAAGGGAACGCTATACATATTTACACGTTCACTTATGCACAGAAGTATGGAAGCACATATGCTATTTGCTTTGAGACAAGAGACATGCGCAACATTTTTCTCCCTTAATCTCGGCCCCAGTGGCCTTGCTTCTGCCTACTCTACCCACACAGCCTGTCAGGACTGCTGAATGGAACACGCTGTGTGTAAAGTTTCCGCTGACTCTGTTATGCACATGAACTCACAGACGCTAATCCACCTCACAACCCCATGACCTGGGGACTGAGCTACAAAAAGTTAAATGAATTGCCCCATGTCACTCAGCTAACAGAACAGAGCCAGATTTCCAGCACAGATTTGTTAGAGTCCAGAGCTCTCAACTATCGAGCTGGATATTGCATGAGGGTATTAAAGTTCTTAATAAAATGCTAGAATACTATAGGGAGGGATGAGCCCAGCACTCCCAGGCTGTGGTTTGTATGCTGGGCTCAGGCATGGGGCAAATGATAACAGGTGTGTTCCACTCACTGGTCCCAGCAGGCCCCTGGGGACCACTGAGGCCTGGGTGACAGGAGCCCAGGATGACTGATTCAGGTCCTGAGCGCTTGTATGTTTATCCCAGATGCCTGAACAAATGCCATCATTTTGTAAGTCCCCGATCTTGTGAAGATTATTGAGACAGACTGGCTAAGCAATTATTAGACATTCAGAATTCAGCGTAAGCTAACATGTTGAATTAGTGCCCACCCACTGAGCAGGACAGGGGAGAGTGGGGCACCAACCCACGGTGCAGAGAAGGAGCAGAAGATGAGTTTGGAGGGTGGAAGGGGCTGATACAAGGGGGGAGCCAGGGAGCACAGAGTGGAGGGAAGAGGTGAGGGTAGAGAGCTCAGGAAAAACTGGGTTCCTCAGTGGCCACCACAAACTGACTGAGGGCCACGTGTCAGCCCCCTGGTCATCCTTATCTGAAATCAGAGTCATGTGTAGGCCTGTCCCGCAGAAAACCCTGCCTAGCTTCTCTCAGCTTGGCGGTGTTAATTTGATAATTCTTGGAAGATCTGGGAAATGGGGAAGAGATGAATGAAGGGGAAGCAGACATGTTCTCTATTTTTCCAACTGCTTTTGGATTGCTTATATAGCGGAGAGGAGAATTATTGTAAGAAGTGTGAGATTTCCCACATACACACTGCGTCCCACTGTCCTTAATGCCCTTGCTGCACCCTCTGAAGACTTCCCACTTGGCCCTTTTTACAGTTTTGGGTGCTTGTTGGCCTCAGGTCCTCTGGGCAAGGATCCTGTCTTACTCATTTTTGTAGACTGGTAGGTAGCACAATACCTGGCACATAGAAGATTCTAAGTAAATCCTGGATAAGTAAGTGAATCAAAGAACACTTGTAGTTTATTTTTCTTTTAAAGACACAATGCAAGTTGACAGGTTATGTTCTTTATTTCTACAGGTATATAAATAACAATATGTACATCATTTACCTGTTTCATGTCTCGAGCTATGTATTACACCTGCCCTGCATTCTCTAGCTATCAGGAAGCAAAACCATTGTAACAACTAAATTATCACCCCAAACAAAGAATAATTTGAACAGATATACCCATTTGGCCTAAGAATAACTCAGGCATTTTGAGTTTTAGAGGTTTTATGGTGAAAAATCCCAGGAATGTTAAAACGGATTTCTCTAAGAGGAAATTTCTCTGACAATATTTAACTAACCAAAGAAAAAAATCAGCTTAACAAGTCACAGAAGTTTCTGTTCATTGTCCAAGGAGAGCAAATGTAACACCTTCCTCATTTAAACGCCTGCAATGCTCACACGCGTTTCATGGGCCGAATTGGCTGTGATGGCCTGGGGAGTAAAACTGTAACAGGAAAAGCCCCTGGGTGGCAGGGAGATGGCATGCGGCCTCACAACCCACGCAGTGACAACCCTCAGGTGCGCCGGAGACTCTCCTCTTATGGGCTGTTATTTCCAGGTGCTCATTTCTGCCCTTCAAAACCACTTACCAGATTATCAAACATAAATGTCTTATCATCTAAATACTTTTGTTTGATACTTATGGATACGAGATTTCCGAATTCCCCAGATATCACTACAGAAGGAAAAATCCTGTTTCCTATCTCTGTTACAGATTATTACCTGAATTTTATCTCATTTTTGGTAACACAACATATGCTGATTGAATAAATCAACCACATTACTATTTTTACCAGGAAATATTATGTTTGATGAAGAATCCTGACCTTTCACAAACCAGGCAGGCACACTAACTACCGACCTGTCACATTTTATAAGCAAAATCATAAATATTGGGGAAAATAAACGCCAATAAGTTTGTGACAGATTATGCCAGTCGTGAGGGGAACATCACAGGGAAAGCACATGAAAGATTTTGTCTTCATCACCTTTCATGGTAAATTTATCTAATACAATTGAAAGGAGGGCTATTAGAAAAAAGAATTATAGGTTAATTGTTATCACATTACACTTTAAAAATGTTATCCCACTTGGCGCCCCTGGACAGATGTCTCCCAAGCAGACAGTCACACGTGAACAAAGAACTTTAATTTGCAGAGGAACCAAGTACACACTGTATTAATAAAGTCACTTCTTGTTGTCTCTTCATAATGAGCTGTCAGGTGGCTTACTTTGATTAAAACAACGAGCTTCCTGCTATGAAAAGGCCCGTCCCGTGTGAGACTGACTCACTCCTTCCTTTCCGGTAGGCTGATCCACAGCCTTCTGACTCTCTCCCTAACCGCGCTTTGGTTCACCTTGCCCGTAGTTCAACCCTGAAATCTTTACAAGTCACTCCCCGAGTTGTAAGAATTGTGGTCTTCTTGTGAATAAAAGTCTTCATCATGTCCTGTTATAAATTGATGCTTATTTATCAAGACCAGATTTCTATTCCCTGTTGGAATCTTCTCTTCTTTTTTTCCCTTCCTCTCACTGCCCCTAGTTGCCCCAGGGCAGGACATGGGACTCCGCAGCATATTGCCTTATGAATCTTCCTCAAGTACCCAATTATCCTGCTGCAGCCGCGTGTCAGCATCCTGACAGCTGCCAGCCGCGTGCAGGCCGCGCTGTCAGAGGTGAAAGACTGCCCAGCCCTCTATTCCCCACCGCGCTTCCATTACAATGCAGAGAAGAGGAACGCTCATTGAAAGGAGCTCCTCAGGGATGCGCAGAGGTCAAAGACTGCTTAGAAGAAAAGGCTGAGGTGAAAATTAAAAAAAGAGGAAGTGCCAGGAGAGTCCAGACAGGTGCTGGTGCCATTACAGCAGAAGACGAGCCTCCTCTCACCTGCCCGGGAGCTACTGTGGGGAGCGCACACTCTCAGACCGGTTTTAATTGAGATCAATTTCACAAGTACCATCTTCTGCGAAGTCCTTCGATTGATTGAAAACCAAATGAAGCTTCTGTAAGTGACGACAGGTTCTTCTGTTGTTTCCACCAGGACCCCCCCCCACCACCACCCCTCTCCCATCCTAATGTGATCATTTCTGAATTTTTAGAGATTCTGTGCTAAGGGAAATAGCATTTACTCTGGGCCAATCTCTGTGTATATTTAAAAATAATTATTACTTGAGCTTTAGTATGAACCTAACCTGTTCCCCCAAGTTTTTGTTAGCAGCAAACATTTATTAGTAGGTCAGAAATACAAACAATCTACCTGTTGCCTAGAAAGCAGCCTCTGTTAAAACTCACTGATGGCACTGTGGGGACCACAGGACTGACACTGGTGTCACTAGCTGGTTGCATCTTAAAAGGTGTCTGCTACAGAAGTTGTAAGTTGGAGAATGGACTTGGGCCCACAGTTATCCCAATGAGTATAATGGACATGTGTGTTGTAATGCTAATAACACTTAATAACCAGGGACATTTCATAGTTACACAGATATAAGACTTTTCTAGCCTTATGTAAGAATTCACACATGACAGACACCTGTCTATTTATAAAAAACAAACAAACAACCAAACTGCTAAATAAATGACTCCAGTAACAGACAGAATAAGGTCCTGCAATGAGAGGAAACAGCCGCCACAGGGAATTCTGTGCAGGATGGTAAACGGGTACTTGCCTTGAGACCAGCATGAGAAGGGAATTTCTATTTAAGTGCATCGCACTAGATTGAAGATATACAACACAAAGGAGTTGCTTCCTGTAAGGGCTGTGAGGGTGGACACACACAACATGTTAAGAAAGTCATAGCTCTTCTCACTGAGAGCCTTTCATGAACGAAGAAGGCGCAAACACATGAGGAGTGGCTCCAAGTGTGAAAGTTCCTTTTTCTACAAGTACTGGAATTTCCATAGTTCAGTGAGTCTTCATCCTCATCAAATGATCACTCAAATAATTACTGCAAGAATCAAGTGACACAAGGTGGATACATCACGAGGTTTGTACCTGGCATGTAGTGGGAGGGGAATGTGAGTGGGCACGCATGTGTATGTGAGAGAACCATATATCACGTGTATCCTATTTATATTTGAAACAGTATACTATCTACCTCAAATGAGGCTGCAATTGTGTAAATTGCAATTGTTTTGAATTCCCTCTGAATTATTTTTAAAGCCTTCAGCGTATTCTCCTTAGCAAGATTTATGTAGTGTTTAATACCTGCAAAGAACAGTCTTAGACTGGAAAAACTTCCTGTGACATTGGCCTTGATTTCTGGACGGTGCTGTCATTCCGAAGTGAGAGTAATAAAAGAGTCTCAAACAGGAAAATCAAAAATATATCATTTGGGGTCAAAGACTGAGATATACACTATCAGATGAGGAGATAGTTGCTTAGGCAACTTGCTGCCTAAGCATAGAGACAGCTCCCGAAGAGGAGCTGCAGCGTGGTTTGGTCGTGGCGGCTCGCGCAGAGGGAACATGTCGCTTCCTGAGTGACTGTCTAAAAACCCAACACTTGTTTGGCCAGGTAGGCAGTGGGAATCGTGAAATATACAGTCCTGTTGCTTTATAATCAAGACTCGTAAGTTACGAATTTAGAATCCCTCGGTAAATCTGAACAGCTGAAACAATGAATAAAATGTTTAGTATATATATCCATAAGCTGAAAAAATGAATAAAATGTTTAGTATATATATCCACAAGTTGGAAAAGAGGGATTTTTTATTAGGGATTGCATAAAATCAAGAAATAATTAGCAAACAGTGGTTGAATTCTGCTACTGAAGACTTAAACATGTCTTTAATCACAGAAACCTGAGAGCAGGTGGTCTCGGAGACCATCCCTCATTTCAGGGATGAAACTCCTGAGAAGTTAACTGTTCTGTCCGAGTTCTGTCTGACTGCGCAGACTGAGAGAGGAAGAATGAAAACACTGGACTGAGTCTTATTCCAAATTTCTACTGTACTTTGTTGTTATATAAGTGAGATTTCAGGAAGACATATATAATTTTTAAGCTTGTTGTTAAACACACAAATAAATATTACTTTAAACACTTAAAAATCCTAGAACAGTGTGTTTTGGGGACCAAGAAGCCAAGGACAAAATAATAATAGCCCATTGGCAGGAGTATTTCTAGAAGAGCAGGTCTCTGGGCACCAAACTTCTAGAGCCCATTTCTTTGTATTCTGGCTGCTCGCTCACCAGGCATTGCTTCAGGAGTACTCTGACTTCCTGAGGGCTACTGCCGCTGTATCCAGTTATATGCTTCTGTAACTTTATACATTTATATTGTCCTTTTGGGTTAGATAGAAAAGTACCTTCATTCATCAATTGTCAAAAATTAGTTTAAAATTTTTCATACAAAAAAAGTTTCTATGAAAACAAATACGCCCCCATCAGAAAGAACTATTTATAAATGTGGTAGTTACTTTTCTTTTCCATTTTGTTTTTTTTAATGATGTTATTTATTTTTATAGAAAGGGGAAGGGAGGGAGAAAGAGAGGGAGAGACACATCAATGTGTTGTTGCCTCTCATGCACCCTTACTAGGGACCTGGTCCACAACCCAGGCATGTGCCCTGACTGGGGATTGAACCAGCGACCCTTTGGCTTGCAGGCTGGGACTCAATCCACTCAGCCACACCAGCCAGGACCCTTTTCAGTTTTTGTGCCTTAGTGTAAGTATGATATAGGTCAGCATTAATTTATAAGTAGCTAAGTAAATAACCAAAGTTTTTCATTAAAAAAATAAATGCACCAAGAGAAATGCCACAAAATGAAATTTCAGTCACATACAAGTTAGTATACTTGGAGAATGTGAAATTAAATTTCAAAAGACAGGTAATCTTAATTTACCCATTAATCAATTATTTCACTTATTATTACTGTGAATGTATTACATTTATTTATATTTTAATATGTCTCCAACAACATTTAATTGAAAAGTATACCATTCATATGTTTTCTGTTGGGGATGGGACTTTTTTAAACAAAAATATTTTAAAATTTTTCTAAAGAGTTATCATAAACCCCAATTTTCAGATCTTAGCCAAAACGTAACTATCAAGGAAACATAATTCTCTTTCAAATTCTGTCCCCCTCAAGATAGCTCTCTTTTTCATACTGATTTATCAAATAAAATAACTTTTAAGAGCTAAAAGAAATTTAAAGGTCTTGGATTTAATCTCATAAGCATCTCTCCATGAATTTTCCACATCCCACTCCACAGACAGTTATATTTCAACAGAGAATGAAATCATTCACCATATCTATTTCCTAGAAAGCCCTGTGGCATAAAGAAACAGAATTATTTTTGACAATAAATGATTGCTCTCCTAAAACACCAACATAGCTTCTCCCTTTCCAAAATTGCATTACTGCCATATTAAACGCATCACCATATACCTACACTTCCTAAGACATAGGACTAGCTCAAAAAAATTTTTTTTCTTCAGTTGTTTCCTCTTTGGTTCCCCTGAATTTGATAGGGGAAAGAGAATTAAGATGTATCAGCGCCCGATAGCTCCTCTGCTTTACATCCCTTGTCCCATTTAACCCCCTACTAGCAGAGTAAGAAACAGTCACCAATTTACTTACAAGGACACTGGTACTCAAAAATCTTAATGAGATTTCCCGAGGTAAGTAGCTGGTATGATTTGGAGCCATGACTGAAGCCCATTCTTTCTGGGCTGACACCATTTTAGTTTTAAACTAACTTAGAATACCTGTACGGTATGTAGAGTTTGTCTTTAGCTCTCAAACTTTCCAAGTGAAAACACCTTGCCTTTGTGGCCTTGGTTCTAGGCTTGTACTCCTGCTCCCAGCCTGCATGCTAATTAAGGCCTTCTCAGCCAGAGAGGGATTCTGCTCTGCTCCTCTTCCCTGCCGATCCCCATTTCACTAACACTTACCAGGACTCTCCATTAACTCCATCCCTTAGATTCAAAGGCTCACCTAAGACACCAAACCAGCAGAACATGCCCCAGAGAAGGGCCTACTCCAAACACTTCAAGGAACATGCATGGCTCCACTATTTTACAGATCCCTCAGTACAGAAAGAATTTCAAGTAGCCAGGATGACATCTTGAGCAGGAAGAGATTGTGGTGCCTCAGACTACACCTAGCAGGCTTCTGACCAGGTTTCTCTTTAAAGAGTGAAGCCAGGATTTCTACCTGTGTTGCTGCTAGACCAACTTGTTACAAAGTGTCCCACATGGGACAATATGAAAAGCTGGACAAAAAAAAACACTTTTTTTTTTTTTTTTTTAACTATTGGAAGTTACCAACGTAGCAAAGATAGGAGGAGCAAAATCCCTGAGGAATGAGCCTGATATCCGGCATGGTTTCTCCCGCTGAGGCCTGGAGCAGGGTTGAGAGGCTGCAGAGAAGGTCTGCCTGTCTTAAAGAGCAGCGAGGGCGGAAACTGGATGCCGAAGCCCATGGCTTTCTGCTGGGAGCTTCTCTGCCCCACCAAGCCTCTACCCTGAGAATAGGCATGAGCTCAAAGTAGGCCAGCATTTACAGCGCTAAAGCCAAACTCCTAATCAACCCAGCCCTTTCAATCAAAGCGATCTCCACTGTCTTAACTGCTTCCTGAAATAAAAGTGCATCCTCTTTGGATAAAGATAAGTTTCAATGAGAACCTCGAATTGTCTCTACACTTTACTGCACTGCATTTGGCAATAAATAAAAAACAATCAAGCCCTGCCTGGTGTGGCTCAGTTGGCTGGGTGGGGTCCTGCAAAGTGAAAGGTCCCTGGTTTCTGGTCAGGGCACATGCCTAGGTTTCAGGTTCAGTCCCCAGTCAGCGTGCGTATGAGCGGCAACCAACTGATGTTTGTCTCTTGCATCAATGGTTTTCTCCCTCTCTTTCTCCCTCCCTTGCCCTCTCTCTAAAATAAATAAATATTTTTGTAAAAATTATCAAGAATATTAGAAGACTGAATGAAGAAAAACCAAGCACAGAGTTTTAAGACAATGCGTGTATGTACATACATACATATATACATACATACAGCAAAGATTTAATTTTTTTCTAGGATTTATCAACAAATTCCATGCAAACTTAACCAAAATTCCAATATGATTTTTTTTAAATTAAATCAACAGGCTGATTCTAAAATTTACATGGAATTTAAAAGGGACCAAAAACAGCCAAGGATACTGTGAAGAAAGAGTTATTGCTGGATACTGAGACTTCTTAAAAAGCTATAATAATTAAAATAGTGCAACACCACTAATATTGGTATTAGCACAAGGATAGGCAAATATACCAATGCACATAATAGGGAGATTAGAAACAAACTCACTTAGGTGGGCAAGTGATTTATAATAAAAGTGATACTGCACAGGAGTGGAGTAGAATGATATTTTTAAGTCTGGGACAACTAAATATCCACATGAGGAAAAGTGAATTTTGTCCTCTACCTTATCTCTTAAAAATAATTCTATGTGTTTATAACTCTAAATATGAAAGGCACTGTAACAATACAGCATTGAAAAGATAAAAGAATACCTCTGTGACCTTGGAATTTGCAGAGATTTCTTAAGTACAACATGAAAAGCATTAACTATAAAGGAAGCATTTGATAAATGGGGCTCCATTACATTGAAAGATACCATAAAGTGCTGAAAACAAAAATCACAGAGTTAGAAAAGACAGCTGAAATACCTAACCAAAGGAATATGATTTCCCAGAATATATAAAGAATTCCTATATTTTCAATAAGGAAAAGACAATTCACTGTTTAAAAAGGGCAATAAATATGAATGGACATTCACAGAAGAGTACATCCCCATGACCAGTAAACACAGACTCCTCATTTTGCATGGTTCTGGTACGCACGTTTTCACCAGTCATCCAAATCACAGTTACTAGAGTTTTCTTAACTGTAATTGCATAAAATACAATCTTTGCTAGTAGCTCTTTAGCCCACAAATCACTAGGTAAATAGTAGTCGTGCATCATGACTAATGACCAGTTGTGTCACTCCTTTTAGTCTGTCCGTGATTGGTCAGCCTGTCAGTGATTGGTCAGCCTGTCAGTGATTGGTCAGTATTCTGTCCATGATTGGTCAGCCTGTCAGTGATTGGTCAGTCTTCTGTCCTGATTGGTCACTGTGCACCTGTTATTCAGTTCACATACAGCGGAGCACGTAGTTGTGTTGCCTCCTTTTAGCCCAGTAACAAATCCACATGATGTTTTATGAAAATAGACAATCAACAGAGAGAATTGGTCAACAGAGAGGAAGCGCAGACAAAAAAAAATGGAAGAGAATTCAAAGAAAGAAAAAAACAGAGTAGTAATATTGGAAGTGGAATTAAAATGTAAAGTAACGGGCATTGAGAAAGGAGTAATTAGCACAGGAAGGTGGCCCCTGCCACCATTTGAGAGACTACATACGCAGCCAAAGGAACTCAAGGAAGACAAATTTCCCCACATAAATCAGGAAATTAGTTGTGATGAAAAGAATCAATAGGTCCCAAGGGAATTAACTCCAGAAAAATACTTCATATTAAAAGAAGTCTCAGACATTTCACAATATTGGAAGTGTGAGGGGTAAACTCTTGGAAGACAATCCAGTCTTGGGAGCATGACACGCTGCCAAGGCGTAGAAAAGGTGCTTTCTCCACATCGAAAGTTCTACAGCAGGAAGAAGGCAAGCATGTCCAAACTACCCTTAGTTCAGCTTTCTTACACAAAAATAACACTTTAATTCTCAGTGTTTCCAGTATTTTAAATTATAGTGAATGAAATAAATCTTAGTTTTACTACTTTTTCATTTCCCTCTATATTTATAACCAGCAGTAACAGAGTTTTTTTGATATCTTGACAAAGGTGTTAAAGATCACAGAACAATTGTACTTTTTTCCATTGATTATGAAGAGAGCTTTACAAAATTTCATCTTACACAATCATTTTTACAGTCATGGAATACTGTGTGAAGCAAGAACTGATTGCATACGAAAAGGATGTTCCCTTTCCTGAGTTATCTGGGAAATAAAAAATAATGGCCCTGGCTGGTATGGCTCCATGGACTGAGTATTAGCCTGCAAACCAAAGGGTCACTGGAATAGGAACTATCTAAAAATGAAACAGAGACAAAAAAATTTTTTTTTTAAATGAAAGGTGTATCAGTTAGCTGTATAATAAGTTTAAGCAACCTAATTTAAAAGATGAATTTATGGTTAAAATCCCTTTTAATTTACTCAAAATAAATAAATAAACTGGCATGCCCAAATGGCTCCACTGTTATGCTCTGGTTTCTCTTCGATTGTCTCAATCTTTCGCCTTTTATCAAATGGCTTCACTGGTAAAGTCTACCTCACATTTAAGAAAGAAGTACTAATTCTATACAAACTCTTACAGAAAATTGTAGAGGTGGCAATGTTTCCAGGTTCATTTTATGAGGCTAGCATTACCCTGATGCTAAAACTATAAAAAAATAATTACAAGAAAACTAGAGAACAATATCCTTCATGAGCATATATTCTTAACTAAACATTAGCTAATCAAACCCAAAAATACATAAAAATGATAACATAGCATGACCAAGTGGGATGCATCCCAAAAACACAAGGTAGCTTCAACATTCAAATTTCCATCAATGTGATTCACCATACCAACCGACTAGGAAAGAAAAACGATACGATTATTATAACAGACTCAGAAAAAGCATATCCATTTCTGATAAAAAAAAAACCATAAGCAAGTGAGGAATAGAAGGAAACTTCCTCAACCTGATAAAGAGCGTCTACAAAAACCAACACCTAACATATTACTTAATCATAAAAGACTGACTGCTTTCCACCTAAGATTAAGAGCAAAGCAATGATGTCTTCTCTCAACAGTGTAATGAGGTTCTAGCCAGTGCAGTAAGAAAAAGAAAGAAAGGGCGCTCACTTCGGAAAGGAAGAAGACAGACTGTCATTGTGTGCCGACCTCATGGTCATCTATTTGTAAAAGCTTACAGGATGATAAATCTACCAGAACTAATATGTGAGTTTAGCAAGTCTGCAGGGTACAAGATCAATACATAAAAATCAATTGTATTTCCATATACTAGCAATGAATGAACAATAGGAAATTGAAGTAAAGAAATGCCTTTTTGAAAACATCAAAAATACAAAATTCTAGAGAATGAATCTAACAAAATAGGGGCCAGGTCCGCACACTTCAAACAACAAAGCATTCCTGAGAGAAACTGATGAAGACTGAAGTAAATGGGGAGATGGGTATGGAGTACAGGATTCAATATTGTTAAGATATCAATTCTTTACGAATTCATTGAGACACTCTTTGCAATCTCA
Source organism: Desmodus rotundus (assembly GCF_022682495.2). Taxonomy (NCBI): domain Eukaryota; kingdom Metazoa; phylum Chordata; class Mammalia; order Chiroptera; family Phyllostomidae; genus Desmodus; species Desmodus rotundus. The sequence goes on along the minus strand of NC_071397.1, from coordinate 89,825,933 downwards.
ATTAAAATTTATATGGGAATGCAAAGGACCAAGAAAATCCAAAACAACTTTGAAAAAAAGAGAGCGATGTTAGAGTTACACTACCTGACTTGGACTCGTTACAAATCTACAGTAATCAGTGTAGTGTGGTACTGGCATCAAGACATACAAATAAATCAACGGAACAGAATAGAGAGTTCAGGAACAAGCCCACTGATACATGATCGACTGAGTTTTGAAAAAGGTCCAAGCTCAACTCAGTGGAGACAAATGGCACATGAACAATTGGATATCCATATGTGATTTATTTTTTGTTTTTCAGCTATTCCTTACATGACACTTAATAATTAATCCAAAAATTCACGGAGAAAACAGAGAAATTAGGGGTTAAGCAAAGATTTCTAAAGTGTGGCACTGAAAGGATGATCAACAACAAAAAGATTTACTGAATTTCATCAGAACTAAGGAGTCTGCTCTTAGAAACTCATTATTATGAGAACAAAGAGAAAGACCACAGGCCAGAGAAAATATAATTGTAAATCACTGGTCTACTTAAGGACTTGAATCCGTAACATATAAAGAACCCTCAAAACTCAACGACAGGAAAACGAGCAGCCCACATCAAACGTGGACAAAATATCTGTGCAGACACTTCATTAGAGCACATACACACACGGAAATACAGACATGTCGAGACGGCCTGCCTCACGAGCCGCCAGGGAAATGCAAACGGAAACTATGACGATGCTCCACTACAGACCTAGGCGAGTGTGTCATTAAAACTCTGACGACATCCAGTGTGGGCTAGGATATGATGAAGTCCCTGGAACTCTGGCACATGGCCTGTGCAAACACACAATGACACAACCATTTTGGAAAAGAGTCCAACAGTTTCTTAAAAGGCTACACACACACCCACTCTTTGATCCAGCCATTCCACTCCTAGAGAAGGGAAAGTATCTGATCTTATACCAATGTGTACATAAATGTTCACAGCAGCCTTATTTGTAATAACCAAACAACCCAAATGCCTATCAACAGGTGTATGAACAAGCAAATTTTGGTGTTTATACAGCCATATAATTGTGGTATGTATAGCCATATAATCCTATTCAGTAGTACTACTGAATAATATTCATTAATAAAAAGCAATGCAGTATTGATACATGCAACAGTGAACTTTGGGGGGTGATGGATATGTTAAAGATCTTAATGTGGTAATAGTCTTATGGGCATATGCATATTTCAAAACTTACACAACTGTACACTTTAAATATGTGCATTTCATTATATGTCAAGCCTACTTCATGAAAGGTCTTTTTAAAGAAATCTCAGACACCCACACAGAGAATCCCCCTTCCACACACTCCCATTTCTCAAACTGCTCTTTTTAACAGCTGCTTTCTTTCTACTTATCAGGGCATCCTTAGGCCAATTTTATTTTTAAGTGTTTGAATTTAAATAAATTTATTGATGAGGGCAAGGAACACGTACAGATTAGGTGTGGGTCTTTCTGCCCAGTAGGAAAAGAGCTTTGAGAGGCTTTAAAAAATAAGTAAATAAAAATAAAAACGTGGTAAAGGGGAAAAAAATCATCCTAATTTATTACTCATGTTACAGAGAGCGATCTGGCAGGAAACAAAACCAGCAGTTAATCTGCCAAGCAGAAAAAAATGCAACCCCATTGTTGGTTGTTATGAAGCATTTGGCTGTTTTACGGTGGGAGTCTATCAAATTCAATACATTTTACATGATTGCAAATTCCTTAAAATATGACAATGCTATGGCGGCGGAACAGTGAGAGACTGTGGCACTTTACAATAACATTTTGTTACTCTTTGTAAATTCCACTGTTTTATTTCTAATAGTAATGAGACACAAAATGCTATAATGTTATTTTAATATAAATGAACACATGAGTTTTAAATGTGCGTATGAAAACATAGGAGTTGCCTTCTTTCGGAACTATACGTCAGGCGTATAAAATAACAACAAGACAATCTTATGGATCAAATGTATCTATAAATATCTGAGATAATTTACTATAAATTACACATTATCCTGCCCCCACTTCCACCCCTCCGTGAAGTAAATGCCCTTAACCAGTGACGTAGGATGACAACAGATTGTACCAATCTTTATCTTTCTTGCATAAGCTCTGTTAAGTGCAACCCTAGATGGAGTGGCTATTTCCACGGTAATGTTAGATGACACTTGGGATATACCAAGAGCGTTTCAATTATTGGGAGTAGCCTAGCCTGCAAGTGGCTTACTTGCTCACTTTTGCAATGAGACTATAAAGCAACCACTTACACACTCCCTATCAACTATGACCCACCCCCTCCACAGCCCATCTGCCCTCACGGTGGCCCCTGCAGTGCCGAGGGTGTCCCTGTGGCCTAATGCCAATGCTCCTGAATCTCCTTGGGCTGGCCCCCACCACTGGGCACCTTCTCTGCCTCTTCTAAAAATTTTAATTTTTGTTCAAGTACAGTTGTCTCCATTTTACCCCCCACCCCAACCATCCCTGCTTCCTACCCTTGATCCTACCCCCCTTTGGCTTTGTCCATGTGTCCTTTATAGATGTTCTTGAAAACCCTTCCCTGCCTCTTCTGAGACTTCATCCTGACCCAGAACTCTTCTGCCTCTGCTACTCTGGGTGCTTTATCCTCTCTGTTTTTTTTTAAACCTCATTCTCTGTGTTACATACCCAACTGAAGAATCAAAGTGGGTTTTTTTCCTCACATGTAATGTAACTTAGCATTCCTCCAGCTCACAAATGGATTCTCAGAATCTTCCTAGTGCACCTGTTCCTTCTCTGGCACCAGGGCCAGAGACTGGGAGGGTCTGTTCCCCACTGTCTTGCTCCTCATTACTGCGGCCAGTCACTGCTTTCCCCGTTCACCAACGGCTCCTCCATGGAAGTTCCCCTGTACCACTCTCCCCTTCTTCCACCCTATTCAGAAACATCAGGGCTGCTCTGCCATCTTTCTCAGAACCTGCCTCACCATTCGAGAGGATAACCCAGCTAATACCCAGTCCGTCCCCAGGTTCCTTCGCCTGGTCTAACAAGGGGACGACAGCAAGGTTCACTTTGACACTGCCCTGCTCATGACTCTGAAATACCCCTTGCTAATCCCACTTGACTGTCCACTGTCATACCACATTCTTGTCACCCTCTGCTGCTAAGCTTCAGCACAGATTCAGTGGTGTTAATATGATGTAAGGTCGTAGTCATCATAATGAAGATATCTAGTTATCTAGACGGAAAGGGTGACTTCATTAGTAGCTTCAAAATTTGATTTATAATGCACGTGCCACTCATTGCAGCCCACATAACCAGTGGGGGAAAAGGAACACAGGAATTGCTTTGACAAAGGACATTTTTCACATGGGAATTTCATCTCCTGCTTTTTAAAAAAAAAAAAAAAGGGAAAGAAGACCCCTCCCGGCCCCAGCAACAATGAACTCACCACTGTCTGAAGACACACGGCCTTGAACTCTTGTTCTTCAATGAACTCTTGTTCAAAACAACCTTCCTCAGTATTCTAGTCAAACCTAATAAAAGATAACCTTCCTTTTGACTCATTGGACTTGCCTATGGTTCATCATAGCTTCTTTCCTGAATTACAATTCTCTGCTTCTCCCAAATAAACTCATTTTGCTGGTAAAATAACTGGCTATTGTATTTTTGAGGTTGATAAGCCGAAGTCATAAAAGTCAGGAAAACAGCCATTGTCTTTAAGAAATTCCTCCTTTTAATTTAGCTGCGCAAGTCCATCTACATGGTAATTTTAATTCTTACCAGGCCATTCACCATCTGGCCCCAACTTCCTTCATTTCCTACTCCCCGCTATCTCCCTCAACCCTCCATCCCTTCCCACCCCCCTAATCCTTGCTCTCTGGCCAGCGCTAGGCCACTCTTACCTCCCTCGATGAGTCATGCCTTTGCTCATGGTCCTCTCTCCCCTGGAGGGCTATCCCTTCCCTGGAAATGTCTATCCCTCCTTTGGCCTAGTTCAAAAACATTTGGACTTTTCCAGCTTTATTTCTTTTTTTTAAAAAAATACCATTAAGAATTTACGGTATTATATAGGTCAGGAATTTGGAAGCAGCTAACCTGAGTAGTTCTGATTTGGGGTTTCTCATGAGGTTATAATCAAGATGTCAGCCAGGGACTGCAGTCCTCTGAAGGCCTGACTGGGCTTGAAGGGTCCTGCTCCCAGACTACGCACTCACATGGCTGGCAAGTTGGTCCTGGCTGTTGGCAGGAAGTGTCAGTTCATTGCCACGTAGACTTCTCCATAGGACTGGGACTGTCCCCGTGACATGGGAGCTGGCGCTCCCAGAGCAGGTGGGCTCAGGGCATAACAGCACCTTTTATGACCTAGCCTTCATTTTAGTTGGGCTGCTGTAACAGAACAGCACAGACTGGGTGGCTTTGAAACCACAGAAATTTATTTCTGTAGTTTGGAGGCGGAAAGTCTAAGATCAGGCACCAGCTTCCTTAGGGTAATTCATCACCACTACTGTATTCATTGGGTGCCCATTATGTAGCAAGCACGCTGCAGAACCTAGCAGTTTATCAATAAGCAAACCAAATAAACTCTTATCCTTGTGAAACTTTTCTTCCAGTGGAAGGAAACTAATTATAAACAAGAAAGGTCAATAAAAAATATAGTTTGTTATTCACCTAGTGCTGTAAGCCCAGATAGACGAAGAGGAGAGCTGAGAGTTGGGAAGAGAACACCGTATTAAAGTAGGATGGTCTAAGAAGGCCCCTCTGAGAACATGATCTCTGAGCAAACCTTTGAAAGAGCCGAGGAAGCCAGCCTGCAGTTAGAGGATGATGAGGAGAGCAGAGTTCATTGCTAACGTCTGGTGTCCAAAGTGGGACTGTGAGTTCTGTCAGGTCAGGCACTACTTCTTATGGATGTGTGTGCCTCCAGCTTCCAGAATGGTACCTGGCACCTGGTAGGCCTTGAAAAAGATAATGTTTGAATTGAAACGAATACCTACAGCATGCTCTGCTTATCCCTGTCTGGGCACATTCCACATTTTCCGGTGACTTTTCTCAGAGGGAACATTACAAACAGGAAACTGAGTGAAAGATGACACACTTCAATTACCATAAAAGCAACATACTCTGTGTTTTCAGCACTCATTGTAATATAAACAGTTAAAAGATAACAGTTCTTGGTGTTGATATATTGACCCTCAAAGCTAAATCCTTGGCCTCCACTAACTTACCTACAAGTGTCTAATAAAATGCAAAGGAACTTTATTTCTTTTGCATGGCATTTTATTAATGTAAATGACCAAAAGTTTCATGCTCCGTGATATCCTTGAACCACTGTGATTCCCTGCAGCTCTATACTAATGGAAAATCACTGTCAGCGCATTTTAAATGGATTCTGTGAAGGTATTCCAGTCTCTCCCTAGTATGAAAAAAATTCCTAAAATATATTTAAATTATATCACTGAACCAATAAATGGCTACAATATGTGGCTACAAAATGGCTACAGCAATATCAATTGTAGCCAACAGAAGAGTGAGAACTTAATGACATCTATCACACATAAGTCTCAGTCAAAATAAATCAGAAGCTAGTAACCGACAACAAAGTTTATACATACGAAACCCTCGTAAACAAGTTCAAGTGACTCATAGGAAAGAACAAAGAGGGTTTGTGCCTACTGAGATGACATCATCAAAGAGCAAAACTATCTCTGGAATATCTGTGCCAATTAAGTTGTTGGGAAGCAGGCTGTCACAGTTTACAGTGTGGGTGTGTATCAGGTACCCACTTGGCAAGGTGACCTCACTGTGAAGCAGAGGGAACACCTTCGGGATGATGCTCCCTTTCACACTGCAAACCTGTGGCTACAATTCTAAAGGAAGCTCATGATTGTAGGCTGGAGCCAAACTTCTGTCATAAGCAGAGCATGTAGTCTCCTTGTTGGAATGACAGATTAGGCATAAAAACTAAAAGAAAAAGAACATTTGATGTGCGACCCCTCTGTTACTCTCTGAGTATAATTGCTTTTGTATAAAACTAAGGTTCTTATTTATGTCTTTAGGGGTTTTTTGTTAATGCTATGATTCTTTTTACATTTCATTTCAATTGATTAGTAGTGGCTGGCCAGATCACTGTACCGAGAAGAATGTAGGCCAAATCTGCTATCAGCAGACAAGATTGCTGTGATCAATTATTAATGTCTGCCTTGGGCAAGGGTTAGTGCTACCATTTATGCTGTCCTTGGCTTCAAAGGATGATGATACATTATTGCATGAAGCAGGCATGGTGATGGAGAAGAAAATCTACCTTGAGACCTGAAAAGAAAGATGAAACACGAAGAAGAGAGTACATAATTGTTTTCTTCCAGCTGTCCTTCCTTATTTGTATTTTCTCCTTATCTTGAGTGTGTGTGTGTTTTTACTAAGGCAGGTAACTCCTCTTCAGAGTCCAAACTAGCTACCTGTCGGGATATTAAAAGGTGAGAGAATGACATTGTATCTTTTGCAGTTAGGTCAGGAAAGTGGAATCCCCTCCAGACATTCCCAGCAGGAAGAGCTCCGACCCAGCGTTCTACGGCAGAGCTCCAATGGAGCCCCTCCGTACTGCCCCAAACCCAGGCGAGAATGAGTTGAGAAGGACTCATTTAAAAATCATCCATGGGATCTCTAGTGAGGAAAACCTGATTTGGGGGCATGCAGGGGGTATACTGGGTGTGCTTCTAATCTAGCCTTCCATGATGCTCCATCTCCATTTCCTAGGAAAAGCTCAGATTGCCTTGCATTTCCCACTGAATTCTGGACAAGGACTTCTGGGGCCAGGTGGCAGTGAGGAAATCACGACTTATCACAGCCATGGTCACCCGTTGCTCTCCCACCAAAAGGATATAGAAAAGTAGTGTGGGGGTAATATTTATAGCTCAACATTATGTCACTAGTATACTCAAGGAATGATTGTGATTCAAAACAAATTTAAACTTACCATTGATCTTTCCTAATAATTACAGAACTTACATTGCCCTGTGCAGTATAATTATTTTTATTCATTGTCTGGATATGTGAAGACCTCATTAAATTTTTTTTCCAGGCAAACTGGCCTCCACTTTCTTTTGAAATCTTGTTCCTGCATAGATTAAATGTGGGGTTCCTCTCCGCACCTCCCATCATTCATTCACCTCCTCTCGCTTCCATTTAGAGGGGTTTCACAGCATCCTCATCACTGAGGACTTGACGTTCAAGATTTTGACAGCTTCCTTGTGTTCTTCTAGACTTCCAAATAATTAATCAACATTCAAGGTATTTTCTTAAGACTTGGGACAACATAAGAATAACCAGTATTATTACTTAATCATTCTAGATGTTCTAACCAGTGAGATAATACAAGAAATATATACATACAGAAGAGTGGCATAATTGTAGGGCAAGAAGAAAGAAAGCTGTAATTTACCTTAAAAATCCAGGAAAAAAATCAAATCATTGTACACTATTTGACCCAGACAAAAAATAATGTTAAATAGTTCTAATAATGTAAATAGTGGTTATTGGTTTAAAAAACAAATTGCAATATATGTTATGTGGGAGGAAATGAAAGAACAGAGAAGAGGGGTTTTTAAAAAGAAAATTTTCACCCAGAAAATCTGTATAAGCTAAATGGTGTGGGGGGAAAGTAGGTTTACAGTTGTTTGTATGGAAAATAATATAATAATTAATAAATAATGTAATAATAAACACTGTTTTCATGCACTCACAACTGTAAATCTACTTTTGCCCTATACTACACATCAAGAAAGAGCAGTATAATCAGGCCATCTAGAAATATTAAGGAAAATGTCAGATAAAAATAATCAACAATTGCTTAAAGTGGTGACTTCTGGGAAAAGCAGAGGAGTGTAGAAAAAACCATGATAAGGGGATTGATTATTTTTATTATAAGCTTTAAGTTGCATTTGCTATTGATTTTATTTAACTATGCACATATATATATTTCTTTTGATAAAAATAAATCGTGATTATCCATAAAATGAAACAGTATGCAATTGCTCAAAGGAATAGGGTACATTCATAATGTGCAAACATGGAAATAAGTCTAACAAATGGCAAATTAGAAGCTATTCTTGTTGCAGAATCTTTAAATATGGTGAAGCATTTTCTCTTTTTACTTTGTTAATTTAGATGGCAAATTTTACTACACCATATATTATTTTGTAATTAGAAAGTAAGACTTTTTTGATCCAAGAAAACCCACCGAGCATTTGCCAAAATTAAAAAGTACCCAGAAGAAGGGAAACCAAGAGCTTTGCTGTGTATCTTTAATCACCGTTAGAATCGTTAATGTGAAAATTTCCCATTCACAATGGTGACAAAAAGCTAAAACGCTAGCAATCAGCCAAATGCACACAAGCTCTAAGGTTTTATAGAAAGCAACAAATGACAACATGTAAGCAGAAAGGTTAACCATGTTCCCGGTTGGAAAGCTCAATATTGTAAACCCGTAAACTCTCCTAAAATTAATTTATGGATTCAATACAGATTGCAACAAAATCCCCAATAGAGTTTCCTATTGAACTGATCCAGTTCATTCTAAAATCCATCTGGAAAAGTAAATGTGCAAAATTAGCTAAGGAGATTCTGAAAAAGATAAATGAAGAGGGACTTGCTCTCCAATACCGTTGTCTGTGGCATGAGAGCAGGAATAAACAAGAAGACCGACAGACACCGAAAAAGACAAACTAGCAATTCACACTCAATCTGATGGACCCATGAAAAGATCCTGAATTTCTCTGATGAGAAATAATAATTAAGTGATGAGCAACTTGTTGAAAATATTAAGAAAAAAAACCAATAATATCCAATACCCAATTCTGGAAGATTTGTGGGGAAACTGTATTCTCATATGCTCTGTGGCAACATGTTTCAGCCATTCTGGGGACAATTGGGCAGGAAATTGACATGTTAATGTGCTTAAACCTTGACCCAGAAATTCTCTTCTGAAAGTCTTATCCTAGAGATACATGTGTACATGTGCAAAAATAGATATGTGTACATGTGCAAAAATATATACATGTACAATAATTTAACTGAGCAAAAAATCCTGGAAATTACCTAAATATCAATCATTGGGGGAAAGATTATTAACTATGTAGCCATTAAAACAATGTCAAGCCTTATGTATTGATATGGGCAGGTCTCCCAAGGAATATCATATTAAATGACAGAACATCATGACATGAGTTATTTGTAGTCTCTATACAAGTCACTTGTATATTCATATGTGCATGTATGTTCATATGTGGACAGGAAAAGGCTTGCAAGCATGTATATACAATGTTTAACAAAATTTCCTTCTGAAAAGATGAGTGGGATTGGGGTAGGATAAAGGTAGAAATTCACATTTTACTTCACATATTCTAATGTAAGTGTGAGATTTTTGCTTAGGGAAGAAATTTTTGCATCTGTTTGTAATTAAACATATTTTCATAATGCAATATTAAAAACATCCTAAGCCAATATACCAAGGAGAAACAGCTATGGCAAGTATATTTCTATCATTTCATATTAAAGTTGAAACATTAATTTTATCACTTAAACTTTTGGTTAAGGAAAAATCATTACAAGTAGAATTCAAAATCAAATGTTCAACTTTCAGCTTTATCAATATCTGTTATTTTCTCTTTTTTCACTATGATATTTGAAGTTCTGTGGAAAAGAAGAATAGGAAGAAGAGAGGAGGGGGAAGATAATAAGGAAAATGTGAGTAATTCCAGAAGATGTGCGAGAAGCCCCATTGCGTCCTAACTGCATCAAGTTGCTAGGCCACCGCTGCCTTCCCCGGGTGGTAGAAACCACAGCCTGGAAAGTGGCCCTTGTCTGTCATAATAAAATCAGCCGGGAATGTGAGCTGGTGCAGGTCCCAGGATGGGAAGGCCTTCAGCCTTCCTTGCACCCATAGAGAAGATGCAGGTAAGACCCAACTGCCCACCCTCAGCTTTTTCCGACCCATTTTAGATTTTATCATGAAGGTGTTCTAGACCAGGTTTTGCTCATCTGTCTTCCCTATTATTATAGGGCAATGCCTTTTTGTAAAAGTGCAAATTGCCACACAAATTGTTAGATGTGATTGTTACCAATTGCTGCAAGTTACTTTGAATGCCTCTCTTCTTTGTCTAATCATCACCTGACCATACAAATAAATAAATGTTGGGAATTCAAATCAAACAACAGCAACCTCACACCAAATGCCTAATGTGTGCAAAACTCTGAACAACATCCTCTGGGCGAACAAAAGATGAATGTGGCAGGTACTGGCCTCACTCTCAAAACCCTCATACTGTAACGAAGGGGACAGATACGTCAACACCATTTTAATACCACACGGAATCAGACAAAGGGTTTAATAAAGGGACAGCACACAAGGAGGAGGGTGATGTCTAACCAGATGGATTCTAGAAGGCTTCCTGTGGAAAATGACATGTCATCTGAACCTTGAAAAAAATGAGGGAGAAGTCCATTCCCAGACAGATCCATGTAACCAAAGGCTTAAGGGTGAGAATTGCCAATTTGCTGGTGAGGCTTGATGGACAGAGGTTAGGGTGGAGGGAAAGGGAGGTAGATATAACTAGGAATCAATCTGAAAAAGAAATAGGGGCACACACTTATTTGAGAATCCTATGGGGTTTTCTTCCGGCTTGGGATGTATTACCTATAGGAGCTACGTAATCTGAGGACGTCCCTGTATTTCACAGTATTTAGTAACTTGGGCATTTTGAATCGAATAAAAAATTTTATTTTCAAATCACTTCATTTGTAACCTGATCACAAAAAGAAAGGTTATTCCCACTTCAGACACAGAGGGAGAGTGTGGCTTGTTGGGACCACCAGGGGAGACTGCATTTCAGTCCACATCTGCTTTCCAGAGCAGTTTGGGACACAGAAGAGGAGAAACCAGCTCCTAACGGCAAGCTCAGGGGGAAGAACACAGAGCTTTTGACAGCTACAGGAAAGCAGAAATGAGGACGTACCCTGGTGTTAGGAGCAGAGCATGGATGAAGTCATTAGGGATCTCTCTCAGGAATACATTTTTATCTAAAGCCCTCTTCTCAAAATACACATGCATGTCCCCATAAGCTGATACAAATACATCCCACACGACTCCTAGTTTTAAATCAGAGTCAGGCAAAGGTTTTGAATCATGTAGTAATGAAAGCCAAAAATAATAATAATAATAATAATAAATCACACTCATACAGAGCAGTAAGATATTTCTTAAATAGGAGGAGGACATGGCAATCCTTTCAGCCATTGCTTAAATGAGCAGCCAGAGAGCAAAGACGACAGCACAGAAGGGTAGAAACACTGTTGCGTTCACTTCTAAGACTTCCACAGGAAATGAAAGCTGTAACAACGGTCTTACTGGACTCTGAATAGAAGCTTTTTAGACCAGAGACATCTCCTCTTTGAAAGACGGAATCGCATCAAGGATTATCTCGGCAAAAATGATGTCAGTTGATACTTCAGGGACCCCAGCTGTGGAAATAGCTGTTGTGGCTGGTTTAAGGGGCACATTCCAAAAGCAGTGGGAAGTCCCCCTCTAATTATATCAGGCTCCAAGGCTGACCAAGGAGTGGATTGGTGAAAGGTACGCAGTGGGAATCCCGCGAGGGCTTGTTGGCAACCTGACCTTCACTGATCTGATGGCCATTCTTTCTAAAACAGCGTTCTTTTTCTCTTCTGATTATAAAAATACTTCATGGTCACCAGTACATGTTTACAAGGTACCAAAAAAATCAAAAAAGGAAATCAAACTCACTTGTAATCTTACCATGCAAATGTAACAATTTTTAATTTTAAGTTTTCTCTCTTTTATCCTGTTATTCCAACACTTTCAAAACATTAATTGAGAAGGTGCATCTGACTGATGTATAGAGTAAAGAAAGAGACCTAGATCCATGCAATTGGAAAAAAGAGGCACCCTGGTGAAATCAAAGAAACTGCATGACACGGGTTTGTAGATTCAGTTGCTTACATTTTATTTCCAATTGCAATAAAGGCAACACAGTAGAAAACTCAATAAAAACATTCTTTTAGGGGAAGATATTCATTACCAGAACCATGTTCCACAGTAACAGTGCAAATACCCGTTCTAGTTAAACAATGTCGAATGATTCCCCGCCTGCTGTTCCACAGTCTTGGGACATGATAAAGAAATCGCTACCTAAGTAAATTTTACAAAGATTGCAGTACGCCAACCACAACGAGGAAAAAAGTGATATTAGAAGGAGCAATGAAGAGCAACATAATTTAATTCCACTTGGAGACGCTTGCTCGGGGCTCACTGTCTACCTTTGGTAGGAGTTAGGAAGGTCCCATAACACAAAATAACCAAAAACCTAGATACTGCATGCTTTTGAATTTGATACACAAATTAAATATACCTTCAATTTTCAATTAATCCTGCAAATATTCAGTTCAGTCATGAGAGATTAAAGCAAGATGCCAATTAAATTTACATGTGGGGTTAAATGTTCCTGGATTTGTGTTTTTATTTATTTTTCATTCGTGGAGAGCCTGTTTGCTGAAGGGCAGCATACATTTTTACTGAAAAGAGAGTTCTTTTGTGACTGACCACTGGCATATTTTGATACGTCATATATCAGTATTTTTCCATGAAAGAATCACAAACAAGCACATCTTTGGGCATCCGTGAGAAACCAGGCTGATGGAGGAAATCTTTCAGTGAAAGACCTGAGCCACAGAAGTACCAGGACAAGTCTGACCCACTCAGAAGGTGCCTTAGAGTATATTTATCTGCACTGGTCTCCTGGAGTTATAATGATTACTGTCAGCAGGGATGCCCTTTTCTCTGACAGAGCTGACACTGCTGAGTACAAATTAAAGGAAAATCAGATTTTTTTTAGCCTCTGAAAGAGTAGTGGGGTGGGGGAGGGGCGGAATCTTTCCTTCCATGTCGTTCTTCTCGCTATTTCACGTTTGTCAAGGAGACTGGGCACCAGAAAGTTTCAGCAGAGATGCTGCACAGGGAACAGAGAGGCTTTTGCTGTTGAGTGGAGTGGAGGGAGGCAACCTCGGCTGGGCACCGTCCTACTCTCTCGGGTTTCCCCAATGGTTACAGAAGCAAAGCGGGGGAGCCTAAACACACAAACCCCTCTGCGTGAGTTTGTCCTCATGGCCTTGCCTGTTAGAACGAAAAACGCGATGTTCCATTACAAATTTCCAAAGTGTGAGAACTTCTAAAAGCAAAACCAAAGGACAAACTCCACATGTAAAAACCTTAGAGAAATGGACGGCTAAAACAGTGATGAAATTCTTCATCACTGGAGCCGCTTGTATTAAAGTTTCGGGATTTGACTGTGGTAGAACCAATAGTGTTTTCAAATTGCTGATGACAAACTCAACATAAATGCAATACTGTTATTAATTCTCATATTCATGTGTTTCTCCAGCTTCATGGTAATTCACACTAAAAATGAAAGTAAACCCCTATTCTGACTTGGGCCTTACTGGCAGAGGTATGCTAATGTGGTAATGACATATTATAAGAAGTTGCTTTTATGAAATATTGTACAAGATAGTCACCAGTATACAGTGAAATATTAATAATTGAAACCAAATCACACTTGTCAAAATAAATACATGTGCCTATTATAATATCCTGTTTCTTTACTTGGCCTTATTTTCTGCCATGGCAGGTGTCAAAGTGGAACTCCTTGTTGTAGTACTTGTATCCAGTTACGCACACTGTTTAAAAAAGACCCGACAGCAGATTGAAATGATTAAATGTATGCAAAGCAGTCATGTGGCAAAAGGGGAGAATTCTCTGGAATTACTGTTCTAGGACAATCAAAGACAGCAGAATCAGCCCCAAACTGGAGACAGGCTATTGGTGGAATTTAATCCAAGCCTTGGCACTCTGAATATCCTCCCTGGTGGTGAGGCGTTTGGTGAGGCGTCCTGATACGCTGATGTCCATTCATTAGTGTGGTGAGGGAGATCAATATTCCGAGAGCAATTCTATTTATTGTACACTTTGCTGCACAGTTCACTGACCAGGTTTCCCAGTTTCACATTTAACTTTTAAATCCTTCACGAATTCAAATCATTTTATTATATATCAAAATCGCCAATGGCCATTTCCCTCTGTTTCTAAGATGTCTGCATCCTTGTTCATTTTTACTTTAAAAATAAACCTGAGAGCCAGTTTACTAGGTTGGAATGAGGCTCTTCATTGCCAAGTGGACTCATGTGTCCCGAGGCTGGCCTGGCGCACCCAGCTCTGAAAGGAGATAGTTAGGACCTCATTTGTTTCCTATTCTCAAAGTTTGATAAGGGACCAAAGGGATGAAACAGAGCTGTTTAATTGAAAAATGTGAATAAGTCCATATAATGCTACACTTCTTTCAGCTTTTACTTAATTCAGATCACTGCACCAAGGCAACACTGTTCACAGGTGAGCATGGCCCATCCTGAGCGCCCTATTTTCCTCCCTTCAGAATATCTTGTCGGTCATCCGCCCTTTGCGGCTGTTCCTTCTTATTCTTATGAGGACGTGACACACACACAGGAAAAGGGAGGGAACGAGTGGAGGAGACCGTCCATGGAATACTGAGGGGGTGGGGAAACCTTGAACTGAAACTGGTGACACGTGATCTTTGCTGAAAAAACTGAAACAAAGCATAGTCCTCCTCATGAATGAGGATGCTCGGGTTAATCTGAGCATTTCTCCCTCCAGCAAGTCAGTTTCCTACAGCACAGGTTTTATTTTGAGAGAGAATGTGAATTTGACAACAGAAAAATTCTTCCGAAATCATACGCAATACTCCCATACTTCTCAGATGTTTATGAGAACGTTTAGAGGAAAGCCTTGCCTTAAAGCATTGAAAAGATACTGTCTTCCATCGCAATGTGATGCCTGCTTTTAATCTATAATAATAGCAACTATGTTTTTCCAAATATTTTATATATTTACTTCTTCCAAGTAAAAAACGACATTTTTATTAGTTGAGAGAGAGAGAGAAAGATCGATTTGTTGTTCCACTTATTTATGCATTCATTGGTTGTTTCTTGTATGTGCCCTGACTGGGGATGGAACCTGCAAGCTTGGTGTATCAGAACAACACTCCAATGAAATGAGCTAGCTGGCTTGGGCTATTTTATGTGTTTAAATTATATTCTTCAGTAAAAAGTCTGAGATTGAGGTCTCAAATATAAGTGTTCTTTAAAGACAACACTTATTTGGAATCTCAAGATTCTATTTTTCTTATGGTCATTCTTTTTCCACGAAAAGAAAATAAATGGACAATTTTCTCCTGAAGGAAAAGTACATGCACTGCCTATTGCCATTCAGAACTTTAGCACTGGTAGCAGATCTGTATATTTATATCCTCCTGATCCCACATATCAGGGACAAATCATTGAGCACTTTGAAACTTGAGACATCAGTCTTGAAACATTGTTGCCAAAAATCCTTGACCTGGCTTCCTGATTCCAACCAGATCTTGAAATCTGAAGGGACAAGATGAGATATTAAACCTTGGAAATGTCAGTTTCAATCAACACCAGTGCTCCATGGTGGGGATGCAGGGTGGCCAGAGGGAACAGGTCTGGGGCAAGTCTCTCTATAAAAATCATGTTTCCCAGGGTGTGCGGAAATCAGTGTAGGTACAAATCACTGCCATAGTTACAGACAACACCCATTACTTACTGCACTTGCACACAGTATGTTGTAGAATATGAAAGGAGATGTAAGAGATGGAATAATTTAGATCTTCGCACATGCACAGTAACAACTCTCTCCTGAGCCTCTTTCCAGAGGAGGAGCCAGGCTACTTCAGCCTGTCACAAGGACAGGCAGACTTCTAATTCAAGGCTCTCAAGACCCATCAGCTCAAAGCTTCCTGTCAATGTTGTTAATGGCGAATCCAAGCATGTGAGTGTCTGTGGTCAGGTGGCTCCTAATAGCATCGTGATTGCCAAGTGATTGAAGACAATCAGAGCGAGGAGACAGAAATGGCCTCTTAGTCCTTTGTGGCCACCTCCCCTCCCTCCCCTCAGAGCTGCTTTCTTTCCACAGGCAAAACAGGGTGTGATGACCTCCGGGAGGTTTACGAAAGCTTTTCCTGCTTCTCATTCAGCCACTACCAATTACAAAAATCTAACACTGGGGCCAGAAATGAGAAACACACCCCGTGATATACACATGTATCTCATGGCTTGATATTTCCAAAGGATTAATCAATATAGCTTATTACTTATACTCTAGGTGTTACGTCTCTCGCTTTTGTCTAATAAAAGCCATGGAACAGAAATTCCTATATAGAATACTCCCTTACACTTTGAGGGTATCAAAGGGAAAATTATACTTGCCTTTTTTCCTGTTTATACCAAAGAGTCCTTTATCTTTCTAACGAACCACCCCTGAACCATTCACACCATCCCACTTGATCAGGAGGAAGTTCGGCAAGTTTACGAGGCTGAGGTGGTTGTACAAAACTACAAAAAATACAAATATTTTTATATTTTTTCTCTTCTCTCCTGATTACAGGGTCTTTTGAGGAATCTCCTAGGTCATTGTTGATAGGCTCTGCTGACATCAAAACAAGCTAAAGAATTCACAGGACCAGAGATAAAAAAAATCCCATCATTTCCCAGGCATGTTCCCAGCATGAATAATGTGAAAGTTATTGTTTTAAATGTCTTGAGAGCATGCCATTTCCCAATTATATTTGATTAGGAAACCCATCGCCCCAAAGAATACTATCTGTTAATAACTCACATCACACCAACTCTCACTGACAGTTTTAAAGCTGTTAGAAATACACCGGTTTAAATGCGTTCCTTACAAAAGTTTGTCTTTGCAAAGGTGGCTTCTAAACTCATTCTTTTAATACTGAGTCCTGGACGGACCCCAGAGGCCACAGCACTGGCCCGAAAGGTTATATGATGCCTTTGAACAAGAAGACAAGGGCCATCTTTTAACAGCTGTGGAAGCCCCCCTTTGAGTGCATGTGCGAAATCTATTTTCCCCCATGTTTCAAGACCTTTAATTTGGAAATAATTTCAAACTTAAACATGCAAAAATAAATATGGAAGAATGCCCATCTACCCTTTAACCAGATTCACCTACTTTTAACATTTTGCCTTATTTGCTTTATCATTTGCTGTCCCTCTTTGTCATTTTTCCTGAACCATTTGAAGGTAGGTTACATACCCTTTATCCCTAAAATAGTCATGTAGGTCAAGCCCTTTGTCGTTCAAGAACAGGGGTACTGTCTTACATGGCCACAGTATAATCACCAACTTCAGTAAGTTTTACATTAACACCCTCATCTACAATTAGTGTTCCCAGCTTTATCAGTTGTCTCAAATCTGTCTTTTACCTCATTTTTCTGGTCTCCCGTATAGGACATGGTCTAGGGTCAGGCACTTCCTTTGTCCTGTCTTCATAGACATTAATCTGGAACATTTGCAGAGTCTTACTACAAAAGACAATTACTCTTACAGAAGTGACACATTTGAAGAATAACTTCCCTACACTCTCATTTATTATTTACCTTAATGGAACATCCCGCACTTCCAGTTTGTCTGATGGTCTTCATGATTATATTCAGGTATCATTCCAGGCCAGAATGTTGTACCAGCTAATGTGTCCCGAGTATCATAGCCGATGACATACAATGTCTCACTGGCGGTGTTACTTTTGATGATCTGGTCAAGGTGTTGCTCCAATCTGGACTGGAAAATGACTACAGATTTTCCCCCTCGCCACTAGTAAGCAGTATGAGCAAACACGCTAAGACCACGCTGAGATGGACATTATCAAAATGTCTCCCTAGGTCTAGCATCAGTTGGCAATTCCTGACAAATCCAGTCAGCCCTCAACTTTCTACTGGAAGCGGGGCCCTCCTTTTGCCCTCATTTCTTGTTATTTTTACTTTTTGGTTACTGACATGCACTCCTAAATTCCTATGATTTTTTAATGGTTTATAATTCGTTGCTGCACTTAATTATTTTGGTGCTCAAACTGTCTAAGATTTGGCCAGCAGAAGCCCCTTCGCGCTGGTCTCTGTGTTCTTGCAGAGTTCTCAAGAGCATCATTTTTTTTAGTGTCTCCTTCCCTTGTGGTGCAAACAAGACCCACGTCCTTTTACCTGTCCTACCCCTGTCTTGCAATCAGCCATTCATGGATCTCTGATTCCTTTTAGTGGGGAATGGTATTAGACACAAAGGTATGGGGCTAGGTAGATCACGGCTATTGGAATAGGTTTTCTTCTTGACACGTTCAGCACACAGAGCTCAGAAATATATGCAGCTGTACACATACACATACGAATGTACCCACACAAACTCAGTTATACATATACATGCATTCACACAAAAATATGCATATTTTATGTACTGTGAGTTCATTCAGACATCTCCAGTCCTGTGTACCCCCATCTGGGTTCTTTCTTGTCTTCTCCCAGTCCATATTTGTGTATCTGTTCCTCAGTGAGATCCCAACAATATCAACACATTTACTTATATGCTCGATTCTATAATATATTTGAAATAGCATGAAAATTGCTTTGACCATTCCATAAACAAACTTACTACATAGAGTTGAGGAACTGTTGACAACTGCCACTCTTCCCCGCCCCCCCCAAACCCAGGATGTGTAGTCAAATTCTGTGTTCATAAGATCCATGGACCCTTCTTTCCCCTCTCCCTTCTTCTCTCCCTTACTTTTCCCTTCGTGGAGTTAAAATATTAATTATAAAACACAGTTCATTTGTTTCAGTTTGCTTCCGTTTCTTAGTGATTTTTTAAAAAATTTTTACAGATTTAACTTTCAAAGGTTAAAAACATATAAAAATATATACTCAGAGAAGTGTATTTCCCTTCCATATCCTTTCCACCCTATTCTTACTGCTTATAGGTCAACAACTTGACTGTTTCCTGGTTTATTCTTCCTATGTAACTGTAATAAAGATAAGCAGATATATGTATGCTTTCTAATTTTTCCTTCCTTTATACATAAAAGGAAGCATACTAATAGACACCTTGGAAATCACTCCTCATGATTTTTTACAGCTGCATAAAACTACAGTGAGCATGCATATATAGTATACAGGTATTTTATGAAATGAATCTATTCTTGGAAGTTTAGTAGTTTCCAATATCTTGCAATTACAACAAATGATTCAATGAACAAACTTAGGCATATATGTTTTTGTATTGTTGAAAGTTTATCTTTAGGGTAAATTCTTAGAAGTGAGATTGCTGGGTCAAAAAGCAAATACACATATAGTTTTCATAGATATTGCCAAATCCGCCTCTGTAAACACTGTACCATTTTCTCTTCCTCTCAGCAGTGCCTGAGAAAGCCTGTTTCCGTACCAAAAGAACATATCATCAGGCTTTCAAGTAGGTCAACCTGGTGAATGAGAAATAGTTTATGTTGTAACAAGCAAGCAAAATATAACCAGAGACATTGAAATTAAGAACAAACTGACAGTAACCAGAGGGGAGGTGGAAGGAGATAACAGGAGAAAAGGGGAAAGGGTTTTCAGGAACAACTATAAAGGACACATGGATAAAACCAAGGGGGGTGGGATCAGGGGTGGGAGGTGGGGATGGCTGGAGTGGGAGAGAGTGGTAGGGGGAAAATGGAGACAGCTGTACTTGAAAAACAATGAAAAAAGTTTGTGTTGCTTTAATTTGCATTTTTGTCATTATGACTGAATTTGAACATCTTTTCATATATTATCTTTTTGTTAATTGTTTTGTCTTTTCCATAAAATTTTTGTTTATTTGCCCTTAATTTTTAAAAGATGATACTCATTAGAGGTATTTGCCTTCCATCTGTGATAAATGCTGAAAATATTGGTCATTTGTTTTTTTTAACTTCCTTGCTTAGGGTGTTTTACTTTTGAGTGTTTTGTTTGCCTTTGAGATACGAAAGTTTTTATTTTTATATAGTCAAATTTATCTTTTGTTTTGTTGTGTAAAAATTTTTTAATAATCACTCCAAAGCCTTTTTCTACACCCAGGTTTTAGAGGGATTCAGTTGTTATCTTCAGGTATATGTATACTTTTAGTTTTTTACTTTGGACCTCTGATGTGTTTGGAGTTTATTTTTGTATATGGTAAGCGAAATGGATCCAATCTGACCTTTTTCAAAATGGCTATTCAGTTGTCCCAACACTACTTCTTACATTTTAAAAAAGATCATGTTTATCTTTCTTTTTTAATACCACTTGTATTTTATATTGGATTTCTACACGTAACTGGATTATTCTGGAGCTTGAATTCTATCCCATTGGTTTCTATTTTATGTAGGAGAACGCCATGTTATTTGGTGCACGGACATTCATAACTGTTACAACTTCATTGTAGAATATGCCTTCTAATACTATAAAGTGTTTGTCTTATGAAATGCTTTCTGGCTTGAAGTCCATTTTTTCTGAAAACCTTTGAGTTTTGCATTCACATGTTTTTATTTTTAAAATTAAATGTATTGGAGTGACATTGGTTAATAGGATCATATAGGTTTCAAGCGTACATTTCTATTGTACATGATCTGTATATTACATTGTGTGCCCACCACCCAAAGTCAAAGCATCTTCTGTCACCATATGTTTGGCCCCCTTTACTATCCCTCACTCCCCGTTCCCTCTGGTGACCACCATACTGTTGTCTGTGTCTACGAGTTTCAGTTTTATATCCCACATATGAGTGAAGCCATATGGTTCTTAGCTTTTTCTGACTTATTTCACTTAGCATTTATATGATTTTAAGCATCACATTCATTGTACTCTATGGTTAACACATTTTCTGATCAATAGCACAGCTTTGTACTAGAAAAGTACAATGCAAAGTAATTAACTGGATGTGTGATGTAGAGTTTGTAGCCTCTTCTGTTTACCTGACGTGGCAACCCTAATGAACCAAGTAGATATTGCAATTAATAAATCACATAAGTGTTCTTTTGCATTTGTTGTGGTGGCTATAATTATATACGACAAGAGCTGATTTTATTACACAAATTCTGATTAAGATAGTTACTCTGAATGTCTTTGTGTAGAGATTTTTCTGTCTATTCAGTAATATTCAAGTTTTAAGAAGCTTAAAGATTTTATAAGACAACTAGGACAATGTGTATATATGTGCTTAATTATTGCTTCAGAAGATAAAATTTATATATAAAAAATAATTGGATTTTTCAACTTGGAAGAGACATACACATCACAAAAGTGAGGCTCAGCTTCATGAAGTGACTTGCCTAATCACACGCTAGCTGGTATAAAGTCCTATCACATATGTTGTTAACGGCTAGTCAAGTGTTCTTTGTCACACTTAATGTATTACATCTATTTCTGGACACATCAGAATGACTTCACTTTGCAAATACCTTGGCAAACAGGAAATTTGTGTGACCAAACAAGCCTTCTGACACACAATGCATTTATTTTTGTCCTTTCTTCATAGGCCACTTATATGAGAAATGAAACATTAAAGTGCATCAACCCTTTCCAAGAAAAATGTCAGAAGGGCAAGTAAAAGACAGGAAATGAGTGAAAATGAATTTCAGCACCTGAAAGTAAAATCTCTGAGTGCCCGTCATAATGATGACTCAACAAGTATGTGATGAGTGGCTCCTCATGGTCCTGATCACTTGAGCTGTTATTCTCGTCAATCTAAAGGATGCCATCATGATCCCCCCTATCCCCAGGCTAACCCAGAAGCCCCTACTGGCTCAGGTAGGAGGGTGGATGGTAAACTGATGAGCAGATTTCTAAAATGCTGGGAAGAGAGTTTGGGTCCCCCGTCTGCTTTTGGACTTCGTTTTAGGTGATGCACACACAAACACAGCCATATATGTATGCCTTTTTCTTTTTTCTTAAGAAAAAATCATCAAACCAGCCAGACAAAGAATCATTCTGATGTGAAAGCTGTTAAGAGTCATGGAGAAAAAATAATCTCCCCTCATGCTGGAGTTTACTGCTTACTCACAGGCATTTATATCAGAACAGCAGCAGGAGCAGCCACAGAAAGCAGAGGCTAATCAGCAGGAAGAAAAAACACACCCTGAAAATGCTAAAATGAGCAATAGCAGTGTCCTGGAAAGGGGTGCTATATGTTTTGGTCAAAAAAAAAAATAAGCGTGTAGCAATGGAAAATTTAAATCCCTAAGAATTGTTAAAACTCCTCTCTCTGGCAGTTGCAAACCTTGTAAATCCACCAGGGAGCTCTTTGTGCAGAGATAATTTCTCATACCACTTAGAAAGTAAATTCATACATTTACAGAAAGGCATGTGATGATGGTCTATTTACGTGTGAAAGAGGAACAAGGAATCTACTGGCCTCTCCATTTTCAAGGGAGAAAATTCAAAGAATTTTCACACCACTACCTACAGACCAGGACAATGATTTCCAGAGAAATGAAAATCACTCCTTTCGTGGTTTTCAGAAATGCAATGCAAAATTCAATGGTTTATTTTAAAATCCCTAACAGGATTGTTTCATCCTGCAGGAGAAAGGTCCTATCAGTAAAAGGAACTGCCAATGCTAACAAAAAAAAAGTGGGGAGAAGACAAAAGGGCTCATTACAGAGTCCTCAATATCAGGGGGTTCTATTCTAAATGGTTTATTAAATTCTTCTTGTCATTCTCTGTTGTATTCCCAGCCTGTGACCAGTGCTGTAAAAGAATAGGAAGAGCAAGAAGTCTCAAAGGCAATGCCCCTTTTCCACACTCATGAGAATATCATAGGCTCACAATGAGTTAATAAAAAAGACCCTGGTTCTTGATCTCATGGATAAAGAGCTCACCAATTAACCAGCCCACAGAAAGCGAAAAGAAATCCCATATCAAAACAGTAAAGAAGCCCTGCAATTTGCAAATGTCCAGGAAATACATGAAATATCAGTAAATAATGGAGAGAAACAGAAATTTAAAAAGAGGCTCAGTGCATATTTAAAAGTGCCTTTTTCCACATAGATAATTCTAGATGAACAATTTCATATACACAGAGCATTGGAATAATTCCACAGAATGCATTTTACCAGATCTTTCTGCCTAATTACAAGTCTTCGAACCAGACAACTGTGCTCGAAAGATCAATGCCTGGTCGCACAAAGCATATGTAAAGCGTAATTAAGAGGACCGCTCCGAGGAGCAGCAGATGACGTGCCTGCGGATGTGGGAAGGCTTCACATGAACCTATTTCGTGTCTGTGATGTGGACAGTGGACACGTACACTCCCACTGCCCCATCTTTGGCTGCCATTTTGTAAAAGAAATAATCAAATGAAAATGGAATTAAAAATAATAATAATGCAACCAAGCTTTAGACAACATTCTTACTTGAATTTCTGAGTATATGGCAAGTCTAATGAACTATATCTGGGAGTATTATTTGATTTCTAATTCTATTTTTACTTCCTATTTAGATCAAAATTTGCTATATTTCTGGGAAATCTGTGGATTTTAAACATGTGTCATAATTTGTTCAACTTGTTTCTCATTTTCTGAAGCTTAATCAACACAATAAATCATTAACATCTTAGATTACTCACAGGTATATTTATACTGCTCACAAAGAAATGAGGTTGAATGTGTGTTTAAGTATGAGCATATCATTTGTGAGCCAAGAATATTCACTTAACCTCTGGGGGAAAAGCCCGTGGAATTTCTGACATTGGGTTTTCTTGGGTCTCTGGGGAGGTGGTGCTAATGACTGTCAGGGATCACAGGCAAAAATGGCACCCGAGATAGGCACCAAGTAAATAAATAATAACCAGCAAAATAATGTTGACTAATAAAGTGACAGAATTCAGCCACACATGAGACAGAATAAGAAAATGCGTGGGGGTCAAACATCGTGGGGAAATGAAAATGTATGTCTTGACTGTAAGATAATAGAGTTGAAGGAGCTATAACAACAATCCAGCCCAAGACATACATCTTAAGGCGTAAGTGAATTAGGATCAGGGAGATGGGAGGCCACAGAAGACCACCAGGTGGAACAGCCCCTGCCTCCTTCACCATTGCCACTGAACCCCAGTGTCGCCAGCATCCAGAACCTTCTCACTCGGGGGAGCTTTTATTCTAAAGCAAGTCAGAACATTAACGGGGAAAGATAACAGAGGGCATCAGAATCTCTCCTTTGCTCTCCCTTGACGGTTTTGCTAGGTTGAGAGGAGAATGGCAATTATTATAAAATGTTTATAATATGGTTTCAAAAACCACTTTACTAAAGGAAAAAAAAAAAAACCTCTTACTTGTTATACCAGAGGAAGTATTTGGATCTCATGTTGAAACCAAATGGCTTTAAGTGCAATTAAATAAAAAACATGTAACCAGAGAGATAACACACTTCGAATTAAGGAGGAAAATGCAAAGCTGCCATTTAAGAAATGCTCCTTTGTCTCCTTTCATTTTCTGTACCTACATTTCGGGCCATTAAGATGTAGTTACTACACACTTTCATTGATCGATATTTTGAGCCAGCAATGGGTTTTAAACAGCAAAAATAATAATTAAAACTAAATTAAAATTGCATTTATTGAATAACAAATGTATTGATCATTTCCACAGGGTCCGAGGCTGGGAAGACGCCGAACGGGAGTAACTAAGCCGCAGCACTTTGACCCAGCTCGAGGACTGGCAAGGGCGCGAACTTGGGGAAGGCTGTGAAATGCTCTGGTCTTCCGCTTCCTGCTCTGAAACACAACACAATTAAATAAAGAACCTCCACTGTCAGAATAGCTCCCTTCTTCTTTTATTTCTCTCGCTCTTACTTGATTTTGTTCTTTATGTATAAGTTGAATACGAGGGGAAATCATATGGTAAAGATTAGCAATGGAGAAAGTTGTGTGTGATGACAATATGCCAGGATTGTTTGTGGGTTTCACAGAATCAAAGGCTCTCTGTCTCTACAATGCAGGCTGGGCTGTAATCATTTGCTATTTTTAATTAGAGACCTTTAATTACATCTCCCTATTATGAAAAAGAAAGAAGAGTGACTTTTCCAAATTGGATTTTTAGCTAAAAATCTCTTTGTCAATTCCTTTGGTCAATAAATTCTGAATGGTGGTATTTTATATCTCCCAGACAAATGTTTTTTTCATAAAAATGGGTGGGGATGAATGAACTTCAAAATGTCATCATTTTAGCTATATTTATTCTTCTCTATTACAAATTCAATAACCTTGAACTAGTGTTAATAGAAATTCATGATAAATAATAAAAACTAAACTGGCCTCAAATTCCCATTGCTTCAAACACCACTTCTAAACTTCCAATTCCTCCATCTCCCTCCCCAGCCATAATCACACAAACAGACATCTCCACCTGGACGTCCTCCCGCAGCCTCAAACTGAACAGATCCATCACCCGTTTCTCCTTCTTCTAAACTGGCTCCTCCTTTGGTGTTCCGTGCTTCTCAAATATTTCCACCGTCCAGTCTGTGGCCTGAGTTTGGCTCCATAGCATTCTCCTCTCCTTTACCCAAAACACTGTTAATTCAACCTCCTAATTGTCATCAGATGCCTCCCATCTTCCCCACGAACAGCACCTTAATCCAGCATTCTAAATCCCAGTCTGATGATGACGTTCCTTGCTTCAAACTGTGCCTGAGTGAAGAAACCTAGTCTCACTAGCGTTACCGACCAGGTGATTCATAGGAGAGTCCTGCCTTCATGGCCAGCCTCATCTTCAGCCACCCCTCCTTTCTACCAAAAGCTTTCATCATCCTGAGCCTTTTACACTTTCCTAATATTCCATACGCTTCCCCCCAGTCCTTGCATATGCCACACCTTCTTATTAGGAATGCCCCTTGTTCTCTTCTTGCTGGGCTAACTCTACCAATCCTTTGAGCAGCCTTTCTACTGCTCAGCTCAGCCTTCACGGACTGCCCACGTGTCTTCTCACTGAGTGATGGGCGTCCCTCCAACACAGTTCCCAACACGTGGCATTTTAACTGCTGTTGGACTGCAAGCCCAAAAAAGTAGAGTCTGTGTTTTACATCATTGATTAATGTCCAGCATATAATAAGTGTTAAATAAATACAATACATGAACAAATAGGTACTCATAAAGGGTCTATGAGGAGAGTAATCCTATGTCAAGATACTTGGACCGTCCAGGTACATACCTATTGTCCCAGCCTCATTATTAATAGTTTCCCCCTTCACTCTCAAGTGCCCAGGTACAGATAATAAATTGTGTGGTCTATGAGTCAACACTTGAAATATACTTCTACCCTTATTAATCAGCAATATCATTTAAAAGACCTGGCAATACTTTCAGAGAGAGAGAGAGAGAGAGAGAGAGAGAGAGATCTGTGAAAGATGACCACTGAACCTTACCCTTGCCCGGGTGGTAAAATTTCAGGTGACTTTTTATCTCCTGTTTCTACTTGCATTAATTGATGTTCCTTTCGTTCACTAAGCACAAATCACTTTTATAAAAATAATAAAGCTACTCTGAAAAACTCACAGTAAAGTTCATTTCACGTGAATTTCCTAGAATACTCAGCTTTGTCTTTAGAGCTAAGGAAAGTGCCAAGATTCTTCACATTGTAAGTCAACTAAGCATATGACAAAATAGCTCCATCATAAAGATAAAAAAACATCTGAAGTTTGTGATTATGTTCACAAATATGTCACCCAAGCCCTCCTTCCATGAAAAATGAAACTAAACTAAACTAAAACAAACACTTCTGGTGGTCAGGATGCCAGAATATCCAGACATTCGGTTAGAAGCTGCAGCTTAGGGTCTAGACTTCCACAGCTGGTGATGAGAATAAATGCACAGACCAAACTTTCAAATGGTAAAGCATATGGAAAACATTAAATGGAACATAAACATTGCTAATCAGAATTCAACAGACGTAACCTTGAATACACCCTCTTGTGTGAATGTGCTTCCACAATCAGTTCCACTGTGCAAAGTAGTGGCTTTTGTCTGTTCACACAGCCAAAGCTCAGTGGAGTGTGAGTATGAAAGAAAAGTAAGCATGTTCCTATCAAGTTTTTATAGTGATTCAACCGTATAGAGTGAAGCACCATTAGTCAGGGACTTTTAAAGGACACTTACATATGTAAGTTAGTAGGAAATTTTTCATTGAATTACAATTCCAAATAAAGCTCCAGACCAATTACTTTTATTTACTTTCCCTAGTTTCTCACTGACTTGCAGATGCATCAGAGAGAGGAGTACAAACACATTTGTTCTGCCTGAATAGAGAGATTTAAGACAAATCATCACCAGCTTTGGGGATCAAGGTGGAAACTATTGCTTGCATCTCTTCCAGAGTGAAATATTTCTAGCAGAGGAATGGTGATGAGGTCTTATACATCAACTGAAATGAAGATGATGGTGGGAGGTGCTTGTTGGGCAGCCAGAGGCTTTGCTGTCCTTTTCCTTTGGCAGTGGACTGAGATATCCATGACAAATGCCACAGTCTGCTTCTCTAAACACACAGGGGAGGCTCAGAGAGGCAAGTCTCCCCACTTCCCAGCGTCCAGCTAACCAGCCAGTGGTGTAGTAAAATCGAGACCCAGAGACCTATGTGCAAATTCTATCACATAACCTTGACCAATTTACTTAATCTCTTGAAGACTTACAATCATCTATATTTTCTCTTAGGGGGTGAATTCAGCATGATGGTGGCGATATGCCACCTGCTCAGAGTGACAGGCTTGTCACCTGTTGGGGCATCAGAAGCCCTTCAGCAACTCACAGTCTCTAGAACTAATACTCTGAGAGTAATTATGCTTTTTCTTAGTACATAATCCTGCCTTGGCCAACTTGTCTTCTTCCATACTTTCCATCACCATCTACACTCTTACAGTCGACTGGTCTAGCTCCTCACAGCCTCCGATAATTATCACCAATGGGCTGCTGGGAATTTCCATCGAATGTCCCACTGCCACTACATACACAGGCTTAACCCATCCAAATCTGATCATTTTATCTGTCATCCACCTCAAAGCCAGCTTTTTTCCCCAAATGCCGAATCTTTATGAATGGGTTTACCATCTGCACAATTCGCAAAACCAGAAATCTGAACCTCATTTTTCATTATCCTCTCTCTCACCCCCTGCATAAACTAGGTCACCATTTCTGTCTTATTCTACCTCTGAAGTTGTTTCTTGCACAATTAAATTTCAATTCCATGTCAACACCCTATTTTGAGGCACTGTCCCTTCCCCTGAATTACTCTAATTAGTTTCCTAAAGGTCTCTCTGCCTCTATTATTACCCCTTTAAGTAGTGACCTCCTCAATCTGTTTTCTCCATAGTGTGGCCAAAGTAACCATCCTAAAACTCAAATTTTCAACTCATTCCTCAGTTTAAAATTCTTTGTTCAAAATCAATTCAAAAGATCTAAAACTCCTCGGATTCTATCCTTTGGATATAATATCAAAAGTGCAGGCAACAAAAGCAGAAGCAGACAAGGAAAACATCAACCCCAAAGCGTCTGCACAGTAAAGGAAACAATCAACAAAATGAAAAGGCAACCTAGGCAATGGGAGAAAATACTTGCAAACCATATATCTGATAAGAGGATAATATTCAAAAGTATAAGGAACCCATAAAACTCAAAAACAAAAAACCCATGTAACCTGATTTTTAAAATGGGCAAAGGACCTGAAAAGACATTTTTCCATAGAAGACGTACAAGGGGTCAACAAGAATATAGAAAGGTTCTCAACATCACCGATCATCAGGGAAACGCAAATCAAAACCACAATGAGATATCACCTCACGCTTTTTAGAATGGCTATTCCTGAATATGAGAGATAACAAATGTTAGTGAGGGTGTGAAAATAAGAGAAGCCTTGTGTACTGCTGGTAGAAATATAAATTGGTACAACCATTATGAAAACCAATATGAAGATTCCCCCCAAAATTAAAAATAAAACTACCCTGAAATCCAGAAGCCCCACTTTGGGGCAGATATCTGAAGAAAAGGAATCAGCGTCTTAAAGAGGCATTGCACTCCCAAGTTCACCGAGGATGCTCGCTCTGATCTTCACTTGGTCAACGCCTACGCATCTCTCAAGCCCCCGATCAACAGACTCTCAGCAGTCCTTCTCCTGTGGGATCCTCGCCCTCATCTCCTGCATTTTAATTTACATGGATCCCAAAGCCTAGCAAATCTCTGAAAGATACTGTATATTCAATAAATCTTCGCTGACTCAAATTTTGAGCTTGGGACTGGGATCCTTTTCCTCCTGTATCCTAACTACTAAATCCCATGCAAGTTAGCTAACTACATTGAGCTCCAGTATCCCTCCAGTATCCAGTTCAAACCATTATTTAAGATTGAAAAAAATTTACATAAAACCTTGAGGTTTTACTTGATTATGAAAAAAAGGCTTAAGAGCTGACAGCCCTGAATCTGCATTTCTCCCGCCACTATCAGCTACAGCCAAGTATCATCAATTCTTCTTGGAAGGGATGTAGGCCTTACAGGGCCACAGACCTCACTAATCCCCATCTCTTATCCCTGACCTGCTTCTCAGTTTAAGACTGTCACTGTACAAAATTATGGAAAGTCCTTTGAGACGAAAGTGTCAGTGTACATGTGCACAAGTATACTTAGTATATTGGAATTCAATGAAACTGGCTTTTCCCCATTCTCCACGTGGCTTCCACGCTTAAGCTGAACTAACATAAGTACACTCACCTATAGAAAAATTCTATGATTCTAACCTTGGGGTCAGCACTGTCACTAAAAGCAGTAGAAGGAACAATGTATCTTTTATTTTAGAAATAGGTTGCATGAGCCCTGACAGGGCTGCCTCAGTGGGTTGGGCGTCATCCCCCAAACTGAAAGGTCACTGGTTTGATTCCCAGTCGGGGCACATGCCTGGGCTGCAGGCCAGGTCCTCGGTTGGGCAAGTGAGAGGGGCAACCAATGGATGCCTTTCTCGCCTGTCAATGTTTCTCTCGCTCTCTTTCTCACTACCTTCCCCTCTCTCTAAAATAAATAAAATCTTAAAAAATAAGAAATAGATTGCATGAGCTTACAGACATGAACTTGGAGAGTGCTTTTTTGAAAACAATTTCCAAACCAGCTTCCACAGGTGGTGCTGACTGGCATGTTAACCTCACAAAGCCCAGGGGAGCTGGACTTTGCTCAATCTCTTGAAAGAAAGATGTCAGGCCCAGTGACCCCCCAAGTGGGGATTGTCATCTCTCCTTGCACTTGCCACCAGCTGCTCATGGCATTTCTTTAAATCAGTGAGGTGTCCTGTTGTGCCGGGTGGGGGGTACGCCAGCCTGGCAGCCCCACAGAGCTTCTGATTGTGGCATCTCCTTCTTAAAGTCCTAGCACACGGGTGTTCCACATCACAGGAAGGGGGCTTCCCTCGAGGTCTCTGATCTGCGGTTTTATTGTGTCTTCTCTCAGAATGTAGAAACCAGTCTGTGAGCATCCTGACCCATGCTTCTGTGCAGATCAAACAACCACCGGCACACTTCGAGAACGGGCTCAGAATCCAGGGTTGCCAGTGAACTCTAATTCTGACCCTGATCCTCTGACCCTTATTGTTTAACCAAGGGGCCTTTATGAATCCCATGTCTCTTTGATTAGAGAATTATGAGTTAAAATACATGACATAAATACATATATATGCACATAAAATGATTTATAAGTATATACACTATAAAATCATGCTTTAACTATAATTAAATGAAAGGACAATGATGCAAAGTGGTCTTGAAAAAAATCAATGTTTTTCAATAAATGGAAGTATTTGATAATGTTTCTACAGCACAATTAATAATATATGTATATTTTGATCTATTTCTAAGACCCTAATTATTAACATCTTAAAGAGATACTGACAGATTCCTTAGGAAAAATTTGCTCCTTCACCGTCTTATAATTTAGGTTGTGTTTACTTCCACAAAACTATTAACTTTATAAATAGAAAGCATGTTAGATCAACAGATAAACTTTAATAACACAAGACAATATATGAAGAATAAATCTGATTTATTCTAAAGACTTTAAAAATGTTTCCTAGGAATGTAAGTAAAATATCTTTGTCTGCTAATCTCTAATACTTCTTGGAATGTACTAGCTCCTCTTTTATCTCTCCTAACCATAAAGATTTACATTAAAATAAGTCTTACTCTTAAAAGGGCAGAATTCTAAGTCTCCTTGCCTCCTCTGATTGGGTTTTTAAAGAAAACAAAATAGTTTTCAACCTGGAGCAGTATTTCAGGAGCACACACTTCTAGGCTTGGTGTCTGAATTTTAGTCAGTAAGAAATTCTGTTTATAATTTCTTGGGAGGTAAAACATTTCAGCAAGAGCAAACATGCATCACACAATGAATCAACATCCAGTCACCTTTATCCCCATTCGCATGCAAATAACGTCCCAATTTTCCTACTTGTCATTATACGTGACATTTAAACCCAGTTTCTTTGGACCTTCAACACTAGTTAACCCCAGGCAAGCTAAGATCCCACGCAAAACCTTGCCAATGTGTCAGGAATTCATAATTCCTTCTTTTTAGAAATCCTTCCACAACAGTATAACAAGTTCTATGCAACAAAATGCTTCAGATTCTACATTCCACCCAAGCAGAAAAACACAACTTAAAATTGCTTCTTATTGGTAAATAAGTCATGAGTGTAAAGAATTTGGGCTGATTTTCCAGTTGGAGATTTTATCTTCTTTCTAAATGTTACCTACTGCAGGGTAAAGGAAGTAAAATGCAAATCAGACAAGCGGTCCACTTTCTTTAACTATATCAAATTCAAATGAAGGAATATGATAATTACTGCACAATTGAATAAAATTAGCTTCTTTACTGTACATATTAATTGATGTCCCCATTACCACAGATAATTAAGAAAAAAATTTACCCAGAAGATTTAAAGGGTTGTAGAAGGTACATCTAATTTTTAAGCAAGTATTTCATTCCTTTAAAAAAATGATAGAATATTGAAGCCCATAGAAAAACATGTCAAATATGAAGAAAATATATAGAACATACATATGTACAACATATATAAAATATCAAATATTTGAGTTAACTATAAACAAAACTAATTATTTAAAGATTGTTAACAGATGGAAGGAAACAGTCTTCTTAATGTGCCAGTAATTTTCAAGAGCTGATCCTGGAGCAACACAGTTTTAAACTGCGCTGATCCATCCACAGGAGAATTTTTTTTTCCTTCAGTAAATACAGTTTTGCATTGGCAGATTCAACCCACCATGGATCAAAAACAGTATTTCCTCATTCCCAACTGCATATTCCCAACCACAGCTAGAAAATACTATTTTGATCCACAGTTGGTGGAATCAAATATTCAAAGGGCTGACTTAAGGTTTTGGAGAATGGAAAGTTATATGCATATTTCCAACTGGATGGGGTGGGCACCCCCGACCCCTTTTGTTCAAGGGTCAATTATATTCGAGTAATTAAATTATGCCTCATTGCACGTACTTGAGTATAATTAAGTCACTTGTTGGTCCAGTCACTGTACCTTTCACTAAGCACCTTTCACTTAAAAGGCCTCTATTTTGTACTTTTTATACAGGTGTTTTATGGGTGTTTGATTATGAATCCTTCTCCCAGCCCCTCCTGCCTCAATTTAAACCACTCAGGTTTATCTTTTGATGTGCTGGTCACATTGGAACAGAACACTGTGATCTTCTCTTATAGAAGCACATGGGTATTTGCACTGCATCCGCAGGGTTTACTCATAAACACGGCACAGCCATTGCAGTCTTCTCTTTCCCCATCCTTCTGCTTTGGTCAATGGGTGGAATTTTCCATTGTTCTGCTTCCATATAGCAAAACACACAGACTGGCTGTGACGCAATGTGGCACCAGTGGTGGCGAAGTTCGTGGTCCCACAGCCCTCCGGCTCCCTCTCAGTGGACCACAAATCCGGTGGTGTTAATTACGGAGGCAACAATGCACTTTTATTTGTCCCATCATGAAACCTGGGGTCTTTTCGTTAGTCCCGTTACATTTTTCCTCCTTTAAAGGCATTTCAACAACAACCATAGATATTTGAGAATCTATGAAAACTGTGGACCCTTTTCTCAAGGAGGTGAGTCTTTGCAAAGCCCTTCCCTGGACACAACAAATTTTAGCATTCAAGTTAGGGTGAGCCTCATTGGCATAGTGGTCATATGGGTTGGTATCATCCCGAAATCCCACACGAGTCCCTGTGCAATTTTAGGTTGCTGAGTTTTTCGCAGGGGTGCTGTGCTTCAGTTGCAAATGTACCGGGTAATCCCCAACTAATAAAACAGAATATTTGAGACTGCAGGAAAATGGAACACTATGATGGTGGGAAGTTTTCATGATTTTTTCTACCCTAGCTGGAAGGATCGATGAGACTGGGCATATCTGTGGAATCTGGTTAAGATTTCTTGCAGGACTAAGTGGTGGGTACAGCAGGGAAGGTCCCCATCCTTGGCCAAACACACCTCGGTGTCCTACCTGACAATCTAGGTCCTGAAAGGAAAGTCAGCTCCGAGAAAAAACATTGCTCAGGGTGAAAAACTGCTCCCACAGTCAGTTTATGAATGAGCAGGGTCGGGCTCACCTTGTGTGATTTGAAAGTCTTAGAAAGATGAGTGACAGAAACTTGACCCCCCTTCCACTCTCATCTCCTACCAGAATTTCTGCTGTCATGGCTTCATTCCTCTAGGCCACGCAATGCTTTCCTTCTCATATATCCCTGAGCTCACCACAGGACTGGGCACAGAGCACCAATAAATATAAATATCTTATATTTAAAATAAAAATCTCTTGCATGTGCTAAATATCTCAATCTTTTGCACAGTACTAAAATCTCTCACACAGTACTAAATATCTCAGTCTTTTAAGGTGAAAGGTAATTATTCACATGTCCGTCCACATGAGGATTTACAGTAAGTATCATGTAGAGTACCAAAGTAGAAAGCAGGAAATAGATAGGAAAGAGCTAAGGGTTCCTCACCAGAATTAATAATGAATAAAATTGTTGTGACATCACAATGACTTTATTTGCTAAATTTCCCATCTCTGGGAAAGTAATAATTTTCTTCAAGGAGGTAGACACACCTATGTGCTGTGTGTTGTCAGTGCCTTTATTCTGGGGTGCAATGGTGCAGATGGCAACCAGCTCACCACCAGCAGGCACCCCGGGCGCATGGGCACTGAGCCCCTGCAGCCCCGACAGGCATGGAGGCAGCCCTAGAGGCAGTGGGCAGGGTTAGCCTTAGACAGCAATGGTTCACAGGAAGAGCTTTCAGGCATCGCAACCTCCGTTTGGGATTATTCATAATAAGACTGGGGCTGCACAGCAATGGAAAGAAATCAAAAAGTCAGTTAATTTGCTCTCACACTGAGGTTTCAATAAAGCAGTGTTTTGTTTTCCTCATCTGTAACTTGAAAGCCACGGGCACTAAATGCCTGCCCACGTCTCTGAGGATGAATGTGTTTCAGGCAACATGCAAAAGGGCAGCTTGCAGCTTGGATGTAAAGGTCATGTCTCAAACAGGCCGTACAGAGCAGGGTAACTCGGCCACTGTATTGACTTATGAACCCCAACTGCTGCTCTGATCACAGGGTCACCTAACTGGAGCTTCAGGAGGCTTCTGGCATCATCTGGCAACTCCCATTTTACAGATAAGGACTCTGAGGCCCAGAGAGGTGACATTTCAACAAGTGGGGACAATATTCAGAGCCTTCTTCACAGGCTGCGACACACAGGCATAAATGTACTGAGCACAACAATCAGTACAATGAGAAAAGCTGGAAATTAAAAACTTCTATCAAATCTTTAAAGTGAGGAGGTTTAAAAGGAAATGGATTTTTTTTAACTAAGAAATAATTACAAGGGCCACATACATTCTTACCATAGGCTGAGATCTAGCTCATTACTTTCCTACAAAGAAAAAGAAAAAAAAACACAGTGATGTGTGTAAAAAAACCCCATTGTTCACTTTACAGGAAACAAAAGGGAAAGTTTTAACAAAAGGTGTAATTTATTATTTCTGGATCTGTACAAATTAAACCAGGACAATGAAAGAGGAAAATAAGTCAAACATCTTCATGTGAGATTGTCATCGCTATAACAAGGCCCCAAGTCGTCTAAGAACGTGATTTCCTCCTGAGCATTTGTAACTGAATTAAAGGAAAAGCGATTTTGGCAAACACATCATGAATGCAAACTCCAGTGAAACAAACAAGAATTTACTGCACAACCCTAAAAGTTAAGTTATTCCAAGTTTATAGGTAAAATGAATAGATTCTGTATTGCTCGCCTCCCAGCAAACACTATAAATGTAACCACAGAAGGCCTGCTACAGCGCGCAGGGCTGAATACCACTGGAAGCTCACAGCAGGGTTTTGAGGCTGCGGGATGTTAATCATGTACAAAACCCTTCAAAATTTAGGATCTGAATCATCATTTAAACACACACACGGTCTTGTAGGCATTTTGAAATTTTATAATGAGAGTCTGGTCATCCAACCATTAAAGTTTTGAGCAAAATAAAAAAAAAAGAAATTACAAGACAAAGAAAGAAGAGAATGAGTTGCATACAGCGCTAACCTTGCTGGAGAGGCCAGTCTGACTTCCAGAAGTTCTGAAATGGGCTCGCATTTCTTGGCCACTCTCCTGAACCCCACACTTCACCATGTCCAGCAGGTCCATCTTCCAAAGGAGGGTGACTTGCTGGGTCACACGCATTTTGTGACAAGGTCCCTTTCATTTCATTATAGCCAATGAATCAGTCAGCTTCTAACTAGGGCTCCCCACCAATTGGGCAGAGAATTTTATGCTGTGCTGCTAGAGCTAATTGTAACGGAAGAATGTGGGAAAGGAAATTCTGAGCGAGATCTTCGAGTGTTGGACCTCCAACTTGGAATCAAAGCTCTTAGCTGCATAAGCTGGGTATAGAGCAGGCTGCCACAGGCAGAAGAGTTCAGGCATCGGGTTAAAAATGTGGACTTCTTGGGTCGTGTGCCCTGCCCCACTCTACAAAGCAATGCCCACCCACTGCTCTCCAACTATTATTAATGTCTCCTGGAAGTTAAAGCAGGTTTACAGAGGATTAAGGAGCCCAAAGTTACTCTTACACAATTTTAAAGTTTCCACAAGAGTTCAGTGAATCTTCAAAGGGATATTTCAAGAGTTGAGGAGGAGGAACAAAGGAGGCTAACATTAAATTAAAAATTACTTAATTGCTAAGCAACAAGACAAGCATCTGAGAGAACTTCTAAAAGGCAGAGTCCCCAGGTCTAACTTTGTAGGTCATGGCATTGATTGAACATCTTGCAAAGCCAGTGGCTGCCTGGCTTGGTAACTTTTCTAGGTGCTTTTCCATTTTGGTATTAAGGAAATAGCAACATAACATTGTATTTCTTTTAAAATAAGGATACTTGCCATTGAACATGTTTTAAATGGGATGAACACAATAACACTGGTTTATCTGAGTAAATGTTTAAGCTAAAAAATGTAACTTTCTTCAATTTGTGAGAAAAATTTTAGCATTTTCTCCATACTTTAGGATGGCTCCTTGGAACTTGGCTAGATTTTGCAGAGCTCTGTTTAATTTTCTGTTTACCATCTTTTACCATTAGGCCTTTTAGCTGTATGTGTTTAGCTTCAGCTAAATAATTGAGATTGTAAGTTATGTATTCTTCTCCCCATCTCCACCCTCACAAGAGAATCTGAAATACAATACTCTTGCCCTTTAGGATGAGCAACAAACTTTCCTTAAAAAAATTAATCAATAAATAACTGCCTCAAATGGAAGCTGTGTCTGTTTCTACATGGTTATTACAAATTACCTACAATGAAGTTTTTAGGGTTTGGGTGGCCAACCAAAATAGAATGGATGTTGAAACAGCTAAATCTACATAATGATTCTCATGATTTTACAACAGTGAACATATGAAAAAAAAATCCTTGCAAAGAAAGATGCAGAAAAAAACATTTATAAGCATGTTTCTCAGCCCTTCTTAGTCAGAAAGGCAGCATGTATGAGAGGCACAAACCTCATGCTATTTTCTACTCCCACTATTCCTCCAGGCCTCCTGGCTAACAAAAGAGGACTTTGTGGGGGAGGATGTAGCACCCACACTTTGGCGGTAAAGCCCACGAAGATGAGGGTGAGCAAGACTCCTCAGGGGCCCCAGAGACACAGCTCCATTGTCCATGACAAGTGTGCGCACAGCTTGCAGCGATGCATGAAGCTTAGAAAGTGGTGTCTCATACTGAGAATGCTATTCATACTCATCAATATATATATACTGGCTATATCCTTATCTTGAACACACACTTATTTTCATAGACCAAATACTGGGCAAAGCTTAGCATTTTTTAAAATTAGAAACTTAATTATGCTTTTGTATTTTTGTAAATTTTTATTATATTTTTCCATTACCATTTAACCCCCTTCTACATCCCCCACCCCCACAATCACCACCCTGCTGTCCACGTCCATGAGTATTTTGTTAATAAATCATATAACTACAGTACAATACTTAGATCAGAATTGTAACCACATCAAAGTTACAAATGCTGGTTTCCTGGCATGGATTCCATGACTGTAAAAATTCAAAAAAAGGTTAGAAGCAACTTTCATTTCCCAAGTTGTTGCAATTTACAGCTTAAATAATTCACTTTGCCTCGTCTATCTTTAGAACCAGAATACACGGCACAAAGCCTGCACAGAACTTGTCCAGGTCAACTGATGGCTGTACATCTGCCCTATCTTATCTTACTGGGAAAAGCAGCCGGCATTATATCTGACACACACAGAAAAAACAATACACATATTTGAGAACATTAGTCTACCAAATTGCTAGCTAGAGTACAAATACACTACTTTTCGGCAACAGGCATATACGAGTAACAAAATAAATCTAACAGCAAGGTTCCTGTATTCCAGAAGATTATCATCTAAAATAGAAAATACTGAATGTGAGAGCCTCATGAAGAACAAATGTGCGTTTCATTTACTCCACAACAAGCTATAAAGTGTCCAGTGCCAAGGATCAAGGTCCCCCACATTTATTTACCCAAAGATGACTCGGCCAACCTGCTGATCACAGTTCACACAGTCGCGCAGGCCCATATGTCTTAAGGCCACACAGCTCAGGGCAGACCCTGCTGGGCAGAGCAGGATTTCAAACCAGACTCAGGAGAACAGCTGAGCACCAACACATTAGACTCCCGTCACTCACGTCTTACATTCTTAATCAGGTTTTTCAAAGGCATTCCCAAGGTGGCTATGACTCACGGAATAGATGGAGAAATGTAATTATGCTACTTTAAAACAAAATCAAATTGCCAAAGTATATATCTAGGAAGAAAAATATCTGTATGTAATTTCTTTGAAGGCTTTGGTGAACAAAGGAATTTTCAGTAGTGGAGATAAATGGACTAATGGTCCTAACAGACAAATAATATGTAAGTTACGTGTGCCATAACCATCCTGTTTCTTATCAAGAAGCAGAGCATTTTCAGAAATAGCCATATTTTAAAAATAGCATCAAGAGTGACTTTTTCTTTGCTTTACACTATATTTGTTCCAAATACGTGGTGGGAAGGGAGAGAGACAGCACATAAACAGGCAGGTATACATGGTAATGCTTTTCTCCTAGTCCCGGTTACCATTATTAAGTGTAATTGAATGTATTAGCAGGTTGCTGTAGGAATGTGATATACGAACATGTGCTAATTTTCATTAGTTTCTCAAAACTGTCAGGTGAAGAATTTAAAAATAGGCATGAGAGAAATTAACAAAGGCTGGTACTGAACAAAAAGGACTAAACTGGTTTGAAATGAAGGGGGAAAAAAGCAAAAGTTGGCTATGAAAAGGAAGACATTTAAATCATACACAGGAAAGCACTCTGTCGACAGCCCACCGTTCATTTTCCTGCAACAGCCCCTGTGCCAAAGGGTGAGTACGCACGGGTACGTCCTCCTGTTCCCATCCGCGGGAGCACCCTTGTGTAGCACATGGACGAGCTGGTAAAAGCTAAAAATGGTGGGATGAAGGAGTTTTCTTTCTTTCTTTTTCAAAACGAAAGGGATACAAACCTCACCTAAGTCTGGCCAGGGGGACTGCATATTTTCCTTCCGAGAAGACAGTCAACGAAGAAGCCAACTCTGCTCAGGTGTTCACAGCTGAGCACCTTTGGGGAGCACCCAGAGGACAGCAGCCTTCTGGTCCTCTGTCCTTTATGTGCAGTGAGCACATTGGGTGTGAGTTCACTTATATGCATATTTCCTGCCATCCTTGAAATAACCCAATGGCGTTTGGTAGGTACCATCCTCTGCCTTTGCACAGGGGAAAGCTGTGGTTCAGAGACACAAAGTCCTACGTGTCCACGAGAACCCAAGCTCACTAGGCATCTACAGCTGAAATGACTTTACTCCGTTCCACTGAGCTAAATACCAGAGGTACTCCTCACCCACCTGGCCTCCCTCTGTTGGGCGGGGGGACTCCTATTTGCTCAGGAGGGCGAGGGCTTTGCAGATGGAGCCTGGTTGCCTGGAGTGTCTCGGCTGGTCCCAGAGAATGGTGGCTGTGCAGTGCTTGGACTGCTTGGTTCCAAGTGAACAGCCTTCCATGGGCTTCCAGCACCCAAATCTCAACCTGCAGCTGGCTGCTACCAGTCTGTGAAGCTGTCACTTCTCCCTTCTTGCTGTCCCCTCATGTCTGGAGCATTACTGATTGGGATGAGTGACTCTAAGACACCTTTCTCTATTCACCCAAGACAATGTCTTTAAAATTCTTTCCCCCAAGTCCATCATTTGGTGTGAATTAAAGGTGTATTTGAAGTCAGTCTGATGACCATGCCCTAACATTAGGTAGCAGCAGAGACCTCCTGGGTCTCCATTGTCCATCAAGGGTTTAGATCATACTGTGACTAATAATATTTAACACTTGGTAATGGCCTGCCACAGGACTGACCCTTTATTAGGAGTATCAGGTGTGGAAAAGTTAAATAAGGACAGAGGCTGGATCTTTATCCAGACCTGTCTGACCCCAGAGCCCATATGCTGAACCACGTGGCAGCCCGCCCCCAGCCACAATGCCAGGCACTGGTCACAAAAGAAAAACTGGTAAAGAGTGGCAGATGGCAGGAATCCAACAAGGGGTATCTTGTGTTTTGTAATCCAGGCCAGTTGATATTAAAAAAGAACAAAATGAAGAGATTTTGTAGTTTCATGCCTATAATTCATGCTCCTACCAACAAATTATATAGATATCTAATATCTAAATTTTTGATCAGGGTGTCATCTCTATTTGCTAAAAATGATAGAGAGCCTCATGAAAATTGATATTTCTTAGTTTTCAAGGGATTTAAATTCTCTTATGTATTTCATACATTTCCTAATCCCTCAGCATTTCTAGGTATTTCCATCAGTCTTAACACCCTCTCCATGGACTCCCAGAGCATAAATATAGCCACCTGCTAGGGCACTTACCAGATTTTATCCTTTCTCCAAATAATATATGGGCACATCATCATTCCTAACTAAACACCAAGCTCAAGACAACATAGACTCTACTGAATACATCTTTATATGCTCAACACCTTCTATAGTGACTGGTACATGGTAGCAAGTCCAATCAGTTCTGCTTGACTTAAGTGAATGAAAGAACCAGTAGACACTATTGTAATAGTCAGTATCACCACAATCAGTCGGTGTAATAAACCACCCCAACCCGGTGGCTTGTAATGTCAAACATTTATTCTGATGCTTACGGATTTGCCAAGTTGAGCTGACCTGCCTGCAGGCAGGTCAGCTCAGGTCTGCTCCATATGCATCCATTCAAGGCCTCAGACTGAGAGGGTTCCTTGGGCATTCTCCTTTTGTGGTGGAGCACTGATGCATGAAAGGCCAGCCAAAGAGTGCACATGCATTGCAA
This sequence comes from Desmodus rotundus, assembly GCF_022682495.2. Lineage (NCBI taxonomy): Eukaryota > Metazoa > Chordata > Mammalia > Chiroptera > Phyllostomidae > Desmodus > Desmodus rotundus. The sequence goes on along the minus strand of NC_071397.1, from coordinate 89,785,019 downwards.
GCCTCCACTTACATCATGTTGCTTAATAGTCCATGCCTAAGCCAGTCGCATAAACCCAAATTAGAGGGGTGGGAAGCACATGACCCAGGAGGAGCAGGAGGGAAATAAATATTGGCTAATAACCACTCAAACCACCATAACTATGAAATCATCACAAAGTCAAAAGAGACCGAAGCAGAAATCAGACTAAAAATTGGGAGTTGCAACTAGAAATTACTTTAAAGAATGTGTGGATATCAGAGTTATCAAAGATAGTTCAGATTCTGACCTCACTTTTCTCATATGTAAAATTGGGGGTATTAAAAGGTCCTATTTCAGAATTGGTAGGAGGGCTAACAAAACAGCCCATGTAAAATGCTTTAGCATAGTGTCCTGAACATCAGGAAGTGACCATTTTCTATACATTTTAACGTGCATTTAACAAATGTTTGCAGTGATGATACTGGTGGTGGTGGACATGATGGTGAGGGTGATAAGTTGGAAAAAATTTAATTATTCATGGCAAACTAGTTTTACATTCTAATTGCAAAGATTTCATAATGTCTATAAAACTAAACAAACAAAACAAACTTTTGAAGGTTGTCTCTGCCAAATTTTCAACATAATCTGTGATGAGCATTCTAACAGTTTGGCTCTCACTCACACTGCTTCTCTGTGTCTGTGTGAGTCTCCATTGGCCACTCCCACTTTACCTGTGAGCCCCCTTTTCAAGATCTATGTCCCACTAAGGGTCTTAGCTCCTCTTCTTTATTTGACCTTTTTTTATTTCATGCTCATTCAATGTATTATGTCAAACCACATCTCTCCTTTTCCCTTTCATATCTTCCCTACCTACACTTTATTATCAAAATGAAAAAGATACCAAAATCACTTTTTTCCCCATTTAATTCTATAATGTCAACTCAACAATATTGAATTTGTAATATGTTAAAGGTGCTATATTATATGTTTCAGAAAATGTAAGCCTAGTAGGAGAGAATATCTGTCCCCTTAAAATTTTTATAATCCAGTAGAGGAGATACAACTTCTATGTCTCAAGAAAATGAAAGAATGGAGATATGATAAATCTATACATTGGAATATTGGAATATTATTCAGACATAAAAAGGAATGAAGTACTGACTCATGCTAGAACATGGATATACCTTGAAAACATTATGCTAAACAAAACAAGCCATCATAAAAGACCATAGGCCCTATTATTTGGTCTAAAAGACCATATATGAATATGTAATTCTATTTATGTTAAATGTCAAATAGGCAAATCTAATAAGGCAGAAAGTAGGATTAGTAGTTGCCAAGGAATAGCGGGGCAAGGGGCGGAAGCAGAAATAAGGGGTGACTGCTAACCTGTAAATAATACAGGGTGTATTTTTGAGATGATAAAAATAGTCCAAAATTGACTGTGTGGTGGTTACACAACCCTGTGAATATACTAAAGATCATGGAACTGTATACGTTAATGGGTGAATTGTATATGTGGATGCTATCTCAGTAAAGGGGAAGACATAGTTCTATACACAAACCTTGAAAAATTCATGAAAGAAGGAAAGAAAAAGAGAAAAGGAAGAAGCAGCAGCAGCACAACTTGTTGGAATGCTGTAAAAAATTATCTGAATTTTTAAAATTATATACAAATTAATATCGAGGTCAACACTTTGCAGAAAAGCTGTTGTGTGTTGGCTTCCAGGGGAAATGATTTCCACATCAATGTCCACACTTTCCTTTACTTGGAAAAATGGCAGCTGTCAGTCTGTCAGGGCATAACTTCTCCCTGCGGCCACCTCCACAAAACTCGAGACTGCTGTAGTGTGAGCTCAAGACATCCCCAGTCACTCCCGATCCCATCAGCAACCAGCAAAGCTAACAGCGTCCTTGGCTTTTTCCCCCCCAGGTGTCAGAAGGAATAAGACTGTAGCCTGAAGAAGCCCTCAGGTGAGGAAACCTCACAAGCAGAAGTAAAAGTGGGGGGTGCCTGTTGGGGGTGCACTTTTCATCTTTTCAAAGCAAGTGGTGTGGAGGCCTGGTGAGAGTTTATCTATAATAATTACTAGAGTTTTAAAATAAAGAACTGGACACTTTGCCTCATAAATGCTATCCTTGGTGCATTTTGGAAGAAACTTCATCGCGCTTTAGGCATTCAATAAGACGGTCTCTTTTAAAAGAGCAACCAAACACTAAAACTGCCTGTACATCTGTCAATTCATTCAACTTACCCCTTCATCCAAGGGATGCATCTGAACACAGACTAAGTTTTAATCTATTTGCTCTACAATAACTGTGGCATGGACGGTGCTTAATATGAGTGGAAGGAATGAAGAAGGAGGAGGGGGGTTAAGACAGTGGGAGGGGAAGAATGCATAAAGAGGGGAGGGAGGGAAAAACTTACATTAACTATGATGTTTTAATTAGAATTAAATAGCCTGTCAAAAGTTTTAAATCATGAGGCTCAAATAGTGGAACTAACCTAACATTTGCCATAGCATCATTTCAGAAAGAATATTATTTTTGTGGCTTATGGTTATTTTTCAAAAGCATTCACCATTTATACACACTTGAAAATTTTCTTACTCAGCACTAGGTGAGAGGTGAAGGAACAGTCAAAAGCAGTGTGTTATGGCGGGATGCACTGCAAGCCTGCGGTCTGACACATCCCGACCCATGACTCATCCTTCCTCATGAAGAGGTGAGAAACTGGGCTGATTTTGTCTTGAGAAAACCCAAGGATGCAACTCATTGAAAACACTTCAATGGGCTGGAGTTAGGCTTCTGAGCACACCCCTGCTGATGGCAGAAGTGGCAGGCAGGTGGGCTTCCTTCTTTCCTCAGCACTGTGAGGAGAGGTGGCTCACACAGGAGTGGCCTGATGCGCCCCCACAAAGAGAAGCCCTACAGTCAGAACTTCAGCGATAACAGTCCATGTAAGTTATATGGAAAGAAGAAAACACATTGTCCGACACACAGTTAGCGCCTCGCAATTCATCATTGCCATACCAAACACGCAGTTCAGGTTGGTTCTGACCACCGGAGAGTGTGAGACTGTTTGCTGCCCTGTGTTAGATGTTATCCTGTTACTACCCTGGGCTGGTATTCACTTTAAAAGCAACTGAAACTCCCAGACCTTTCTCATAATTGCTGCTAAATTATATCACCTGTTTTGTACGTAGCTGACTGGTTTGAGTACCCCAAGTGCAGGGACTGTCATCCACTCCCACTGAATCTAATGTTATCGAACTTCCTTGGCATTCCACCTTTGAGACCTGTTTAGAGTCGGATTTTGCATCTCAACACCTTCCTATTTCCCCTAGCTTCGTATTCAGGAATTTGGTCATCACCAACATCTCTATCCACCCCTGAAATTCACAAAATGAGAAACAGGAGAAAATAGAGAGTGACTCTCCATGACACTCAGTAGGAGAATGCATTGTAGATGGCCACCAGTATAATAACGAGCACAGCCTGGTCACTCCGTCCACTCTGAGCCCTGCCGAAGATGTTATCGTACAGGCTGGTGGCTTCCCAGCTGCTCTCCAAAGAGAGTTGTGAGCTCCTTGGCTGCAGCGGGTAAGGGAGCAAAGGGGATCTCTCCAATCCCTCAGTCAACTCTGTCTTTCTGTTTTCTTATTTTATTCTCTTTTTTTTTGGCATATTACATTTCTGCAGGATCTTTTGTTTGAAAAAAAATTCCTTTGTGTTCAAATGAATCTTTGACAATTACTGAGTCAGACAAAATTTCTCTATTTTCTATGAGTACATCATAAGACCTTTCGACAAATATCTTTTGAAATCCAGATGGGCTAGACTGACCTTCCCCTCACTAGTACCCCCGTAATCCTACCTTCAAAGCAAATAATCTTAGCAAATCCATATTGGCTCCTGCTTATCTGCTTCCTTTTTTAAAAAAAAACCCTCAAAGTATATTTAAGAAACTTTCTTATACTGAGCTGCAATGGGCATTACGTTGATTATTTTTAAAAGTCAGGTTCACACTTGACAAACCATAGTGTTTTAGAAATTATCATTTTCCCACGTAAATCCTTAAAACTGGTCAATCATGGTCTATAAATGTGATTCTTAAGTTCTTAAAAGAATGTTTGGTTGTGAATCATTCATGCCGAGGTATTAAATTCATTCAAAGGTGCCAGAAACTCGCTTAAAATCTCCTTCTGTTTGCGGTCTCATTCGCCCTCACCTGAAGCTTGTGAGTAGATTAAAGAAACTTCAACATTTGGAAAAAAACAACAAGCAAATCTGTCAGCAATATTGATTGGATCACAATAATAATATTTTCATTCATGAGTAATTACACTTTTTCATGGACTGAAATATTTACTAGGCATTTCATTTATTCAGTAACTATTTTGAACAAATCCTAGGCACTGGGGTCCAGCGGCCAATGTTATTAACCTTTCTGCACATACCAAAGATATAGAACAATAATCTAGTGCCAGGGAACATCCGTCCAAAAAAAGTAAAACATCAGTGGAATGTGAATAGTGGCTTTAAAACTCTGATGAAATGTCATTTTGCCAACAGTGCGCTCTCTTTTGAGTCAAACTTTGTCTAGGTGTGAGACTGGCAACGCTGTAGGCTGTCGTCCAAATACAAAGAAAATTTCACTGCCGATTTACCAGATCGTACTGCAAAATCTAGACTGGGCACCATAAAGAACACAGGGAAAAAGAAGGATAATTATGTAAAGCCAGCATTTGAATGCACAGTGTATGACTGGCAGACTTCTCCTGACTCGCATTAATATTCACATCGGGCACTGTTTAATGATGCCATTCAGAATGGGGAGATGCAGCAGGAGGAGGTATAGAGGCAATCAAAAAATAATTTATTGCAATAGAAATATTCCTCCTTTTGAAGCATCATTTTAGACAGAGGCACTTTTTTTCCCTGTTCCTAATTTTACTAAATAGATGCTCTTCCCTGTCAAAACCCCAAGAGTTTTTTATGAGAATATAAATTGGTATGATAAAAAATTCCTACACAAATGTGTATCACTCAGGCGACATGACACCTTGATCTTTAAAAACCATCAAACTGCATTAAGCAGAAGCAAAGACCTTCTGCCAGTCATGAGGTGCTTTCTTAATTATTTGTATACAGTCTACGCAGGTAACTTGACAACTGAAAGAAAAGAAAAGAAAACGCTTCCTCTGCTGTCTTTTGTACTCCGGATCTGTCCATATTGATTCAAATTAAAATTGCACCAACAATGAGGAATCTGCAGGTTATCTCCAACATTAAACTTAAAACCTCTCTTCCCTAGGTAAATATTTCCTGACGTTTCCAAGGCCATTGCCTTTGTCCCGTTAGTACGGGGATGGGGTTTCAATTATAATCTAAAATGTTTGTCCTGATTCAAGACCTGGAGGAAGAAAGAGGAGGAGGAAGAAGAGCAGGAGAATTACAATAACAAAACACCAGCAACACAACTCACATCCTGGAGTGCTAATTATGCTGTTTCCCATGAATTAATTTTTAATCCCCAAAGACTTTAAAATTTCTGAAAACTGAAAGGGTAATTTTCCAAGGTTATATGGCATATCTAAAATGCATAAAATTAATGCTAATTACAAAGGCTAAATCTATGTCAGAATAAGTAACAAGGAGGCGGTACAATGATGAATAAAAACACAGATCAATAAAAGTCCAGTAACTCTTGGTAGATGAGAAAATATATCCTGAATTTAATAAACCTGGGTTTAATTTTTTTATATGGCAAGACATCCTAAGATATAAATGGTTGCTGATGTTGGTTCTATAACTTTAAGGCCAACGACACTGCAATCTTCTTGGTCATCCCCTCATGGTGGCAAGAGAGCTGCTGCAATTCCAGCCATCAAATCACATTCAAAGAAGTGAGACAGGTACTGCCAAATGACTGTATCAGAGAAGCTTTCCCAAACTATTCCACATCCCCCCAAATAGAACACTTCCACTTAGCCTCAAAGGTCAGAACTAAGGTCACATGGTCACACGGCTGCTCCTAACTGAAAACAGGCTGAGGCATATGAACAGGATTGTCAAGACTGGTGTGGACCACTGGGACCTGCTATCTGGTGCTGGGCATGCTACTGCCTGGAACTGAACTGGGGTCTGTTAGCAAGGCTGTGACTGGATTTGGACTTACTGTAGTCAGCCACTGTGACTTAGGGGTCAGCAAACTTCTTCTGTAAAGAACCAGAGAGTAAATATTTTAGACTTGGAGGGCCACATATGACCTTTGCCATATATTGATCTTTGTTGTTATTTTATCAACAATACCTAATAAATATTTGATTTCTGAGCTATATAAAAAAAATCAGCCGTGTGAGTGGGCTGTAGTTTGCCAGAGGTTTGGAATAAAGCTGCAGGTATGATTTACAACAGTAAAGAAACTCCAATTAGCTAAGACTGCTTATGGGTCTTAACATTTCCCTATATCTCTACTTGTATTTTCTCAAAAGAAATAAGACTGGGAGTTAGAAAAACCAGATTCTTAGTCCAATAAATAGTTAATTTATTAAATTAATGAATATATGCTAAGGGACTTGAGAACTAAGTTAAGTAACCTCAGAAACGCCTAATAATTTTGGTTATTTCTGGTTTGGACTGGATTCTGTAGACTGTATGAGCTACAAGTTTCTTTTAGCTTTAATACTGAGTGATCCTAACCTTATGAAAGCACAAAAATGAAGGCAGCAGCATTTATCACGATGACTAAAAGCCCAAATGCTGGGGATATCGCATCTGTATTAACCACAAAATACGAGCAGATTGATTCTATAACCCTGAGGCCTACGTGGGGATGGGATATTCATGTGAATATTCACCAGTGTTCCAACGGACCCTCCATGCACCCCACAGCACAGGCACACCAATGAAATTCCTGGTCTGGAATAAAGATTACCCATTTCTCTTGGTCTCACTACTTCATTTTAACTGCAACTCCCCTACCCCCACCCCCACCCCCACCCCCAGCAACCCCCAGAGGGCAGAGCCAAAAGAGGACTGTCCAATACAGGCAGTTTTTAATTCAAAAATTCTTTTTTTAATTTCAATGTCTCTGGTTATATTTTGTTTGCTTTTTTCTTTTGTTGATTATGTTCCAGTTAAAGGTGAGATCATATGGTATTTGAAATTAAGAACATTGTAACAATAGGCAGAGGAGAGTGGGGAGGGGATAGTGGGGAGAGGGGTCTATAGGAGCTACTATAAAGGACACAAGGACAAAATCAAGGGGGAGGGTAGAGGTGGGGGAGGGAGCTGGGACTGGCTGGGTTGGGGTGGAGGGAAGGGGAGAAAATGCAGACAATTGTAACTGAATTAAAATAAATAAATAAATAAATAATAAAAAAATAAAAAATAATTCTTTTTTTTGCTTTGCAATTAAAAAAAAATCAAGCTCTTCTTGCATTATTTCTATAATCTATTCCTATTTGTTTTAACATAAAAACAATGTTTTTAACTACTTTACACTAAGGAAAACTGATGTTCCAGGCAGATGAGCCTGGCTCCTGAGGGCCCTATTTCTGGAGAACTTCCACAGCCTCTGGGGAGGCAGGGGTTAGGGCAGGGTGTGCACCACCTTAGGACCCCAGGACCCCAGGTCATCAGCCTGCTGGCCCTGCTCCACTTTCTGATTTGTTGTAAGCTTAACTGGAGGTTTTTAGATCCTTTTCTCCCTTTGATTTCAGAATTACAAAAGGAATGTAAAATAAATGTAGGCAGAAAATAAATACAATGAAAAACAAATGTATAGGCTCTCAGTTATATTTCAATCTAATTGAAACATCTTAACTGACATCTACCACTGTCACATCTCACATTCTTCACATCTCTAATGTGTTCAATCTTACTTAAATTTAATGGTCCTTTTAGAGCTCCAGTTTTCATATACACAAGGCATAATGCGGTCAGAGTTACAACGAGCAAAAGCTTATTTTTCCACAATACATTGTGTTTTTAGGAAGATTTGTTGCAAGCATCTTCTGAGTTATATTGTTTTCCTCAATGAAAATGTTCGAACAGGAACATAAATTGTGGAAATAGCAAAGTAATATCAGATTACTCCATCTACGAAAGTCTTTCTTGTATCGGGGAAGGAAGCAGGACAAACACCTCTTAAAAGCTCATGTGCCATTTACTACAGTTGCCCTGCTTATAAACTGTATCTCCCAACCCTAGGTGGCTAATTCAACCAGGCCAGACTGCCCAATAATGTGAGACGGCGACCAAGCGACCTTATTCATTTTGGTCTCCTGAGCCAAAGGTATTGTTGGGTGGTCATCTCCCTGCTACAGTGGCCCAAAGATGCTCCGCTGCCCCAGGATGGCATTTGTAGGAAACGGCACTCAAAGAAAGGAAGAGAGGGAACAAGGGGCCAGCTCCATAGCTGCTGTGTTTCATCAGAGAGCCCTCCGCCCCTTCTTTCATTTAGCTCATCGGCCTGGGTCACACATCTACTCTGAGATCATGCACTAGAAGAGACATGAATGACCATGACTGGCTCAGATCAATCAAAGGTTATTCCTTGGGGTGAGGAATAGCTTTGTGTCTGCAAGAAAAAGGGGACCGTGGGGTTGGGAGAAGGTGGCTGTGGCCTGGAAACCTGAGAGTGTCTGCAACCATCAGCATCACCCAGTAACCAGGCACACGGCCCCGGCATTGCCCCTGACATTGGCCTTCTCTTGTCCCCACCTGCACCCTCGATTCACAATGCCGTCCATCCAACCAGAAGTCAAGGTCCATTGACTATCTCTACAAAACACCTCCTGCATCCATCCAACCTCACGACCTCAGTCACACTTTTATTTCATGTTTTACTGTTTCTTACCTATAAAATTTCAAAACCTCCCTCCAGGACTTCTCATTCTAGCCTCTCTACCCTTGAAACCCAAGAAGTGAATATAAGGAGCTATCTAAGAAACATTACTCAGATTACATTGCTCCACTATGCAGAAACCTTCACCTACTACCTGGACTTCAAAATAAAGTTCGAGCTCATCAGCCTGGAGTGTTAAGACCCTGTGTGATGATGCTCCAACCCTTCCTTGTAGCCTTACTGCCTATTGCTCCCTGCACACTCACACTCGCATCCACGAACGCGGGAATATTCATGGTTCTTCCTTCTAACATTGTCCCTCTTGGAACTCCCCTTAAAAACAGACAACCCCAGTGTCCAAACCCAACCCCTCCTTAAGACAGTGTTCTTAACCGTCGTCATGGCTGGATACACACAGGAAGTGACACCGAGGGGGCGGAGCAGGCCAGTAACCTGCAAGCCAGGGGCCCTCCGGCAGGCAGAGTGCTGAGGCAGTGATGGGGGGGAGCAAAATGATGGTTTGGCTCACCTGTTGCCTATCCCCAGCACGCTGGTGAGGAAGTGTGCTCACCTGCTGAGGCACCACAGCCTCCTTCATGAAGCCTTCTGCAAGTGTTTTCCCACTCTGTAATTTACCTGAGGGTCCTTGCGGCTGTGAACACTTCTGTCTTGGAGCAGAATGAGTTGAGTCAGTGTCTTTCCTCCCCCACTGCTATGAATTCCTGGCTGGTGGACAGTAAACACTTTGCCTTTAATTGGGGTGCAGTAAATACAGGAGTAAAAGAGCAAATCGAACCCTGTGAACTGCGGTATTTGTTCTGGGAGCAGAGCTCAGACCCAGGTCCATTGGCCAGGGGCGTCCTCCAGGGGTAAGGCTGAGATAGAACTTGTGAGGCATTCCCAGCCGGCAGGTGAGCTGTGAGAGGCACAGAAGAGAGGCGCAGTATGTCTGCAGGACAGGGTCCACTGTTGGACCAGAGCAGGGGCAGTTGTGGATGGAGGAAGCAAGCCCCGTAGTGAAGAGGAGGAGATGAGGTCCATGGGGTTGCCTCCAGTGGAGGGAGGGTCAAGTGGTCATTGCTCTTTTCAGCAAGGGTTGCATGAGGTTCTAAGCAGGAAACACCAACATTCAACTGATTTCAATGAAACACATTAGACTTCCTATAGAATCCATAACAATGCAAGTGGTAACCATATGTCATTAGGTCAGTAACCAGAAAAGAACCACCGAAGCTGGAAGCTGCACAGTCTACTAGGACTCCACCAGCCCTTCTGTAAGGAACCCATCGGGCACAAGCCTACAGGGGCTCCTGGAATCCCAGGGACCGGGTGTCAGCTGTTTAGGGGTAACCACCACTAGGCACCCTCGTTAGGCAACCTGTGCTTTGTGATTTCCTCGCTAGACGCAGGATAACAATGACTATGGTCCATACACTGTTGCAAACAGCTATACTTAGGATATAGAAAACTAAAGAATTAAGGGCATTTCCCTTTTTACCTTGGCTACTGAGAAGTTCAGATATAAATGCAGTGTTCACTTACGTACCTAATTCATTTCAAGGGCAGGTGCCTCTATTATCCTATTTATTTTAAATCCTATTTCATAAATTTAAATAAAAATGAGGAAGATGTTATTTTTGAATGGTTTGAAAGCATATTTCCCATTTCACTATGTGTTTGCAGAGTTCCAACTTCCTAGTTAGAGACATGTTCTCCTTACACGAGGAAGTAATTTGAAAACACTGGTGAACTGTTGGACTGTACCAAAGGAAGACAATACTTTGAAGAGTTGGATCCCATAAGCTGCTGTGTGTTGCTTAAATGACTCACTGAGATATGGGATGCTCAAGAGAACAGTGTGGATGGTTTCCCTGAATGTCCTTTCTGACCAGGTGCCCTGAGGGGTGACCAGGTGCCCTGAGGGGTGTGCCCCACGTTGGTCAGGAGAGCAGTTGGTGCAGCAGAAACTGAAGTCTCTGCAGGTTGACTAAAGTGGGGGGCTCCCATTAAGAACTGGGGGTTAATGGTGCTCCCTGTCTCCTCACATATGGTTCTTTGGGGTAGACAGTCTCCCTGAGTTTCTGACCTCACCTTGCTCTGTCTGTTCAATTCCTGATAACTTGCTTCACCTTGACCTCTAATATCTTAACCATTGGCTCTAAAGCACTCTTGCAGGTCCAGCCAGCTTCTAAGTCAGCTGCCTAGTGTATGTTCCAGGTTCCCATTCACCCACCTCCTTCCAGGGCTCGGGATCAGCCCCCACGTCCCCACCGTTTGGTCTAAAGTGCTACCAGCTGTCTGTCCACTGGGCTCCCCAGCACCGAGCTGTTCCTCCATCTTTCGGCTTAAATAGAGGCCAGTCCCCTTCTCTATTCTTGTCCTCCCTCCAACGAGACTTTAATGTCCTTGTGCTTCAGGCTGTGTGTTCCTGAGCTGTGTGTTCCTGATATCCAGCCCGGTGCCTGGCACAGTCAAAGCACTCACCAAGTGCTGAGGAACCCACCTAACCTTTGCCTTTGTTTTATCTGTTTCCTCACCTATTAAACAGAGATGATAGGGCTCCTGTGAGGAATAAATAAGTGAAAACATTAAAAAGTAGAGTGCTCTGGCATGTTCTAAGCATTCAATAAAACTTACCCATTATTATTAGACAATAAATGTTGAACAAAAGACTAAGTGAATTTGGATACAATGATAACATCAATATGAAAAATTAAATGACTCATCTGCCCAGTAAGTTTTTAAATACTTTCACATTCAAATCTGTGTCAACGAATTTGTGTGGTAGTTATGGGACATGTGTATTATTATTGTACAAGGCACATGCGTGTCACAGACAGAGCTGGCATGCCATCAAAGGATGTACTACATGGAAGGCAGTGGAAGTCCTATCTCCTAGCCCTGTACTGTTCCCTAGAATCCAGGCCAGTTGTGACAAGCTTTACATGGGACAGTGGAGAAAGTGATCCCCATGAGCTAATGGAACCCAGCATTTGTTGCCAGCCTCTGCCAGAGCAAATTTCAATTAGCTTCCAGAACACACACTGCCACATAGCTGAGGCAGCAAATCCCATTTAAAGCACCATGGAGCAATTTCATTTCATAAAACTATCTCTGCAGCATAGGCCAGAGAGGATGCCACATTTGCAAAGATGGAAATGACATCGTTATGTTCTAAGTTGAGTTTATAAATTACAAACCAATTCCAAAGGCCAATGAATCAGATAACTTGCTTTTCCCAGGAATCCTTTTCAGTCACTGGGGGCGCAGTGGCATGGCGGCCACGGTGGAGCAGAGTAAGCCCTGGGTGAGAGGAGAGGGAAGGGCCCAAAGCCTGCACTGGCCAACCAGGTGTTCAGAAGTTTGATGGTGGATCAGACTCGTGTGCCAGCAACCTGGGCTCTGAGAAGGCGTTTAAGAGGCTCAGAGGGCTCAACAAGGAAGGGAAGAGGTTCGCAGGACAAGGACCCATTGACCAGACTGCACTGCACTGACACTCCAGGACATGCAAGACAGTGGGGAGCAGATTAGGGGACAAGTGTCTCTCTGAGATATAATCATAAAGAACTTTCAATAAAAATTGAGACTCCAGATGCAATGACTTCAGAAGAAAGACAACAGAGTTGGAGGACTGAGTCCTGTCCCTGGCTAGGCCACATAGCAAGCATAAAAGGAAGAAAGGAACTTAGATAACATGATGTACCTTTGTACATTTTGTAATGAGACAGCAGCCCAGAGAGGAACAGTAACTTATCCATTATCACACAGCATCCTCTGTTAATCTAGCATTGCTCCTACTACATTTCCCATAAAGAGAGGTTCAGGATTTTATAGGCAAAGGAATTCAGAGAGAGCAATTCCAGGTAGTAGGGGTTAGAAGACAGAATACTTACAGACTAGGAGGTTAGGAAAGTAGTTTGAGGCCATATAACTAAGGATTTCCATGCCAAGTATTAAAGTGTAAACCTAATACTTGAGAAGCAATAATGAAATTAAGGACTTTTTTAATCAGAGAAAATATATGGCCATTATAACCTAATTATAACTAACCCTCCAGCAGTGGTACAAATTGCAGCGGATCGGGCTGCTGTGTTTGGGCCAGCCAGGTCTCAGAATGGTACCAAACCCACAGCCCAGCCATAAGTCAACACACAGATACCATGTGACCTCCACATAATGCTCAGATATGAGCACTTGACCCAACTCTGGATCAGCAGCATCCAGCCAACTAAACCAAAACCACCCTTGCTTTGTGAGGCTTTGAATTTGTGACATACAGTGCTAGATTAGCAATTGGAATTGGAGTTGAAGCCGAAAGGCAGGTCTAGGAAAAGGGAATCGGAGAGAGATGGGAACTGCATCAACGGCCAGCACTTTCGCAGGTGCCTGCACGCAGCAGCGTGCTGAGGCAGCCGGAAGAGAATCAGAAGTTCCCGCCCTCTCAGCGCCCTGAAGATAATGGTCCTCTTCCCAGATGGATCTTCATCCCCATGAGGCTTCATCGTGTGGCTGTTCCCAGGGTTCTAGGCCACCTGTCTGAGTGAGATTCCTGCCACGGGTCCTTATGATCAGACTGTGTGACTTCAGGGAATTTGGGGGGAGCCTCTGTCCCTCCTAACTGAAGAATTTGACCAGCAGAGAAGCCGAAGACTGTCTCCTCAATTCGAGCTCTTCTGAGGAGTCCAATGCACCCTCCCCAGCTCACACCAGGGAAGTCACACTGGAGGTCCCGGGAGTTGGCCCCACTCTCCTTGCTCACTTCTGACCACGGCCCACTTTCCCCAGTGCTCAGTCCTCTCTCGGATCCCTCTCTTGTACTTTCCACCCGAGACTGCGTGTCTAGAAGCTCCAGAGCCAGGCTTCTTCTTGTAAAGAACTCTGGCTCTTATGGACCCCTGTTGGTCCTTTCTGCGTCAAACTCTGTCTGGTAACACACCGACCCCAGGCCACTCCTCTGGGCCCAACCCCAAATCCTGATCAGACCTTCTGCAACAATACGGAAAAGGAAGGCTGAATCCTCACCGGAATGACTGGCTCAAGAACTTTAGGTCATTCTGATTATGACTGGCTGACCATGACGTTCTCAGTGAGTGCAAGAAGTCCGATTAAAAAGACTGGCAGGTGATTTGAATTTGGCAGATAGGTCCAACAAGCGTCTTCCCACTGGAGTAAACCACTGGAAATGATGCAAATTTCAATTCCATGCTTGAACACAATTTTGCAGGAAATAGACTGCGTAGCAGATGGTGGTGGGGAGAGACCGCTGAAGCACCTCCCTGGGGCACAGCTCACACACAAGGTGGCCCGCACGACACTGCTCTCTGGAGTGTGGTCGTTGTGCATAGCCGGCCACGTCTGGGATAAAGTCTCCGTTTAAAGGGGACACTTATGTCTCCTGTTTTCACTCCAGCGGGGTTGACCAGCTCGCAATAATAGAAGTTGCAACAGACTAAATGCTTCAGGTCAATTACCCATTTCCTTCCCTTCACGGGGTGTTATCAGCCAGCCCAAATACTCCTCACATATAAATGTAAATTAAAACCCGAACACGCACAATGTAAGATGTGTAACAAGAGGTGTGTGCCCAGCATGGAAAGCATCTCATAAGTGAGAAAATTATGTTCATCGTTTGCAGAGCACAGCACACGGCGTAATGCGGGATCTCCGTGCGTTGTTGGCGGCAATCTTCCCAACTGGTTAATGAAAGTAACAACAGCCACAGGTTGTGTTGATTTGAACTGGACCATTAAGAAAATTAAATCCAGGTGTATCTAAGGAATGAATGTTTTAGATGACGCCACTTTTTTTTCTCATCTCCTAATTTTTTTTTCCTTTTAGCAATCCAATGAAGATGTGACGTGACAGGGAGTGCATTAGTTTGCTAGAACTGCCGAAATAAAATAGCAGAAACTGAGTGGCTTAATCAACATTAATTTATTGTCTCACAGTTCTGGAGGCTAGAAGACCGAGAACAAGGTGTTGACAGGGTTGGTTGCTTCTTCAGGGCCCTAGGAAAAAATATATCCCAGGTCTCTCTCCGTGGCTTACAGATCCTATCTTCAGGTTCACGTGGTGTTCTCCCTGTATGCCTACCTGTCTCCCAATTTCTCCTTTTTAGAAGGACATCTGGGATTGGGGCCCACACTGATGACCTCACTTTAACATGACACCTCTGTAATGACCCTGTCTCTAAATAAGGCCACACTCATAGGTACTGTGGGTTGGACTTCAGCCAATGAATTTTAGGGGGGTTACAGTTAGACCTATATAGCAAGGGAGTTATAAAACAGTAGCTTCTAAAGGTAGCTCTTACCCATCTGTTATAAGAAAACACTCATCCTTTAAAAAGTAAGTGCTTTCTGTTTTCAAACACCCTTCAAAATTCCATCAGAGCTAACAAAAGCATTTTAACAACTAAAACGCGGTAGAGACATACGCTCTCTGTGCCGCACGCACACCGAGTACTGTGAGGGAGGACCCAGCTCGGGCCATCTGGCTCGCCTTATCTCACAGCTTTTTTTACTTTGTTTAATAAGTCCAAGGGCGCTGTTAAAACTTCAACATTTGTCAAAACAGAATGAGGAAATTGAGTAGGAATCCAAGAAAAACAAATAAACAATCACTTTACGGCATGTCAGAATCAAAAAGGGCCACCAGAGTCACCTGACCCCACCTTCTGTGCATTCCTTGAGTCCTCTCCTTAGCACCCTCTCCAAAGGGCCACCTGGTCTGTGTAAACGCACCCTAGGGATGCCCATTTTCCTTTGCACAGCTGGAAGGCAGAAAGTTCTTCCTGGTGTTGAACAGAATGGATCCTACTTCCACCTACGGCATCAAACAGAACCTGTCTAATGCATTCACCAAATATTTGCTGTGTACATACCATGTGACGACAGAGTCTCAGATCTACTAGGGACTTCTCTATGATAAACACTTTTCTGCAAATACCCTCATGGAAACAGTTTTATTGCCTTTGCCATTTTGGTTTCTCTGCTCGAATGAGCAGGTTTTCTTTCCTTTGAAAGTATACTGCCCACAACCAGATGCAATCCTGATGGTTAAGTTTTTTCTTTATTATCTTTTGGGTTTGACTTGTCACTTCATCTTGGATAACAGTATGATAAACTTCTAAAACACTGCAATCTAATTAATGTTACGTTCTGTTGAATTTCAGAAAACATAAAGAAGTAAATGGTAGGTTTCTGAGGAATTTTCTGTAGATTATTTAATGGGTTAACTTTAAAAAAACCACTCTTTCCACTCTGTTTTGATACGTTGCTTTATTTAAAAAAACTAGAAAAATATTTATATTTAAGTACCTTACATGATTCTTTGGCTTACAGAATAAGATTAAAACCACAAAGATTACTTATAGATTCTTCACCATCCATCCCAACCAATATAGTATATACAATTTAAAATGCTACTAAACACAGCCACGTGAGCAGGACATTGACCTAGCACTGAAAGTGACATACAGAGAGTGTCAGAGAAAGTTTAGGTGTGGAAATCAACCAGATCGTATTTTACTGGTCAAGACTCTGGTTATCTCACATAAGACATAAATCCATTGGCACAGTTTAGAGCTTTAGAAGCTCTGGGAAACATCTCAAGTTCCCCACTATCTTTTTAAAATTTTTTCACTTTTAAAAATGACTCTCCATGCTCCTGTTAGTGGATCAGAGACAGCGAGAGTTTGCTTCACGTCGGCGCACGTGGACAGGAACACGTGGACAGGAGGTGCTCTAGGAGACCTACGGTAACTTTTCCAGCCTCTCACAAATTCCTCGATGCTGAAGCTTGATTGAGCCAATGTGTCGGACGAGCAAAAGAACTCTTCCAACCAAGCTGAGCAAAGGATTCTGGGCACTTCAAGAAAAGAGGAGCCAAAACTGGTTCCCTTCTTGAAAACCAGGATTGAAATAGGATCCCCACCTAATATTGCTTGTGTGTTTCAAACCTCCCCAAATCTGCCAACGGGTTTCCTCCCTCTTAAAATGATTTTGTAATTACATAGCACTTTCCAGGGAAACTGTCTCCTGGTTCAGATGTATGTTGTAGGGGAAAAGGACATAATTTCCTCACACTATCATACCGAATGCAGAACACATTTATTATCTTTTAAGCCATATCTAGCAGCAACTGCCAGGTCTTTACAGTAGGAAAAATGAAAGGTAGTGTTAAAAATTATATTTTTCACCGATCTAAGCACTAACTCAGGCTATAAATTTGAGATGCTGGTATTTAAGCATCATTTAGGAAAAAGCCAGATAGTACATATTAAATGAAAAGCGATCTTGTCTGTCTGGCATAACTCCCTTTGGTGGTTTTGTTAAATCTAAGATTTTCCAGTCGTCCGTCTTCATGTTACAAACAAAACATTGTTTTCTAATAATATTAAACCTATACCCCAGATTAAAAGCCGAAGTTATTAAATTTAAAAGTGTATTTTTAATCCAGCCACTATGGGGAATTAAGGCCTAAAAATATACATGCAGCCTGATATGCTAACATACAATGGCTTTTAGAAAAATTACTAGGGAATGGTATCAACGAAAGCTAGATACTAAATCCATCCTGCCCAGCTGTCAGTTTTTAAATAAAAATGAGATGATCTAAACCTTCTTCTCCCAGCAAGGTAGTTTCCTTATCAAATGGGTTTCCTACTTTCGTAAATAGGCTTAATATCAATTTACCCAAATCTTGCTCAACAGCTTAGTGGAAAAATACTGGTCAGCAAACTGGAAGCCTGAATCTCAGACCTGACTTTACAGATAACTAGTTTTGTGACACAGCAAGTCACGTGGCCTTGTCGCACACCAACACAGCTAAGGACCAGACTGCAGCGAAGACACCAGACCCTGGTGGGGGGTGGGGTATGAGATGTAAACGCCAGAAGACAGGGTTCCACTCCCCCAACTCAACCTATTATTGTTCATTTGTAACAAGAGCAAATTTGAAATACTGATTCCTTCAGTTTTTTTCTTTTTTTAAGTTGTAATAAGAACATTTAACAAGAGAGCTAGTTTTTTATCAAAACGT
The DNA here is from genome assembly GCF_022682495.2 of Desmodus rotundus. Lineage (NCBI taxonomy): Eukaryota > Metazoa > Chordata > Mammalia > Chiroptera > Phyllostomidae > Desmodus > Desmodus rotundus. The sequence goes on along the minus strand of NC_071397.1, from coordinate 89,767,162 downwards.
TTAGTGTGCAAAACTGTATTAACTATAGTCACAAAGTTGTAGAATAGACTCGTCTTGCCATTTCCTCCTCGCTCTGGCTCCATCAACCACCATTCTATTCTCCGCCTCTATGCGTTTGACTATTTGTGATACTACATGTAAGTACAATTGTGTATTACTTCTCTTTCCGTGACTGGCTTATTTTACTTAACATAACATCCTCCAAGTTGATCCACTGCAGTAGTTCCTTTTTAAGGCTCAATAATATCCCATGGTGTACATAAACCACGTTTGGTTTATCCATTCAACTGCAATAGACAGTTAAGGGGCTTCCATACCATGGCAATTATGAAGAATGCTGCAACGAACACGGAAGCACAGATACCCCTTTGAGAGAGATCTTGGCATTGGCTCCTGTAGTTTTAAAGTAAGAAACGGTAATAGGGAAAAAAATACAGGAAAAAAAATTAAAAATAAATAAATAAAGTAAGAGTTGCCTTCTGGGAATGCCTGACTCTCGTAAAAAAGACAGGACAAAATTAGAAATCTAATGAACAATATTTCTCTGTTTGTCAATATGAGCCGAGATTAATATCTATATAATGCATGTCTATGCCCACAAAAATTACCGCATCGAGCACTAGAAATATTCCATTTGCCTGGGTAATATATCAGGGGCCTAAAATCATGCTGACAATAGACTCTGTTTTAGAAATCACCTGAGATCTTTTCCTCCCTGAAACTCAATTTAATGTCTGTTGGAATCACCTGGAAATACCTGCAGTTAACATATCTGATGTAGTTCCCCAGGACGAATCCTAAGATCAGTTTCTTTTTTTAAAGAATGAGCATCCTGAACTTAAGGTCTTATCTTTTCAATTTCATCGTACCTTTACATGGCTTTAAAATTATAGTGCCATACATAATGTGTTTCATACTAAGAAACTGTTTTTCTGTGACACCCATTCTCATCGATGCTTATCAACTTCAAATAATGCGGCCCCTTTTCCACGAATCCCAGTGAACTGCGTGCTGTCCGAGTCCCCATCTTCCGCACCCCACACCATTTCGTTTAAGTATCCTCGGCCTGAATAATTCTCTCCATTTTTAATTCCCTTATTTTGGAACTACTCTTATTCTATTGGGTGAGAATTTTTTGTGGTTATGTTTGTTTCTGCAAGGATACCTTCCAACACCGTAAAGGCATACTTCGGAAATAGGACCTAACTTACTACAGGTATCCCCCACTTTTTAAAAGTTCGCTTTTGGCCACTTCGCTTTGATGAAAGACCTACATTAGTACCTGTTTTGGTAACCAAAAGGAATCCTAAGAGAATTTTTGCTTTTAGGGAAGAAAAGCAAAATGTGAAACTAACATCCAGCAGTAGCCGTTTGTGATGAGAGGCAGCCCCAGCAGTGACTGGCCCCGCCAAGCTCCTCCCCTGGAACCACACTCAGCATCAAGCCTCATAGGTTTAAACTTGTCTGTAAGCATCTGAGCTTTATCCAGACGTATTTTGTGTACCTTTTAGCAAGATGTATGCTGAGATAACTGCTCCATTTTACACCATTTCAGCTTACAAAAGGTTTCATAGGAACACTCTACTTTGTTAGGGTGGGGGGAACCTGTATCTCCATGTGTAGTTAAAAAGCTAGGTTATTAGAAAATGAAAACTCCAGAGTTAAAGGCATCGCCTTAGCATTGTCATTCTTCCAGTCCAGTAGTTCTGTTCCAAAGTGAAATGTTAAGCCAAATATGATGCACTTTCACAGCAAGAAAAAAAAGGAGCAAGCAGCCTGTAGGAATAAAAGTTATTTTCTAAGGGAGAGACTTTACCAGTTTTGAGGCTACTATGTAGCTCTCAATCTGTGCTAAGACATTTAAAAAAAATGTAAAATACACTCGTGCCTTTTTAAAGTGTCAGCACAAATGAAATAGAATGAGTTGCTGCAATTTGGTGTGAACAAATTCAGGCAGCTGCTGTGGTGCTAACGAGATTGGAGGTTATCTTCCAGCTCTGCTGAGTCTCAAGCCCCTTCCTTAGGATAATTCAGTGCTAATTCAAGTGAAGGAGCAATGGGCCAAGACAGTTTTCATAAAATATGAAGACTTCCTCCTGGCAGCTGCTTCTTCATGAAAATCCGGAAACGCATAAGCGCATTCACTGTGAGGCTGGCTGCGTCACATCCATCAGCTGACCAAAAGCATACCATGATTAATCCGTTAGTGCCGTAAGAGACAAGAATAGCAGTAATCTGAGTCAAAAGTGAGTCTTTCACTTAATTATCTGTTTTCTTATTTTGTGCCTCCCTAACAGGTATTCAGACTCATGGCCAGAATAGGGGACGATAGCATAGCCTAAGGTATGTTTATGTTCATACCATGTGGACAAGTGGCCACTTGTGAAAGATTGCAAAGAGGGTGCCTGCTGAAGTTCCAAGTCTCTAAAGCAATATTAAACAGCCGCGTGTACAATTTTAAAAGAATAATAATAATAACTCACAAGTCACAGTTAAATAGAAAGCTTGTAGTAAAATAAGTGCTTAGACGAGTTAGAGAAGTTCTGCACAGAAACGTAACCTGATTTTCCAGATATCTCAGTATCTGCAGGCGGACCAGCAGCAAACCTATGGTGCTCGGTGTCTGTACTGTATTGTGAATTTATCATCTATCAATTCATAGGCAGAAACCTGACAGCTTTTGTGATTTGTTTGTGGATATTCATTTCCTTATAAACTGCCACCAACTTGCAAGCCAGGCCACGCCGGTCCAGAATAAGGGACGGCTCCTAAGCAAGGAGTCCTGTTGGACAAGCATGTACATGTGGGCTCTGGTCCGGGTCAGCTTGTGTATTCCACGTGAAACTGATGGAAAGCTCATCGCTCTTGGTACGTGGGTCTCTCACGGTACGTTTGTCACACAAATAAAACTGTCTCCATGGTCCAGTCCCAATCGCAGCAAGAAAAGCTCACATCCACGTTTTTAAAATTCTGCTCGCACGGATAGCTTGTTCTAAGTCTTAGCATTCAATTCCCATCACTCGGTGCACTTTTCAAACACGCAGTCAAGAACAGACCGCTGTGATGGTGTTTGATCTCCTTAAGGAATTCTGATTGGAAGCAGCCGCACCTCACCTCTGCCCTCCTCCACCAGAATCCATAATTTGTTCTCACTTCCCGCTTCCTCTGCGTCTCTCGAAGTGGGCCTATTACCAACTGACAGAATGTAAAGACCCTGCGATCAAGTCTTGACAAGCTTCATCTCATTAGTGCCTTTTTTAATCATCAAGGGTGACAACCCATGATAAATTATGTCAAAACATATGATTCTAAACGAGGAGAGGGAAAGTGGAGGAGAGTAAGGTACTCCAAGAATAGATCTGTTTATTCATCTAATTTTGAAATTAAAGAGAAAGAAAGACAAACCTGAGGGCAGGGAGTGCGTTGAGCTGGATGGGGGGTGGGGGAGGAACATGGCAGAGGAGGAATTCCGAACGAAACTTGCCCCAAGAAGAAGGAAATGGGAGGCTAGTCATTTCTCAGTTCTGTTTAATGACCTATTGTATCTATCAAGGGATAATTTGTCTGGAGCTAAAAAGACAGGAAGGGGGAGGGGAGAGGAGAGGAGAGAAATTTGACATGTCAACTTATAGGCTCTTGGCTAGTTCCTGGGCAGGAACACCCTGACTCCCCAGTGAACTTCCTGAAGCAGGGCTTGAGTGAAAGCAGAGGTCGCTGAAAGAGGGATTAGGCAGACTCACTGCAAAAATCATTCCCGTCCGTCCACTGCTGAAGGGAGTATTCAACAGTCACTTCCCAGAGCTTTTTCATTGTCAAGGGGCTTCTCAAGGACCAGGAGGCTGCATGCGTAGCACCAGTTGCACCACACTGTGAAGAGGGTCCAATCCCCTCCTCACTTTACTTCCACTCTGGGCTATAAGAGTGGCTCTCCAGCCAAAACAAGAAGGCTCCAGTGAAACACAGGCCAAGGGCGACAGACAGAGATGTGGAGCTCGAAGGATCCCCTGAGCCCTAGCCACACTTTACCTTCAGCATCTGTTGTTGCCTCGTGGGTCAGGCCAGTCCAATAACAGACATATAAACAAGGTCTTTAAATGAATGAAAGAAATGGCCGAGGACCAATCTGAGGTATGTAATAGGATCTGTAGCTTTACCAAGAGTCAGGCAAAGATGTGCTCCTTTCTACAAATCTCTTGCAACAAGAATCTGACTAAAATATGAACTGACAATACGTCTGGCTCTTGTTGCTTTTAATTCTAACTCAGGAAAGAAATATCGGAGTTGAATGCTGAGCCATCAGAGATGCTCATGGAAAAGTGTTTGGATTGATTCTTTTCCCCGCAAAGTATTACACTAGTCAAAATACCAGGTTATTTTACATTTTTTTAACAGGCAAAACTATCTGGAACATAGAACAACACGGGCAGTTTTCTCCACCTTAAAAAATGAACCTCCCTTAACTCTGTGTCTCCTCACTGCCTTCTTTCCTTTAAAGTCACACTTCTTCCAAGAAATCTATTATTCTCTTTCTATTCACTTCTCAACTTACAGCAACTTGGCATTCTTTGTCACCCTGAGGGTCACCAATCCTAGCCCTGCTCTATCCAAGGGACACTTTGAACTATTTGTCACATGGCCCACTTCCTTCTAGGAACTGCTCCATTGTCTTCTGTGACACTGGTCACTGTTGCCCCTCTCCTGGCTCTCCTCTCACTACACTAAGTACACCCCCTCGCTACTGACAATTCTCCTTTTGCTCTCTCTTTAAACGTCTGCTCCCACGTTTGTGCTGGTGAGCTCAGATGGGCCCACAGCCTCAGCCACGGCCCAGGGTATTTTCTTCGGTCTTTCAAGTGCAACAGCATGTAGCTACCCTGTGACGTCAGTACCATCATCATTACCCTTGGGTAAGTCTATATAGACGCCAGATGGCTGAATGTTTCAAATCCAAGTCTTTCTGCTTCTTAAATTTATGTCGTTGCTGGGTCATATGGTAACTCTATTCTTAATTTTTTGAGGAACCACCATACTGTTTCCCATAGTGCCTGCACCAGTTCACATTCCCGCCAGCAGTGAATGAGGGTTCCTTTCTACCCACAACCTCTCCAACACTTGTTATTACACGTCTTGTTGACAAAGGCCATCCGGACAGGTATGAAGAGGTAATATAGAATGGCACACTTAAACCTATAGAATTTTATCAACCAATATCAACCCCATAGATTTAATAAAAATAAATTTAAAAAAGTAAAAAACAAGCAAAAGCAAACATCAAGAAACAAAAACTTGCAAGGAAGCACATTTTAATCTTAGAAAAGAGAGAAAGGAGAATGAATTTTCACAACTGACAATAAAAAGTGACCATGTGGACAGAAAGATAAATAGGATTTTATCCTATACATATTTCATTTATGGATAGTTTTAAGGATATAAGTAATTCAAGATTTAAACCAAAATATATATTTAACAAAATTATTATGAGGGAAAAGGTCTATGTTGTTTTCTGCTATATTATATTGCCCCACAAAAAAGTGGGGGGCGGCATTACTCTTTCCCACTTTTAAAGAGAACACCCTGCAAGGTTTGCCATCCCAGCGGTTCCGCTGCGGCGTAGGCCGGGGCCGGGCCGGAGGGCCTGCCAGAGGCAGACTACTCCGCAGCAGGAGCAACAGCTAAGCAGGGTTGGGGTGTGGGGTGGCCTGCGGGGACAGAGAAGTTGATTCTATCTCAGGAGTATCTAGATGACCAGAGGACAGAGCAGGTCAGCCACTCCGGGATCAGAAAGTTACACCTTAACCTCACAGGCAAGACTCCCTAGGGAGGCCCAGGTATCGCCACAGAAGGACTGTTCCTGGGACCTGGAGTCCCACATGAGTTTCAAGCAAGACTCAAGGCAAAACAGTTTTGCTACAAAAAGTTTTTTTCTTGGCAAAACAGTGGCTCTGGAAGAGGTCATGAAATTTATATGACTAGAAATATCGGTATAATTTTCTTGCTTTATTGAAATAAATAAATCATGTTGTAGAATGTGATGACTCTTCTTTTTTCAACTGCAATGTTTAATTTTGTAAGTACACTTTCCAGGACGGTGAGAGGGAACACATCTGAAAAGCTATTAAGATTTTATCAGACGTTATCAATTCATGACACAGAAGGATGTCACATACGTGAGTGAGAAGGATAACCTGAAATAATTACAGATAGATTTTTGCTCACAGCAAACTCAAAACAAGCTCTCTTAATAAATAGCCTCCTTTTACTGTAAAGTTGTATAAGTGAAAGGGATTAATTCATGGTCAGGCAACACAGCCCAGCTGTGCTCGAGGGACAGTATCTCAACAGACATCTGGAGGAGCCCCTGATTAATTAATAGACTAATTAATCAGACAGCTGTACTCTTAGGAGAGAATTTAATTGTTTAGATTAATAACTCTACTAATTAATCCTAAAAACCAACAACCTTGTAGTTGAGAAAATGCTAATTTTTCTAAGGACCCATCTGTATGATAAACACCCTGCCCAAGTACTCCCTGGCTAACTAGACAATGGCATCCCAGGATGCTCAGGGCCCTCAAGAGTCCAGGTGAATTTTTGGCTGGGTCACCACCCCTACCCTGCACCCCCATCACCACGACCCAGACCCATGAGACCTATGGCAAGAAGGGGAAAGTCCTCAGGTGGTGTTTATTTGAATTTGAAGCACACGATACCAAAAAGTCAGACATTCCCTAGAAATAAGGCTCTGAATAAAGTTAAAGAAAGATCACCACCAGCTGGTATAATTGGTCCACGTGACATTTTTCAAAATAAAATAAAAGCAGACAGACATGTCTTCCAGCTGACCTATCAAATAGGTAAAGCAGAAATATACAAATATTAGGGCATGTTTGTAAAGTAAATAAGAAAAGTTATAATTTAAAAAAGCTATTTTATAAAATGTAAGTGATTATAGTAAATCTTCATGATGTTTATAAATAATTCTTATGACATTAAGGAATTTGGGGCTAATAGCTCATTAATAATTGGGGAAAGAATGTTTGATAACTGATTATTCAAATGGAATTTTCAAATGACATTCTTAGAGCAAATGATAATTCCATTTCTCTGGAAAATTTGTATCTAGAGAATGAACAGTAGTCTCCAAGAGTCACTTGCATAAACACACAAACCAAAAATTTGCCAGAGTACCAATTAGCCATAATCAAGTACTAGTAAGTTCAATAAATATGCAACCAGAACTGTGCTTTTAATCAATTTTAAAAATTATAGAGTTTAAAACTTAATAATATTGTATAAGACACTGCACAGTCCTGAATGTACTATGATAAAGACACAGACCAGTAAGCCCTGGCAAAGAGGAAAAGGTTAATTAGGATGAAAAAAAATTCTAAAATGATCTGATTTTCTAGATAACTTTTTTAGTTACTTTTACATGGCCTTGAGTATCTTACTTCTCTGGAAACCTGGAAAACACAGAAGATATTACAGCTAACCACGTAATATAAAGAGGACATATCCCAAATATACATTACTTCAATATTCCTGGCCAGCAAAATCTCCACTGTTATAGGACTAAAACACATTTATCTGTGTCTTAAAAAAATAACAAGGATGCCCTGCCTGGTGTGGCTCAGTGGATGGAGCATTGGCCTGCGAACCTACTGGGGACCTGGCCTGCAAACCAGTCAGAGCACATGCCTGGGTTGTGGGCCAGGTCCAGTAGGAGACATTCAAGAGGCAACCACACACAAATGTTTCTCTCCTTCTCTTTCTCCCTCTCTTCCCCTCTCTAAAAAGAAAATAAATAAAATCTTTTAAAAAATTAAAATAACAAGGATACTACTGAATTGTGGATAGGGAATTTATTATTATTTCCCAGATGAGAAAATTGAGGCATTGGGAGTATGATGTCTTGCCTACAAATTAAAATTTAGTAGTGTGCCCACTTCTAAAGTGGAGTGAGGAGTGGGGGCACTTTCTCCTAAGGAAGGCAGAAGAGCAAGTGGGTAAAGGCTGCACGGAAGACCTGAATCAGAATCTAGGCTCTGCTGGCTCACCCTTGGGAAAGCTATTCCAAGCTGCAAACCATTAAATGAGGGGAAATACTCCCTGTCTCACAGGGTTGATGTGAGGATTAAGTTACATATTGCATGTAAAGCTTTTTGCACTGTGTTAATAATAGCAATGCTTGTTATTGTCCTTAACATGAAAAACAGATCTCATAATCCGATGGTCTCTTTCGGGACCCCTTATGACTGGCTGTGAGGTGGAGTGAATCTCAGAGCTAGATCAACTCTGAAGGCAACATATTATGCTGTGGTCTTACAGGTGGAGCAAGTTCTAAGGCAGTTTATGAAAATTACTCTACTGTACAAAAGGAATAGCTCCACCAAGCTTTTCTTCTGTGGTTTTAGGCAAGGACAATAAGTTCTGCTTTCTAGTTGGGGTGGAGAAGGGATGTGCTAAGCAATAAATATTCCGGTAAACAGAACTGTTGCATTTTGAGGTTCCCATAATCAACAAATTCTGAGCAAAGCATTAACAAATATGTAACAAAAATGACACCAAAGGTACTTCAGTTTTCTTATGAGGCTTCAGAAGGTACTTAAACCTCTTGAAATAACCGGACATCATCAGACTAAATCTCAATTTTCCTCATGTGGCCAAAGTCCAGAGACAAGCCAATTAGTGACAATTTCTGATTAACTGATTGTTAGTAAAGAGTGATTACAGTTATTTTTCCAGAGATACAGCTGTAGTTTGGATAGTGTCTAAACTCCCCCTGATCCATCCCTCTGCCTAGTATCTTTCTCCTTTCTTATTGGAAAGAACCGGCCATCATCACAACACTATGAAATCTGTTTAGTTATATACCTTAAGGCAGAAACAGCTATTTACCAATATCTGTCTCTGTAACATAATGGATTAGATGAAAACTTAAAAAATAAACTCAGTCTCAATGATCTCTGCTGCTCAGAACTTGGCATAATTAAAATCAATGGCATTATCCATAAATGTCTTTTTAATCTCATCGCACTTTCAATCTCCTCTGCCACCAAAACCTTTGCACAAGAGTCGTTAATGAGAAGGAAAGGAAACTACTGCATTCTCCTCTTTCTTCTCTTACCTAACCCTTGACCGAGTCTTAACAAGCAAAGAAATGAGTGAAAGATGAGCAAGGGAGGGGAGGAGAAAAGATCAAAGTGCTCAGAGATGATGTGCATAGGAACTAATTAAGACGAGGAAATGGAAGCGTTCACAGTTGCACTGTAGTCTTCGGCTCCTGTTGCTCTTTGCTTTACTTTCCTGGGGACGAGTCTGCAAAAGGTCTATGCAGACCTCTTACAGTGGGTGTGCTCTCGAAGTCTAGGACACGCAGAAGGAAAGGAGGTGCAAGAGATGATCATGGAGCGCACAATGGAGTCAGACGTGGATGCACGATTTTGCAATTTTAATTCCTTTGAAATCCGTGTTCAAGTCATGTTTTTGTCTGTGGAAAACCTTCGGATACAGGCAGACTGAACAGTACTTCACTCAGCCAACTACAAATGCGTGGTACCCAGTGCCCCTATATGATGCGGATGCGCCAGATGATGCAGATCCCGGCCAGCAGGATCTACTGTTGTGGTTGCAATATACAAATACACACAGACTACAGAAATCCTGTGGAGGAAAAGGGACAGTAAGGCCACTCTCTCAAGAGGTGAGCGCCTATCGGCTCGGCCACTCCCTCAAGTGGAGAGCTTCAGAACCCTTGCTTTGACAGGCTTTTATTGTTTTTCTAGGCCCCTTACATCAAAGATGGTCCTCCTTTACTATGCAAAGGTTTGTTTTGGGTGGTTATCTTTTGCAGACAAAGGAGAGGGTGTCACTGAATACATCAAAGGAGGATATTTGCAATGTAAAGGGAGAAGTGGTCCAAACAGGCTCTGCTCCACATCTGGAAGGTCTAGCTCAGATTTTGGGAAGATAAAGATAGTAAACATTTGCTGCCTCAGGGTGAGGGAGTTTTAGCAAGAGCAAGTCTCAAAGCAGTCTAGGTACAATGCAGGCCTGACTTCCCACTGGAGAACCTATCCACGGACGTGGGTCCTGCCTGCCAACCTTGCTCCCCACTGGCTTCTCCGAGTGGGGGCTGAGCCACATTTCCCATGCTTGGAAAGGTTCCCCACACCTATACAAAGCCAGGTGTTAGCTACTATTTCAAACATATTACCTACACAGAACGCACCAGATTTAATGACTAAACATTTTAAGGAACTAATATAGGCTCATTACATTGATAACTTTGTGTATGGAAGGTTTATCTTGATCCCTCGGTCTAAAGTAGGTTCTCCACCCTCCTCTTTAGTAACCCTGTCCTTTTGGCTCCACGTGTTGATCACGTATTTATTTGAAAATGTATTTGTACATTGTCTGCCTCCTCACTAGACAGTAGGCTCGTTAGGACAGGGAGCCAGCTCTGTCTTGTCTGGTACTCGAAATCCAGACAGTGTCCAGGTCCATGACATGAAGTAGGCCCTCAATGTTCAATGACATGAATGAATGGGAAAACGCACGGGTGATGGATTCCAGTCACAGTACCTTCTGCTGGCACAGGCAAAGTTGCCCTTACCGGCCAAAAGTTCTTTGTCTGTTATGTGAACACAAACACAAAACACCACACACCCTTAATAACCTGGGTAGTGCCCTAGGACTCGATTACATAATTGTTTAAAAACCACCCCTCCAGACTAAATGATACTGAAGCCTCATCTGGCTTCAGGGGTCTATGATTCCCATTCTTCTTGACAGAGGTTCAAGACCTCAACCTTTGATGGATGGTACAGATCCCGAACACAGCGTGAGACAAACGCATAATGGCAACAGCTGTTACAGCCATCTAGGAATGCCTGCTGTATGCCAGGTACCAGGCTGGGCACCTCACATATGCTCTCTCACTTCTGCCTCAAGCAACCTTTCACTACGGATAACGTTATCTCTGTTTTACAAATGAGCGCACTGATACACAGAAAAGTGAAGCATGTTGCCCAATGCTTCACAACTAACGAAAGTTTGTAATCATTAATGTTTCTTAGTACCCACAGAGCTGGGTATTACTAATACCTGGACTGAGTCATTTAGGAGCTTAGGGCTTATTTGATAAAAAATTACAAAAAAGGTAACTTCTATTTGCTCTACTCATTGTGAGAAGAACATACATCAGTGATCATGGACCTGAGTGAGGCCAAGGGCTTTATGAGTCAGGAAAGAGGGAAGGCAGACATCAGGGGGACCCAATGTGTTTGGGGACCAGGCAGAGTGGTGATGGGCACCGTAGGTTTGAGTAGGGGCAAAGTGAGAAAGAAGTCTAGAAATGTGGGTGGGAAGTGACTTGGGTAGAGCTTTAAATATCTGGACTTCATCCTTTAAATAATCAGGAACCCATCTTCTGTTTCCGGAGATGCTAACATGTTAGCTGGCATGCCTCGTCCTCTGGGAGCCTTCCCGAACACCTGAGACCATGTCAGGTGCCCCTCCTCTGTTGCACAGCAGCCAGGAACCCCTTACCTAGCACTCACCCTACCCTATTACAGCTGCCTCTTCATTTGCATGGTGGGAGGAAAACATTCCCCACCCCTCCCTTTTAAAAAGATTTTATTTATTTATTTTTAAAGAGAGGGGAAGGGAGGGAGAAAGAGAGGGAGAGAAATATTGATGCAAGAGAGAAACATCGATCAGTGGCCTCCTGTACCTGCCCTGGCCGGGGACTGAACCTGCCACCCGGGCATGTGCCCTGACCAGGAGTCAAACTAGCAACATTTCACTTTGGGGGGCAGACAACGCCCAACCAACAGAGCCACACTGGCCAGGGCAACATTTTCCCTTCAAACAAGAACAAAATGAAGCCACTTCGGGAGTAGAACAATTCTTATCAGCCAAGGTAGGGCTTGTTCAGGACATACCTAACATCTCCTTGGACATAAAAGGTGAGGCACTCCAGGGCCTAAGCGAGAGCAAGACTACTTCATTCCAGCACTAACTCCGACCTGCTTTTGCCAATGCCCGGTGCTGCTCTCCCCCCTGGTTGGGGAGGAGCGGGAGAGACCTCTGGAGACAGAAGAGCAGCTTGCTGGGGCGGCAACCCCAGAGCCCTTCTCAGAGGCGGCTCCAGGATGCTGAGTTTCCTGTCCCTAGAGCACATGCCGCCCTGGGTGGAAGGGGGACCCATAAACTTTCCAAAACTTCAGTGACCCTTATATCCTTACTCTAACTACTCATATTAGGAAAAATCTCCTATTTCTACTTAATAGAAATCCCCATTTCAATGGAAAACTGAGCAACACACTCCCCAGATATACAACTGAATTGAATTCGTGCTAGAACGCTGCTCGTTGCACTGTGAACTGTAAAATGTAAGCTGGTCACAAAGAACGTGTCCAAACTTGGCATTCAAGTGTCTCTCCATGAGGTCACATAGACTTCTTATTACCGAATTTTGTCTTTGTAAAGAAGAATTGAAAAGAAAGAAAATAAGGAACCAAACAGTGGCTGACCCCTCCAATGGGCTGTGACCTCCTCCAATTCAGGAAACACGGATCCCTAGCAGGCGCAGGGCCCAGGCTTCGCACGGGACGGACTAAGGACAGCCGGCTACTTCGCTCCCTGAAGGAGCACACGTTCCACTGGAGTCACACCGTCCTTGAGGAATGTTAAAGAAATAAAATTTCCCCCAGTTTATATGTGGAAATAGCTATGGGCCATTTAAGAGATAAATGCAAGCTCTCTCTTCCGGAAAAACCGAACAAAATATTTAGAACCATTAAACCATCACGATTCTGGCTCTGACTTCAAATAAACAGGATAAATAAACCCTCCCTTCTCTGCATTTTTAATTTAGCAAAGCCTTTATCCACCCTCTAAGAGCAAGTGAATCTCACATTTGCATCTTATTTGAAATGTACTGGCATTTTGCTTGATTTTTTAACTGCAGTTTGGCAGCCCTGAACCGTCTATTTGGAGATATAAAGCAATATCTGCTCTGAATTTCCACGTAATTCTGGGCCCATATACACATACATATGTATGCACACATTTATAATAACTATGATGGTTATATACTGGGTTGGCCAAAAAGTCCGTTCAGTTTTTTCCATAAAATAAAAGACATATTTTTCATTTTCACCATTAACTTTATTGATTTGATTTAGATATTTTGAGTATGTCACCTATCTCCCACATGGTATAACATTGATCATTCTCAATTAATGTCTCGATTTGATTGCTATCAACTTCACTGGTCTACTCGATGAGGGAGCATCATCCAGAGAGAAATCTCCAGCACGAAACTTCACAAAACACTTTTGACAAGTTCGATCAGTCACCGCACCTTCTCCACCCACTGCACAAATCTTTTTTGCATTTCAGTTGTGTTTTTACCTTTCTTGAAATAATAAAGCATAATATACTGAAAATGTTGTGTATTTTCTTCCATCTTCAATATTAAAATGGCTACACAAATAATCACCAATTTTGATAAGTTTCTTAAATGCATGTTGACATTACAGCTGTCACAACACAATCTAATAAAATTGTTTTGAATAAAGTTAAAGACAATGAAGCTCTACTAGAACCATCTTATGGAAAAAAAACAAACGAACTTTTTGGCCAAACCAATAGTATCGTTGGGATTAGGCAGGGACAGAAACCAGTGACACATCAGGTCAGCACCCAGTAACATTACTGTATCTCATCTACTCAGCGCTATGTTTGAAGCACTTGCATTTATACCATATTAAATTCTCAGAGCACTAATAACAATTGCTAACATCTACTGAGCATGTTCCATGTGCCTGGCTCCACTTTCAGAATTTTTCTATATGTCAATTCATTTGATGCTCAGCAGAGCTGGAATTCATTCTTTTCGGCAGAGCTGGAATTCACACCCAGGTAGTTGGGCAGCAGAGTCTGGACTTGTAACTGCTACACTGTACTGCTTTCCTAAGAAGGGCTGTTGTTACCCCAGGCACAGATGAGGCACAGCTACTGGCTCAAGGTCACATAGCCTGCAAATGGCCAAGTTGGGCTCAGACCCAGGACATCTGGCTCCAGCCCCAATCCTTTATGTCTCACGGTATAGTGGCCACACCAGCTGTGTCCCCATGGCATGTATGAGAAAGGAAAGCTTAGTCTTTGAGAAGCAGAGGTGGAGAAAAGTGGGAAACGTTCAAAGTATGAAGATTGTATTAACAAAGTCCTTATAGATCAAGTGACTACATATGTTACTGTCCACGTCTTTCAAAGTGGAATGAGTGCTGTTGATGCTAATGCCAGGAAAACAGGAACAAAACAGGAGCTGTGATCACCCAATAGGGTCCTGTTAAGAGTCATGGCTGTATTTCCATGAATCAACTTACTAGTTGAAAGAACTAAAAAGATATATAAGGAAAAAGGAACCCACATGACACATTGCCAAATTCTGTAGGTTGACCTTACAACAAAAGTATATTATCTTGATAAGCAAACTACAGCTCTTCCAAAATCTATTTCAAAATCACATCACAGCAGTTATTCTCTTATAAACAAAGTTTATTTATTGTTCCTTTGTATTGAGTTTATTGGGTGACACTGGCTAACAAAATTATACAGGTTTCAGGTGCACAGTTCTACAGCACATCATCCGTACACTGTGCTGTGTGTTCACCACCCCAAGTCGAGTCTTCCTCCCTCAGCCCATCGCCATGTCTCCTCCTATCCCCCCCGTACCCTTCTCCACCTGCCTCCAGCCCCCTTCCCCCCAGCCCCCCAGCCCCCACCCCTGGCAACCACCACAGTGTGTCCCTGGCAGTCATTGTTTCTCTTTTGCTCAATCCCTCCATGTAACATATAAAGCTGTAGATAAAGAGCCATGGAATGTATGTTAACATAATTTATGTAATAATAACAATGTTTATTAGTTCCCATCATTTTGAAATCATGTCTTACAACCTATCACAAGAAGAGAAGGATGAGGATCAAGAAAAATGGAAGAATGCTAATGTATTTCTTCATTTTGGCTTTTATTTCATTAATTGGCCTTTATTTTATTTTTGCTGCTGTAGGCTTTTTTTCCACACTTGCTGTATCTTTATATTTATATCACTTACCTATTTAAATTGTTAGGATATAAACTATAGCAGCTAATACTTTAACCCCTATTATTATCAGAGTATGGAGGAAACAATTTTTTAAAAATCTAGGCAATGTGGACTTACGTAAAGAAAGACCATTAATATTCATTAGCTTAAATGTAGAGTTCGGGCAAAAATCCTTTAGCCTCTCCATTCCTCTATCCCTGTGTAAACAGTCACGGAGCATTTCACATCCACACTAACAAAGCTATTCCTTCTCGAGTTTGTTTCCCTTATGAAAGGCATACGCATTTTTATTAAATATTTATCTCAGAGTGAAATTTCATAAGATAATTTTGAAGGTATGCACAAAAGAGTTTTCCCCCACATTTTAAAATAAGGGAAATATTTCTGTCTCCAAAGCTCTCCTAATACACACATCCTGACAAATTGGTTTGTGATGAGATGAGACCAGGCAGTTTGCCTGTAATTGAAGACATTTTGCCAACAAGTGAGCGGCTGCCAAAAAGGCTCTGGCAGTGCGCTGAATGTAAGCGGGTGATCCCTATGTAAATACCAAGGCTTCCTGCCCTTTCCAAGGCGATGATTCAGGCCCACCTGACTGGCAGATACCTTAATTAATCATGGCGCCTGGGATGGCTGTTCTCACGGACGACTGTTATCTCCGCTCTGAGCTAACATCCCCTTCCCACCCCGTCCTTTGATGTGACCCGCTTCTTTTTGTCATGGCCACATTGTTCAGAATTGAGACACCAAGAACATTTGGGTTAAATTACCCTTATCATTTTTTGCAGTCCTTCAACAGGATTTATGTCAACACTGAATTTTTACTTTTTCACTATATATATATATACATATATATATATATATAATTTTTTTGACACTGAGATGGCATTAGGATTTAAGAAAATCAAGTTCTCAAGGGAAATACAGTGACCCAGTGATTCCACTTCTGGGAACATGTCTGAAGAAACCTGACACACTAATTCAAAAGAATATATGCGCCCCTATGCTCATTGCAGTATTATTTACAATTGCCAAGGTCTGGAAGCAGCCCGAGTTCCCGTCAGTAGAGGAGTGGATGAAAACGCTGTGGTACATGAACACAATGGAATACTACCCAGCTGTGGAAAAGAGGGAAACCGTACCCTTTCTGACAGCATGAATGGACCGGGAGAGCATTATGTTAAGTGAAATAAGCCAGTGAGAGAACCACAAGAACCATATGATTTCACTCATATGTGGAATCTAATGAACAAAATAAACTAACACACAAAACAAACAGACTCCTAGATACGGAGGACAGACTGATGGCTGCCAGAGGGGAGGGGGTTGGGGGCTGGGTGAACAAGGTGAAGGGATTAAGAAAAAAACCTCATAGACACAGGCAACAGTATGGTGGTTACCTGAGGGAAAGGGAAGTGGGGGAGGTAGAAGAGCGTAAAGGGGGGGCAGTAAACTGTGACAGAAGGAGACTTGACTTTGGGTGGTGAACACACAATACAACATTCAGATGATATGTTACAGAAACCTGTATAATTGTACTAACCGATGTCACCCCAACAAATTCAATAACATTTTAAAAACAGAAAAATCAAAGTTCTGTAGGAATTCGTAATTAAAGACCAAAAATAAGAATCCCTTAAATGACAGAGAAATAGCAGGTTCTTAATACTATATATGGGCCTTGTTCCTTCTGCAAAAAGGGAGTAAATTGCTACTCTTTTGGAACACTTTTCAGGCTATTAGGAAGCAATTTCTTATGCTATGTGGTAATTTATTAGAGGAATTCCTAGTGGCCTGAGAGACTTAATGCACCTACTAAACAGGAGCACGCTGCTGCCTTGTCATTAGCGCGGTGGTTCTTGCCCATTGGGTAAAGTCCATGAGAGGCAGTGGTGAACCCATCACCACTTAACAACAAAACCTTATTCTCTTTGGTGAGATTAATTACTGAAATTGAGGGCATGTTTTCTGACTTAACTGCTGGAAAAGGGTTTGTGCTACAACCCCATCAGCTTCATCCTTTCCGGTCGCTATCGCCTGTAATACTATTTACAGCAGCATTTGGAGCTATCTCAATGGCTTTTCACTGTGAAATTGTCCATGTTTAAAAATCCCCCACTGGCCCTCCATCTAGTTGCCATGACATCCTCCAGATTCTTCTATCACTATCCATGGTTCTTAACCATGTGTCTACACCAGTACCCCTGCCATATAGAACAGTGGCTCACTCGAGTGTCTGGGCCACTGGAGATCAGGGGCAACGTGTCGAGTCAAGGTGAAGGGATGCAGTTTTTAGAAGCCCTGTAAGTCCCCCAAATCCTCTAAACATAACCATGCATTTATACATCCTTGATATATTAAGAACTATTGATTTGTTATACCTATTTTACCAGCAGCTACTTTTGTGAAGTCAACAGCAATTTTCTCTCATGCTCCTTCTTTCCTTTTCTGTCACATCTTCTAATGAGGGTTTTATAGCTGATAACATACTTGCCAAAAATAACACACAAGTTACATTTTGCTAGGCACTCACACAGCTCATCTAATTAGTGTCCTGAAACACCCCAAAAGAAGTACGTGTCCTTGTTTACTTATTCCAAGTAGGTATATCACACTAACAAATTATCTATATAATTGTAATGCATATAGTTATTCATCAGTGATAAGATTATAGAATCAGGGGGGCAAATGCCAACTGAAGACATGTTCCCACATCACCTGGCATGGTCCTCATTCGCCAGCAATACGGAAAAGTCATGTGGTCCTGAAACTGGCCAAGACAGTGACCGTGAGGTGGACGCAGTCCTGCCTGGGTCAGGGCAGCTTCAGTCTAAGGCAGGGGTGTCAGACTCATTTTCACCGGGGGCCACATCATCCTTGCAGTTGCCTTCAAAGGTTCAAATGTAATTTTAGGACTGTATGAATGTAACTACTCCTTAAGTGAGAGCTCAGCGCTGCCGGCGGTGGAAACAAGGTGCCTGGCCAGATAAAACAAGGTGGAGGGCTGGATTCGGCCTGATGGCCTTGTTTGCCACCTGTGCTCTAAGGCCACTGTGCAGGGCCAGTACTGTGGGTCATTGGCATCCTGAGATGAGGAACAGGAGTTGTAACAAGTTCAAGAAGCGGTGGATCGAATTACATAGCTTAAAGAGTTCCTTTATCAATATAATCTAAAGACAGATGCCAGTTGCTGGGGAAACAAAAGGAAGTCCTCAGTTAAGAATGTCTGAACGACGTCTACAAACCCTCCCTAAAAATGCTTTGAAACACTTGAGGGGTTTTTGGAGGGTTGTGTTTTAGTAATCACGGAAGTAATACGTGCTCAGTACTAATATTCATAAATAAAAAGAAGAAGAAGAAAAATGCCTATAATCACACCAACTAGAAGAAAGAATTATTAACACACTGCCATTTGACCTTCCGGTATTTCCCTACATGTTTAGACCATATAAATTTTTACTAAAATTATTTACTCCTTGCAGTATTTTACAGTAATTTAGACTTTTTTAATGTGACAAAATAATTAAACATTTTTATTTATATATATATATATTTCAGAACTGAAATAATATCCAAGAGACTTATCTTTTATTTGTAAAAAAAAAAATCAACTGTTTTTTTTCCTAATAAAATTCTTTCAGGTAAATTGCCAATATTTTGTAGGATATTAAAGTTCCACTTTTTAAAAAAATTCCATTTTTTTAAGTAATTATCACATAGCTCATTCTGGAACAATGGGATCCTTCCATAAATTTCTCCTGCTCTTCATTTTACCACTGTATGGTGCAGAAAGGCAAAAGGTTATGAACTAGTTTATGAGCAGTTTTTCATTTCAGTATAGGGCTGATGGTTCCTGAATAAAATTACCTGTAACCTTCTGGAGCTATCTTTCAAGTCGTTATGCATATGATTTAATGTGCTGGCCCAGGCATATTAGAGTCAGCTAAATATATGGATTGTATGTGTCAGCTCTTTCTCATAAATAACAATGTTGTACTTTCCCTTTCAAAACAATTGGCTGCCACAATGACAACTGATTGTAGGAAAAACAAAGAGGGTTTCTTGTGATGGATCCTTAATACGTTTTAAATAATAAAAATTAGAACATGGGAAGTGCAAAAGCATACCCATTACATTTTCCTTGTTTAGAATGTAATCCGAATTCTCACATTAATTCCATGCTCTGTGTTTAAACGTTAGTTCATTGAGCCTTACTGATTAAACCAGAGACATCTTGTAGTATTTCTTTCAATATCTAGCTAACTATGGTATTGGATTTAGCAGCTATTCCCTTCAGAGCCCTGCTGAGGCATCTGGAGAAACAGCTGCTCAGCTTCATATTGGAGAAATACTCATGTAATGAAATGTTTATGTTTGAAACTAGATATCGATTTTATACATCCTATTTTTATTTAATGAATTGGTATGCTACTTTAAGAAATAATTAAGTATTTTAATGTTTAGTCATATTTTCATTTTGCATAACAAGATTTTCTCAGAGGCTGATAGCACCCGGATCCCAAGACACCCCATACGCTGGAAGCAACTGTGTTTTCTAGCACCTGCCAAGACAATGGTTCAGCTGCACACACCGCAGCAGTCAGGCAGGCACTACAGACCCCGCTCACACAAACAGGTGCTGCTAACACTGGGCCTCTGGACACAGCGCCGATCCATTCGGAAGCCTCACTCCCAGCTTAGGGCTCTGCACCTTAGATATTTGAGGATGCATTTTCATAGAGCTTTTAAAATTAAAACCCTATGCATGCAATACCAACTGCAGAGAGGGAAAGCCAGAGCAGTTACCGTGCTTACCTCCTGCTTTTAGTTTGGTCCAGGGGGAATACCTAAAGCTCCTCTTCCTTTTAGATTTGGAACTTCCCTACTGGCTGCTGCTGGGTACTGCCAAGGACAGGGGACCAGTCGCTTTCCTAAAGCCTGCTGAAGCACTGCTGATTCAGCTTGTGACTCTTTACACGTACATTTATATTATTAGCTCAGTGTGTACGTAAAGGTCACGTGAGAAACTTAGACAAAACTAATTTTGGCCAACCCCACACTCAAGGATCTCTCTCGACTGCCACCTACTGTGCCTATTAACTTACCTGTGGCCACAGCATTCCTTTCCTTAAACTAAAAGTCACACTTCCTTCTGTAAAAGGTTGACGTCTCTCTCCCTCCACCTGTTCTTGGATCCCAACTATCTGCCCTTCTCAGAAGCCCCCTCTCTGGACCATCTGTCTACCTACTCATTCCCTTTCCCACGCATCAAATCTCCCAATCCTCATCCATCATGTAAATATTGATGCTGTGGCCATGTTCTGTCTCTTGTCCTTTCCTCCATTCACTCTGTGGACTATGCTTGGGCCATCTTATCCGTGTGACTTAACTAGCACATCCCAAACATTTATCCTGGGGAACAGATGATTCTCCGGAGGTACAGACGTATATCCATCCCACTTCTTCCTGCACATCTCCCCGCAAAGACCTCAAACTCAATGTGTCCGAGACAGAGCTCCTCACCTCCCTTGCCCTGCTAATGGGTTCCTTCTCTTGTGCACCGTTTGTGAGTGAATGGCACCAGACATGGCATTGTCTGTCCAGCCATACGGTGACCCATCCCTCTCCTTCACCCTCATCTGTTAACATCCAGGAGCCGCTAAGGGGGAAATCACATCACTTTTCAGGGTACACTTTTGTCTAAACAGAGCTACCTCTTCCCTCTTGCAGCTCTTACCCTGGGGCTGCCTGTTTGGAAAGGAGAGGAAGAAAATATGTGTTCTTGTCCTTGGCTAGAAAATGGCAAGAGGTAGGGTAAAATAAAAAGCCACGTGGAGCTTTGCCCCGAGGTGGCGTCCATTGTTGTCTGCTGCTGGGACTGCAAGGCCATGTGCAGACAGGGAACAGCCCTGCCACTTCCCTGATCCTAGATTTAGGTGAAAATTTAAAAATTTTTAAAATCATAAATTGGCTGCAAAAAAAAATTTAAAAATTAAATGTAAGAATTTGCCAGATATATCATTGCCAAGGAAGGAGAATACAAAATTTATTGCACATTTTTTATGAACATCTAGACCTCGCTGTCTAACATGTTACTGCTGGCCACAGAAGACGACTTAAGTTTAAGTTAATTAAAATTAAAAACTGCATTCCTCCATAGCAGTAGCCATATTCCGAATACCCACCAGTCACACATGGCCAGTGGCTACCACAGTGGAAAGTGCAGAATAAATAAGACACAGCCGTCACTGCAAAACAGTGCTGCTGGGCGGTGCCGGTCTAGATAGGCACAACGAAAGAAATCATGGCAATTAAAACAAAGGGAGGTAGGAGGAGATGGGAGGAAAAGGCCAGCGTGGATTTGCCCTGAAAAGAGCTGCACCTTTGGCTTTCATAGTGCAGAGGAGGGGCTGACCACAGTGGTGGCAGGTGGTAGGGGACAGTCAGGGAAGCACTGCCCGTGAATTTATAGGATGGTGACGTTCAAAGGAACCTGAATGAGAGTAGCTTTGATGCCAGCGGGCTCTGGATATTTCTTAGATTCATCACTTCCCTCCACAAACACCTGGGCAGGAGTTGTTGGCGCTGGGGTCCAGTGGAGCTGGTCTTGGTCTTCAGTGTACCTGAAATCCGCTCACAAGCACACTTAAAGTGGCAGTTCGTGCCTGGCTTTTACTTTCATGTCCTCAGCTCCTCCTGTCATACCCAGGCTACTGTACATTTGCATTCCGATACGCCTTTCTGAGTGAAGGAGAAAGGAGAAGCCAGCACTAAATGACCCATACCCACATTTCTTTAGAAACACAATCCCCATGATGGCAAGATTTATGTCCAGTTTTTCCCAGTACTTATAACAGTGGCACAAGTAAGGATCCAAACAGTTGTCGCATGAAAATATGTTGGGCAATGCCATTGGTTATGCATCTTGAGAAAGAAACGTTTGCAATACCCAGCCTATAAAATAAAGTAGGCCTTCTTGATGTAACATTTAAGGATCTCAGGCCTGCTTCCAAGGTATGACCTATACGTCTTTCCTCTTACTTACCTGCTCATTCTAGACTCCAGAGCCACCAGCCAATGTCCTGACCTCTCCAGAAGACTACACACTCTCATCCATCAGGCCTCTGTGCCTGAGGCTCCCCCATCTGGGAACCCCTCCCTCCTTCACTCCACTCCCACCTTCCCACCAATAACCAAAATCCTACCCACCTTTTAAGACTGTTCGTCAAATTATACACATCTTTTCTTTGCTTCCCCACCCTGTTTTAGGAATTTGTTTGGCATTAGTGCCATTTTTTTTTATAGAGTTTGAGGTCGCTGCATGGCCATCTCCTCCTGCATGAGGTAAGGCTCTGTCCCTTCCTCCTGTGTTCCCAGAGAGCCCGGTGCAGTCTTTTCAGGGTGTGCCGCTCCATAAACTCTCCTCAAACTGGGTCATTTAGAAATTCACTGGGCCTTGATTCATCACACGGTCTTAATGGCATAGTTGTCCAATATGAAGATGAATTATGATGACAATGGCCAACATTTACTGGGCACTTACTAGACACACCGCACTGCACAAACAGTTCGTAGAGTCCTGACGTAGGTGAGGCACCTTGCCCAAGGCCACGGGGATTTAGGTGGCAGAAAGGAATTCAAACCCACATCTAACTCTCTTCTTTCCACTGATGTTTGTGTTTTCTTTTCTTCATACCATATTTTATCATCTATAATAAGGATGCATTGGTTTATTTGTTCACTTTGCAGATACTACTCTTGATGTTATGGATAAAATATAAATTAATTAATACCCACAAATAACTTTCAACCTCTACCATGTTTTCCTTTGGATATTAGCTCCAGATTTTTTAAACTACAGAATCTGGACCATAACCCATTAATACACGGTGGGGCCAAAGTAGGCTTACAGTTGTTCAGATGGAAAATAGTCAATAAATAATCATATAAGAATAAACTGTGTTTCTTGAACTCACAGCTGTGAACCTACCTTTGCCCCACCCTGTGCTCACCATTCTTCATGTCTATTATAACCAACTTTCCATCAAGGGGAAAATTAGGCTTAAGTTTTTCCTATAACTAGATAATACCTCAGCATTACTTTTGAATAATGCAGAGAATGGACTCATCCTTTACTGTAAGGACATACTTATTCTCCTATAGTGTTTTATAAGCGATGTGATTTAACAGCTCCTCAGGGTCTCCAAGGTGAGCGGAGAGCAGCATAACCCAGAGTAGGCAGGTTACCCTCCTAACTTAAGGGTGCTTTTCTTTGGGGAGGTGCAACTGGAAACCAGTATGGTATTTTAGTTGCTCAACATTCTTTACGGTTTATGAAGCCAAATCAATTACATATAAATAGACCAAAAACATTCTACTAATACCACAACTAAGCAGCAGAGTAACAAAATAATTAAACCTTAAGCAGCTATTCATTAGTGTTAAAAGATCCAAAGGCATGATTCAAAAACATTTATAAAGCAGAGGGCAGTAAACTTCTGACGTGCAATAAACTAAGTGCACAGTGCTTTCTTGTCCTTCCTTATTCTCTCAGCTGTACATAACTCCACGAAGCAGGCTTTGTAAATGGGTTTCAGCTTCTCTCCACCGTACGACACGGCCAGAGGCTTTGCCTTACTGCCTACATCGCATTTAACAGAGCTATTATTTTGATAGATTGGAGTTTTGTCATAGTGTACGCGATGCCAGAATATAACCTTATCAGTTAATTCCTTTCCAATTATTGGTTAAGATGACACCATGCTTTATGTTATAAAAACATTAAGTACTAGATACTAGATTTTCATATACATTCACTTGCTACATGCTTTAAAAAAATAATTCATCAAAACCAAATACAATCTGGCTATTTCCCTTAATGCAAATGGTGACTATGGTTCATATTAATCATGTCTCTGGGGATTTTAAATGTAAGTATAGACTTAATTTTTCATTCAAAAATCACTTTTTTTGTCAACCCTTTCCTCACACTTCCAAAGTCCAGGAAATGCGCCAAGATTTTCAGAACACATTTACTATTACTATTCTTCAAATGTACTTGGAAGAAGATTAAAGCATAGAAAAATAAAAGTGGATGAATAGGACTTATGGGCTAAAATAGATATATTTGATACATTTTGTTGTCAGTTCCAAGAAAGAAAGAGAGAAAAAGAAAGGAAGGAATGAAGGAGGGAGGAAGCAAGAGAGAGGAAGGGAAAGATAGGAAGGATGGACGGGAGGGAGGGAGGCACAATAATTTCAGGTAATGATTTTAATGTTTCAAACTATGCCTTAATTATATCTATCAAATTATTGACTGACCTTCTTTGTCTTAACATGTATATAAATTCTCCCTTGTTTTGTATTTGATGGGAACAATGAAATGATTTCTAAAGGGAATATTTCTAATGAAGACATTAGGATTTTATCAAGATGGAACTACTGAAATATAGTTTGTTATGTATGCAACTTCTGCTATTGATTCATTAAAAGTATAGAAGAAATTAGGTTGTCTCACCCAAAGTTCCAAATAATAAATATTTGTTCCATAAGTTTCTCAATTTGGGTATCATGTAGAATATTTATAGAGAGTAGGAAGTCCTGGACATTGGTATAATGCTGCCTACTAGTTTTCTCATTAAAAAGAAATTTAAAGATTATCAATAACTTAAGACAAAAAGACAGAATCAATTTGTGTAATCTAAAATGATTTTTATTGGGTTCAAAAATTTCAAAATGTTAATTTTTCTCTTAGGCTCTATAAGGTGATTTCAAATGGCAGTTTAGTACTCTTTATAGAATAGAGGAAAACAAAAGCAAGTAAAAACCAGTGTAAAAAAATACTTGCATTTCAAGCACCTGATATGAGCAATGTGCTTAATACAGGGTACGTCTCTCTAAGACTCACATGTCAACATTTCATGTGGGCACCCAGGATAACAGAGGTAAAATGAATTTCCTACGGTAAGTAAAGTGACAGACAGCGAAGAGAGATGGGTGGTTGAAACTCCCTTGTAACTTCACAGACGAGGATATTTCATGGATTCAAACACATGCATTTTCACATTCAAACATGTGTGAAATCAGGGTGGAGGACAGCAGATGGGGAACTAGAGTGGGTTCTGGTTGGCAGCTAGCGTGCACACGCAGTAATGTGGCAGCCATTCTGGGTGGCACACCCGCAGAGAGGTAAGCCCACGACATTTCAGCTCACAAACCACTTAAGGATCCTCTGAAGAAACAAATGAACCACTGTCTGAAAACCTTCTGCAGACAATCTCAGGTCAGATCAAGAAAATATGAGCACCTAAATGTGTAGAACAGTTTGGGTGACCCCTGAGATGATGGCCGTGCCCTCAGACTTGCTATGTCAGCAATGCCCCTGCAGGCACATGACTTAGGGAGGACAAGGGGCACTGAGGGACCTGAGCTGAGAAGTGATCCAGAGAAGTCTGCCTAAAAAAAGGGGAGGGTTACCTCATGTTTCTTTTTATTTTTATGTATGTTTGTGATAGTTGAAAATAAAAATCTTAATTAGAAAGCAGTACTGTGCAACAGTTGAACTGGCCGCGTACTGGTGTCCCACCCTCTAGGGCACCTCAGACTTGATGAAATGCCTGACCCCTCAGCACCCCTTCTTTTACAATAAATCCCACTCTCGTTATTCTGCTCCTCCCACTTCTTAATTTATGGTCTTTTTATTTGGTCCTATAAATAGAAAGGTTAAGAGGACAGGTTTAAAGACGTACTATGGAGATTCCAATTCTGGCGTTCCTGGCTCCAGGCTGTGTGCCCTGGGGTTGATTACCAAAACCTGGCCTTACCTCAGTGTCCACATCTGTGGAGTGGGGATAATGATCGCATCTACCTCCCAGGGTCCTTGTGCCAACGAGAAAATACATGCAGAGTGTTTTCAACAGTCCTGAGCACATCTTACTATACTTTCCAATGCTGTTCTATAATCAGATCAAGAATGTAAGCTTCTCTCTGAACATTATCTTGAAAACAATTTTAGTTCATGAGTCACAGACCTCTCTTCATGGGTGCCCTCGTCACCCACACTCTCTCCCCTCACCCACACCCCCACACCCCACCAATCCTGCCTCGCTGCTGTGTGGTAAGAACTCGTGTTCTCCGACACAAGACCCTCCTTTAGGGTCATCTTACATGTTATTTTGTTCCGTTTCTACGAGTCCTCTGTGAGGGGGTGTTATTAACCTCACTTTTCAGGTGGCAAAGAGACTGGAAGAATTTAGTGACCTGCCTAAAGTCACTCAGCCAGGTGTGGGGAGCTGGGATTTGCATCCAGGCTTTTGTTTGTGCAAAACTTGACTGTTCTTCCCTCCCTTCCATATGATTCATGCATATCAGGGAATAAAAAGAAAGACAAGTCACGTAATCACTGTATAGTTGCAAGTTTCCTCCTAGGTCAAGCGGTCGTAATTCTCAGCAGCTCTGTGGGATTCAAAACCAGGTCTGAAAAGTCGTGGACTGAGAGTTTTTAACTATTCCACTCTGTTTTTTCTTTGACCTTTCTATTGGTAGAAGGTACAAGTAAACTCTAGAGAAGAAGTAATTATTACCAAGGACAAAATCATGGGTCATGAATTTATATTAAATGTTTCTATAAGGAAGTGTGTCTAAAATACAATCTAAGAGGGAAGTTAATGTTTGTGTAGGCCAGTTTGTCAAAATATTTTTAATTTTGTCTAGTAGTTCCCCATATGCTAGCATGTATGTGATAAGTATATTAATCATAGTTTGATTAGTTTTAATTGCGGAAATAGGTCGATATTTTCTTAGCT
This sequence comes from Desmodus rotundus, assembly GCF_022682495.2. NCBI lineage: Eukaryota > Metazoa > Chordata > Mammalia > Chiroptera > Phyllostomidae > Desmodus > Desmodus rotundus. Next base: position 89,740,242 of record NC_071397.1, on the reverse strand, counting down.
TTATCACAGAAAGAGATGATAATCCTCTTACAATTCAGATTAAGAAAATGAGACCAAAATAAAATCATAATTCAAATAGTGTGCCATTTGAGTATTTCTGTGTGCCTTCACAGATTATAATGTTTAATACATTACAGAAAAAGAAAACCTAAATGAGTATGTAAATTCAGTTCATAAATTACTTATATTTATGGTTTTACACAAAATAACACAGCAAAGTAAGAGGACCTAATTAACAAGGAAACCACCCCCCAAGGTGAGCTGCTGATAAAGAAAAACTTCATTTCCTGGGACTTGGGGTGAAAGGCAAGCTGTCGCCTTCCAACACAAAGGTCAGAGCGCCCCTGAAAGTTCCCCGAAACCAGGAAATACCCTGGTGGAACCAACTCACACAACTTCAACTTCAGTGTTAGTTTCCTTAGTGGTGTGAGAAAGTCCATCATTCATGTAACAGGAGTCCAGGGTGAGGCAAAGGCAGGTTCACAGTTGTTCATGTGGAAAATAACACAATAATTAATAAGAAAAATAAACTCCGTGTTTCACGTACTCACAGCTGTAAACCTATGTTTGTTCCACCCTGTCCGAATTATTGAGCCCCTGCAAAATGCCAGAAAATACACCCCCAGGAACTATGGAAGACAAAGTGGGGACCACCACCGGTGGGGACAAACCAGGTGGGTTCACAGCTCCCTGCAGGTCACAGTAAAAAGCTGGACCAGGTCACTAACTTTCTTGGAAATCGCTGAGGTTGTTCAGATACTGTCTCTTTCCTAAACCTTACATGGGCTGTGCTAGGTAATGGTGTTCACTGGCCACTTTTATAGATGAGACAGTGAAGGTATAAAAAAAAAAAAAGTGACTTGGCTACTCACCAGGAAAATCAAGATCGGATTCAGGGCTTCTGATTGAGAGGTCAGGATTTAGAAAAAATCAAACGAATATTCTTCACTCAAAATGGCTGTTTTTGCAAATGCTGTTACGTAGGTTAATTTCTAAAATAAAGTTAAATTGATTGAGCACAATGGATGTGAAAGCATGCACACTGGATATATACAATTCACAATCAGTGCTCATTATTCAACCAAGAAACAGACGAGATCCCACAGACGCCCCGTTACAGACACACGGATACACTTTCAAGCAGAGGAGGTTGGCCGAGAAAGTGGCCATAACTGCGTGGATGCACTCTGTCCTCAGGGCAGTTCTAGGAGGAGGAAAAGAGTCATTTTTGTTTCATTTAAATTTGTTCAAGATTCCTCTCTTAAATTAAAAAAAAAATAAATCCTCAGCGGGGAAGTCTATGGCCTGAAGACTAGAAGGTATTCATTTTCCAAGTTCAGCTGAGATACTTTAAAAATCTGCCTTCTGTGAAGTGATTTTATTAATGATATTTTATCATCCTATTCTTTATTAAACACTTACTAGTTCTTTAAAAAATACATTTTAGTGCTGCCCACCAGTATCATTGACTTTTCTAAATATGCTTGATAGATCAAGGAAGACTTAAAATTTTTTTCATTCAGGTATAGTGGTATACAATATTGTATTAGCTTCAGGTGTACAACAGAATGACTCAACATTTATATGTTGTGCAATGTGATCACCACACTAAGTGTCATAATCATCTGTCAGCAATGAAATTATAACAATGCTATTCACTATATCCAGCTTTATCGCCCACCCCTCCCCATCCCTCTTCCCTCTGGAAACCATTTACCTCTCTTTCCATAAGCCTGTTGCTGTTGTTTGTTCATTCGCTTTTTTTTAGATTCCACATATAAATTAAACCATATGGTATTTGTCTTTCTCTGTCTTATTTCACAGCATGGTACTCTCTAAGTCTACCCCTGTTGCCACAAAGGACAAAGTTTCATTTTTATTGCTGGATAATATTCCATTTGATACATATGTACCACACCTTCATTCACCTATCCATCGGCACGTGTGTTGCTTCCATATCTTGGCTGTTGTAAATACCAGTAATGCTGCAATGAGAGTGGGAATACATGTATCCTTTCGAATTAGTGTTTTCTTTTTTGGTTGTTTGTTTTAAGATAATTATGCAGAAGTGGGACTGCTGGGTGGTATGGTAGTTCTATTTTTAGTTTTTTGAGGAATCTCCATACTGTTCTCCAATAGTAGCTGCACCAATTTCTATTCCCACCAGGGGTGTATGAGGGCTCCCTTTTCTGCACATCCTCACCGACACTTACTTCTTGTCTTTTTGAGGACAGCCATTCTGACTGGTGTGCGGTCGTGTTGCATTTCCTCGATGGTTAGTGATGTTGAACATCTTTTCATATGTCTATTGACTATTTGTGTGATTTTTTGGGGGGATAAGTGTCTCTTTATGTCCTCTGCCCATATTTTGTAGGTCAAGGAAGACTTGAAGCCTAAGGTCGTAGAGCTGAAAGCTTAGGTGGTCAGCTCCTGCAGAGCCCTGGGGCTGCTGGGAGCTTCAGTTTATGCACAAACCTGCTCTAGTGCTACATCTTGAAAAACACCGATCTAAGTTGAAGTTAAGACCAGGGTAGAAAGATGGGATTTTTGGAGATGCCACAGATGACTTCAGGTGTACTTCCTAGGATCTGACATCAGACAGAAGGTCAGAGGGTCGTGGGAAATCTCCATTGTCTCCCGCCAGTCCCAGCTCATCACGAGCATGTCACCAACTCCTGGCACCTTGGTGTTGTAACGACACAATTTCTGAAGCAGATTAGCTTATCCTAAGGTTCTTTTTCATTTCTAAAAGTCAAGCTTTTACATACTTCTTTATAATATTTACTGTCTATCTCTCTGCTTTAAATTTATTTTCCTCGTGTATGCAGTGGGAATAAAAACAGCCATTCACAGTCACCAAAACATATCCCAATGCCATTGGTACATAGCCCAAAACACTACAACAAAACTTTAATATCTTGGGGAAGCTTACCATGTGCGCATTATTTTGCTAAGCATTTGCAACAATCATTCCATTTGCTGAAGGTCCTGAAACCAGGAAGTGGTAAGGCTGGGACTGAACCCAGTAGTAGACCCTTGACCTAACGGCCCCTGCGATGCCACTTCTCTGTAGCTGAATCACAACAATCTTCCGGTGATGGAGATCCAAGGGCGGTGGGCACCACAGCAGGAGAAACTCCACATAGGACCCTGCCTACCACCTAAGACATCCCAACGCCCCCCCCCCCCCATGGTGGGCCACCATCGCTAGCACACCATGCTCTCCCCCTCAGGGATACTTTGGTTGGAACAGGGAGAAAGCCACAACACATACATATGTTAACAATCACATAAAAGCATCTAAGTATATACACCAAAATGCTTTATTTGAATTGTGTATGCAGGACGGGGAGCCTTGTTTTTTCCTTTCTTTTGAGTTAGAACTCTAATTCCCCACGCTAACCATAATGCTATAGTACTGTAAACATTTACATATTGTCAATTTAAACAACGCACACACTCTATCCCATTCATCAAAATGTAAATGACTACAAAAGAAGCCAAGGTGGAACCACTGTGAAAGTCACATTTATTGAAGAACGGACATGTTTGCAAATCACGGGCTGCATGGGCATCCAGTCCACAGTTCAAAATGCTGTTTCATTGTGCCTTCTCATACAATCTCTTTTTCAAACAGTAACTGAAAGCGGAAAATAGTGTCCATTGCAGTTACATACAGAAAACCAAACCCGCAGCTTGCACTTAGAACGACTCTGTGCGCGGCGACTTCGATGTGCACGTGCTGATTATTCGGGGCCAAGCACGCATGTCTGCGTGGGAGGAAATGTCCAGTGAGTAATGGCCGCACTAACCCAAACAGTGCCTCAGAACACTGTCAAGCTCAGGGACCAGGGAGAAACTGCAGTGAACAACAGAATCCCTAACGTTCGCCCCAGTCAGTACACCACCCTGCCCTCAATGCACGCAACACAGCACTTCGCTTTTGGAATAGTAAGGGTGAATTTGTCTGGCAAAGGGCGTGTTACAGAGTACCTCTAGGAAAGACATTTGGCATCTTAAATAATAGTTAAAAGTTGACTTCCGTTGGTTCCAGTGGAAGAAATGTTGGTCAAATTGTCAAAAAAAAAAAAAAATACCACCCAGCTCTTACTGTGAAATTTAACCTCCCATTTTCCTCTAAAAGTTATCTTACAACAATCATAAAAACATTAAAGTTCATTTTCAGGAATTTAAACTACTTAAAAGAAAACATCTATTTTGATAAGTAAAAAGAGTTATGTTGTTCATTTTTCTAAACTACTTTTTTTCTTTTTTCTTTTGTCTTTTAAGGAAATATGTAAAATAGTGATTATAGAGTAGAAACTTAATTTGATTTTTTTTCTCTTTGGAGATTAATAATATAAAGTTGAATAGGAATTTCTAATCAAAGAATCTGAATAGTGTAAGACATCTGATGTAGGAATATCTAATTGATCATTGAGGCTGTTATAAGAGTAAAATTAGAAATTCTAAGAGAGAGAGAGAGCCCAGCTGATTTGCTTTGCTCTGCACAGTCAACTTTGTGTCATTTAATACAGCATCTATTATGGCTTTATTCTAAACTCACGTTGTCAGCTAATCTCTTCTAAGAATTCCCTGTTACTTGGCTATTGGTCTGAATGGAGAACTCGTAATTCAAGGTCAGGCTCTAGATCATTTCTTATTTATATGTCTGGATATTATATTCCACTCTTTATTCCTTATTTACTTTGAAATTCAGAACTCTTCCACCTGCCAGAACATGGTATTTGGACACCTAATTAAATAATATATGTACAAAGTTATATAAACCAAAGAGTCTGTAAACAAATTTAATTTTCTTTAACCTGTCCTTCTGTTACTCCTCAACGCCCAGGCAAGGGACCTGTCTGTAATACTGCAACCCTCCCCCAAGAAGAGCCTCAGTTTTCCAGCAGGTGCTCCCCAGTCACGGGCCACCTGGTTTCTCTTCACAGACAGCGGTGTGCTGATTCACCGTCACTTGCGTCATACCTTGGCTGACTTTACCCCAGATGCAGCTTTGGGGGAACGCCCCTTGGCACTCCTGGATTGTCAGTCCAGTCATAAAATCACAGGAAAATGCACATATGCCGCTCACTAATTTGCACATCAAACTTATAAATCTAGAGCTATTAAAGAAGAGGAAAATTAGAGAGATGCTTTCACACGTGTCTACGTGACTATTTCCCAGACTGGTCAAGGGCTGGCCTTACAAATGGGCCCACTCTTCCACTCAGTCACTACACATTTACTCAACAGCTGCTGTGAGCGGCCACTGCAACTTTTCCTCTTCTCCTTCCTAAAGAAAGCAAGGGGGCCTTAGTCAGGTTAAGGCAGCAATAAGAACGTGGCAGTCTATGCTTCAGTGTTCTTGTCAGTTTTCAGGTAATCTTTGGGAAAAATAAAGAAGGTAACTGAGAGTAAAGAAGGAAAGGGAGAGAGACACGGAGCACCTACTATGTGCCAGGCACTGGGCCAAGAACCGTGTGGGTGTGGGATGCAGAACTCCTAAGCCTCTTAAGAAGGATACGGGGTATTATTTTGACCTAAGACCTGACGAACTCCAAAGTAAAAACTCCATTCTTACTGTTTTGTTGTTGACTTCGCCAACACCAAGGTGCTAGAAACTGCTCGAGTGTGTGGATGAAGAACAGAAACTATTCTAGATGGATGTGAAGAAAGTCATTTGGTGACTCTGCATTCCCTACGCAAGAAATATTCTCTGGGAACAAAACCTTTCTTTTCCCACCTTTGAAGAAAGGTGAGGAAAGAAACTTTCTTTTAAATGAATTTGAAGTAAACTTTCCTATAATCCTCCAAATTCTTCAATATTAGGAAGTAAACATCTGTAATTAATCTCTCTGATGTTCTAGGAAAAACATATCAAGATAGTCCTCTAGTTTTGATAATGTATTTGTCCCTCAACTACTTCCTTTACATTAAAAAATTAAGAATATCATGAATGCTAGATAAAAGAAAAGACACTGAAACAATGACTCTTTTTAAGAGTAATATCGCCAGATACAATTCACAGCAAGACTGTGCTTTTCTCTTATAGTCTAGCTCTTACTTCATCCTGATTGCTTTAGATTGCATCGTAATGCCCATGGTGAAAGTAATAGATTTTTCAGAAACAGGGTTCCTTCTAGCAACAGTTCGGCAAATGTATGTAAGTGTACATCTGTGAAATACATCTGCCACAGACGCGGCACCTGGCAATGAGGTCTCTAACAGGAACCCGGTCATCACCATAACAAATTATATCTGTAATCTATACCGACCCTCCCCCACACTCCTTAAAAATATGGCTTGTTAATTTTCAAGACGCTAGTTCACTAGAAAAGCTAAAGTTTGATTGGAGGATAATCCTTACAAAACTGCAAGCTATGTATATTTAAAGGACAACATGTACATGCTTTTAGCACTTAATTTCCTTGAATTTCCATTAGGAATGCCACTGAGTTTATCTACTACCTAAATTAATCTGTAGAAGTAGCTGAACCCTGTAAACCTTGGATTTTTAAGGCAGTGTTGTAATCACATCGCCCTTGGAGACCTTGCCTGCCTCCCCATTCCTAGGCACCAGCATGCACCGGGAAGAAATGCATGAAGATGTCTTCCCCTTCGAGTGTTCCCAGCTCTTGAGCTTTGTAACCCCGCGGTAAACTTACATCCTTACATCTCTCACGTACTTCTCGGCAGCACAGGAAAGACTCTGCGATACAACACTGCTCAGCTACTCTCAGAAGCTGCCTGACTCTGGAGCTTGTTGCATATCTCGTATCTTTTCTGATGATCTCCTTGTAACTAAAATTTTGGTCCCATCGACATGGTTGCTTTTTCTCAGCAGAAAATAAAACTGCCAATATCCAAAGGCAAGAGCAATAGGAATGAGAAACCCCAGAGTCATCTTAATTTCCTCCCCCCATCTCATTCTACTCTCCTTTTTGGCTGTGGTTGGACAGGGTTCTTAACCCGGCAGAGGTCACAGTTGATCTGAGAGACACAGACTCTTTTCATAATTACCGTTACATTTATTGGGTGTACAGGTTCAAGGTCATGACTAGCTTGGATGTTATGGCTTAACATTAGTCACGTACATACAAAGGCAATGTGTAACAATATTTAAGAAAAGTGTTTGTATCTCTCAGATCAGCTTTGGCCTCCTGAAAGCTCACTGCCACTGCCTCCCTGCCCCCAGGGACCTGCAGCCAGACACCAGGAGCGAGGTGGGGTGAAGCTCTGCCCTGGCCTGGCAGTGCCCGCGGTGAGGAGAACCGGCCCCAAGAGCCGCAGCCGACTCCTGCTCAGGTGTGTATCAGCACAAGGCAGTCCAATTGGTCCTAACACCGAACTTCAGCCAGATCGAATTTAAAAAGAAAAGTTAGAAAAAAAAATTGCTCCTTTGGTCATGTTCCTTAATGTGTCAGCTTTATAAATGGACCTATATATGAAATGACTAAATAAAGTACCTTAAAATAAGAATTCCCTCACCAAACTATTCAGTATAAAGTTATATAAACTATCTCAACCTATGAAACACAGTCCTATATAAAGTGAGAAAATAGGTTGAAATATAAAATTAAAGCTACTCTTATCAAGTTAAAGGTTAATTTAAACATAATGTAATTACTAGCTAATGCCAGAAACCTATTTGTCTGATATTACACTTACAATTAATTAAACCCCAAAACCTTAGCTAAGCTCATTTATTTTCATCAAGAACTCATAGAAGAGAAGCAAGAATCCCAAAATATGCATGACTGTATCTCCCAATGATATGTCCTTTAAAAATGAACTCAGTACTTGTTAACGTGTAATCTTCCACTGCCTCATTTCTAGCTATTGTAAGTTAGTTACCCAGTAGACTGATTATTCCAGAATTTTTCCAAGCAAAAAGTTAAGCTGATGAGTATTTCCAGGGTCACCATCCATTTCCCTTTTTGAAAGAAGGTCCTACATATGCCCTTTTCCAGTCTTCAGGCACCTCACCAGTCCTCCACGAGTTCTCAAAAATGATATCTAGCGGTTCTGTGATGACTTCGGCCAATTCATTAAGTACGCTAGGATGCCAGCCAGTGGGACCTGTGGGTTTGAACATAGGGGGGTTACTGAGGTTCTCCTTCACCCATCCTTCCCCTAGTTCAGCACGGGTTCCTGCTCCTGTTTTTTCAAGTCAGAGTTGTCCCTTTCTGGTTACCGCCTGGACTTTTGAAAAACAGCTTTAAGTTCTGCTTTTTTATCTATTAATTTTCGCCTTGAAGCTAATAAACAAAAGTATACTTTATTCTTCTCAAGCCTACTCTTCTAAAGTTTTGTTTTAAAGAGGTTTATTTCTTTTTCCTTTGATGTTTCTTATAAGACAAGATAGTAACATAAAATTAAATAAACATGCATCACGTAACAGCTTGCCTTCCTAAACCACATCACTCAATATGATACTTCAGCATCCATCCTAATAGAGTACCAGTCAACACCCTGTGGAACATTCTAAATGCTACATATCTCATGCTCAGAGGGTGCGTATCTAGTAACCTTCCATCTGCAAGTGCTATTTCAAAATGCACCTTCCAAAAATAAAACTGCTTCACAATCACTTTCCATCCTAATCATGTGTATGCAAAAGCAATAACTTTTTCACACCCACATTTAAAAAGCATGGTTGTGCAAGAGCTAGAAAGAGGTTAATGAGGACGTCTCCCAAAGCAGTAAGCGAGTAGAATTCATGTGCACTTGTGTGGTCATCTGTGCCAGGGTCTGGGGTTGGTATTACACTAAGGATCTCCAAGCTCTGATAGGTGCCGACAGTTTTAACCCCTTCGTTGTCACAAGGAGTTACAAGGAGTCCTCTGAAATTGAAAGACAGCAACAGATTACAGTCCCCTGCCATCTGTCGCAGCCTTGTCCTGTGCCGAGTCTCCCTCCACAGGTCTGAAACGGACAAAGGAGAGGAAGAAAGGGCAGTACAGGGAAGAGAGGACATCCACCTTCCCCAAGGTTCTGAGATGACAAGGATTCAGCTGTTTCCTTGTTTTTGCTTTTAATTGGAAAAGCGTTTAGAAAAGGGAGAATCTATTTTGCTTTCGTTTGTTTTGTTTTTCTAGTCTTATCTCTCCCTACCTGCCCTCACTTTTATGCCTTACAAAATAATTCCTATTACAGGCACCATTAAAAAGACTCTCTTGAAAAACAATTGTACACATTTCTCTAGGGTGCAGCAATTTGTTGGAGCACACACCATTTGCACCCCTGCTCAGAGAACCACCTGCTGATGGCAGTGTGTTAACTAACATGTCATTACTAATTAGTTTGGGTAATGTCTTCCAGCAGTTGCATGTGTATGGAAAGAAAGTATTACTATCCATGCTCAGAAAGTTTCTTTCTCCAGAGAATCGAGCTATTTTCAGGCCTTTGTGTGTGTGTATGTGTGTAATTCTAAGTAATAATAACTTATAGTTAATATATTCAAATAGTCACTCAAAGAAACCATCAAGCCAATATCTCCATTAAAATCACCTCACTTTGAAAAAGTGATGTTCGATCTTTCTTTTGTGGGGAGTGAGGAGAAGGTCGCCTTAACATAAGGAAGGCAATACTGTTTGGTTTTTAACGCTTTACTACGTGAATAAATGAAAAGACATTACACTAAAAGCTAGTTACTCTGCAGTGCAAGATAACGCGCTATTTCTATCAGAAAAACCAGAAGGAGCCTCAGGTTATAGCATTAGCAGTTACTAAGGGACAGGATGGGGCCGCCAAGCGGGGAGGCAGCAACTTGAGGACATTCTTATTAAAACGAAAGCTTCTCAGATGTCACCATGCTAGATCCAGCTCTGCCTGCAGCCAGGAAGAGGGCCTCGCCTCCCGTGAAAGGTCGTTTTATTCTAGGAATGATGAAAGTAAAGAAAATTATTTCAGAAAGGTTATCATCTAGCAAGTGCAGACACCTTCCATACTAAACTTCTCTAAAGATGAGGATTACAGGGTCATTGAAATCCGGTATCCAGCTCACAGCCTCCGAAACCTCTCGTGTCTTTGGTTCAACAAAAAACAAATCGCCTTCATTAAACAAGCCCAGCCTTGCAAGTTGCTGTGTTTCATTCTTTGGGGGAGCGGGTGGGAGGCAGACAGACAGGGTTTCCGCAGTTGGGTCATGGAGAGTTCTGACATGTGAGAGCAGCGCAGAGAACAGTAATTAGCCGAGCACACGTTGCTTCACAACCGTGGGAAAGGCCAGAAACTTCCCCGGTGCAAGGGCTCCGCCACGCTCCGGCGGCTGACAGGCGCGTGACACCCCAGCTCCTGCTGCCGCCAGATCCCGCTTCTATCCAAGTGGAATAGAGGTGAATAGATTTTTAAAATTCTGACCAACTTTAAGGAGCTAACCGCTGAAAAGAATTCTTCTAGGCGAACAGGCATTGCCAGTCCAGGCTCATTCCACACAGCTGCTCCCCCCACGCACACAGTCCCATTGCATTTCCCCCTAAATTCCCTGTCATCCTCCTTACAGAGAAAAGCTCTTTCCTCATGCCACCAAGAAAAACAAGAATCTGTTTATACGTGGGTATAGTCATCTCTGGATGTCATACTAGGCTGACTTCAAAATCATGAAAGGAGTGGCCTCACATCGGGTCCTTTCTCATGAAAGCCAACCTCTGGAACAATAAATCCAAGTTATATTTTTGGTTCCATTAATGCTCCTGAGGTTTTGCTATTTTTATAAACAGAGTTTGTAAAACACGAATGCCAGCAGTTCATATGGCGTCTGCCTGTTTCTAGGAACCATTACTGTTTGTACTCGGGTTGGCCTAGGTCTCCCCTCACCTGTCTTTGAGACCCCTTTTCCATCACAGAATGCATGTGTTAGGGCCACACAAACCTAACTCTTGGGCTGAACTGTGTAACTTCCTAACTTGTTCTAGGCTCTTATGGGGGACGGGAAGGGCTGGGGGAGCCTCATATTTCAAGATCTTTGGCAATTCTCCTGATCTGAGAAGCATGGATGGGCAGAAAACATTATTTAATGAATAAAGAAACTATAATCCCATGGCTAAAAACTATGATTTGTGAGATTACATTTTTCTCCATTTATTATTCTGATTTTTAACTGATTTCAAGTGTGTTACTCTTTTTACTTGTGATACCCCCTAATTAACGGCAATCAGAATCATAGGCAGGCTAACCCACTTAGAAGTTACTTCTCTATTGTGATACTATTCTAATGACATATTAGCTCCAATGCAGATATAGACCCAATAGACATAAATTTCCCACACTTGGTTGCTGGGAGAAAAAAAAAAATAAAACTGGTTACTATACATTGACAGTCCATGCAATTTGTTTGAACCCAAGGGGCAACTGTGTCGCAGGAAAACATGAATTAGGAATGACAGTGCAAATGTTGCCTTCTCTCCTCCTGGATGGCTACAGGGGCACAGAGCTAAACCTTTGGGCCCCCGGTGACAGCACACAAGATGTTTTCACCGCACGAATTTCTCAAGCCCAGTTTACCAACATCCAGCCACGTCAGAGCGCCTAGCATGACGGGGCCAAGCGAGAATGGGAATCTGCTCAGAGAGACACGGGGCTGCCACACCACCTCATTTTGACTGTGAACTTCTCCAAGGGCAGAAACACGTTTTACACTTCTTTTATCTCCCTCGGGAACATTATCTATAATGTCACACACTACGCCTGCTGCTGGTTGATTGAATCTTCCACACTATAATTTTCACATACCATTTCTCAGTAAACTAAGTTCCTACTAGGAAATTGTAGTCAAGCGCATCAGATAGGAGTATAAATCCTTTTGCCTCTACAAGGGAGAAAAAGTTATCAATCTGTGCGCATGTTCACTCAACCCAGATGTATCTGCATGGTCAACTCGCAGTCCTTTGAAGGCCTCGGAGGGTCTTGTCTCAGCAGCTGCACTGCGGAGGCCCAGGCTGCCACCCAGACCCCAGGCTGGAGGCCACCCTGTGTTAGACAGTGAGCTGGCACACAGGTCCTGTCTCTGCTGGAGGGGACTTACAGGGTAGATTTCTTTTGATTGATTCATTGATTGATTGATTGATTGATTTTAGAGATAGAGGAAGGGGAGAGAGAGAGAAAAAGAAACATTGATTTGTTGTTCCATTTATTGATGCGTTCCTTGGCTGATTCTTGTACGTGCTCTGACGGGGGATGGAACCTGCAACCCTGGCGTACTGGGAGGACACTCTAACTAACTGAGCGATCGGCCATGGCTTAGGGACACTACACATGAGAAAACTGTTTGAACTCCTCCAGAATAGCCTGCACACGTGTATGTTTTTTACTTTGAACGCTAATACCCAAATGCTGTGTACTTATCATGGGCCACCATCTTGTCATCATCCACAGTGTGTCCTTGCAAGACACTGATTGACTACCTGGCTCCTGAACAAACTAAGTGAGTTTTAATAAACGGCACTGCTTCTCACTACCTCCTCGTGACCGACACGGTTCCAATCTTCACAAGGGTCTTATCTGCAGGTTTTCAGCAAATGCAAAGTATACTAAGGAAGCTGGAAATTATCCCACCTGCTTATTATTCAGGAAACTCACAGAAATGAATTCAGGGGTTAAAAGATAAAAGTGCCTTTGTTTATGCAATCCTCAGGGGCATTAACCAATTTTATAATTTTTTTCCAACTGAATAACTATGTAAATCCCAATTTCTTAAAATCATTGTGTTATACTCATCACTGAATACTCTGAATATGCTAAATTCCCACACAGGGGTTATGGTCTGCAAGCCAGGACCACCTCCCTGCCTAGAGCTACAGCCATGTCTTATCTCTACCCAGAAAACATTACCAGGATTTAACTGTTGGGATTTCTAGATTGTTCTTTCAACAATTTTATAATAATTAACAGCTTGTCACAACATGAAGCTGGGCTAGGCCACTATTCTTTCCTGAAATTTAAAGTACAGTTAAAGAGACAAAATGTTAGCTGGAGCGGCCAGTGCCTTCAAGAAAAAAGAGGGAGTGTGGGCTTGTTTACAGATGGAGCGAAAGGATTCTACAGAGAGAGACTAAATGCAAGAAAATAAAGGGATAATTATGGACCTGGGCCAAGAGTACATACCACAGGTGGGATTAGTCTCAGAGGGGAGAGGGGTAATTCCTCATGCAAAAAGAGGCAAAGAAGAACAGATAGATGAAGACGCTGACATATTTGGAGGCAAAGAAGAGAGTGAGGGCGGGAGCTCACAACAAGGGACTTCTGGTTCTCAGTCATAATGAACCAACGCCCTCTGAAGACAGAGAGGGAGGTGAGAGGCGCAGGTTGGGGCTGGTGGACGGAGTCTGAAACAGCCACCAAAGGAAGTCAGTTTGACAGCTGCAGGAGGGCGGATTCCTATAAATGCACAACACCAGTCCAGAACAGAGAGCATGGGAAAGGCTAGAGCATGCCGAACGCCAGGATTCTGCCCTCCACTGCAGCTCCTTAAAATAGGTCTGGTCAGAGTTTTGAGGAACAAGTCCTATTGATGACTCTCTGTGTCTGCCTGGGATGCTCTGATCAATACCACAGACTGGGTGGATAGCAAACAACAGAAACATATGTCTTACAGTTCTGGAGGCTGGGAAGTCTAAGATCAAGGGGGCTACAGACTCAGTGTCTGGGGAGGGCCCTCTTCCTGGTTCATGGATACCACCTTCTGGAAGGGTCTTCAAATGGCAGAGGGAAGCTCCCTGGGGCCTCTTTCCCAAGGGCACTAATCCCATTCATGAGGGCTCCACCCTCATGACCCAGTCACCTCCCAAAGGCCCCACCTCCTAACACCATTGCACTGAAGATTAGTTTTCTACATGTGAACTTCGGGAGGACACAGTCACTTAGTCTCTAGCAATGTCTCCCTCTAACCAGGCTCACTGGCTACTCACTCAAGGATTCTCATGTCTATGTTCTTCCCTGTCTCTCTCTCTTCCACCTGCTCACTGTAAAATTACCCATTATTAAGTACTAGTGGCCTTTAAAATCACCATTAACACTTAACTCTTATGATTGTTAGCAATAAACTTGCCATCAACAGTATATTTGCAGTGCATGTTGTGATTATCATTACCTGCCTAACCTGGCAAGAATAAAAACTACTAATAGTTGTTGAGTGACCACCCTCTGCATCAGGCACTGTGCGGAGAACATTACATAATTATACATAATCCCCTAACTCCTCACAAGCCAGTGTGCTGGCTGTCCTGGACTCACTTTCACAGATGAGAAATCTGAAGCTTTCATGTGCAGGTAACCTGGCAGGGTCAGAGTGCTAGTCAGTGACAGAGTGGTTACACCCAACAGCAAAGTCTAACCCCGTAAAAAGAGGTCTGCACTCCCAGGCGTTTCTGATTGGGAACATTTGTAGTTGAATAGTGTTTCACCCAAATCACATCTACCTGGAACCTCAGAATGTGACTTTGGAAACATGGCCTTTGCAGGTGGTTCAGGCTCTGGGGATAAAATCAGCCCTAAATCCAGTCACTGGTGTTCTCATAAGAAGAAGAAAGGACCCAGGTGGACACACATAGAAAAGGCGGTCATGTGAAGACAGGCGGAGAGCAGAGTGATGCTTCCACAAGGCCAGTAATGCCAGGAGCCACGTGAGGTAACAATAGGCAGGGAAGGGTTCTCCCCCAAAGCCTCTGGAGGGGGTGTGGCCCTGCCAAAACCTGATTTCGTATTTCTGGACTCCTGAATTGTGAGAGAATAAATTTCTGTTGTCCTAAGCCACTCATTTTATTGGACTTTGTTACAGATGCCCTCGGAAACTAGTACAGAACCCTTTCATGTAAATACATCATTTCTCAAATTCCCTTAGGAATATTTTTGACCCCTTCATTGTTTTTCGCAGCATACGCTCATGTGATTTTAAGCAAAAGGTATTTTGTTTTTATTGAGGACATTAAATGTTGTGTATAATGCCTTTTTAGATATAGTATTACATTAAATGTAATTCATGATATGTAAGGAAAAATTTGACTACTACCTTTTAAATAAATGATGCACATAATTTAAATTAATTAAAAACATTAAAAACTATACACTGTGTTTATACATGGACTCCATGCATATTAAAATGCAGGCTGATATTTAACTATTTATTACAGCATCAAAAATAGAAAATCAGCATTTGAAACAATTATTTTGCTTAATGTCCACTGATTGATTGATTGACTTAAATATTTATGATTTATTTTAAATTGCAAGATGAGAGAAGGTCTCAGTGGCTACTTACAAACATTTCTCTACTAATAACACATTATTTTTATTTCCAATAAACTAGAATTGAATATAATTGCTAGTATTTTCCTGTTTTAATATCAGTTACTGAAGAATGAGAAAGAGTTTAAAATGCAATATGAGTACATTTGAGCTCCAGGAGGGTTTCATTTTAAAGAGGAAAATATTTAAACAATTTGTATTGAGTTATTTAAAGATATATAATTAAATTCACCATTCCCAGCCTGGTCAACTTTTTGGACCCCTCTGACAGCTCAGAGAGCCCCAGGTAGCAAATACCGCACTGTTCTACATTAGCAGCTCTGGAACTTTTGACTCCAGGGGCCATTTGCAGTTTTAAAAAACACTGAAGATTCCAAAGAGCTTTTGTTTATATGGTTTGAAATTACACATTTGAAATTATACCTAAGAAATGTTTAAATATTTACTTCATTTAAAAATGCAAAATAGTAACTGCCTTACATGTTAACATAAATAACACATTTTTATGAAAAATAAATATATTCCTCTCCCCAAAAGTGAACAAGAAATATGGCATTGTTTTGCATATCTCTTTACTTGATAGACAACTGGATTTTCACATCTTCCACCTTTGATCTATAGCAATATGTTTCAGTTGAAATATGGAAAGAAAATATGGCCTCACACAGATGTATCATTCGGAAGAAGAACGTATTTTAATAGTTTTTTAAAGGAGGTAATTGTGGATATACTTTTTGATACCATGCCAAAATTTGACAATAGATAGCTTCTTAAAAGTCAGTTGCAATGTGAAAGGTGAAACCACACCAGTGAACTTTTTATACCGTCTACTACGTAAAAATCATTGGTCCATCTTCTATTCCTAACAGATCTCTTCCCATAGGTGATTTGGTAACATCACGCATTGGTCATTTGAGTAATATCAGGTTGCTGAGTCATGCAGATCTTCGGAATGTTAACACATCTCATTATTCAATCCCAAAAAAGTAACATTTGTTAATACCACCACCCATTACATCAAAAAAGCCTTCAGTATTATTAACTGTCCAGCTCATTGTGGCACAAACAAATTTTCCAAAAATGTAATTTTTCCTGGAATATTCAAATTTTTAACAGTAAATATTATCAATTGTTTTCCTTGAACTATTAGGTCCACTTCATGCATCTCTGAGAAATTATCTGCCAAGTACCCAAGTCTAACTAACCATGGCTTTTTCTTCAGTTGTTCTTTCAAGAGAAAGTGAAGTTCTATGAATAAAGCTGCTAGTTCAGCTGGCAACTCAAACAATAGCTTAACTGGTTTGCAAAGAGACAAGATTCATACACACTTCCATTTGCAACGGAAGTCTTTTTGAGTGGGTCCATTTTATTACACAAAATATATTTTTTTAATGTACTCAAAGGTTGAACTTCATTACCACTAATTTTTACTGCTCTGTCAGAGGTATTTTAAGGAAAATGGCTCTTTCTGGCACGTGTACAGATGCAGAGTACAGTTGGCACTGGTCAGGTTTGGTGCCACTGCCCTGATGGGCACAAACAGGCTGGCACTTGCACCTGCTGCTGCTCCTGTGCTCCCAGTGCAAATATCCACATGGTGCAAAAGGCAAGTAACGTCAGCGTATGGCTGTGAAGCAATTATTACCTCACAGATCCCCTAAGAGGGCCTCAGAGACGCCCAGTGCTCTGAGGACCACACTTTGAGAGCCCCTGCTCTCTATCACTTCTGGAGAGTCAAAGCAGAAGTCACACCATCAGCACTGGCAAGCCCAGGCCAACTCCTCAGTCTGCAGTGTAAGTACACCCTTCGAAAGGGGCACTCCCTCCTAACAATTGCTGGGGATTCGCCCTCCCGGGCCCCCACCTGGCTCTGCCCCATGTAACTAGGAAGACTGGGGGCTTCCTGCCAGGAGGTGAGTTGATTTTCCTCACCAGTCTGGTAAGCAGGTTTGCAAAGACAGCTGAGCTGGTCAGGAAAATGCTTCTCTCAGGGACTCTACTTGCCAACCTTGACAATCGCCACAGCTTTTGAAGTGACTTGGGCAATTCTAAGACCAGCTAGCCCATCGCATCAACAGAACCTTTGGTCTCCTAGTGTCCAGTCCCAGCTCCCTGAGCACTGAAGCATGGCCTCCACTGGGCCTTGGCCTCACCTGCCAAACTGGAACGGGCAGGGGAGCAAGACAATGGCCACAGACCTCTTCAGCAATCCCTGGGGAAGCTCATTTGCATGTTTATTGGCAGCCAGAGTGAGGAACTATCCAGGGTGTCTGTGTTGGTTTCTATCATTCCAGCTCTTCTCTGGTTTTGGCAGGGAAAGGTGGGACACTTTCAAATGTCTCATGAAAGTGACATATTCTAATACCATCGTTCTGTGCCTCAAGGATTGCCAGCTAATTTCTCCAAAGGCACAGTACCTATAAAGTCATCTGAATAATCCCAAGATGCTGGCCTTGTCCATATGAATTCTGAGGACATGTAGGTGGGTTACCTGAAGAAGCAAAATAGGTAAATAGGACTGAGTTCCATCACACACTGGAGGTCTTAACCACACACACTTGCTGTTATGAAGTGACAGTTCCAGAAGGTTTAGGAGCAAAGCCCAGATCGAAAGGCACTACAGTTACAGTCCGAGGTAGCCTAATGTCTCTGTGCCCAGAGTAAGCCCAGGGTAGCTGTGTACGTGTGTGTGTGTGTGTGTGTGTGTATGAAGTTAAGAGTTAGGGGTGGGGAGTGGAGGACACCTGACGTACACACTACCTCAATCCAACCCAGCCTATCCTCTGGGTAGTGACAGTGGTCACCAAATCCCTTCCGGCCAGCATAGAAGTCCCCTGGGTCACGCATGGCAGAGGTCCCTGCTCAGACTGGAATGAACCCTGAGGTTCCCTACTTCCTGGATGGCTAGACTTGGGCACATTACTTAACCTAATCGCTTCAGTTCCCCATCAAAAAAAACAAACAAACCTGAAACCACAGTACCTACATCTTACAGGGTTGTTCTAAGGGTTAAACCACCTAATATTTGTAAAAATGTTTAGAACAGTCTCGGGCACAGTGCACATCTATGTATAAGTGGATGTTTTTGGATATTTTTTCTAACCCCTACCCCATAAAAGGCAAGGAGTTCTATTTCCTGGTTCAATCGCTGAGTGATAGAAACCCACCACTAAAGAGGCAGAGATACTTAGTCACATCTTCAGAAGAAAACATAACAAGTATGCAGCAGCATTAAGTTAATCATCCACAAATGTTATTGGAATAAATCACGAATAATGGGTATGCTTTAAGCACTGCCTAACCATTAACGTTGAAAAGCTTCACTTAGCTCTGTGAAGCATGTCCTATAGGACATAACTACCACAGCAGTAGTTCTCAGCTTGTCCAAGCATGAAGACCTCGGTAGTTGTTCGAAACACAGACCCTCCACACATACACAGGGCATGTGTGTGTGTGTGCAAACACATGTATTAAGGAGAGAGTAACTCCACTATCCCATTTTCCTTACTTTCTTACTGCCCTTTGCCTGAGAAACATTACTGCTTTAAAAGTGATCAAGAATTTAAGAACGCCTTCAAATAAACTTAGGCAAGACATACTCGATATCCACTAATGATGGTTAATACCCAAATAGTTTCCAGAATTCTTGTATTCATTTTTCAAGGCTCTGTGTTCCTCGGATTAGGAGTCACTTCTCCAGAGGACAAGAATCAACAGAAGCTAAAATCGCATTCTTGAAGAAATTTTGAATACATTAAAATAAAAATTGGTTTACCCAGTGAAAGTCAGACCCTACAATCCAGACTTCAGTAAATAGAGTGGCCATAGCTACATTCTTGCATTGGTTCAAGCAGTAGTTCAAGAAGCTAAAGGCCAACATTTTTTCTGTTTTAAATCAGAATAGCTGGCTTTCCTCTCCACACAATCTTCCACAGTTGGGCCTTACAATTTTCCATTGTTCTTGCCTTCAAGGACCCGACACACTGCAGCAAAGATGGCAAATGGGGAAACAGATAATCCTGTGCAGTTTCTGCAGGGCCCACGCCTGGCTCCTGAGGTAAAAGGAAGGGTCGGAACTAACACAGGTCCATGGAAACATCCCCAAGCAAAAACACGGAAGTTCAATGGATTGGATAGATTTCAGAAAACTCAAAATCAGAAGTAACAAGGGATTTTAAACCCTCCCCCGTTCTGTTGACAGGAGTGTCCCCTGCATGGCACAGAACACAATCCTAAGAGCTGGCATTTGTCCCTCAGATAAAATAGAATTTAAAATAACTATACACATCTGCTGAAATCACATTTAGAACCAAGTTATTCAGTTCTCTCCTTCTGTTCTTCTCATCCCCTTTGAGAACAAATGTAAAATAACCCTGCACATTATTGCATTTTACTATCACTTTAAAGAAGGAGTTGTTTTTATTTTAGGAACATAATGTGCAAAATCATGCTATTTAGCACTACATTATATTCACAGATTATGCAAGTTAAATAAAGACACCTTGCTGATTTCTTAATATAGATTCAGCTAAGATTAGTTATGCAACTGCCACCTCAATATTCAGTTTAGGGGGAGGGGGTAGCCTTAGTTAAAAATTACACTTGCATTGTAAGTGCTTAGAATTTCATGGTTCATTTCAGAGCATCCCAATCAAGAATTTAATTATGTCAAAACCGAAAAATATGTTCTTAACAGCCAAGATTACATTCCCTTCAATTTCTCCCCTGCCCCCGCCCCCAAGTGGGTCACATTCGTTAACGTCTATGGATTTGTTTTCTGACCTAAGAAATAAGGAGTTTGGTTAGAGGATTTTAAGATACCCTCCAGTCCATCATGCTGTGATTTTAAGAATACCAAGGAGGAGACGGATGAGGAGGCAGACAGAAAAACAGAGCTAAGATGCTATGGGAACTTTACCAGTTCAATCCCTAAACAAGACGTTTATTTCCCATGCTGCCAGACAAATGTCCCATATGACACTGTCAGCGGACAGCAGCTCCGAGTTGAAGGGCAACACACAGGTCTACCACAACCTCAGCTGCACTGTAACATATAAACAATTGCTTAACAACATGCTATTCAACAAATCACTAAATACTGAAAACACGAACTCCACCCAACCAGCAGCTGTGTGTTTGGGCATCAGGATGGACCGAGACTAATGACAGATGAATCTGTGTGTGTGGGAGCAGGAAGGTCTTATTCTTCTTGGATCAGCAAATCTAACAATAACTTCCGGGCTGAGTGGCAAAGTGTTTATGTTTGCAAGTTTCTATAAGTGCACAGTATAATTCTCTACGCAGCCAAATTACGTACATAATTCACTCTGCTGGTGGCTAATACCTTGACTGGATCAATTAAATGAGAGTCTAACTGGTGACAAGTCATACTCCCCCATCGAACGGAGCCTGAAACAAAGATTTGTGTGCAGGCAGTTCATTTGGGAAGGTGATCCCAGAGGGCAGAAGTAAGGGCCAGGAGGGTAAAATAAAGGAGGGAACACCAACACGAGAACGTTTACGGAGTTGGCCACATGGTGATGTGTTGTTCAATTCTGCAAGACTTTCTGAAGAGCCTGAACAAATGCATCTCAGAACCATGCATGTAAAGGAAGAAAGAGGGAAAGATTTATCTCTCAGCATCTACTACCCATGTGTCAAGGTTTGCCTCCCAGGTGTTGGTCTCCCCGCACTTCCTGTTTACACATCCGTGAGTGCCCAGTCGGCTCTCACTGGGCTGCGAGACAAAATCAGAGGACTACCGAGATACAAAGCAAGAGGCAGGGGGTTAAGTCAATGACATGCCAGGCTGCTAGTTGAAGCCTGTGCAGAACTGCTTGCTTAGCAGTGGCTGGAACAGATTAAGGCCTAGATTATTTAAAATGGCGCACAGAAGTACCAGGCAGGTATATCAGTCAGGATAGGCCAGTTGGGCTGCAGTCACTAATGACCCCACAATTTCACTGCCTCATAACAAAGGTTTTATTTTTCTCTTGTGCTGCAGATCTAACCTGGGTCTACTATGGTTCTGTGCCATTTTCTTCACTCCAGAGCCAAAGGTGACAAAATGGTCTCTGTCAGGAACATTGCCAGTCATTGTGGTTTCAGGGAAAACATTAAATTTGTGAATGATGCACAGTTTTGTAAAGCTTTTGCCTGGAAGAGATCCACATCGCTCTACTCACCTTTCATGGACCAAAGCATGCCATCTGCCTATTCTTAGTTCAAAAGGCGAGGATATGGAATCCCCCAGGGAGGGGCAATGAAGAAGCGCAATGTAGAGTCCATCAATACCATCCATCACGCTGTGCCTTCCCTTTCATGGGAGAAAAACCAAGGGCTGCTTTTTACATATTTTGTGTATATGATGAAGCCTTTGAAAGAAAATTCATCCTCTCTCCTAACCAACCCTAGCCACCCTCTCTTCCCATATCCGCATCTAATTCTTGTGCACAAAGAAATCTTTCTTTTTGAATGTGTATTTGGGGGAAAATACCAGTTCCACTAAATGAACACTTCCTTTCTAACCTACTGTGGGTGGAAACTTATAGGAGGCAGAATTCTAAGAATGACCCCAATGACCTACCTACCTTGTCCAACCCCTTCTCTTCTGAGTGAGGGTGGAACCTGTTAATAATTTATGATGAGATGTCACTGTCATGATTAGGTTAAATTACATGACAAAAAAGCAGATTCTTCAGGTGGGCCTAATCTAGACCTAGTCCTTTAAAAGCATAGTGTTTCTCTGGCTAGCAGGAAGAATGTCGGAGAGATGGGGAGCACAAGAAGGACTTGACCCGCTGCTGCTGGTTACAAGATGGAGGCGCTGCATGAGAAGGGACTCAGTCAGCTTCCAGATGCAAGTGGTAGCCCATGGCTAACAGCCAGCAAAGAAATGGGGACCCTGGATCTACAGCTCTCAGGAGGTAGATTCTCCCAACGCCTAAATGAGCTTAGAAACAGATTCTCCCCCCTACATCCTCCAGATCTGAAACCAGGCTGACTGATACCTTGATGTTGGCCTTATAAGATCCTGAGCAGAAAACCCAGGCCAGCTTTCCCAGAATACTGACCTACTGAACGATGGGATAAAAAATGGGTGTTATTTTTCGCCATTACATTCATGGTAATTTGTCATGCAGCAACAGAAAACTAATACAACATATAACCAGATGTATCAGCTGAAATGTTTTATTGCTAAACAGCTAAATAATGATTCTTTCCAACCTTCAGAATGTATGACATTACTTGAAAGAAAAAAGAAAGGACTTCCCACAGAGGGAGAGAAGACGAGGGTCACTGGTGGAAAAGCAGGACCCAAGGTAGGACAGACTGACAGAAAGCACTGTAGCATTTACCCTGCTGGGTGGTGGCATTATGCCTGCACTGGGCCACCACCCTCTCTAAAGGAAGGAAAGAGGCAGAGTGTCTAGGATAAAAACTAAGAGGTGCCAAATCACAATTTGGGTACAACCATATGATTTTCTTTCTGATTCTTAGTACATGGGGTTGGGGAGAGAAAGGGGAGATCATCAAATTGTTCAAAAAATGCCATGTGTCTATGGCCTTTTTCCATTTATAAATTCACATGATTATATGTAGAGAGTTCAGAAGCATACACACTGCAGTAGAGGAAGCACTGTTCACCTAATATCCTTCTATGTCCTTTTCCTTGGCACCAAGGAAGACTATAGTTCTCAGGCTCCCCTATAAACAGATTGGGGAGATGTGATGTAGTTCTGGCCAAGGGATGTAAGTAGAAATAACAGAAGTCACTTGCAGGGCACACTCTTAAAAAATATCCTGAGCCAATCTCAGTTCTCTTGTCCCTGAGGAGGCCACGTGTTGAGGTGACAGGCCCCTATATGGAGGGAGGCTGGGTCCCCGAGTCACTGGGGGACCCAGTGACTTCACTGAAGAAAGCCTCCACCGACATACACTGGACTTTGCAGAAATAAGGTTTTGCTATGTTGAGGTTTTGAGATTGGGGTGTGTGTTGGGGGGTGTTGTTTTCTTATTACTGCACAGCTTAATAATATATTATCCTGAATAATATACACATATTTTCTCATTTGATTTGATTTAACAGGTTTAGGCAGAATTTCTTTATCTTTGACTTTTTTGATTTAGTATAACATCCAAGCATTACACAAGAACATTAACATAGGAATTTGAATATCAAATTTAGTTACTGTTACAAGAAATTCATATTCTTACACATTTGATATTTACACTGGATTTGTGTCTTACATAAAATTACAATGAGAAGCATATAAATCCTAAAATACACACACACATATATACACACACATATACATGTAAATTTACACATACATACATAATTATTAATAACAGGGATAATGACAAACTCCCTCCTGCAATGCCAATTTAAAGTGGACTTATCATCACCTCCATCCCTGTCCCCCACCACCCCACTCCCAAATCTTTTCAGCTTGATTTAAGCAATGGCAACCTGGAACAAAGATGAATTTAAAATGAAAACTAGCATTTGTTTAATGTGGAGAAGGGCTCACAATGAAAAGTAAAATTATTTTCCTGAATATTCAGAAAAGATGTTAACTATTAACCAGGCTGTCTAACCCAATCACCCATTTTCCCATTTACCTGAAATGAATTTCCAAAGACCTAAGAAGAGACAAAGGCTAATACATATCCTTTAATGTACAAGATTATAATTAACCTAATGTCTGTTTCAAATTTACTATTATCTATTAAAGAATAAATTATTTTACAGCCCTCTAATGTAGCTTTTAAGCTTTAAATCACTGACCATAACTAATAAGCAGCTTAATAGCAAGAATACCCCAAATAGAGCCACAGATCGCAGTTTTACTAAGTGTAAATCATCATCATTTTTAACGCAAAGGCAACAGCAAATCTCTGTAATTACTGGGTGCATTTTGAATCACTTTTATGAGTACTGCACTGGCCCCATTAAAAAATCCAAAACACTGAACTGCATGGAATATAAAACTGGAATTATGATACCCCACAAAGTCTAATTGAAATCCATAAATTTTCTACTACTGTTCAGAATTATTTTGTTGCCAAAGAATTTCAGCTATTCAGAATTACCTTTGAAAACACTTGCTTGGTCTAGAGCAATAAAGTAAGCGCATTTCACACTGCCAACTTTGGGGAGTGGATTTTGGAGCACAACTATGGATGGTTTCTTAATTCACTCAGGATGTTCCATTTCTAAAGTAAACCATAACATGCAAAAACATGAAATGAAAAAATCAAATCGAATATACCACCCACAAAGGCTATTAAATAGTGCATCTCTTCCCAAACCACCAGTGGATGTAATTCTGACTACAACAGACTGCAACGTCAGCACTACATCTCCTTACTATAAATTTACCAAAGAGAACAATGACAACTTTCTTACTTGTGTGTCTATGAGCAGTAAGCACAGGACGAGCCCCCAAGCCATTCTGAGGAATGGTGGTACTATGAACATAACTTCCTGTGTATGTTTAATGGAGGAGGATTTAATAACTGCCTCTTAGACGTGCTTCCTAATTCATGGAGTTCACATGAGTGCGTGTATGTAGATACAGCATGCACTGTTTACACCACGTGGCTGAGCATGCTGTGCAATCATCCTACTACAATCAAAGACTCTATCCATGGACTCGGATTAAGTTGCCTGATGCCCACGATTGAGGTTCCAGCGCCACAAAACCAGCAGTTTTCTTATGGAGAGGTGGTGCCCCCATAGGGAGTCTTCCTCTAGATGATATACGCATTATAAATGTTTACTCCCTGTCTACTAGCACCTCATGGGTGTTAGTCTCCTTTGGGCATCTTTATAATCTTAGATGTACCTTTTCTACTGTCTTTAAAAAGAGAGGGTCTTGTTCTCCTTTGAACACTCTCTCCCACTCTACATGTCCGCTTATATTTTACATTCTTCTGGAACGCCTCCACTCCTCCTCCCAACTCAGATCTGGACCTGACCCAAATGCCATTCTTTAGGTCACAAATTCCCAGATCGGCCAATCCAGAAGAATTCATTCTCCTTATTTTAAAATCTTTATTTAAAAACGATCCTGATTTTCCATCTTTGTTGCTTTAGCTATCACTTAACTTATGCATTTAACATTTCACAAATTGCTGTCCCTTCTCATCAACTACTGTAAATTCACCAAGAGAGACAATAGCTGTGTGTTGGAAGCATTAAGGGAAATTGGCCAGAATTCTAAATACTTAACATGTGTATAATTTTAGAACTAGGTGTCCTTTCTTAAGTTATTTAGTTCTAAATGTTGTATATTTTGATCATTATAACCAAGTCAGCAAATCAAGCACATAAACACCAATACAAAGACTCAGTAAATTTTTTAAAAATTAAAATTTTCATTCTCCTATATAAGTTAAGTGACGTAATTCTGACTTCATTCTCGTTAGAACTTTCTCCGACAATGGAGTCCTATCTGCCAGGATGCTCTCATGTGAAATTGTCAATACGTTCTCCTGTGTTTGAGCGAATCAATGCAAGCAAAGGACAAACGGCTCCTTTTTTCTAGAGAGAAAAAGAACTTTGCAGTTTGAAGGAATGAGACTCTAAGTCTTGATTTTTGTCACTCTGGGATCTTGGGACACTGGTTCAGCAGTTTAAAAAAACTGAGAGTAGGAAGTAGGGTTAGACAGATACCGATCAGGGACTCAAACCCCGGTGCTCAGAGTGACCTGGCCGGCAGTGGTGGGGATCGGGCGCCTCCCCCTCGCACCACTCACTCCTTCACAAAAGCTACTTTTGACTCTGTTTTTGGCTTTGAGATTTCTTATGAAATTTTGCCTCCAAAAGGCTTCTATAAGGAAAAAAAAAACCCCACTGAAAATCCCATCCTTTCAGCTGTGACATGGCGGGTAACCTACGAACGCTCTCATTTCATACAGCAGAAAACTTAGGCTGAAGAGTAGAAGAGCTCACCTCCCTCGGGGCCCAAACTGAAAGTACCCAATGGCAGAACAGGGATCTGACCACTGCATTTCACTTCTAGTCACTCTCCCTGGTTCCAGGTGCGGCAGGCCATCTCCACACTGTGGCAGGGGGTCATCTGCCCCCCCAACCCTGTGTTGTGGTCCAGGCCAAGAACTTGTGCTGGGGATTGTGATGGTTAATTTTGTGTGTCTACGTGGCTTGGCCATGGTGCGCAGTTTTGGGGTTGTTGTAAGGTATTTTTTAGATGTGATTAACGTTTAAATCAGTAGACTTTGAGTAAGTAGGTTACCCTGAATAATGGGGGTGGGCCACATCCAATCTGTTGAAGGCCTTACGAGAAAAGGCTGAAGCACCCCACCCCTGACCCCGAGAAGGAATCAGGAAGGAAGTCTCCCTCCAGACTGCTTTTGGACACGAGACTGCAGTGTCACCTCTTCCCCAGCTCTCCAGCCTGCCTGCCTGCCCCGCAGATTTCAGACTCACCAGCCCCCACAATTGTGTGAGCCAATTTCTTAAAATCAATCAAACAATCAATCAATCTCTCTTCCTAGCTTTCTTCCCCCCCTCCCCTCCCCTCCCCTCCCCTCCCCTCCCCTCCCCTCCCCTCCCCTCCCCTCCCCTCCCCTCCCCTCCCCCCCTTTCCTCTCCTCCCCTCTCCCCCCTCTCTCCCTCACATACCCTTTGGTTCTGTTTCTCTAATACAGGGCTCTTCATCCTGGTAGACTCGCAGTGACTCTGTTGTCTGCCGCCCCTGATGTTCCTGGGAATCCTGTAGTCTACCTTCCCAATCTCAGCCTGAAAGCTTGCTGGATCTCTTAAAAGCTCCTGCTGCTTGATCAAAGGCAAGTCTACCATGCAGCTGAAGCCTCAGGGCTTCTTGCCTGGGTTTTCTCAGGCCTTTTACCTAATTGTGTATTCTGTTCTTTAAAAAGGGCCCCCTCAATTTTAAAAGCTTCATGCCTCATAAAACCTGACTCTGCACTTGGGTTCAATGGATTAGTCTGGGCCCCTACATTCCACTGGAGTCTGAAACCCAAATGTGCTGACCTTGCCAATGGCAGTGCTGCCAGACTCCTTCCCTACCAGGCGCCTGACCAACCCCGAGACATGCCCCGCACCGCTTACACCTCAGGAAGCGAAATACAGCTGTCCTTCCAACCCCAGTCCGGAAGAACTCAGGTAACTTTACTACCAAAAGTCATAGAAATTACAACAGTAAGGTCTCAGTGGGGTGCTGCTAAACATTTAATAACTGGCTCTCTGGGTGGGGGCGAATGTATGCACACATACCCATTCATACATTTATCATAAATTTTACTACTGGAAAGGTTGTGTAGCACACCATTTACAAAAGGATAATAACCTCTACAATACCCCTTACTGTAAATTCCACTTATCCAAGTGATTCTCACAGAACGCTTCTATTGACATGGGCTAAATTCTTCTGTTGGAAGCCAACCTATGCAGCCTATACGGTAATAATGAGTAGAGTTCTGACGTGAATGTTGGTTGACGGGTGTGTATACATAAATGCGTGCGATGTAAACGCTTGCGAGTGTCCTTTCAGTGAGCATTCCATTCAGTGCAGCGCCTGCGGGGTGCTGGGCCTTGGGGCTGAGGACTGAAGAACGCACTGGCCTGCCTCCACATCTCATGGAACCAAGCAGACTTAAAACAGCAATTATCTTGCTAATGATATGAGATTACAATTAAATACTGCAATTTCGGGCCGAATATCTTAAATGCGTTGCCAAATTCAATTCTACAATTTACATAATCCTAACTGATTATTATGACTTTACTGCAGATTTCCTACGTGGACTGGACTTTACTCTCATAAACACGATTACAGTATTTTTCTAAAATATGAGGACCAAAAATTAATTGAGCATTTTCAAGCCTACAGAACCTCTTTAATCCCTAAGATTTTTTTTAAAGCAGGAAAAAAAACAATTATTTTTAAATCCATGAATGTTTAAATGTCCTGGGATCGTTGAAATATATATTCTGGTTTTGTTACATGGCCTTCTCAAGCCAGGAAGGATCTACAGTAGAAAAAAAAAGGCATATGTTTTATAAACAGAACACTATTTAACAGTGCTTTAGTCAAAGACAGTCGTTTACAGTTTTAAATAGGGCTAATTGCAAAGGAAATTAGGTCAAGTTCAGACAGAGGTTAACTTGGCCTAATGTGGATATGTGTACCACGATTTTGTCATTCTCAGAAAAACATATTAAGACATTAAACAGCAGAAATTGCAAAGAAGGCTGATTACATAAACACCCAGAGCTCAGGGCCCAGAACACAACTCCTCTCCCAGTGTTTGGGAGCCACTGGTCTGGCCCCACACACCACTCATTCTTCAATGCCAGGCCCCGCCACTTCACACTCCTGCTCTCTTCCTCTCCGTTGGTGATTCTTAGCATTTACAACAAATCCTTTGTCTGCAAGGTTTGCATCTCCCTGATTGCTCTGCCTATTAAGGTAATTACACAATCTTCAACAATAACCACAAAGATTTCAAAAACAAAATGAAACCAAAACCACAAGCCAGTTGTGGCTGAGGAGGCAGGGGTTGAGGCTGGATGGCACGTGTCCAGGATGCCGGCTTACGGAAGAGCTGGAGGTCTCCAGAGGGCACGATGGGCTGCTTCACTTCGTACTTCTCTGCAGAAGGGAAATGAGAACTGACATGCCCATCACTTAGGAAAGCTGTGGGCGCCTGCCTCCTGCACACGGCACATAGGCCCTGCGCGAGGTGAACGCCAACAAGTGCAGGGCACGCGTGTGTGCGTGCTCACGCTAATGCGATTCCTGTCCATGTCATCTCATTTCGTGGTTAGAAGTCTAAGGGTATTACCAAAGAGAAATCTCGAACGTAGACGAGAACTATATTCCTTCCTGTGGCAAAAACTCTCACTATGCTTGATGGTTCTTTTTTTTTAAACAGAACCTATATTTCAGAAATATCTTCCTGTATATGGTAAAGACTAACCCACTTTAAGAAAAGACCACCATAAGAAAAAATGCTGAAGAACCCCAACTGTATATAATATTTTAAAATGTCCTCTCAACCCATCTCTAAAATTAGTAAATCTTTTAAATTCTTTATTCTTTTAAACACACAATATAAATCATAAGTATCTCACTTACCATTGCATTGTATAAACTGGGCAAAGCCTGAAGGAATTATTTTATGATAATATTCAAAAACAGTTTTACATTACAAGGTATTTATAAGTTCCCAACTTATTTTTGTTGGATATTTCAAAATATTCTAAGCTGCATATAGTACTAGTAATATAAGTGATGTGAGAAGTATTAATATATACTGACTGCTTTTGTCCTAGGTGGAGAGGAAGTAGGTGGCAAGTACAAAGGGTCCAATAAAATGTTTACTGATGAATGTATTCTGCATTTTCTGACTGCTGCCCTACTTTACGCAAAACTCCTCGAGTGCTTCCTTTGACGTTATCTACAGTGAAGCAATAATGACAGGCAATGTCTCTGGGTATCTCAAAAACATAAAGAAATAACTTATTTATGTGCCTACCTCATAAGTGAGACATTTAAAGTTTATACTAGTAACAGAATCAAATGTTCAACTCCAGAAGATAAATCCACCTAAGTTGCATTTAAATTGGTATTCATCAAATTATTGGAATAAGGCCAAGAAAAAGATATTATAATAGTTTAACGCAGGAATAAGTGGTCCCCTTTATTTGATAAGGTTACAAAACAATACTGTTGATGTTTTTACATTTGAAACACATGATTGCCAACTTAAGAAAACGTATTTCTTCGATCTGCATAAATATGGCTGCAAAAGCTAATATTTTGCTAATAGTTCTATTGCTAATATGCCTGTGAATAGATCTATCATTTTCATCTTTAATAATAGCTAACACTGAATACATATTAGATTAGTAAACTCACTGAATGCTTACTACATAATCAAGGACTATACTAAGTGCTTGATAAACATTTTTCTCATTAACCCTCAGAACAATCTCCTGGGGTAGGAAACAATATTATCTTCCATGTATAGATAAGGAAAGAGTGGCAGAGAAAGGTTAAGCCTGGGGTCATACAGATCAGAAGGGATGGAGCCTGGCACATCTGACTTGAGGGCCTGGGATCCCATTAACTGTACTGTTTAGCATTTGTTTTGTTCATTATTCTCTAGTAAATGTCACACAATGATGCTATGGATTTACGGTCATGGTCTCCAAACTTACTTAAAATGATGGTAGTAGGATGTCTCCTGGATGTGCTAGAGCCCGAGCTCTTCAGCAGGAATCACTTTTACTAGGCAACAATCTAGTCCTATCCGCTTCTGAGCCGTTAGATTCAAGCGCAGGTTCCTACCATGTGCGATCGGATTGACTTACACCCCAACATGACTCCTAGCCAGGCGGTATCGCACAGATAAAGCTCCTCGGGTCAGTGCTGTGGGCTGAATTGTGTCCCCCTTTAAAACTATTAGGTTGAAATGCTAGCCTCCGGTATCTCGGAACGGGGCTGCATGAAAGACAGGGCCTTTAAAAAGGTAATTATGGACAAATAAGGGCCTATGGATGGGTCCTAAATGATGACCGGTGCCTTTGTCCGAAAGGGAATTTAGGAGATTGGAGTGCAGACAACACGCAGACTGAGTGTGACCATGTGAGAACCACTGAGAAGACGGTCATCTGCAAAGCAAGAGGGCCGCTCCAGAAGAAGCTAAACCTGTCCACACTTTGATCTTGGGCTTCTGTCTAGCCTCCAGAAATGCTAGAAGATAGATGTCTGTTGTTGAAGCCACCCAGACAGTGGTATTTTGTTACGGCAGCCCTAGCAAACTAAAACAGGCAGTGATGAGGTCCACGTTCAATCCTTTCAGGGTTGCCTGTGCTTGAGTTCTACGCTTCCAACCATAAAAATAGAAAAATTAATGGATCACTATGGGAGCAATGTAGCAGACAAAGTTTTTTAAACCAAAGCTCAGAAGATAGACGGTAAGGGGTCACAAAAGAAATTGGGTACCTGTGGATAAAGAGATTAAGACCTCCTGAGGAGAGAATGGGAAAGAAATCAAAATATGGTAAAAAGTATGAAGGAGTGTTGTAAAATAAATAGGTGTAGGTAACTCCCCAGGTCAAATGTATCTGACAGGTCCCAGTGTGTGCAATAAATCCTCAACTCCTTAGTAGGAAAGTCCCTCAACAACCCAGCCCAGTCCTGAGCTGCACCCCACACCATATAACTGCTGGCCTCCAGCCTACACTACCTTCTATGGACCACTCATCAGTCCCTTCCTGGTAGTTTCTTTACTCTGAGATTTTGCTTCTGCTCTTTGATGCATGCGTTCATTCATTCAACGAAGATTTGTAGCAAGGCGCTGAATATACAAAAGTTTGTAAAATGGACAAGATCCTTGTAGAACTCACAGTCTAGTGCCCTCAGTTTCCAGTCCCTAGTCCACAGTGTGGCTCCTGAAAGTGAAAGTCAAGGGAAAGCCTGCCTACCCTTCCCATGCCAGTTACTCTCTAAAGAGCCTCCAAAGCCCCAATCAAAATGAATATCTCCCTGTGCAGTGCTCCCATAGAACTTGGTTTATCCTTCATTTTGGCATTCAGATCATACTGAAATGTTATGTATACTTACTTATAAATATATATTATGTAGGAATTTGTGGATGTATTTGTGTGTGTGCACAGGCACATGCTCAGGTACATACAGATACAGAGACAAAGGTCAAGTACACACGCACATGCTCAGGGGACAGGGACAGAGACACAGGTGGAGACAGAGGTGGACACAGACCTAGAGATAAAGATCTTCCTCCAATGATAAATGCCACTAGGGAACAATTTATACCTTAGTTACCTCTGAATTCCTCACTTAACACCTAACGTTGCTTTGCATGTTCTTGGTGTTCAATAAATATTTGTTGAATGTAATTAATATTATTAATTAATAACAATCAGAAATATGCTATGGTGCAGAACTAAACGAAAATATGAAACTCACCAAATCTAAGCCTAAAAATTACTAGATTTAAATTATTTTTCCTGCAAAACACTGCTCTCCATTCTCTTGGCAAATGTTCATGCTTTCTAGCTGAATGGCAGGCAAGAAGCCCATTTCACCGCCAGTGGCCTCTGCCACAGGAATTCATTTTTAGCAGGCCGTCCAAAGAGAGTGGTGTGTAGATGCCACTAATGAAATGCCCAAAGGCCAGGTGTGGTCTCTGTGGCGTGTCCAAGAATAATGGCCAGAGGCTGTACCTTTACCTGCGCAATGGAGCTTTATGATGGGTATCCAGACTGATCTCTTATCAACATCCTAAAACCACCTAGGTATGCTTTCCAGAAGGTATGCTAGCTTTCTCAGTGTGTTTTTGTACCTGTTGGGACATATATCAACAGACTGATCCTGCTGAAGAAGCAGAATTTGTCAGGCACAGTCAGGAATACCGACAGTCACTGGTGCTTCTGTAACGGAGGCTGGCAGATGATTCTCTCTTCATCAAACTTTGTGACATAGGTGTCAACTGATTTTTGCCTCAAGAAACCAGTCCCCATGGCTCACACCACAATTAAAAATCTGAACAGTTCTGGCTGGGTGGCTGGGTTGGTTGGAGAGTCATCCCGTGTTCCAAAACGACATTTTACCCTTTGCAACAACATGGATGGACCTGGAGAACATTCTGCTAAGCAAAATAAGCCAGTCAGTCACAGAAACACAAATACCATATGATTCACTCATATGTGGAATCTAACAAACAAACTGAACTAACAAGCAAAACAGAGACAGACTCATAGATGGAGAGCAGGATGACAGCTAGTTGTGTGGGGGAGATTAGGGTGTGGAGGGACTGAGCAAAAAGGAAAAAGGACTCAAGGACATGGACAACAGTGTGGTGATTGCTGGGGCTAGGAGGGCATAAGGGGACTGAATGGTAATGGAAAAAATATAATAAAGATTAAGTCACTAGAAAAATAAATATAAAAAAATAAAAATCTGAACTACTCTCTTTGGTATGTTGATGGCTGTAGTTTAAGCTTGACCATTCCCCTGAGACTACAAGAGCACCAAGTCAAAAACGGGGAAAAGTCAGAATCATATCCCTTGTTACCTCTGGCTACCTATACTCTGGACATCAACTGAGCTCACTAAAAGATCATATACCATTCACACTGATCAAGTTCTTTTCTTTTTTTCCTTCTCTTAATGTCCCATGGACTTCGCAAAAAATTTCAAAAAGGCGAAATTGATGAGCAGCTTGCCCCTTCAAGGGTGCTCCAACACACACCCTTCAAGGATCCGCCATATATATCATCACCTCCTCAACATCTTCCTGCCCCTCAGATTAGACGCCTATTCCACAGACTCCTGTGAGAGGCTCCCTCACCGACTCATCGTCCTTCCCACAGTGCATGCACTGGAGTTCCCCTTGACTGGTCTGTGTTCACAGTAAGTTTTTGAGGGCACAGACTGCGTCTTATCCTTCAAGGTAATTCTACCAGCTAACACACTGCCTGACAGAGAATGGTCAACAAAAATATTTTGAATAAATGCAGAAATGCATCTATGCAATAGCATAATCAAACATCAATTCTGAAGTAAAATAGTAAATGTATCTCAGTTCTTACTTTAGGTCATCAACAGTACTTGGAGATCTAACACCTTGGTCCCTCAGTATATGTAGAAGCTAAAGCAACACCAACCCATCACAACCACATTATTGGAGTACCTACTATGTTCTGGGGGGTTTTCTAAGCCCTTTACATGTTCAGTTTAATTAAATGATCACACAAAAAAATCTCATGAGATATGTACAATTCCTATCCCACTTTATAGTTAAGGAAACTAAGGCCCCCAGAAGTAAAGTGATTGGTTCAAGGTCCCCCAGAGAGCGTTATCATAGATAGAAATTGCCAAATACTTTTTAATTACACTTTAAATCATTTTCTGAGAAACTACCACATGTTCTTACAGAGTTTAATAGCATTTTTGACAGATTTGTAGAGATATAATTTGCATACAATAATTTACCCTTCTTATCTATAAAGCCCAGTGAGTTTCACTATGTAAAATTTATTATATTTTATTTTTTATAAAAAATGTATAACATCAGCACCCATGGTTAATTTATGAAACTATTCTCTTTTGTAGAATACACATTGGTATCGGAACAGTTTGAAGGAATGGAATGGCTACCTACAAAAAAACTGGCTTGGATTTGTTGTATTCTACCTCCCTCATATTTCGTATTTACACTCTGCATACATAAAAGAAAATCAAAATTTTCAAGTACTTTATGTTCAGCAATTTTTAAAAACTACACTGTTTTCCTGCTATAATCTTTATAAAGGATTTAAAGTTTCAAGTAAAAACAAAAAGATCCTAGGGTAACTCTTGTATCTTTTAGCAGCATTTTTATATGGAACAATTTGAATCGATATAAACACATGGAACGCTTCATGAATTTGCATGAATCCTTGCACAGAGGCCACACTAATCTTCTCTGTCTCGTTCCGATTTTGGAGTGTGTGCTGCCGAAGTGAGCACTAGTTTTGTCTTTTCTAGAATATCATACACATGGGATCATCTACTATGTAGTCTTTTGCGTCTGGCTTCTGTCATTTTGCATGCTTTTGAGATTTCTCCATGTTATTGCAAGTATAGGTAATGTGTTGTTTTCTTGCTCAGTAGCATTTCATATTATGAATATATGACAATCTGTTTATCTACCCACAAGCTGATGGAGATCTGGGTTATTTCAAGTGGGCTATTTTGAGTAAAGCTTCTATGTATATTCATATACAGGTCACTGTATGGACGTACATTTAATGTCTCGGGTAGAGAACTGAGTGGATCTGCTTGGTGATATGGTGAGTTATGGTAAGCATCTGTTCACCTTAAAAAAATTTTTTATCCTCATCCAAGAAAAAAAAAAATTTTTCATTGCTTGTAGAGAGAGAGGAAGGCAGAGAGGAAGGGAGAAAGAGAAACAACAATCAGTTGCCTTCTGTACACGCCTGGACTGGGGATCTGACCCGCCACCTAAGTATGTGCCCTGACCAGGAATCAAACCCACGATGCTTCAGCTACAGGACAACGCTCCAACCAACGGAGCCACAGTGGCCCGGGCCGCTTCTGTCCACCCTTATAAGACACTAGCAAACTGTTTTCCAAAGTGGTGGACCACCCTGCATCCTTATCAGAAATGTATGAGTTCTACTTACTTTATATTCTTAACTGCTCTTGGTCTGACAGGCTTTTTAATGCTAGCCATACTCATGGTGTCTTATTGCGGTTTGAATTTGCATTTACCTAATGACTACCGATGTTGAATATCTTTCATGTGTACAGTTGCAGTCCATATATCTTCTTTACTGAAGGTATACGTGTTTGTTCATTTCCTGTTGAAAAGATTTTCTTTTTATTAGTGAGTTGTAAGAGTTGTTTATATATTCTAGTTATCAGTCCTTCGTCAGAGAGGCACTTTGCAAGCTCTCCCATTCTCTGGCTTGACTTTTTATATCTTTCACAACATTTTAAATGTATTCCTTAACAATGTAAATATTTAATAAACTTTCTTTTTAGAACAGTTTTAGATTTACAAAAAAATTAAAAAGACAGTACCACAAGTTCCCATATAAACCCACACCCAGTTTCCCCTATTGTCAACAGCTTACACTAGGATGGTATATATTTTATAATTAATAGCCGTTTTTAAAGTTCTTACCTGACAGTTGTAACATCCTGGCCATTCTTGGGTTTAGTTCTAGTGACTGTTTTTTCTCTTGGTAGGTAATATATTTTCTTTTTTTTTTTTTGGTATATCTTGTAATTTTTTTATTAAATGCAAAACATTATGCCTGAAAGAACAGCTGAGACTGAGGTCACCTACATTTACTTCCAGAATGGGCGTATCTCTCCTGTTGTCAGGCTATACTTATGTCTAGTTAAGTCCATCTAAAAGTTGTTGAGGTGGGTTTGTGGTTTGTTGTTGCCATGGTAACCTTCAGTGCAACAAACACTATGATCTCCTCCAGTGGGAGATTCCAGCCACCTTGTGTTTCATGTGAGGTCTGACTAACAAATGAGTGTGAGTTTTAGGGTTTTTTTTTTAATTTATAAAATTTTAGTTGATGTACAATATTATATGTTTCAGGTGTACAACATAGTAATTAGACATTTATATACCTTACAAGGTGATCAGCCTGGTAGGTCTAGCAACCACCTGTCACTATACAAAGTTACTACGATAGTAATGACCATATTCCCTGTATGCTATATCTCTCTGACTTATTTTATAACTGGAAGCTTGTATCTCTTAATGACAGAGGGTCTTTCTTAGTGTTCCCGCTCCACACTTATACCGCAGAGTGCCTCTCTGCGCCCATGTTCTTTCCCCAGGTTCAGGCTTGTTACTCCGTGTAGGTCTCATGGTGGGGTGAAAACATGTTTGCTTTATTCTCCTGCGGCAGCCTTGGTCATTGACAGACCTTGTGAACGTGAGCTTCAGAGGTGAGGCTTTCTCAGCCTCTTCCACCCATGAGTAACAGCCAATCGCTACCTAGTGTTCTGGCTGTGTCTTGGGTCCACGCCTGATCCTCTTCCACTATGGCAGACCTCTATTTAATATCAGTTAAATTCTGAGCACCAGTGGATTTCCCACCCTTGCCTTGGTGTGAGTAGGACTGATCTCACCTAGTGCTGTGCTGGAAGATTATGTGGTCCGTCCTTATCCCAACAACTGCCAATCTTTGCCTGGATCCAAGTGTTTGGTCAGCTTTCCTGCCCATCCCCTGCCTGTGTGACAGTGTTTGTGTCCTGCGACAGAAGCGCCGGGACACTGGGGGATTCTGTGCCTGTCTCCCTGGGGCACTGATCATCACCCACATGCTGGCACCACTGAGGGCTCTCTGGTTTCCTGTCCCACTCCCAATCTTCCCCCTGAGTGTCTGCTGGAGGCCGGTGGTAAAAAGTGACAAGTAGATACCGATCCTCTTTATGCCTGGGGCTCCCAGCAGTTTGAAATTAGGCTAGCCCCTTCTATAATAGCTTTTAAAGATTTACAAAAACTTTAGTTGTTTTCTTTGTATCTTCTTTGACGGCTACTAACCCTCCAGCTTGGGCTCTGCCAAAGACAAAACAGTGAGGTGTCCCTTCTCTCCTTGGAATTTATACCACCTGACCGCCTGTAGTCCTCAGGTTTCTGATGAATGAAAAAAAAGGCACGATAGCATAGGGTATCCACCTTTTTTCTTGTGACTAAAGTGGGAGCAATATTTTCTTACGGCTTTCTACACCCAAAGTGAAATAAAAATTCTAGAGTTTAATATTTTTTAAAACAAGTCATTAATCCTACCTATAGGATTACAGTATAACCAAAGCTTTCCCATTATTTTTAAACTCCTCTTCTCTTCCAACAAAATGAAGCCTCATATGTAGTATGTGAGTCTTTTTCACACTTGAATGACCTGAAGGTATCCTAGACACATTCCAACTCAGACACACGTGATGTCTGCAGATGTAACGTGGCTCAGTCTTACTGGAGTGATGTGTCGACTAATCATTCAACTAATGTGTCAACTAAGTGTCAACTAATTCTTCAGAACAAGCCAATTCCCGTTCACAATTAAGGTCTAGCAGACAGCCTATTTCTGTAAGTTTACCATTGCTACCCTCTGAATTTCAAGTATTTATTCTTAATTTTAACAGCAAAAAAGACCATTCAAATACATGAATCTAAGTAAAGGGGATACTTATGACAAATGATTAAATAGATCTTTTAAAGCAAACAAAGACATATATGCAAAAAAAGTATCTTTAAAAGTAATTTCTGTAGGGAGACTCTGCTTATTACAATAGTGGGGTTACCTACCTGATCAAGATATGAATAAATCATTTCCCCACTGAAATGCACATTTCTGAGAAAACCAGCCCTATCACTTGGTAATATCACTTATGTTTTGTTTTGTTTTCCATTTGATCGTTTGGGATTTGAGACTAAAAATAGGACTACCCACTAGCTAACTTGTCTACCAAAATGACTTTCAACTGCTTCCAAATCCCAAACACCATATGCCACCACGGGTATTCAAAAGCTGTGCGGGAGGCTATGAGAGCAACTCAGATTAACATCAAGAACTATTCCAAGTAAGAAAAGAATCATTTGATTAAATGCTTGGTTCCCATATTATTCTCCACTTGTCTAAAAGAAGGAAAGCCTTGGATCTTAAGAACTTAACAACGGAAATAGCAAGGTATGGATTTAGCAAGGACATTAATACAGCCAAAACTCCTGAAAAATTGGACCAAGGAGAACCAGTATCTGTCTTGCACGGTATGTAACCCAGTAGCAATCATATATATTTCATGACTGCTAATCACTTCATCAGTGGGTGCTCAAGATTAACAGGACATTTTGTCACCAAACTGGTGTGGTTTAATTTATATATGACTATCTCATCTCCTTTCGCCAATCAGTATTTGTAATTAATACATGCTGAAAGAATGAAGGAATTCTCCTGGTCTTAAATTGAATATAAAATATGAATTCATTCTACCATAACATCTTTGGAATTTATACTAATTAGTATGCTATTAATTTTTTAAAAAAACAAAAAATGTCTGGGACTTATCCACTCCCAAACCCATAAGTAGACAGAAAAATCCCTTTAAGCGACGTTTTTAGGCAGAACTCCATAGCGTGAGGACCATGGGCTCTGGGGTCAGAACACCTGGTTTCCAAATGAGATTTGCTACCTGTGTGACTTTGGACAAGTTACTTAAGCCCTTTAAGTTTCCTTTTCCTCGTCTGTTAAATAGGGATGGCCAAAATAACATCTCCCTCAGAGGCCTGCTATGAGGTTTGAATGAAATAATGCGGAAAAACACACTTAATAAATAATGTAAACTGTCACTGCTATTATGATTCTGCATATTTCAAAGCTGTTTTCAAATGCTGTACCTGAAGAGGCCTCCATCAGCAGGGCGCTTACCCTAACTTGTGCAAGTCTGCACTGAAAACGAAAGTCAGTGTGGATGGGGATGGAAAATAGTACTTTAGCTTCGAAAGCTCTACGGGGAGAGTGAGGCAGGTGGCTGAGGCACCAGAGAAGTCCCCTCCAGCTGTGAAGAGGCAAATCAAACATTCATAAGTAATTAGTATTTGGCTGAATTAAGAATAAGTCTAATTTTCACAATTAATGAAATCGAAGCACCATGAAAGGTTTTCGGAATACAGGTTGAGTTCACTGCTCTAGGAGCTCTCTCTTTTTCAAACTGCCTGCCTGTTCAAAAGAACACCGTCCCTTTCCCCCTCCCCCCACAGATCACTTTCAATATAAATATTATTAGCATATGAACCTCAAAACAGCCATGTTGGGGGTGATAAAAATATCATACTTCCTGCCACAGAACGGGACTAGTATGGCTCCGCAGTTCAAGCATGTTCCTGCCAGTGGTTTAATCAACAATCACGAGACCGCCAGGAGACTGGATCCACCACCATGTTCAATATAAGGGATCTTATGAACAGATAAATATGCTGGCCCAAGCTGCTGGGCCAAGAAGAGGCAGTAAAATCTCTGATTTAAAATGACAGCAATAAAACTCCAAGTTAATGTCACCAACCTAACTCCAACTCTTCCGTCACCTCTCTGTAATGAAGTAGATTTCAAAAGAGTAATTACTTCGCATAGCCTCTGGCTCAACTCTAATCTAAAGTGGATACAATATGCATATCTCGAATTTCTTCCTACTGTACAAGCCCGAACAAGCCAGAGATAGAGTGGGTTTGTGTGATCCCAAATAGCAACTAATTCCATCCTTTCTTTAGATGCCTTATAAACCACAGTGACCGGGGCACAGACAGTGGACGCAATTAACAACTGAGCAAATCAACATTTTTTTCTCTCACGTTTAGGTAGAGAGACTTTCCACCTTAAGAAGATCCTGTAGGGAGTAAGTCTCAAAATTACTCGGTCGGGTTTTTTTTTTAATGTAAAATATTTTCTTTTCGTGAAGATTAACTATGGCTTTATGACTTCCTGGCTATGAAAATATTGCTGCTACTTAATGCAGTGCGACTTTTGTCAATCAAGAGGTTCCCAGAGGAACGCTTCATAAGCCAGCAATGTTCCATTCTTGTTGATACATGGTTCCTTTAAAGAGGTTATATCTTTACTGCATGATGGATGGGTCGTTTGGGGAGCTTTGGGTGCCGCCATTTCTGCAAACTCAGCTGAACTCAGAACCCGCTGTGGGTATTTTCTGGAGAAACGCACCATTCCTGTACCCCCTCTTTAATCCTTGCTTCAGAGGCCTTTAAAAACTCATTCTGTTTGACCTGTTAACAAATGTGTACATGTAAATCAAGGATTTGTTATCATTGTATTTCAACAGAGCTTTTCAGTTTCATCTTGGTTACACATTGGGCTGTTGTTTCTACACAAAGCCAAACACTCAAATTAAGACGAATGCCACTTCAATTTCTTTTACAAGGGTTTTGAATTTAACATGGCGCGTGGCCAGCAGCCCCAATCTGCATGTTCCACCAAAGGGCCTGGGATGGGGTGGGGGTAGGAAGGGAGCAGAAGGGTTGATGGGGAGTGGGGGGCCAGAGGCAGTGAGTGGAAGAAGGGGAGGAAGCTGTGAAAACAGTAGAATCAGTAGGGGTTCCCCTCTCACCCCCTTCAGAGTCTCTGCCCCCGGGTTCAGAAATGAAATGCCTGCACCAACCAGAAAACTAAACTGTTGCCCACGACTACATGGCTGTCGCCTTGTGAGCAGCAAGGGTCAGGGCTCGTCCCCCCGTGTGTATACATACCTACACACACACACACACCACATACAGGGATGGGCAAAAGTAGGTTAATTACCAGCCATCATTACCTACAAGATAAATCATAAGTAAGGATACGAAATAATAACAAGAATGTTAAGACAAAGAATACAACTAAATAATACAATAATTAATAAATAAGTACTAATATGAGAATAAACGTGTTTCATCTACTCACAACTGTAAGTCCACTTTTGCCCACCCCTGGGTATGGAATATCGTGCCGACGATTGCCAGAGTGGTTCCCAAACTGAGGGCAAGTGTCAAACATCGTTCATGAAAGAAAGGGGGTGGGATGCAAGGAGCCTCGTGATGATCCGGGAGTAAGATTACAGAGTCCCTCCCCTCACGTCAAAAGACATCGTTTCGTTATTTAGTTCACCCCAGCGATGTCAGGATGGTTACTATTAGGAAATCTCTCAATGTAACACATAACAACACTAGGCCCATTAAGAAGAAGCCTCTCAATTATTCTGAGTTGCTGAAAAGACATTTAGTAGCATCAAATACCCACTCCCAATAAAAAGGCCTACAAAATCAGGAGAACAAAGATGCTTGTTCAAGATCATGCATGTTTTGAGCGGACAGCCAAGAGCAGAAGCACTGCCATTAAAATTTGGAATATGACAAGAATACATAATTATCCTTATTATTTAACACTGCTATATAAAATTGCAGCCAAGGCAATAAGACTAAACCACAGAAATAAAAGCTACAATTCCTATAAAAGAGGTGATAAAATTATGTTGTGTGTATGATTCAGGGTAAGTTCTATTTAATAGGTGAAATACTTTTACTAAATTTGAATACTTTAAAATTGAAATGTATTCTTTATTTTAATTGTTATTTGCTTCAAAACTAAGGGAGATATCAAGAAAATAATTACTATGAATTATTTCTTGACTATTACCTAAAATAATTCTGTCAAGTAGAGCTGGGGTGTTAAATAATGAGATACTCTGGGTGTCAGATACAGTAGACACACTTCTGCTTTTGTTATAAAATTATGGAATGTTCTAGGAAAACACTTTATAATTTGGAAAAATCTGTTCATTATGATTTTGATAAAAAAAAAGACTATATATCAATTATTTCCCTTATCTTTCTGACATAGTCCAAATGCAATAGACCTTATTTTTATATTTATAACTTTATGGAAACACAACAGTAAGGTTTTTCAAGCTCATTAGACCATTTATTTCAATTAGAAGCAGTAATGAAACTTCTTAAACTATTAGATGTCACTTGGTCTCTATGTAAGAGAGACTTAAATGCTTTTTGGCACAATCCAGTCATTTGCCCTTAATCAATTTTATATCGACTGAAAATGAGGATTCCCTTCCTTCTCTTCCCAGGCATCTCCAAGTCCAAATCAGTGGTTGATCTAAAGTAGCATTTCTTCCCATAAAACTTAGAAAATAGCCATTAAAAGCCTTTCAACTCAAGTGCTAGTAGTAGCGGTAAAGCCTTAGTTATAGCCAAGGACTAGTTGCTGTTTCTAGCTCTACACGGGCCATGACCTTGAGAAGCTATGACCACCATGGTTCCGGGTATACCCTCCCTCACCACAGGCCAGCTTCTTCCAAATGCCTTAGATACCCCTTGTTTACTTCAAGGAGCAGCCCTGGCCAAGTCCACGTCATCTGAGTCACCTTACTTCAAGAAAATTCACTTCAGAACATATTTCTGGTCAACCAGAATCTGGGCACTGACATCATCATCTTTCAAAAATTACATTTTTATCAAAAGGCGCTTCTTTTTTCTTATTTTTCATGGCATACCTTAGAAAACAACCTAAGAGCTGACGAGGTGCATGAGGGTAACCTTCATGCAGCTACCTTTAGCTTCTTTTCCACTCAAAAGCGAGGAAGAAAGAATGGGCACAACGATGGCTTCGCTAAGACCTGAGATGACACTGTAGGGAAG
Organism: Desmodus rotundus; assembly: GCF_022682495.2. NCBI lineage: Eukaryota > Metazoa > Chordata > Mammalia > Chiroptera > Phyllostomidae > Desmodus > Desmodus rotundus. The sequence continues at coordinate 89,697,249 of NC_071397.1, read as the reverse complement.
AGAGCCTTCTAAGAACAGGACAAACCAGTGAAATGCCACCCCAAGGACACCACGAGACTCCCCAGATCCAGATCACCCCATCAAGTGCTGCCGCTGCCTGACATCTGGGGACAACTGATCTAATCCATCTCCCTTAGGGCCACAGCAGCTTCACACGCATTCTCTATTTGGAGAGCCCGTGACTAGTGCCTTGCCCATCACAAATCCGCAGGGAATTCGTTGCCTTTTGTGTTTTGAAAAGCCTTGTTGAGGAATTCCCATATTTGCAACATGGATACAACCCAACAGCATATTTTTAAGGGTTTGAAAATAGGAAAAGGATTACAAATGTAAATTCTGAAGCCAAACTCATTTTGTTGTTAGTTTCTGGTTGCCATCGCACATTTTAGTGAATGCCATGACTCTTAATTGTCTGATCTGCTTCCAAATTACTGTAGCTGTTTACCCCAAGCCAGGGCCACCTTCGAAGAGGGCAGGCAGCCACCCCTGCCGATGAAGAGGGTTCTGCAGATGCCAGAATCTCCGACATGTTTTGAGCAACGGCAGCAGTCATCGACCCGGTGCCTGTTTTGAAGATTTCAACTTACTTTTGAATATCTAAATTCTGAAATATTTGTATATTTTAAAAAATCATTTTCATTAATTGTATCCTCAGGTGCATAGGCAATCATTTGTACTAAAAAATATAGCACTGAGTAATTGCCACACGCCGCTATTATCAGGAATGAGACCTGAGACAACCTGGCATCCTGTACACAGGACACAGGACCAGAGGCTGACGTGTCTGAGCAAAGCGGGGTACAGGGCAACAGGAGGGAGCACCTGCCAGGAGCCAGAAGATCCATCCAGCAGATGCTGTTTTCTCGATGCCTGTTAATGTCCTCAGGCCACAATTCGCTTTCAGCTGGCAGAGGCCAGCGAGACACCTTCACTGTCCTGCCTCAAGGACATACCAGCGCTTCAGGCTGATGTCACAGTTTAGCTCTCGGGGATCTTGATCACCTTTCCCTTCCACAAGACACCACACTGGACCATTACGGTGACGACATTATACTACTTGAACCTAGTGAGCAAGAAGTAGCAACTACTCTCAACTTACTGGTAAGACGTCTCCATGTAGGGAGGTGGGAAATCCGTCAAAACTTCAGGGCCTTCTACCTGAGTAAAATGCTCAGGGGTCCGGGGTGCATACTGAGATATCCTTCCTAAAGTGAGGAGAAGATGTTGCACCTGGCCCTTCCTACAACCAAAAAAGGGGCACAAGGCCTAATGGGCTTCTCTGCATTTTGGAAGCAACATACTCCTCATTTGGATGGGCTGCATTTCCTGAGAGACTGGAAAAACTGCCAGTTTTGAGCTGTCCCGCACTGGAAGTGAGTCCACTTCCCTTCAGTGCTCTGGGCACAATTCCCTCCCACCTTCTCTGGGACCTTGACCTTCAGGTCGTGTCCTTTCTCCCATCTCCTCACTGCTCCCCTTCTCTGGATCCCACCACCAACACTTGGACATGCTCCTGTTTCTCTCATTGTTAAAAATAATACAAATCCACAAAACTCTTCTGACGACCCAAAGCCTCTCTTCTTCCTCTAGCTGACGCCTCAGATCTACCTTCTCATCCAGTTTTTTTCAAAATGTTGTCTGGTGCATGCAGGAAGTGGAATATTATTCAGTACTAAAGAGAAAGGAGCTATTCAACTGCAATCGAAAAGATTAAAATTAAAAAAAAAAAAGAGCTATCAAGCCATGGAAAGACACGGAGGAAACTTAAAATGTGCATTGCTACGCAAAAGAAGCCACTCTGAAAAAGGTACATACTGTGTGATTCCAACTACACAACGTTCTGGAAAAGGTAACTATGTGCAGAGGGTAAAAACAGTCCTTGGTAGGGGAGAGGGAGGGATGAGTGGGCAGATCAAAGGGGAGTTTTAGGGCAGTGAAAATACTCTGTGTGATACCAGCACGGTGGCTATGCGTCACTACACATTTTCCCCAATCCACAGAATACACACCCCCAAGAGAGACCCCTGATGTAAGCTATGGACTTTGTAGGCGACTATAACCCATCCATGTAGTGGATCCATGGTCATAAGTGTACCACTGATGGGGGATGCTGCCACTGGGGGTGACTACGCATGTGTGGAGACAGGAAGTATGTAGGAAACCTCTGTCCCTTCCTCTCGATTTGCTGTGAACCTAAAACTGCTCTTAAAAAAAAGTCTTACTCCAAAACAAGGTTGTCTGTGTTCCCTGTTCCCACTCCCTCTCACTGGTCCCATCACCTAAACCTGCTATTTCAGGGACACCCAATAGCATGGGTCTACTTACTACTTGACCAGAATGTGCCCTCCTGGCCAGTCCGTCCTCCTTGAAGCCTCACTGTTTCCACCGGCTTGCAAAACGTCATTGCCACCCACCTCTGCCTTCCTCTCCGCTCACCGTTTTTGCCTCCCTTAGTTTTCCTCCTCCTGCTCATCTCCTTAACGCTGGAGTTCCGCAGCATCCTGTCCTGGTCCCTCTGCTCTTCTCCCTCAACAGCTTGTTCACATCCACAGTGTCTTTGTGCTGATGGCTCCCAAATCCAGATCTTTTTGCCCCAGAATCTTTCCTTTGCCTACTGCCAAATTTCCAACTGCCAACTATGTTGATATATTCCCCAGGCACACAGTCTACGTTTAAACCTGAAAGCAACATGTTTCTCCCCAGACCTGTCTTCTCCTGGGTCCCCTAACTCCAGGAATGGCATTGTAATCTTAAACCGGAAGTCTGCATGTCAGCCCCACCCTCCACCCCTCTCACCCTGTCATCTAAACAGTCATCAGGTTCTGTCGATTCTGCCACTCAGCTGCCTCCACTGTTCTCCCATCGTCACCAGCAGTCCAGGCCAGCAGCAAATCTCTCCTGACACTGCAGCCACCCCCTAATTGTCTACCCTGCCTCTGGCCAGGACCCATCAGTAGCTCCCCTCTGGAGATACACTCCAAACTCCTAAATATGGCTTCAAGGCCACCCAGGACTGGCCACTGTCTGTCTCTCTGTCTCTTGCCACTTCCTCCCAGTGTTCTGGGCTCCAGCCAGGCTGAATTCCATTAAATTCCTTTGCATGCAAAACTTCCTCCCTTTTTGGCCTTTGCACACACTGTCCCTTCTGCCTAGAACACCAGTACCCTAGACCCTCCTCTTCTTCAGACTGAACACCCCCTGCCTTTGGTTCAGATAAAATTCCAGTTCTACTTGACACCCCACCTCCCTGCAAACTAGATTGGATGCACCTGCCCATGACCGCATGTGCTCCCCATCGAAGCAATCATCACACTCAGCCATTATTGTTCATTCATTTTATGTCTTTCCTGCTAGACCTCAAGTTCCTTGAGGGCAAGGCTTTTGCATGCTGCCAACCGCAGTAACCTGGAGCCTAGCAGAAGGCTTTGGCAGGTAACTTGGTCAGGTAGCACAATGATGTATGGAAGCTTTATCCAGTCCGCCCTGTGAAAACACCGGATCCTCACCTCACTAAGGCAGAAACCACAGCAGTCAGAGACACTAAATACAAGGAGGAGAGGGACTAGAGTCCAGGTGCCCTTTCCAAGCTGCTGTTTTTCCAAAGCTACAGACTTCCTTTGTAAAACAAGAGAAACTCACTTGCATCCTACTTTTTAACTCACCTGAGCGGGCAGAGTGACAACTGATGATATGACTTAACCAACACACCACTGTAGCGCAGCACCCAGGAAGGTTAAGTGTCACTGTAGCAAATCCTAAATCTTACAGTCCTCCAGGGTGATTCTTGGGAGAAATCTCTCAACTTTCTTTTCTCTGCCAGCTTCACTCTTCCTGCCTTGATCCCCCTCTGTGTAATCCACTTTCCATGCCTTCTGGTATCCTCCTCACAGCACAGAAAATCACAGGGATCAACCATGCAAATGACTGTGAAGGGAAGGTGAGGCCGGCTCTCACAGGCAGAATTCGAAATGTGCATGACGAACACTACACACTCTGATCACGGCCGAGCCAAGGAATCTGGACCAATTATTACCCAGATCACATTAAAAACAAACAAACAAACAAACAAAAACAGTCCTGGCACTGTCTGCACAGAAAAAAGCTGCATCAGAAAACAAATTCTGAAATAACTAAAAATGCAAAACTTAGCGACAACACACACTAAGCAAATGCGGAATGACTTGTGATCTGGCACTACACACACGCAAGCCCAGCGTGGGTTACACTGGTCATATGTTAGTTTCAGTCTCTGTGTTCGTTTTACTCGTAACAACTATGGAAACTTGCAGCAACAGAATTATTTTTAAAGTTAAATATGTTGTCAACTCTAGTTTTTGGTCTCCCTTAAATATGTACAGAAAGTGAATGGGGATCTATCTTTAGTACCCAACATTGTTGTTATGAGATTTATATAGCAGTTGACTGAAAAAGTATTTCCGTGGAAAGTAAATGGTATCCCAGGGCAAGGTGAAATTTTTCTTCTACAAATTGCACTCGCTCAAGTGCATTACCATACCACGCACTGATCGAACAGCAGCCCACGGTCCAAAGTCTATGCCCAGACATTTCAAGTCCTTGGAATCAATTTTCTTGCACTGAGGAATCTTTTTCAGTTTCTAAGTTTGTTACCTAGGCTTGTCTTTTTAAGTATCAGAACCCAAATGTGTTACTTCTGGTACCCAACTCTCACCTCCAGCCCTCCCTCCTCCTTCAACCTCCCACCTCTGCCTTCTCAGCCTCATTACTAAGCTCTTTTCCTCAAAAATAAGTAAGTCCTAATGACACCCCTTGTTCTCTGCCTCCCTTTCTGGCCAGGACTTGAACTTACCAGGTGCCCAGGTTCTTACATTCTCTCAACTTAAGCCCACCTCACTTCCTGCGATATAAGTCACAAAAGTCTGACCTTGAACTCCTTTGACCTGCTGACTTCAGAAATGAGCTGTTATACACTGATGGTCCCGTCCCTCTGTCCACGCTTGGACATAACTCTAACTCCAGCAGCCTGGGGAAAGCATGCCCTGCTCTCCATCCCCCTGTTTTGGGAACACATCAGTCCCACAGCCAGCGGGTAACCGGAACATGGGTTTCATTTGAGGGGGACTATCCTCCAGACCTGTCCTCTATGTAGTTTTCAGAAAGCAAATGTACACACTCAATCAAGTTATCTGAATTTCAAAGTAATTTCAAAGACAGAATTCCATCTGTCTTTCAAAGTAACGTGGATAATATTAAACCCTTTATTTGAGTCCAACCTAGATACTGTTATCCACTTTTTGCAGTTGTCTCTCAAACTTCCTTCAATCCAGATAATATGAGCTTCACTTATAATACCCGGATATTATGAGGCATTTCCCTGGTAGGGTGCTGGTTATGGCCCCCCTCCAGCTGCAGCATCTTTCCCGTGTCATCCCCCACCCCAGCCCCAGGCTTCTCCATGCCCTGATTTTCCAGCTGAGATGCCCCTGTCCCTGGGTAACTAACTGCCCGCAGGCTGGGGAATCACCTGTGCTGTCTCCCCTCCTCCCCTGCCAGTCACGACCCCCCTCCCTAGAGGGCTGCAGAAACCTGCGCTGAACAGGTTCAGGTGGAGGCAGAGCTCTTGTGTGAAATAAGACTTTCTGCTACTTAATCATGCAACACCCTGGTGCACGTGTCAGCCTTCCTCACAGAGCAGCTGCCAGAACTTCAGGCTCCTTCCCCGAGGCTCCCTGCGCAGGGAGATGCTCGCTGGGTCCCGAACGTCTCACTCCCTTGTGCTGTGTCTCACTCTTGCAGACACAAGGGCTTTCTAAAAGTCACAGTTGCACCTGCTTCGTCTCTTCAGGTTGAACACCAGACCAAGCGGGGGACTGGGCACAGACCTGACAGCACACCTCAGAGGCCCCACACCGTCCAGAGTCCTCAGCACCTATTACCTCTCTATGCTTCAATCGAAGGAACGTATCCCAAGTGGACTGACATGGGTTTTGTTAACTTTCCCACCAGAATGTGCAGGTCTGTGGTCCACTTTTCAAACGTGCAGCAGTGCCTGGATTTGACTTCATGGAATTGGGAACAACAGGGCATAATTTCCCACTCTTTGCCTTAGTTTCTCAAAAAGATAAGGAAAAGAACTAAAACAAGGAAGGCTGGAAATAATGTGGACATTAAGCATCCTTCTGGTACCCTTCAGACCCAAACTTGACCACAGAGGTATCAGCAATTGCCCTTTGCTTCTGGGTGGAGTCAGTTGCTGGCAGGTGAGCACAGGAGACCACATAGAGGCTTGGTCCGAGTTTAGAATTAACCTCTGAGTCCAAGATCTTGTTTTACTAACCGCTAGTGACACCAGGCAGAAAGGAACCGAGAGCGAGTACAGAAAGAACATAGAAGAGCATCCCAATGCCCAAAGCGTTCTAGCCTCCCTCCCCATAGTCGCCTGGAATGGGGCTGCCGAGCTTGGGCTGTAGTGGCTGGGCGTCCCCTCCCGGGCGGCGCCTCCTTACCTTGCGGGAGTACGGGGGTTTGCTCAGGTGGATGCTGTCGCGGACGAGCTTATCCCTGATCATGATCTTCAGCTTCAGCTTGGGGTAGCTCACCAGCTCCCTGCTGCGGGGGGCGGTCGTCTGGCTGCAGGGGACCCCACGGGTGCCCTGGGCCGGGCCGCCGCACGGCTCCCCCCGGCGGCCGGTGGGGCGGAGGACTGCGGGCGGTCCCGGCGGCGCGGGCTGTGGCTGCGGCTCCAGCGTGAAGTAGAGGCCGGCGGCAGCGGCGTCTTGCTCCCGCAGCCGGCGCACGGCTTCCAGGATGCGGCGGCGGTGTGCGGGCGCCAGCACCCCGATGGCGTCCAGGTCAGGGTCCCCGATTTGCTTGCACACCTCGAGGTCATCGTAGCCGTTATCCACGAAGGACTCCGCGTACTGCGGGAGCTGCAGGGCTCTCAGCCACTCGTAAACTATGTTGGTGCACATGGTGGGACTGGAGCCCCGCCGGCAAACGCTGTCCCAGCGCCCGAGCGGCACGCGCGGCTCCAGTTGTCGGAACTTTTAATCCTCTCCTCCAAGGGGAAAAGCGAAATGGCAGTAAAGTTTTCCTTTTAAAAGAAAGAATAGAGCCAAACACAGAAAGCCATCCGGAGAATCCTGAGGACGGAGAAGCGTAAAAGCGGCGAAGTGAATTCCCGGAGCAGCCTGGAGCTCGCAGGCACTGGCGGCTGGGCGAGCCGCTCCGCGCCGCCCCTGGAAGCGCCACCGCCGCCGCTGCCGCCGCGGGGAGGGGCGCGCGGCCGACGCGGGAGGGGGCGGAGGCGGGCGGGGCCCGGCACACCCCTCGGACCCGCGCGGGGTCAGCGGCGCGCGGTGCCGCCCCGGAGTTTCCCCCGCCGGGGCAGTCCCGGGGCTGCTCCGCACATCTCGTTTTCTGGTCGCAGCTGTTGGCGTCTGAACGCACGCCCCACGCTGGGGAGGAGGCTCTCGGCGCAGACCCGCGGCAGCCCTCGAGCGCCTCGTCTTCGCGAGTGCGTGTCACTGTCGTCCTCCTAGTGGGGAGGGGTGTCTTCTAAACTGCCGCGCTCCAGCAGCTGCTGGGATTGCTTTTCGCAATTCTCTTTAATCCAATTTCTCTAGCCCGTGGAAATCTCTGCGCTCACTTCGTCCCCAGCCTCCGTGATTCCAGCCTGCGCGCCCGCGGGCTGCCCAAGGGCAAGTACTGCCCGTCCCACCAGGCTGGGCGAGGCTGAGAGGTCAAGTTCCCTTCTTTCCCAGTCCGAGTTGGATCCCGCTTCCTCGGAGCCTACGTGCGGGCCAGAGCCCGGAGGTCTGGCTGCTTCCGTGGGCGGCCGCTCAGTGCCCGGAGCAGCGTCGCTTTGGCCCCCGCGGGTGAGCGACGCGGGGACAGCTCGCGTCCAGCGCGCGCTGCGCGCGGCCCCTCCTCGCTGCAGCTGGGTAGGCTGGGCATCAAGAGTGAGTGGTGCTTCTGGCTGGCTCTCCCCTCCTAGGCCCTAGGGTCTGTGAAAGTTTGGGATGGGTTGTACTCTCCCCACGGATGGCATTCCGCACGGGCCCCCCACCATACTTTCTGCCGGGTCCTCTCGTCCTCGACTCCTCTGTGCTTTCTCCCCCAACTCTACATTCTGTTCCAACGCCCCGGGTGGTTCTACCCCCAGGGACACTTCGAGGCATTCAGTCCTGTAGCCCGGGAAGCAGATTTCTGCTGTCTCTGGGGCGCGTTGACGTGGATACCCCAACACCCAGCTGGAGTTACAGGGGACGCTCAGACAACTCCGCCCGCGCCACTCTCTCTACAGGGAACACCAAATCAACCGAGTTTCCCCACCATGCCCAAAGCCTGAGCAAGCGCCTGGGGGGAGTGGGGACAGGAGCGGCAGGTGGAACAGACCCAATACCTCTCCTAAATGTCCCTAAGTATCTCTTCTCGGGGCTAAGAGAATTTTGGTCGAGGTACTCTGTTGGGCGGATTCACTGACTCCGGGTCCCTTTTCGCTGAAAGTTCGCACCTGAGCTATTTCAGGACCTGAACTGCACTTTTTCTGAAGGAGTCCGAGTGGAGCGTGCCAGACAGACGGTAGCTAGCCCCGACCTCGGAGGTGGACAAATTATTTTACAGTCTTTTCCAGACCTGCACATTTGGCCTTTGGCGGGAAGTCCCTCTTTCCCTAGATCAGAAAAGCCAAGCTTAACCCCTTTGGGGACACAGACCCCTTAAAGTCAGATGACAGCTTTGGTCCTTTTGCCCTGGACAACCAACACCAGACATAGGCACACCAAAAATATTCCCTACAGTTCCGATGGCAGGGAGTGGGGCTGGCGGGGGAGCAGAGGACGGGAGCGGTGCTGCCTGGTTTCCCAAGCCCCTAGACTCCTGGATCCCAAATTAAGAAAAGCTGGCAGAAAGAACCTAATTGGGAAGGGGGAAGTGGGCAAAGAACTGTGGGGCTAGGAATAGCCTCCCCTCTCCTCCCTCCTCCTGTCACCCAGGCCACCCCTCGGGGAACCAGAGCTGCTGTCGCCTGCCCTGGTAGGTTATTTTTCTCCCCCGGCGCTAGAAAGAGGGGAGCGCCCAGCCCTCTCTGCGGCTCGCAGCTCAGCGGCCTCTCCCGGGCCTAAGCGGGCTCACAGCGCCCCCTCGCGATCGCTTGGGAGAATTTTAAAAGGCGTTGTCTGAATACCCTCAAACTCTTAATTCAGCCCCCAAAAGTGAGCTTCAAGGCATTATATTATTTCCGCCCCACTCCACACACCTTTTTAAACACCTTTTTACACCCCACGCTCTTTCCTAAGGACCTTTCACTTTGGGGAGGAACATGTTCCAGCAGCTTGAATTACACTGCCAAAAACAGAATTTGTAGCAGATGTTTATTTGGAACTTACTACGTTAGGTGTCTACACATTCTCTACCTCTCTGGTATGCAGTATTATTATCCAGTGTCGTACAGAAGAAGAAATCGGCCCCGAGATGTCACAGTGGTTCACAGAGGAGCAAGGCTTAGAACTGGCGGAGTATGCAGTGCCCGTCTTGCAGTTACTAACCTCCCCTGTCTGCAGCCGCTTCTCTGGAGCATGCCAGAGAAATCGGGCTGGTTAAAAGAAGGGACTCCTTTTTCTTTTTTAGATTAAGAAACTTGAAGCTCCAGGTTTTACTATTGTGTTGTTTTCCTTCCCACGTTGTACCAACAGTCTGACGGCGCCATCTCCCAGTTCTTTGCTTGGGTATGGGCAGGCATTTCCCCTGTGGGAGGTTAGACATTCCCCTTGTCTCCTTAATCCTCCGTGAAGACAGCAAGTATTCTTATTTCCGTTTTATAATTAGGGGAACTGGTTTGGGGGAAGATGCATGACTTGCCCAAGGTCATACAGTAAATCAGGAGAGAGAGGAGAACCAACCTGCTGTGTCCAGCACTGATTCTCCTTTATTTATGTGCAGCATCTCCATCCAATTAGGAGAGAAAGCATCCTAGTGCCCTCTTTAGAAGCCTTTTATAAATTCATCAAATAACTGTTGATCAGTCATAAATAAAACTTAGATGCTGCAACATCCACAGAAAACTCCCGGGAGGCTTCACTAGTGCAAACTATGGAGACACTCTTTTCTAGATATCCCCCTACCTCCCTGTCTCCTGCACTTGTTCAAGCCCTCAGGCCTCTATCTTTCTACTGCTTGCTTTCCCATATTGGCCCTTTTAGTAGATTTAGGTCTAGGGGATACTACGCGTAATCTCAAATGCAGCAGTTTTATAGCCAAGATGTGTCTCTACCCACAGTTAAAGTCCCAGGTAAAACTGGCAAGAACAATCGGCTAATTTTAAGATTCAGAACTAGTGCTTTAGAGCTAGAAGGTCTTTGGAGATCATCCCAAACATCCGCCCTATGTGGAGGGAGTCAGGGCTCAGGAAGGTCACTTGATTTACCTAAGGTCACACAGCTACCTCATGACAGAACAGGGACACCGACCCAGATCTGCTTCCTCTCGTTCTTCACAATGTGCTGCATTACCTCATTTTTGCTGTAAGTGCCTGGCTGCTGTCAAAATCATTCATTTATTCATCAAATGTTTATTAAGTAGGCATTTCAGTGCCAGGCCTGAAGCAAAAAGAGTTTTTCTTCATTGACCGGAACTGGAGAAATCTCAGTATTTTAAATATGTAGAGAATAAACTGATTGCTTTATATGTTGGTTCATGAATTAGGAAGATTACAAAGGTGATATTTTCTTCTATCTTTAATTAATTATCCAAATTCTGTGAAACATAACATTAGGCAAAATTTATAATTAGACTACATTTTACAACCAGACAGCCATGCACTTTAAAAAAGCAAGTTGCGCCCTGGCCTGGTGGCTCAGTTGATTGGAGCATTATCCCAGACATCAGAAGTTTGCAGGTTTGATCCCAGGTCAAGGCACATACCTAGTTTGCAGGTTCAATCACCAGTTGAGGTGTGTATGGAGACAATCGATCAATTTTTCCCTCCCATTGACGTTTGTCTCTCTAAATCAATAAGCATTTCTTTGAGTGAGGATTAAAAAAAACCAAGTTGTATTATACTTTTAAGTACAGCCTTAGAACACAAATTAATTCACTCAACACACATTGTCAAGTGCCTCTAATATTACTGTGGTCGGCAGTTAGGCATGAGCCTAACCAGGCACAGAAGGTCATCCAGAGCAGCAAGCCCAGGGTGCCTAGCAACAGACAATTGTAGGGTGGGATCTCATTCCCAGGGTGACCTTTCCCCCCTAGCATATCGCTGGTTATGTGGTTTAGACTCCCTGACCTTCCCCATCTGCTAGTCATGCGGTTCAGGCCCTCCCCTGACCTTTCCTCCCCTGGCATGTCAATAGTCATGTGATAGACTCCCTTAGAGGAGGAAAAAGATGGCCAGAGAATAGCCTCATATGCCTTCCATACCAGCCCTGCAGACTACCCCGTTAACATTAAGCCCCAGAGATAACATCTAGGCCTTAGTTGTATTTCAGCTCCAGGCCCAGAAAAGCAACAAAACCAGTTGGGCAAAGCCATGGCTGACATCAGAATCAGCTTTAATGACAATGACCCCCTCCCCTGGTGCTGACCCATCAGTGGAGACCACAACCCTGAGGAGATACACCTGGAAAGCTGCTGAATATTCTATATTGACCCTCCCCGAGGACCTTCAGATAAAAACCCTCAAGAAAGAGTCTCTGGAGCACACCCAGCCTTTCCCCCTTCCCTTCCCGCTGCTTCCCCCACCACACATATATCCTTGATTTCTTTCTTCTAAGTTCCAAGGGCCCTTCTTTTGCCTCTCTAACTTGTTCCCTGAGCCCCCGCAGCCCAGCTGGCTCACTTCTACCTCTGTGACTTTCTAAATAAACATTCTCTTATAATTCGAGTTCTTTGCTCTGAATTCTTTCTTAGCCAGAGCTTAGGTACTGAGGTTGCTGAACCAAGGGCCATTCACCAGTAATATTCCAGTGCTGTTTCACCTCTAATGTTAGAAGTATTTTGAATGGTATTGCTTTATTAGTTATTTCTTTTTATAAAAATTTTCAAAACATTTATTCTGCTGATTATTATTTAATATATTTGGGGCCAGATTTTCTTTTTTTCCAGAGAGGATTTCTTGCCTAATGAAAAATAATGGGAAAATGGGTTGTGGAGAAAGATTCTTTTCAGGCACCATTTTAGAAATATTTTGTAATGGTAATAACTTTAGCAAAATGCCTGTTGATACTTTCAGTGTAATAAATTATCGGTAATTATATTCAGGTTTTAAATTCTAAATATAAAGAAAACAGCTTTTCTACTTTGCTCAGTCTCTGTAACTTGATTTAAAGGTACAGAGTGAAAAATAATTTGTTTTGAATTTTTTTTGGTGCCATGTAAGGTTTCACACCATTTTGTTTTGAAGATAAATGTTCACACGTAGTGTGTATAAAAATTAAATTCCATTAACATCTATTAAACATCAGTCTCCAGAGTACCTAGCCTTGTAAAAGCCAACGATATATAATATTCCTCTTGCAGTGCAGAATATGTTTTGCTTCTGTATAAGCCATGAGCTAAAAAAGCATCTAGGAGGAACACACGCCATAGGGAGAAATGAGGACAATGGACTTGAGTGATGGAACAGGCAAACTGTTCTCTGGTGACTGGGGTGAGGAGTTGGGTTGGCAACCTAATTGGGGCATGTTGGGTGGGGCATCTGTGAACATGTCTGAGCTGTGTACTTTATACTTGGGAGTGAGGACAGCATATGAAAGAAGAAGAGACAAGGGACAGTAGGGAGTAGCCACGGAATGCCTATAGATTATTCATTGCTATTATAACAGGCTTTTCTCTAAGGAAGAAAAGCTTAAGAAATGTTCAAAAAGTCAGAGACCTGGAGGTCACTGAAAGAAGGAGAGCCAAATAAGAGCCTAATAGGGATAGAAAATAAAATGAGATGCATTTAAAAAAAAATTCTTAACTTCTTATCTCTGGCAACCCCCAAACATTCTCTATTTTAAAATGCACTCACAGTCCAGGCTGGTGTGGCTCAGTTGGTTGGGCACAGACTGAAAGAAAAGTCACAGGTTCAGTCCCCAGTCAGGGCATGTGCGAGAGGCAACCGATTGACATTTCTCTCCCTTTTTTTCTCCCTCCCTTACCCTTTCTGTAAAATTAATAAGCATGTCCTATGGTAAGAATTTTTTAAAAATTGAAATACACTCACAAGGAGGAGGCAAAAGTTAGCTCAGTGTTTCCTAAGGTAAAAACAATAGGTGGAGTATTTTGTTAAGTAACGATAAGCAGCTCTTAGGAGTACATTTTTGTAAAAAATCTAAAGCAGCAAAGTTAACTTAGGACCTAAAAGTCAGGTTATTTAACCTTATACAAGTAAGGTGATATTGACAAGTGCAAGTTATTTGCATAACCCTATAACCATGAAGTCACTCAATTTATGACCACGTATCCAAATTGAATAATGAATATTAGTTGTTCCCATCCAACAGTTTATTTCCCTTTAGTTGTGAGGAAAAGTTCCTGAGATCTATTTGGGTCTTGATGACCGTGAAGTCGAAGGTTGTTTCTTTTGAGTTTAGGGAATTTTATGTGTTTGTTAAAAATTTTCATTCCTTCTTATTTGGTTTGCATTTGTTATTGAAATATTTACTCTATAACTCTTGAACCCTTACATGATGAGAAATCTGCATGTAGTCAGAGCTCTTATGAAAAGCCCAAGGTCTTGTCCCTTTTCCAGCTTTGGGGAGAGGCAGGTGGAGCACATCACAGTTTTGAAACTCTCTAACCTCTGACTTCACTGTTGATGTATATGTGAAATCTCAGACCTTTTTAATCAACACCAGACCTGAGTGGAGCATCAGATCCTTAGACCAACAAAGCCCCTTTCCTAGAAGTGTGATTGACAAACCCAGGAACAGTAAATGTTTTGAATAAATCTTTAAAACTTTTCAGCTTACCAGTTTCACCAAAGACAAATTTTAGGCTCTTTCCTGGGGTTGTGCCGCTGCCTGCCTTAGTGAGCCCAGACCCCCACAGCTACTAGGGCCACAGCCATGACCTCAGTCAGTGCATTCTTACCTCAGAGGACTTGCTAGTCATGGGCAAGGAAAGCAGGAAAACATAGAAATGATACATTTCTTATGCTGGATGTTGCACCCACTGACACCAGAAACAGACGTTCGGAGACTTTCAGGACGTTTACAGAGATGTTACTTTAATGGCCAACTCTTTTAACCTGCGCAGGGGCGGACTCTCGATGTGTCCCGGAGACACGGTGCTCAGAAGAGCTGCAGATGAGAGCCGCGCCAAACGCTCACAGGCTAGCTCTTTTATACAGTGAGAAGCAAGCAAGCAAGTTACAAAAGCAGGAGTTGCTGTTATCTCTGCATAGCTCTGAGCTCTGGAGGAGTTTTGCTCTGGGTTCAGGAGGAACTATCTGTCTGTCTCCTGTTGATAAGCTTATTTCGGATGACGACTTGTCTCTCTTCCTTATCCATTCTAGTGACCTTCAAGGTTTTCTGTTTAGCAATGCTTATAATTGTCTAGCCCTTTTCCTAGCTCTCAACATTCCCCCATTTCCTTGTCGGCACTTATGAGTCAAATCCTTGAATCATACTAATGACGATGGGGCTACAAGTTAAACAGGAGTATAATTAATAAAGGCCTACTAATAGAGGAAATCAGGGTAGTCAGCTATGGGGACATCTTACAGATTCCTGTGTACTACGTTGGTTTTTCTAGCTTTTCTTGTTCTTTCAGTCTCTGGGTTAAGACCTTAATACTATCTCTAATTATCCCTGAATGATTAGCATAAGAGCAACAAGTTTCTCCTAATGCTGCGCATAATTCTTCTCCTTAAGAACAATAAATCTAATCCTCTCCGATTTTGGAGAGCTACCTCTGCCAATGAATCTACCTGTCTTTCTAAATAAGCTACTTGATCTTGCAGCAGAGATATGTCCTTAGAGAAAATCTGCAAAAGCTGTCTCAACTCTAACTCTCCCTGAATGAGGGCTGCAGCACTCAGTGCGGTGGACCCTAAGATCCTCACAGTGGCTACTATGGGTATAAGGGGAACTCTCTTCTCCCTAGTCCTGGAGGGGAGAACAAAATCTGGGTTTCCTGCATAGATACACTTGGGGAATTATGTACCCAGGTACACAAAACTCTGGATAAGAAATTGGTGGCAAACAATGGTACACCTTGAGTTCTGGATCCTATTACAAATCCCTTCTTGGGGCCCTCCTCTTGGCTGCACCCTGCTTCAATCCTTCCTTTCAGATATATAACCCCTTTATAATTATATAAAGGACAATGGACGAAGGTCTCGTCTTCTTGTAACTGCTTCCGGCTGGACATGGACGTTGTCCTACCTAACCTTGGGTTGGGGTGCCCTGAAAGGGGGTGCAGCATGGAGGGAGTCCTTTCCTGTAAGGGGAAGGACCTTACAGAATCCAAGTCAGTTGGCTGTCACTGCGAAGTTGCAGGCTCGGTGTCCAAAGGCTGGCATTACTGGACAGTTGGCATCCTCGTCATATTCTGGAGGTGACAGATTTGGCAAGAGATTTGGAAGGCACAATTAAATCATAATTACTGAATAACAAAGGCAGGCACCCAGGTAAAGAATGGCTCATCTGGAGGAAGGTGTATGAGACATGCTACACCTATCCAAAACCCTGTGGCTCACTACACTTCGCTCGGGCTGAGGGGAATGTATCAGGATTTCCCTCCTTTCAGATCTCTGGGCCCTTTCTGTTTTGGCTATTAGGACAGAAAAGGGAAGATAAGCTCTGAAGTGAAGCCTACAGACCTCCTGAACCCTTCACTAACCAAACTACCTAGTTTAACTAAACTAGTTGAGTCTTAGGGGGAGATGATGAAGGTGGGCTCTTTAAGTGAGGCCTATACTGCAACCAATTGCTCAGGTAATAAGGCCATAGTCCCACGCCCTATGAAAACAGAAGGAGGAACACACAGGTTAATTTACACAACCACTTCTAAGCCAGTCTCTATGCTGGTGAGACTGTCTTTTGGGAAGACATTCAGTTGCAAGGCCCTTGCTGCAACGACATCTAACAGTGGCAATTTGACAGGTCCTTCGTGCCTATAAATTGAACATCTTTGATGATATTACAAACCCAGTTTTAACTTTCAAATGAAAACAGACTTTTAAGACAGTTAGCTGCATGATTCTAATATCTAATACTGAGCATTGTGATTTTCCTTAGACCATGATTCCTCTCCCTAAGATCACCCTCATCATTATTAAAGAGACTACTTTGAGTCCAACTTTTAATTCTGCCTGTTTGTTTGCATAAACATACCAAGAGCAGCCTGGATTGCCTATGATCTTTAAGTTTTCTCCGCTGGAACTCACTCAGGGAACCTTTAGACTGACTTTAGTCTGCCCCTCAGGGCACAGAAGCAGAGCCACACATCTGCCACCTGGCTTCGCCTGTACCAGTCATTTTACTTAAATCCTTGAGGCTTCCGTTGTGCCCACAGGTTCCTTTCTAGCCATCTTTCAGGAAAGCAACCTTCGTTCCTTCCCTGGAAAGACTGCCATGAACCGCACAATTAACCAAGGTACCAGGCTTCTTCTCGTGGGCTTTTGCTAGCTTCGCAAGTCAATCCCAGTTCCTCAGGGCTTCCTGGTGACAACCAGAACCCAGACATGCCTCCTTCAGGCGTGACATTCCAGTCAAAGTATCGGTTAACAAACCACTATTAATGACTGGTCTTAATGGATTTATGCAGAGAAACCTTATGTCATTACTCACTCCTTCAGAATGCCAAATTCTGGAGGGATCAGATAGGGAGAAAAATACCAAGTGCAAAGGAAAATCCTTTCCCTTCTGATAACCTTTCATACACCTTCTTCATTTATATATCTTGCACTTTCCCTTGTTCACTTTCCTACAGAGTGTGAAGTTTTACTATCCCTGGAATCCTCAATTTTCTTTTCAGAGAAGATACAGAACAAAATCTAAAACACAGACAGAGTTCTATAAGAACAGTACACAGGTAGAGGCATCCTCTTGCACCAGTGCGTCTACTGGGGCCTCCGCAGAGACATGCCATTCAGGTCCGGTCTCTTGGCAGAGACATGCTCCTTTGCCTCAGGCTGAAACACGCATCAGGCCTAAATGACCCTTCCTGGGTCCCGAGTGGCAAAGGCATTCTCTTTGACCGGTTACAGGCAACCTTCGCTAGGTCTTCAGGTGACCCTAACTAGGTCTTCAGATACAGGGGGTTTCTGATCAGAAACGGAAGCAAAATGAAACTACATTCCTATAAAACCAGAAAACAAGTAGTTGAGGTTTCCTTTCCTCCAGGTTTAAAACTTTTACAACCTTTCTACACATTTTTGCCTATCTAGATTTAACTACAGTTTACCTTTAATCCCTGCTCCTTTCCCACCCTGGGAAGGACTGCACTTAAACTCAGTAGTTAAACTCAGTCCATGGTAGCCAAAAGTCCCTACCCGTACAGGCATCTTCTACTCAAACTCCCTAGATATGCAGGGACATCCTGCAGCTTTCTGAAGATTAGACCTTGCAAACGCCCTATCAACTCCGCCCTATGGGCTGAAGTTCCTTTTGGCAGGGCTTGCTGCCAAATGACTTCAGTTTCTGTGGTTACCGCAGCCCCCGCGTACAGCTGCCCTTCCCTGGGAAACTACTGCTATCCGAGAACAGAATGAGCTCTGGTTTTTCCTATGCCTCATCCCGCGAGTCTGGGCGCACGCCTGTGACCCGCTCTAATATTTCATGGCAGCTATGCATGATGGTTGGATCAGGGGCTGGCAGCAGGGTGGCTGGACTCAGGGCTGCGCTTTTCAGGAACTGGACTGCTGGGGGATTCAGCAACTGCACCTGGTACTGAGTTAGCCGTGCATTAGACAACCAGCGATCGGGAGAGGATTTCAGAATTCTCTCTATATGATGCTCCCCAATTATCTGCAAATTCTGTCCAAGGGTGAGCTTGCTGGCCTCCTTCACTAGCATGGCTGTGGCAACTAGAGCTCATAAGCAGCCTGGCCACCCTGAGGCTACTGGGTCCAATCTCTTGGACAAATAGGCCACGGGCCTTCTCCAGGGTCCTAAAGCCTGGCTTAGCACTCTCTTTGCAATGCCTCCGTTTTCTGCCATGAACAGCTGGAACAGCTTTCCTAAATTTGGCAAAGCCAATGCAGGTGCAGATACCGAAGCTGCCTTAAGCGCCTCAAAGGCTCGGTTCTCTTTTTCAGTTCAAGTTATATTTCCCTCTTTTCCCCTCGTAAGTTCATGGAGAGGCTTAGCCAATTCTGCAAACCCTAGAATCCAGAGGTGGCAATATCCTACTGCTCCCAAGAACTCCTACACCTGCCTCTAGTAATCTTTCTAGGAAAGCAGCGGGAGATTCCTCCCTCCCCTGGATCACTTCACTAATCTTCCTAAAATTGGTGGGCTTCCTAGCGGCTGCCTTTAATCCCCTCAACAGAGCCCTGCGATACTGAAGGAGCGTGTCCCTTCCCCCACTCGTGTTAGGGTCTCAGTCAGGGGGCTGACTGGGCAGGATATCCTCCACCTCCCTCCTTCCCGCCGCAGCCTCTCCCTCTTCCCCCATAACTGCCTTGGCGGCCCCTGAGAGTATTCTATCCCTCTCCTCTGAGGTAAAGAGGGTCTGTAAGATCTGCTGGCAATCATCCCAAGTGGGCTGGTGCGTTCTAAAAATGGTCTCCAGGAGGGAGATTAAACCCTGAGGTTTCTCAGAAAACGGGGGGTTCCGATGTTTCCAATTATATAGATCACTAGTGGAGAAAGGAACATATATCAACCGAGGGGGTGCTCCGGCAGGGGCACCCGGTCAGGGCGGTGCCTCACGGAGTGGCAGAAGTGCCGGAGGTGCTGGGGATACTGGAGCCTCCTCCCCTTCTCTAGTTCCCCCTCGGGTGTGAGGAAGGCTCCCGAGTGTCCCTCCCTCCTCCGGCTGGGTAGAATGCGGCACTTCCCTCCTAGGGTAGGGAGGGAGCGCATTCAAGGGGTCTAAGATGTCCTCCCCAGGTCCTGGTAGTGGGGGGAGGGCAGAGGGCTCCGGGAATTTCTTTTGTTTCCTCTTCCCGTGGCTAACAGAACCGTTCTTCCGCGGGAGGCACTCCTTCTTAGACATTTCTGAATATAGCCTGGCTTGTCTGGGGCTATGTCTACCCACACATCGATGTAAACTATCTGATCAGGGTGTGGGGCTCTATAAACTGTGGCCTGAACTGCAAACAATACCGGGAGGTCGAAAGTCCCCTCTGCAGGCCATCCGACACCAAAAGTCGGCCACTCTAGCTGGCAAAGAGTCTGCAGGAACTCCGGATCGAGCTGCATGCGCCCGTAGCCGCGTGCACGGCGCTGGAAATCAGAAAAGTTATTCAAGATGCAATCAAGCAGGGAGTTTGGGGTGGACTCCCGCTGGCCCATTTTCATAAGGGTTAGTTTCACATAACTGAGACAAACAAACAAAACAAAACAAAACAAACAGAAATGACAATTTACTTTCACTTCGTCCGCCTGGCCTCTCCTCTCGCGAGGACTTAGGTCTGTCTTAGCTAAGGCTGCCCGCGTAGAGTCCGGGTTAAACTCCCAGCCGTTATGCCATATGACAGACTAAGGAACCGCAGGTTAGGACCCACGCACGCTCCGTAGGCTGTTGCCCGTGGAGCCACACACTCTGTCCTCACACGCTCAAACAAAGCGGCCGCACTCATACTCAGACACACCGCTGCGCTTCGCTGCGAGCCCTGACGTGACCGGTCACAACCTGAACAGAACAGAAACCAGGCCCACGCTCGGCGTGGTCACAACCTGAACAGAACAGAAACCAGGCCCACGCTCGGCGTGGTCACAACCTGAACAGAACAGAAACCAGGCCCACGGGCGGCGTCCCGGCCGGGGTGGCCTGGGTGGGGTACAGCGGCGTCCCGCCTACCACCTCAGGCAATACTTCGCTCCGGAGCACAGACAGACAGAGGATCCTCCCAGATACTTACCAGGCTCGAGCCCGCGTCCTCCCCTCAGTTTCCGAACCAGACCTCCACCTAGGGAGTATCCCGCTGGGGCCTCCAAATGTTGCACCCACTGACACCAGAAACAGACGTTCGGAGACTTTCAGGACGTTTACAGAGATGTTACTTTAATGGCCAACTCTTTTAACCTGCGCAGGGGCGGACTCTCGATGTGTCCCGGAGACACGGTGCTCAGAAGAGCTGCAGATGAGAGCCGCGCCAAACGCTCACAGGCTAGCTCTTTTATACAGTGAGAAGCAAGCAAGCAAGTTACAAAAGCAGGAGTTGCTGTTATCTCTGCATAGCTCTGAGCTCTGGAGGAGTTTTGCTCTGGGTTCAGGAGGAACTATCTGTCTGTCTCCTGTTGATAAGCTTATTTCGGATGACGACTTGTCTCTCTTCCTTATCCATTCTAGTGACCTTCAAGGTTTTCTGTTTAGCAATGCTTATAATTGTCTAGCCCTTTTCCTAGCTCTCAACACTGGACAAGCAGGATGAATCCCAAATGGATCAGAAATGTAAAGATAAAGAAACAATATTCTTATCAAAAGAAAACATAAGCATATTCCTCTGTAAATCTGTGAGGAAGACTTGCTTAATTTTGATTCAATTTCCAGAAGCAATGGGAAAATAAGGAGCAATACCTTTGATTACATAAATATAATAAACCTTTACGTGTCAAACAATTAAAATAAAGGTTAAAACATGAGCTGCCATTAGCAAAGGAAAAAGACAAATGACTCCCTGTGGGAACATTTTTAGAACTTATATGACAATCAAGGATTGATATGGCTAATGCCAAAGAAAGCATCTAAAAATAGAGAAGAAAATAGTCAACAACCTTATAGAAAAATGGGCCTTTTTATAGAAAAAAGTTTCCAGTGAAAATGCAAATGGATATTAATTTTAAAACATTCTCTACATTCCTCAAAATCTTTATTGCACATTCTTAATCTTAATGCATATTCACACTATAGTGAAAGATCATTTCTTACCTATCATATTAGCAAAAATCCAAAAGTGTAGCAACAAACCTGTTGGCAAGGCTGTAGAAAATCAAACATTCTCATAGGCGGAGAGTAAAAATGCAAAGTGATACAAACTCTGTGTTGTTCAGAGTCAGTCAGGAAAATAAAGTTCACATTATTTAATTGACAGAGAGTTTGTTAACCAGGTTTTGAAGAATTTAGAAGACAAAAAGCAGCCCCTCCCCATACTCAGTATTTCAGGTGTAGTAACTTCAGGAAGTGGCTATTTTCCTTAACAGGGGAAATAAAGGGAGGGAACAAAAGAAAGAGGTTGGGATTATCAGAATGTGAAAACTTGGAGGAGGAGCCTTGCTGAGTGTGGACCCAGAACTCTGACAAAGGCAAGCTGTCGGGTTGGTGAGGACAAAGGACACCAGGATGTTGGGATCAGACCTCTGAGGAAGGGGCACCACCTGATGGCAGAGGTCCCTCAGAAGTTCCAGGGAGGTTCTCTTTGTATTTTAATGCTGTTTTCTTTAGCCCTGAGAAGCTTTTTATTTTGATGAGGTCCCATTTGTTTATTCTTTCCTTTATGTCCTCTGCTTTAAGGGACGTGTCTGTGAGGATGTTGCTGCGTGGAATGTCTGAGATCTTCCTGCCAATGTTTTCCTCTAGGACCTTTATGGTGTTACAACTTATATTTAAGTCTTTTATCCATCTTTGCAATGGCATGGATGGAACTGGAGAGCATTATGCTAAGTGAAATAAGCCAGGTGGTGAGGGACAAATACCATATGATCCCACCTTTAACTGGAACATAATCAACAAAAGAAAAAAGCAAACAAAATATAACCAGAGACATTGAAATTAAGAATATTGTAACAATAGCCACAGGGGAGTGAGGAGGGGATAGTGGGGAGAGGGGTCTATAGGAGCTACTATAAAGGACACAAGGACAAAATCAAGGGGGAGGGTAGAGGTGGGAGAGGGAGGTGGGACTGGCTGGGGTGGGGTGGAGGGAAGGGGAGAAAATGCAGACAATTGTAACTGAATAAAAATAAATAAATAAATTTTTTAAAAAAAGAAGTTCCAGGGAGGAAGTTCCAAGGAGAAGTTCCAAGGAGGAAGCCTGCAGAGCAGAGCTTTCTAGGGAGGGTTCTGACCAGCTGGGGCTGGTACCCCAGAGAGAGTCCTAGGAGAGGAGAAAATTACAAACTGTGATTCCCCTTACTGGATAAAAAACTGTTGCAGGGGCGACCCTGATGGGAAGAGGGAACAAAGTAGAAAGCAAGTCCCTCATTCTTTTTCTGGCCTTGCAGTCCACATCAAGCACGCCTTTGCCAAAACTTAACAGGCAGGCGACTGGTAAAGCATAAAAGCGATGTGAATCCCAGCACCAGCATCTCAAAGTGGAGGGGGAAATGGCGGCTGGAGAGATGAGAACAAAAATAAACGAATCACCAGCATAGCCCCTGTGGAGGGTATTTGATAAGATCCAGCAAATTTAATGTTCACGAGCCTTTGATTTGGCAATCCCACTTCTAGGAATGTATCTCTAGAATATACTAACAAAATTAAAAAAATTTTAAGGTATGCAGAAGACCTGAAGTGCTGCACCACACCACTCTTTGTGATAGCTCAATACTGAAACCAGCCCGAATATCTATCAGTAAGGCACTGATGGAATAAGCTGTGATAATGAACACAAGGATGTACTTGGCAACTGGTAAGAGAAATGAAGACTATCTCTGTACACTAGCATGGGGTGATCTCTGGTACCTATCACTGCGTACCTGGGAAACAAAAGCAAGATGGAGAAAAGTACCTGTAGTGTATTACTCTTTACTTATGGAGGAAGAGTATGAATAGTAAACTATTCTCAGTAATAACACTGTTGTTGGTAGTATTTGAATTATTATGCAGCGATTATATATGTAATGTGGCATAAATCAAATGAATTGGTTTCATTGAGATATAAGATTTTTGGCATAATTGCAAGGAGATAGAGTTGTAAAATCAATGAGGTTTAAAAACAAAACTCTGTAGTCCTAAATGTTGATTTAAAATGTCAATAAAATTTATGTATTTTATCTTTTAAAAAAACAAGCATTTTTTTATCTGTGTCTACAAAAAGGATGAGAAAAAAGATTTACCCAGAAGTAATACAACCTCTAGCACCCAAATTGTGTTCTCTAATCATTTATCACTAAACAGTTCCTTAAAGAAATGTTTGATTCTAAATGTAATGAAGGAAATTAATTAGATCAATTGAGAAATTTTTGACATACCAGAAGGCAAGGCATCTATCAAGACTGCAAGACATGTCAAAAGGACTCAGGACCCAACGTGAACAAGCTCCCACCAGATGAAGATGGAATAATTTGAGCATTTATTAATAATGAGTTGATCGAATTTAATAACTTAATGAGTTAATCAAATGTATTTAAACATACAAGTTTCTATGACATTTTAATAGAATGCTAATTGGTGACCTTTAGAAAATTTTAGAGAACCACTTCATTATTTTAAAAACTGGTACTTTTTCTGCTTTTCCTGTTTTATTTTTACCTCAGAAATCAAAATTATTGATGAGTAGAAATTTTTTAATAGGAGCATCCCAGCTGAGAAATTAGAATATCACTAACAATTAATAAAGTAATGAATCTACCAATAGATCTCAAAGTAAGATTCCCTAAGACTTTCAGGGGGACAGACAAGTTTAACATTACTTTTGCAGTGATACAAAGATGTTGCAAAAGTAATCATGGGCAAAACTGTTGGTGCTTCAGTACCAGTCAAGGCAGTGGTACCAACTGTGCCACCAGCAGTCACAGTCATTGCATTCTCAACCAGCACATACAGCAAGAAAAGTTCTACCTAAAATAGTCTCAATGATGCAGTAAAAATTACTAATTGTATTAAATATTGACCTTTGAGTACTTTAACAAATATTCTATGTGATAAAATGGGAATCTATGTAAAGCACTTATGCTGAATACTGACCTCTGCAGGTCACCGCCTTAAAAACAACTGTAGGGTTGAGTTGCCAGCTAAACTAGCCACTTTTTTATGGAACACAGTTTTCATTTGAAGGCACTTCTGAAAGAAAAATTACAGTTATTGTAATTTGGGTATTTGGCAGGTATTTTCTTGAAAATGCATGTGGTAAACCTGAAACTTCAGGAGAACAACTGATAGTATCTGTTGCCAGTGGTAAAATTCAAGTTTTCAAATAAAAATTTGAACTTTGGAAAATTTGAACATGCCACCTTCAGCTTGACAGTTTGCCAATAACTTACAGGCTTTTAAAAGATAGGATCAATGGTTATTGATGAACGTCTTTTTGAAGTTGAATAATGAAATTGTTCACATTTGGAAGATCTACATATGTTAGTGATTCAATATTTTCCAAATAATATCACAAAATCATGCATAGGGAAGAGATCTATTAAAACAGCAAGAAAAGCCAATGGAATTTAACGTAGCAGAATAGAAAAAGTTTATTGATGTGGTTTCAGATTTCATTCTGCAACTAACTTTTAAGAAACTACCATGCCAAGTTTTGATATAGTATCAAATAAGGTTATCTATAATTATCTGAAAAAGGTATTAAAATAATCCTTCCATCTCCAACCACACATCTTTGTGATATTGTATTTCTTCATGTACTTCAGCTAAAGCAACAGATTGAACACAGAAGCAGAAGCAGAGAGAAGAATCTAGCTGTCTTACAGTCTATTAAACTAGACATTAAAGAGATTTGTAAAAATATAAAGCAATGTTTCTCTTATGAATTTTTTATT
The DNA here is from genome assembly GCF_022682495.2 of Desmodus rotundus. Classification (NCBI taxonomy): domain Eukaryota; kingdom Metazoa; phylum Chordata; class Mammalia; order Chiroptera; family Phyllostomidae; genus Desmodus; species Desmodus rotundus. The sequence continues at coordinate 89,672,464 of NC_071397.1, read as the reverse complement.
TTGAAAATATAGTTATATCTTACAAAATATGTTGTTTGTGTCAACATATAAAAGGTTGTTATCGTTATTTTGAACAAATAAATATTTTAAAGTCTCAATTTTAATATCGAATAAAATAAATATTAATAGATAATATTAATCTATTATTAAATAGGTCAATAATCTCTGCAGGATCCTCCATCATTTTTAAAAGTGTAACACCCTCGTAAGACAAAAAGTTTGATAGCTGCTGATCTACTTAATATCCATGAGTGACAACCTCACAAAAAAGAAATTCAGACATTGTTACTTGCTCTTGGAAGTAAACACTACCTATGAAGTAGTTTTGGCAAAAATTATATTGAGTCCGAGTCTGATCAAAGCTCTACATCTTACTACCAAGTTATAGGAAATACAACAGATGAACATGTGGGAGAAACAAGTAGCAAAATTCAGACTGAGAAAGATTATGCAGAAAAAAAAATGACCTGGTTTCTTGAACAAAAAATGGTGAAGGGTGTGGAGGGAAGAGAGGGAGAGAAACGAGGGGGAACTTTGACAAGAGACATAAAAGGCAGAGCAATCAGTTTTAAAATACAGATCTCTTCTGGAACCTGATTCAAGCAAACATTGTTAAAACCCATTATAAGAAAATGAGAAAAATATGAGTAATCACTAGAAATGTGTTGCTATTACAAAATTGTCAATAATTTTTAGGTGTGATAATGGTATTAAGTTATGAGTGTTTTACTTTTTTGATGTTGATAGTCTGTATTTTAGAGGTGAAATTTTTACAGATGAATTAATAGAACACCTGGAATTTGCTTCAGAATAACCTGTGAAAGTAACAGGTGGTAATGCATGAAACATTACTAGCCATGAGTTAAATGTTGAAGCTGAGCGCTATTAAATTGGGTTTATTATACTGTTCTCTTTACTATTTTGTATGTTTGCAAATTTCCATCATAACGAGTTAAAGGAATACATAGGTGATGCAAACTAGCACGGTACTTTGTGTGATGACTCGCAGCCCAGTAGATGCACACAAGATGGCCCGTGGTAATTAAAACAGACCGCTCATCTCTGGGAATGAGACTGACAATGGCATAGATTAGCCTTACTATGTAGAGGTCACGGAGGGCTAGAACCAGACCTGTGGGTGGAGCTCGATGTCAAAGAACACACTCAGTGTCCAGCACACAGTAGGATGGAACTAGGGTTGAGAAACTGGGAAACACTGTATGTCATTGATTGACTTTTTTTTTTGGTCATTTAATATTTATTGAGTGCCTATTATGTTCCAGGCCCTGTTCCAAGTGTGGAAGCACAGCAGTGCCCCAGAGAGACAAAGTCTTCATCCTCATGAAACTTAAATACATAACTATTATTTTAGGAGAAGATAAAAATATAAAAAACAGGAAGTGTAGAAGGTAACACATGTCATGAAATATCTGGGAGAAGGAGTGAGGAACGGGAAGCCCAAATGCAAAGGAGCTGAGGCAGCACCCAGTGTGGGGAGAGGCAAGAAGGCCTGTGTGCTAGAGCAAAGGGGAGAGGGGCAGGGCCAAATTGCCATGAAGACATTGGAGCTTGTTCCAAATGTGACAGAAAGCCCCGGGAGGGTTCTGACCGGGGAACATGAGCTGACCCATAATTTAACAGGACTCCACTGGCTGGTCCATGGGACAGAGGTCAAGGACCAAGAGTAGAAGCAGCGAGTAGACGCTGCTTCAGTAAGTCTTGCAAGGCCTTGGGCGTGGGCACTGTATTTGACGACGTGGTGAGAAGCATTCAGATTTGATGATGTACTAGTCATAATTCTTGCTAGATATGGACTCAGAAGAGAGGAATCAAGGTTGACTCCTAAATTCCTGGCATGAGCAATTGAATGAACAGCCTGGAAGGGACTCTGAGAAGCCCCAGGAGGAAATGAGAAGGAGCAGCCAGCGGGTAGGGATCCAGGTACTGAGGATAAAGCCATTTGAAGGAGGAGCAACTGTGTCCATTGTTGCCAATGCATCGGAAGAGATGAGGTCTGACTTTGAACTGGACAATGGGGAGGCCAGTTCCTGGCCTCTCCAGGAGCAGTGTCAGTGCAGTGGACTTCGGAGAGAACGAGGGGGGAAACTAAAGGTCACAATATAAGCAATTGCTTTAAGGAATGTAACTATAAGGAGTCAGAAAAATGGGGCAAGTGCTAGAGGAGGATAAGTGGTAAAGGAAGGGTGTTTTTTAGCAGTGGGAGAAATTACTGCATGTGGGGCTTGGAGAGGGATGATCCAGGAAGAGAAGAAAGGAGGTGATGCAGGAACAGAGCTTGGGTAGCCAGGAGGGGATGGAATCCAGGCATGAGTAGAGGGTCTGGTCTTGGGTAGAAGCCCAGTGGGATCACTTCATTTGTAACTGGCCATGTTTGTGGGGCCACACACAAGTACATTAGTGAATTTAGAGATGGGAGGATGTGGAACTTCTATTCTGATGGATAATGGGAAGTGGGGTCATCTGCTGAGAAAGAGGAAGAGGGCAGGAGGGATGTGAGATGGTGCAGAAATAATCATCCTAGAGAGTGGGAGGGTGAATTGAGTAGAGAAATAGATCAGGGACGCCAGGAAGCTTGGGGTCACATTGGAGGCCTATGGTCATAAATTTAATAAGACCAGTCAGCGGGATTGTGTTCCCCTTCAGTAGCTTTGAGATGCTCAGGTGCAGGTGCAAATGCAGAGCTGGCTGAGGGTTCACTTAACTGAACCTTGACTTAGAAAAAAGCCAGAGGAAAATGCAAGGGAAGGCTGACATGTAAGAAATGAAAAACTGAAATAATCAAACTCAGAAGTTTGACAGTACTTCTGATACTTAATAGCATAAACCACAGAAAGGATTGATCTAGTTAATCAAATAATCTAATAAAAACTTATTTATATAGGATTACAAATTTTTAAAAGATTACTATAAATAAAATACCTACTAAAACCATACTGGCAACCTCCTTGATTCAGAAGACAATGTGGTTATTGTTATGAGCATCAATTACTGTACTAGAAGTATCAGTCTTGATGTTAGAGAGACCAGGGTGGAAGAGTTGTACTTGATAGAATTCCAGATAACTCAATTTAAATTCTAATTGAAATCACCTTAATATAACATAACCACCTTGAAAGTGCTACAGGAAAGGAAATCACAGGACTCAGAAATATTTTTCCAGGACCTGAAACCAGTGGTAGAGATGGGAAAAGATGATTTACAAGTCAGGGTGAGCACAGGGAGACATAAATTTCAGGCGCAAAGGAAATAAAATAAATGAGCACAAAAGCTACGTGAAAGGAAGAGTTTCTCCTTTAAATTTTATTGCATTAATTCTGTACCTAGAAATAATGGAAAATGACTTCAGGCAATTTTTTTTCTTTCCAGAAAATTCTGAAATATTATGTTTTGGATTGGTAGAAGGAAGGTGGATATAACTTAGAAAAATCACCATGAAATATTTATAAAATAGGAAAGCTATAAAGTAGACTTTCTGACGAGGTCTAAATTTAAGATCTTTGAAAAAACTATGTTTCCTACAAAGTTCTATGAGATTAATGGAGAAAGTGTTTAACATTTTTTTTTTGACAAAAATCTTAAGGTGTTCATTAGAACAGAAACTCTATGAGGAATATCCTGGATGATAAATAAGACTACAATGATCAATGGTATAACCCTACAGAACTTATGTCCATATATCTTTCAGTTCCTTGTGAATTTCTAGGTAAGGGTGGATTTCTTTGACGCAAATCATGCCAATGTTGGTATGTGGTCAAATCTTAGATATAGGGTTGGGCCTTTCTTTAAGTACAGAGCTCCAACACAAGAGTTCAAAGGAACTTTTATGTGATGCCATGAACCTAGGAAATTACCTAATGGTTTTAAAAAAATGCCTTCCATAGTCTAAAGTAATCTACAAACAAAATGTTTTAGCATGACTTTTTGGTAAATTCCATTTTTCCTTATAATAGTGTATCACATTCTGAATTTCCCTTTCATAGAGGTATTTTGTGTCCTACAATCCGGTTAAGACCAAAGGAAGTTCAAAATATGATCTGTAGATCAGCAGAAAGAAGGTCATTCATTTCTTAATATTGACACGAATGACTGGGCTCCATCAAAGACACCGTTGAAATATAAATTTTCAGACCCAGCAGCCCCTGCTTAGTCTCATGCTGACCCTACTGTGTTGTAGTATGGGACACTGGTCCCTCCTGTCATCCAAACCTCTGATGGCCTTGGTGACACCACACTGATTTCCTTCCTGCTGCTAAATCCTTCTTACTGAGCCTCGTGCTCTGGGCCCAATTTGGTGAGCAATCACCCTTCTCTGTTTGCTAAATAAGCCTGCTTTCCATAATTCTTTTTGATATCATTCTTCTTCCCCATGCAGTTCACTGATTCACCTACAATTACTCAGAAGCTATAGCTGCAACTGTTCCTAAACTCTCTCTCTTGTACTTTAAACCCAAAGTTCTAGATTTCCTGAAGGACAAATGTACATGAATGTCTCACTACCAATTAAATCAATCATTTAATTTCACCTGCCCCAAATAGAGTCATCTGCCCTCCCAAATTTGTTCTTTGAACTCTGTTTTCTGTTTATTTGAGCCAACACCCTTGCACTGGGTGCCCCATGCCAGGCATTGTGAAAGGCCCTCTGGACATGAAAGACACTCACCCCTAGACCTGGAGGGTCTTCAGCACAGCAGGAAGCACAGAGGCTTAACGCTGATGGTAACCCCATGGGCAAGTGCTCAGCTGGTCGGTTGTAGAAGGAGAGCTGGAGGTGCCTAGTGGGTTTCATGCTGAGCAGCTGGGCCTGCAGCCTGGAGATAGTAATGAGCTATCTGAAGTGTAGTTTTAGATGCTGATAACGATGTGAAGAATAAGCAGAAAATGCCAAGCCTTACCTTGCCAAATACAATGCCCACACAATGTATTGGTATGAGATATGTTTATATTGGTATATAGATGACTTTTATTGCTGAGGGGTAGGGTACAGACTGGTTCAAAGATTCAGCAATTCCATTCCAGTGTACGTATGTTAAAAATTCTCACAAAGATCTCTAAGAATGTTCCTAGCAATGTTGTTTGTGGTGATAGGGCCCTGGAGGTAGCCTGTTGTTCATCACTGGGAGGGTGGATAGGTAAAATACGGCAGGTGCACAGCATGGAGTGGCATCCAGCAGTTGGAATGCACGATGGAGAGAGCACCAAACAAGGAACTGGGAATGCAGCTCCCATTCCAAATGTGAGGTACACAGGAGGATTGGGGGGGCGGAGAGGCAGAGGAAACTTCAGCTTGGCATCTCTGCCATGGGCTTAGTACAGATGGGGTGAGAAGATGGAAACTTCTGAGCTCCTGCTTTATCCTCCAACCTGAACAAGATTTGTTCAGGAACTAGGCACAGATGAGCCTGAGGGCAGATGTCTTCAGCATCGGCAGCTGAAAATTACTTGGGACAATTGAATTTACCCTCCCACTGCCACCACCCAATCCTGCCTTTGCAAACTCTGTTCTCTGGGGACCCCTCTCCAGTAACCCACCCCTCCCCACAACATTTTATTGTGGGTCCTTCATCAGACCACCTACCACAGAGGACTGGAATCTTTGTGGAGGTGGTGTACAAAACGGTCAGTAACTGATTCTTCAGCTACACTGCCCAGTTCAGTGTTCTGACGCTGAATTGCTACAGCTGCACGGCCTGGGGCAGGTTATTTCCTCTCTGGAAGCTATGGCAGCATCTCCTCTTTAAAATGCCTGCACCCTAAGGCTGCTGGGAGAATTGAATTAGATAAATCAGGTCAAGTGCTTAGAATGGTGTTTGACACATAGTAAGAGCTCCGTAAATGTTGATGAACATTATTATTATTACCATGATTATTTTTATTATTATTAATCTTCTTGAGAGACAAACTAGACTTTTATAGCTTTGCATACATAGCACCAAGCCAAGTTCAGTTGATGAAGTTGAAACTTATTTGTGTATATAGGATTTATGTTTATTATTCTTGCAATATAGTTCAGGTGTAGGAACTAATGAGGCTTTAAGAATAAGTTAAAAAACAGACCACATTCTTCCAAAGTCACTTGTTTTTTTATATACCATGTGAATCCATTGTATTTTCCTTGAATACTCCTATTTCTAGACATTCTTACATTATTTTAAATTAATCCACATTACTTATAATGCCAAATTAACTACCATTTTTTAACAAGTTTTGGCAAGAACATTGCTCTCTGTATGAACATGGGAAACTGATGCAGGGGTTGCCAAACTTTTTCTGTAAAGGACCAGATAGGAAATGTTTTTGGGTTTGTGTTCTGCATAAATATCTGAAAATACTCTGCTCGGTGATTCCACAGCGCAGAGTCCAGAACGGGAATCCGCCCTGTCAATCTTCACACACTTGTATTATATACTTCACACAATGTCTCTGCTGTAAATGGCATGAAAACACAGTGTGGGGCAAAATAGGCTTGCAGTTGCTTGTGTGGAAAACAATACAGTAATTACGCGTTAATAATATAAGAATAAACTGTGTTCACATACTCCCAACTGAGACCTATTCTCCCACCCTGTACGTGAGCATGATCCAAAGCAGCCTTCTTTCCACAAGCCATGCAAGGATTTACCGAGGACCGAGGCCTTTCAAAGGTGCTCCCACATTTGTTTTTCCTTGTAAAGCACAAGGCCAATGCCAGCACCTTTGCCTTAGGACAGGGCTAACTTCATTTTACAGTTGACTATGTGGGCTGCTACTCACTAAGAGGATACAGCAAAATAGATATGCTAGGGAGAACGGGTGACGGGCAAGACTTGACAGAGAATTCTTTTTCCCATTTGCCCCTGAGCGGTGGCCATGAAAAATAACTTGAGGTAGAGCAGTGAGGAATAAGTGAGAGTTATAGGAATAGAGAAAACCCACTCTATCCATTTTTAGAAGAATCATCACCAGCCCTCTTTGATATTTTTTAAGCATGAAAGGTTGTGCTTGTCCCTTTGAATTTGACAAGCTCTTTAAGCATCTGAGAGATGAAGTGGTAAAGGAATGTGGATTTCCAAATGTGCATTGTATTCTTTGTGAGCACGTTAGAGATGTTTAGTCCTTTGGCAATTCTTAGCTCTATTAGAAGCGTTAAAAGGGAAAGGTCAGGTTTGAATTCCAGCAGTTTCTTGACAGTAACATGAAAATAGACATGGTAAAAATGACACATATGGTCTGGAAAAAAATCCAGCCATTGTTGATATAATGAGAAAGGTTTGCACGACATCGATGTAACCTGGCAGCCAAGGAGAGTGGACTGGAATGCACATAACGTGAACAAGGATGACTTCACTCTACTAGTCAGTGGGGGTGGTAGACACCATTGAGTGAGCATGTGTACTGTGTGGCCGTCACATTCAAAATGACTAAGTGGGTAGAGCAACAAATCTGCATCAAGTTTTGCGTTAAGCTTGAACATTCCTCCACGGACACTATTCAGATTATTCAGAAGGCCACAGCTATGGGCAACTGGTGATTGACAGCTTCATCCCAACAATGCGCCTGCTCATGCATCACGTCTCATGCAGGGTATTTTGGCAGAACAACAAATCACCCAGGTGACTCAGTCCCCCTCCAGCCTAGATTTTGTGCCCTGTGACATCTGGCTTTTCCCCAAACTAAAATCACCTTTGAAAGGGAAGAGATATCAGACTGTTGATGAGATTCAGGAAAAAATGACAGGGCAGCTGATGGTGATTGGGAGAACTGTGTGAGTGAGGTCCAAGATGCCTACCCTGAGAGGGACTAAGGCATCATTGTCCTATGTACAATGTTTCTTGTATCTTGTATCTTCTTCAGTCAAGGCCTCTGTTTTTCAGATTACATGGCTAGATTCTTTCTGGATAGGCCATATGTATATTTGCAAACTTCTTAAAAATATAGCAGTTTCAGTTCTGCCATGTTTCAAATTAATCACCTCACCAGAGACAGTGAGCAAAACTGAATATAAATGTTAACTCCTATATTAAAAAGTTGGAAAATAACAACTATACCAAGACTTCATTGAGAAAAGAGTAAATGTACCGAAACATATAGCATAATAAAATTTTTCTTTTTTTTAAACATTAAATTTTTCTAATTATCAAATGAATCTAGACAGGAAGGAACTGCACAAAAATGTTAGCCAAGTTTATCTCAGGGTGGTGAAGCTAGGAGTGAATTTTAATTTCTGTTTTATACTTTTCTGTGTTTTTTCAATATGTGGCAATTATATTTATAGGCAAATACAAACAAAAAATAAGAAATGAATAAATAAATATTCCCTTCTTAATATTCATGTTATGTCAGGCATCACCTTCTCTAGGAAAACTTCCTAACCTTTAGGGGACCCTCTGCCTCTAAAACTGGATCGGGGACTATAAGAAAGGGTCGGCCTCTGGGTTTGACGTGCACTGCCCCTCACCCCTCCTTTCCTTGGGTGTCACATGGGGCAGGTTGACCGAAAAGAGCAGGTGCCCCCCACCTTGGATCCAGCGAACTATACCAGGCGCTGCCCTCTGGCAAGAATTCTCCCTCGGACCCACCCCTCAACCTCAGTAAAAACCTCTCTCCTCTTCTTTTTCTCCCAAGGTACTCTCCTAGATACCTTAATTACATAAGAAAGAAATGTTGCCAAATACTGTTGGGGTGTGTCTGGAGGGGCCATTATCAGTCTTGACAGTGGAACCTAAATTAGGGAGGGGAAGTCCCTCCCGCCTTTTTAGCGGAGTTACAACAGGAAAATCGTCTTATTCTGTATTCCTCTAATATCCTACTTTCATTTCCTTCACTTTGTTTTTAGAAGGACAAAAATGTTTTAGTTTTGTCCATTTTATCAATTTATTCTTCGAGAGTTCATAGTTTTTGTGTCTTTTTAAGAATTTTTGCAAGATTCTGGGTCTCTCAGGTTTTCTCCTGTGTTTTCTTCCAGGAATTTTGTGGTTATGATGTTTGAACTTAGATCTATGACCCACCTCAAATTAATTTTTGTATATAGTGAGGTAAAGGTCAAAAGTTATGTATTTTTTATTTGCTTGCCCACTACCCAAAGTCCGATTGTCTTCCACAAAGTTTATATTTTTGCATATGGATATCCAAATTTTCTGATACCATTTATTGAAAAGATTGTCCTTTCCCTTTTGATTTCCTGAAAATCAGTTGGCCATGTATGTGTGGATCAACTTCTGAACCACCTATTCTATCCCATTGATTATATGTCTACGTCTAGACCAGCTTTAAACGGTCTTGATTACTGTTGGTGTAGTAATAGGGTCTTGAAGTCAGATAGTGTAAATCTCCCAATTTTGTTCTTTTTCAAAGTCGATACAGGTATTCTAGGCCTTTGCAATTCCATTTAAATGTCAGAATAAGCTTGCTAGATTCTACAAAATAATAATAATAATAATAATAATAATAGTAATAGTAATAGTAATGCCTGATGGGTTGCATTGAATCTATAGATTAAATGTGGGGGAAGTTGACATTTTAACAGTTTTGAGATTTTCAGTTCATGAGCAGGGTGTTTTATGTAGATTTTCTTTACTCTTCATTTTCAATGTCTTTGTAGTTTTCAATGAGCAGGTCTTACCCTAAGAATTCCATATTTGTGTTATTACTGTAAATGTTTTTCAAAATTCTAATTTCTAATCATTTACTGACATTATAAAGAAATGCAGTTGATATTTTTACAGTGACTTTGTGTCCTATAACCTTGCTAAACTCATTAGTTCTAATAGGCTTTTTACATAAATGATCATATTATTTCAGAATAAAGAAAGCTTTACTTTTTCTGTTCCGGCCATGCCTTCTGTGTTTTTCTCCTGGCATTATTACTCTGGGTAGGGCACCCAGGACAATGTTGGACGTGTGTGATGAGAGCACATACCCTTCCTTGTCTTGCTGCCTCATGAGAATACAGCAACTTTTTGGTCTTTCTTCCTGCTTTGGAAGTCTACCAGAGACACAGATCTCCTAGAATGCAGAAACTATTCGGGTTTTAGATTATGCTTCCTCTTCCTACCTTACAAATACAGGCACTTCAAACTCTACGTTTACTATCCTTTCTCTCCACCACTCCTAATGATCGGGATGTTAATACCTTAAGCATGGTTTTGAACATTTTCAAGTGATCTCAGAATCACTGCCATCTTTCCATCACCTTTTGCCAGGCTGACTGCAGTAACCTCTTAATGGGTCTCCTTGCTTCTGTCCTCGTCCCCTTACCATCTGTTCCCACACAGCAGCCAGAGGGACGCTGTTAAGACATAAGCCAAGCCATGTCACCCTTCTGCTCGGGGCCCTCCATTCTCGCTCATCCTTTCTCTGGGAGGAGGGGAAGGAGCCAGGGTCTTACACTGCTCTACCGGCCCTGCGGGATCCCACTGTCTCGGCACTCTGACACTTTTCCCACTTTCTCCCTCCCGTCCAGGGGCGTGGTGTGCTTGCGGACGCTCCTGTGTGCAGGACCCACACGCTCCGCCCTTAGAACCTGCGTGCTTGCTCCGCCCTCTCCCTGCAAAGCTCTTCCCTGCGGGGTCTGTCTTTGCTCAAACGAGCTTTCTCTGACCACTCAAATTAAAGTATCAAACAAACAAGCCAATAAATAAACAAAAACTCTTCCTCTCACACACAGCCTGCACCATTCCCTGATTTTATTTTTTCCTCCTAGAACTTATTATAATTTAACAGAATATTTAAAGTAAGTCCAATGAGAGCAGAGATGTTGGGGGAGGGGGAGAGGGAGCGGCTGCTTTGGTCTACTGCTCATACTTATTGCTAGAATGCTGCTTGGCAAGTGGTAGGTGTTTAATGAATATTTTTGCAGTGGATGACAGAATGATAGTGTTTGATGTTCTTAAAAAGATCAGTAAAGATATGCTCTGGGGAAAAATCCACAAGGCACTTACAGACCTAGCAAACTTATGTTAACGAGTTTGCCTCATTTCTGCAAATTATTGGTAAGGAAAATACCTTCATTATATGCATTTGGAGTAACATTATTGGAGTAACATACATCACTACAATTTTATTATTTGGGCTACTCCTCTGAATTATTTTCTTTTGTAACAGTGTCTATTGCATTTATACATGTATAGCAGAACAATTATAGCAGCCACAAAGAACTTTGCAATACAAGGAGAATCGGTCTCATTCGTCCCAGCTCTTCCTAACATGTTTCTAATTTTTCTGTCATTCCATTGTTTAAAGTTCTGTGCGCTACACTGCACACTCCTCTGCCTGGCACTGAGCCTGCACCCTATAGATAAACGGGGAAGAATGAGGTACTGATGTGTGGGCTCCCGAGCATGGTGGCGTTTGGGTTTTAGCATGAACTTAGAATATTAACAAAGTGAAAATAGCAGATTCAATTATAGATGTAGAAAACCTCAGAGACACTAGGAGGAGGGGAAGACAAAGTCAGAAACATTTCAGTTTTAAAATAATAGTGTTAGTATTTCTCTGTACAAAGCACTTGCAGGACCTTTATCTTTTGTGCACCTCACTCACTATAGGCCTTGAAATAAGTATTTTTATCACTTGGAGATGTGCCGACCAGGGCTCGGAGAGGCTGTGGTCATTTACAGTCACATACCTATTAAATGAATGACAAAGATGATCAACCCCATGGCTCACAGCTCTAAATTATATGTTGTTTTCACTGCCTTAGGTTAACATACTAATTGATCCTTGATCAAAAATTATCAAATTATCTGAAATAAACTGATTTTTAAAAACATTACAAAGGCATGTGGGTAAAAGAATTTGAATTTTTTATATTCACCACTTTAAGACAAAAATATTTTGTCCAAGACCTAGTATATAATTTTAAAGACTCAAAAATAAAATTTGAAGGCCATATTTATTTTTTTAAAAATTAAAAAGTAGAAGGAGCTTATATCATTTGCAACAGCATGGATGGAACTGGAGAGCATTATGCTAAGTGAAATAAGCCAGGCGGTGAGGGACAAATACCATATGATCTCACCTTTAACTGGAACATAATCAACAGAAGAAAAAAGGAAACAAAATATAACCAGAGACACTGAAGTTAAGAACAATCTAACAATAGCCAGCGGGGAGTGGGGAGGGGACAGTGGGGAGAGGAGATTACAGGAACTACTATAAAGGGCACATGGACAAAACCAAGGGGGAGGGTGGAGGTGGAGGAGGGAGGTGGGTTCGGCTGGGGTGGGGTGGAGGGATGGGGAGAAAAGGCAGACAACTGTAATTGAATAACAATAAAAATTTTTAAAAAAAGAATAATCACAGGGGGAAAAAGTAACTTTACTACTAGACCAACAAGCATGACATATGAAAATACAATTCAGTCAACTGGATTTGTGTATATTTACATTAGGTATATGCATTATAATCAGATAAGATGCCTCATGGTCATTTAAGTGTGTAAACCAAATGTTTAAGAATCACTTCTATTGATATCTGAAATGTGATATTGGGTTGGCTGAAAGTTTATTTTCCCCCCATAGGATGGCTCTAATAGCACTTAGTCGTCTTTAACTTCATTTGAAACAGTTTTGTTAGATTGTATTGTAACAGCTGTCATATCAGTGTGCATTTTAAAAAAATTATCAAAATTGGTCAATTCTTGTGTAACCATTTTACTATTGAAGATAGAAGAAAATACGCAACACTTTCAGCATATTATGCTTTATTATTTCAAGAAAGGCACAAATGCAACTCAAACACACACACAAAAGATTTGTGCAGTGTGTGGAGAAGGTGCTGTGACTGATCGAATGTGTCAGAAGTGGTTTACGAAGTTTCATGCTGGAGATCTGGCTGGACGATGCTCCACAGCTGGGTAGACCAGTTGGAGTTGAGAGCGATCAAATTGAGACATTAATTGAGAACCATCAGTGTTATACCACACAGGAGATAGCCAACATACTCAAAACATCCAAATCAATAAAGTTGTTGGTAAAAATGAAAAATGTGTCTTTTATTTTATGAATAAAGCCAGACTTTTTCACCAACCCAATAGCTCTATTAGATGCAGTTTGTCCAGCTTAAAACTCATAATTAGAATCTAGTCAAGCAGATGAAAAAGGAGATGCCTAAGAATATACTCATAAATGTATAATTTATCCTTGTATATAATTAATTTATGATATACTCTGTTTTGAAAAATTTGAAACAAACCCAATAGATCTCAAAAACTTATTTTGATTATAAATGGTTTCACAAACAACACAATTATTCAACTTTCATCATTATCTTCTAGAATAACTGTTTTTCTCCCCTGAAATATTAAGCAAGATGTCATACTGGGTATATAATTTAGTACAACAGCCGAAACTGCTACTTTATTTTTCATAAGATATTTACTCTCTTATCCTTCAAAAAATTCACAAGGCACTCAAATCACTAATGGAATATTTTTCATATCTTCAAAGCAGTAGCTTTATTTTTGAAATTCTAGTTATGTCCAAATTTATAACATGTTCGTTGCTTTTCTGAGCATTGGTTTTGACTATGGTAGCCAACAACCTAACAAATATCTTTACAATGCAAGAAAAAATTGAACTATTTCATGACTGCTATAAAGAAATAGAACACTAGATTATGACATTATTAAGACTGCTCAACAGCCCTGGCCAGGGACCTCAGTTGGTTGGAGTGTGGTCCTGATACACCACGAGCTGCTGATTTGATCCCTGGTCAGGGCACATGTAAGAAGCAATCAATGAATGCACAAATAAGTAGGACAACAAATTGATGTTTTTCTCTCTCTCTTCCTGCCTACAATCAATAAAACAAAGACTGCTTAACAAGCAACCACAGAGGGTCTCACTGAACTTTAAGCTCTTTCTTATGCTTTTAATAATAACTATAATCATTTTTTAGTGTTCAGGGGGTTCTTCAGCCTGGTAGAACTTCTGGTTCACAGGCCCCACAGAAATGCTGACAGTACATACAGAGGCCATTTATTGGTATTTCCACTCTTACCATCTTTGTTTCTGTGGTGTCTCTACTTGTTACTTTATTTTGATATTTCTTTCGATTTTTGACACTGACTATTAGTTTAGTTTCTGTATCTCAACTTCTTTCTTTAATTAAAATAGTTACAGAAGACATATTCTTTGCAAGGTTTTATGCCATTTCTTCCTTTATCTAATGATTTTATCTCGAATTCATTCATTTTTTTGTTTCCCCCAATTATGTGTATAGAGAAAAAGAGTTATTTTCTATTATAGTAACCATATTACTGAATATTTTTAATCCTCCCTGTTCATATTGTCTCATTGCACCCTTTTAAAGTAGAAACTTCTTTTTCTATTATAAGCCTCAAGTACTAATGTATAGAAATAGGGTAAGTGTCCTCCTTGCTCCCCTTAATTCCTTGTGAAAATATACAATTAGCTGACAACTTCCCATGCATTAATGTTTACACTCCTGTCTGCTTGCCCTTCTATTTCAGTAGAAGTATTCATGCCCAGAGCTCCACCCACCTGCTCACCAGAGCCTTGGGTCTCTCCTCGCCTTCTCCATGACACTGTTCCAGCAACTGCTGCGCCTGCAATTTCCTCTTCTCCCTCCTGTATCCGTTCCCCCAGGCCCACTGGATTACTCTCATCTGCACAGAAACTGCTCTGACATTCCCTCCTTAAGAACACTTCCTGAACCCCCATGACCCTCTCTAGGTACATCACGATTTCCTGTTGTTCTTTACAGTGAAATTACCAATTATCTTTATACACAACCTCTACTTTGTCATCTCTCCTGATCCCCTCCCGGTCAAACCTCTTTCCTCTCTACTTTCCCCAAAGGTCACCGATGACCGATGACTTCCAGGTCTCAAATCCCAAGGCTCTTCTCTGTCCTCTCACAGTACCCAATGCAGTGAACCTCTCCTTTTCCTGGAAATACTTTCTTGGTTTCTGAATCACTAAACCATCTTGGGATACACAGCAGGATTTATATTCTGCTTTCTAAATCTGAGTGAAGAGGGGTGGACTTTAGGCAATGCCAGGGGCTCCCCCCAAGCAATCACATGGTGTAGGAACAGGGCACATCAACATTCTGAAGGTCAGAGCTTTGCATATCTCATTCTCACATTTTGAGGGCTGTGTCAGCTCTTGAGTAGCTCAGGGAACATGGGTGTGGCCCTGCCAGGGGGTCCTCAGTGCCTGGAGTACTGAGTGTGACACAGTGCAGGCCGGGTAGGAGAAGTAGATTAAGTCACTTTCCTTCTGGGGGCCCTCCCATTTGCTTAAGAATAAACAGGCTCTGCAGAAAGCACCCTGGAGGAAAGAACTTCCAAACTTTTACTTTTGTCAAAGGACATATTACCACAGCAAACAGGGTAAAATGGGTCTTTTAAGGCTTCATAGATAGGGTTTGGAAATCTTGCAAATGTAGAGTAAAGTCATGGACATCATCCAGGATGTCCTGTAGGCATCGGCCATAATTCAGGTTCAAAATCTTTTTCTGATCCTACACAGTCTTAGACAATCGAGTTATACTGCTTTATATTAGATGCGGTCATCGTAGTAATATTCCCTAGCAGCAAACTAATTAAGTGGCTTTTGATTTCAGCAAAGTGAGAACAGTTAAAGAAGCCAGATTCTAATGTGCTTTTAAAGTCGATGGAGTCATTGGCTGAGACTGTGGGAAGCAGAGCTGCGGAGGGGGAGTGATGGGGACAGAGAGGGGACAGAGAGCAAAGCCTCCCATCCTCCTCCCAAACTAGGCTACTTCCTTTGTCAGAGAGGAACATTTGTTAATTATGAAAG
Organism: Desmodus rotundus; assembly: GCF_022682495.2. Classification (NCBI taxonomy): domain Eukaryota; kingdom Metazoa; phylum Chordata; class Mammalia; order Chiroptera; family Phyllostomidae; genus Desmodus; species Desmodus rotundus. Next base: position 89,656,679 of record NC_071397.1, on the reverse strand, counting down.
ACTCATACATCTGCTTCAACTTAAGTGGCCAAGAGCCAAAGATAATGGGGAAAAAGACAATTTAAATCACATTCTCTAGCAAGCGACTGAATAATGTATTTTTGTACTGCCTCAGTGTGTTTCATTACTTCAAGGCCACAGCTTTGCTCCTGCAACTTTAAATATCAGGAAAACACACTTGGGGGCTATATTGTCCCCTATGACTCATGGCTTCTCAGCAGTGAACAGAGCGTTTGCTTTAACAGGTTTTCCTTTTCAATACCTGCTGCTGATTTATGGTTGTTTTTGAAGGGCTTTGAAAGTGTGGATTCTGCTAAAAACATAGTTACCTCTGAATGTCATCAGAAATTTTCGGGGAATTTTTATGGCCAATACCATTTTAAAAGATATCCAAACCATATCTTAAAAACAAAAGAGACATTAGTGGTAGTTACGGAATATCTTTGAAGGATACATATTGTTATTTTACTTTTTGGAGTGCTATTAAAATCTATGTGAAGAAAAAACCCAAACTTTTACTTTGGTATATTTTGTGTTACTTTTATAGTTGTAGTTATAGTTATTTTTATATTTTATGTTATTTTGAAGAGGAATCACCGTAGCCATCAATCAGGTGTGCAGGCCACAAAATAGAAAGAACTCCCACTATCTCAGCGAAAATAAATGAGCCACTCAGGTCAGAGAAAAGCTATACTTCTAAGTGGAAATACCTCATCCCTGACAATATAAAACACCTCCCTGAATGTGATTAATAACTATCAAAGTTCCTTTTCAGTTAGGAATTATTGCATCTGAGAGTCATGAACATTTACAGATGAAAGGATCCGTAAAGATAATTTAGTCCAATCTCCTCATTTTTCACAGATGGAGTAACTAAGGCGCAGAGAGAGAGAGAATCAAAGACTTACCAAAAATCATGCTGCTAGAACTAGAATCAAATTCCACACCTTGAAACTTCAATTGGAGTGAAATTAAAAAGACATTAATTAGGTTCCATTGCAGGTAATATTGCTGACTAAATGTTCAGAAGAAAGGAAAATTGCAATATAATTTCAAGCATTTTATAATGCATGGTTGAGCTGGCAAGAGAAAGTAGAAGTAATACGGGCAAAATGATAAGAAAGTATAAATTTAGAGTGGCATGTAAGTGCTCTCGTGATATTTGTCCATGGTATTTGCCAATCCCTGGGGGTGCTTGGGAGTTAAAGAGCTACATACAAAATCTGAAGCTTGATCAGAGAGGGGGTCTGGACAGTGGAATCCCACATACAGCTGAAACTTACAAAGGGCAATAATTTCAGTAGTAGTATAAAATAGAAAATTAGTGCCACCTGAAGGGAGGGTTAGCCAACATCTCAAATTTGGCCCTGAGTGGTACAAGAAACACAGGTTTCCCCCAAAGATTCCTAACATTCAAGTATTTTAGGAACAGAAATACATACTTCCTATGTGGTGAAACCCCACCTGAAAATTGTTTTGGGGGTTGACAGTATCTCTCCAAGGATTGGGCAAGGTAAACCCACATGCTTTCTGAATACCTTCAGACAAAGCCTTACCTCCTTTCTACACTTAATGGTCCAAGGGACTACGCAAAGGAGGAAAGAAATCCCCATGAAAAAGACATGGAAGAGAACAAGTAAGGAAAGCATACCTGTGGCGACTTCGGGTACTGAAATAATAAGATAGAATAAGTCCTGTATCCGATGGTTCTGGATCAGATTTTATGTTAAAAATGATATTAAAGCAGTAATGACTAGGCCAATAAGAAAAGAGATACAAACAGGACTTCAGGAATTAATAGTAATGTTAAAATTGAATAGATCCCATAAACAATGCAAAAATAAAATGAGGAAAAAAGGTTCCATTTTATAATAGCATAAAAGTAGAATACTTAGAAACAAATTTAACAAAGAAGTGTAAAACTTATACATGAAAAGGGTGGAACATTGGTGAAAGAAATGAAAGAAGATCTAAATAAGTGGAAAGACAGCCCATGTTCTGGTTCCGAAGACTTAATGTTGTTGAGGTGCAATATCTCCCAAAGCGATCTACAGATTCAACACGATCAAAAATGTGGCTGGCATCTTTGAATGAATTAACAAGATGATCCTATAATTTGTACATAAATTCAGGGAACCTAGAAAAAGTTGGAGAACTCTCCTGATTCCAAAACTTATTCCAGAGCTACAGTAATAAAGACAGGGTACTACTGGCATAAAGACAGACATAGAAATCAATGGAATAGACGTGAGAATCCAGAAATAAAACATCACATTGAAGGTCAGCTGATCTTTGGCAAGGATGCCAAGACCATTCAGAAGGAAAAGAATAGTCTTTTCAACAAATAGTGGCAGAACAATGGGATAGCCAATGCAAAGGAATGAAACTGTAACACTTACACAGTGCTGATGATATTGTGAAATAATTTACCTGCTTTGGAAGGTCCTTAAAATGTTAGCATAGTGTTACCGTAGGACCCAGTAGCTCCTTTCATATGCATATACCAAGAGAAATAAAAACATGTGTTCACAGAAAACATTATACAGGAACATTCATAGCAGCATTATTCATATTAGCTGATGAGTGGAAACAACCTGAATGTCCACCAAGTGATGACTGGATAAATAATATGGGTTGTATCCATACAATGGAAAATCACTCTACAATAAAAGGATGATGTAATGATATACGCTACGACATGGGTGACCCTTGAAAACATAATGCTCTTTGAAAGAAGCCAATAACAAGAGACCATACTGTATGATCAATTTAGATGAAATGTTCAGAATAGGAAAATTTATAGAAACAAAGATGAATGGTTTCTTAGAAGTAGGGATGCAGGAAAGATTGGAGGAAATGGGAAGTGATGCTAAATGGTATGGGATTTCTTTAGGAGATGGTGAATATATTCTAAAATTGATCACAATGGTAGCTTACAACCCTGAATATTTTTTAAAAACCACTGAATGGTACACTTTAAATAGGTGAGTTTTATGGTATACAACTTATATATCAATAAAGCTGTCAAAAATTCAATGATTATAGAAAGGCAAAAAGGATTCCAGTGGCAGGCAAGATGGAGTAAGCACATCCCACTCTCTCTCCCTAACTAAAGGCAACTAAAAAAGCAGACACATGCGTGGAGACTCTATATGAGAACTCTGAAAAGTAAAGAGTACCAGGCAGATGGGAGAGGAAGACTGGAAATCAAGTTCCTACCCAACTGACAGTTTACCATTTTCCCGCTCTGTTATCTTCCAGTCGAAGACAATGCAGGCTGACACCCAGAACTGGGAACCGAGGATCAGACAGAGAAGCCTCAGGAGAAGCCTTCTACTTCTGCCTTGAGGAGCAGGAGTGCAGACATTTCTGTTGCTTTTTGTTGACTTTACTCAATCTCATTCAGGTCCCAAACTGACAATCAGGTGGCGCACATATGAAACTGGTATGCATAAAGCTGCAAATTCTTTGAAAGTAGGACTGACGTGGGCAAGTGGACCTTGTAGCCTGAACCTAACCAGGTCAATTGCCTCCCAAACCAAACATGTCAACGTGCTCCATAGGATTTAAATGAGACCCAAAGTCTCATAACATAAAACTGAAAATGTCCAGGATCAACCTAGACTTGCTCGGTATATGAAGAGCAGAATGATTTCAACTTTCACAGGGAAGGAGAATCAGCAGAGGCCAATGCTGAGATTGCACGGGTGTTGGAAGGATCTGATGAAGACTTGAACTGCTAATAGGCAAATATCCTGGCCAGCAATTGTGAACATTCTGGAAACTAATGGAGAAATGGAAATCCTCACCAAAGAAGCAGAACATATAAAGAAGAACCAAGCTTACATTTTAAAACTCAAAAATAAAATAACTAAGATCAGGAAGAAGACAAGGATGTCCACTCTTGCCATTCTTATTGGCCATAGTTCTGAAAGTCTTAGCCAGTACAATAAAACCAGATAGATAGGTGAGAGAGAGAGAGAGAGAGAGAGAGAGAGAGAGAGAGAGAGAGGGAAAACTGCCCCTATTTGCAAAATGTATAACTGTCTACATTAAAATATTCCCAAGAAATGTATAAAAGCACTTCTAAAACTAACATGGGAGATTAGCAAGTCATAGGATAGTATACAAGGTCAGCACATACAATTGATTCATATTTATATATGTAGCAATGTACTGAAAACTTTTTTAAAGTACCACTTACAATAGCTATCAAAAGCAAAAAAGAAAATTTAGCTACAGATCTCACAGAACATACACAGAATTTGTGAGCTGCACACCACAAAACACTAGGTAAATACGGGCAAAAAATTGACTTCACAGTAGAAGAGACACAAATGGCAGATAAACACATAAAAACATACTCAATCTCATTAGTAATTAGGGACATGCCGATTAAAGAAAAAGTAGATGCCATCACACGCCTACTACAATAGCTCTAACTGACAAGAGCAAGTGCTGACACGGAGGTGGAGCAACTGGAACTCTCATGCATTGCTGAGAGTGATGCGAAATTTTACAGCCGCTTTGGAAAACAATTCAGCAGGTTTTTACAAAATTAAATATATGCTTATTATACAACCCAGCAATGACAATGAAATGTTGGAAAGCACTGTGCTATGTGACAACACAAATATCCCAAGAGCCAGGTGCTCCCTAGTAAAGAAAAGTAACCAAGACGCAAAGCTCTGTCTGTCTCAGATGCATAGGAATGACTTACAGGCCTACTTCCCAATTTGATTTACTCAAGTCGTTTGTCTCCCAGAGATGATTATATGCTACAGTGATGGCATGAGTACTGGAAATTATTGATTACTGCGGTTTGCATTGTAAATCATCCCGTCACATTTCCAGCTTACCAAATCATCTCTTGTCAGTGCCGTTTGCCTGATCACTTTCGGGTGAACTGATTAAGCCATTTCTGAAGTGGAGAATTTGAGCACGGCTCTGTAAGGCACAGCCTGTTACACTGAACTAAACCATTGTTTTGCAAAGTCATATTGGACGAACCATTCTTTAACACATTGGACACCATAAGCATATTGCCTGGGGCCTATGAAATATTCAGGGCACCATGAAATGTTTGTAATTTTAAAAAGACAGATGTCATATTTTGAAGGAAAACTGTCGAGTTAAATTAATAAATGTTAACAAATGTTTGGCTAAGTACCTAGAGGATGTAAAATTATGGCAAATAATTATCTGTATCTACACTTAACACTTGTAAAAACACAATATATAGTGTGGGTGTGGGGAGCTGGAGGAGTGCCCACGGTCCACAGAGATTGAAAACCAGCAGAAACAGTCAATCCACTGCTTTGTTGGGTAAAGTGAATAACATCAGAGAGTAATTTTCCTTAATTCCCTACCCTCCCTGGGCCTAGTTTCCTCATCTGCCTGTCGGATTTGAACTGTAATATCCGAGGTCCCTCCAGCTAGGGTAAGTTTGATGAATGGTCTAACGTCTCAGAAGGTCTGCATTTCAGTGCAGAGATTCCCAAGCTCCATGAGAACCTTGCGGGGCTGCACTATGTACCCCGGTGACGCTGGCCTCTCAGACAGCAGTTCTCAGACTTTCGCTGGGGACCGCCCCAGGTCTGTGCTTAAAATGCAGATTCCACAGCTTCTCTCCCAGATATTTTGATTTTGAAAGTCTTGAATTGAGCCCAAGAATTACACTTAAAGCAAACACGCTAAGTAATTCTGAGCAGATAATCTGTTTGAAATACACTAAGACCTCAAGGTTAATAATACCACAAATTGACCGGATTAACATCTACTGCCGAAGAGCCACTGTACCCCTGCACCCTGTCTTTTGTTTTGGAAACAAAACAAACCTTTGTGCAAGAATCTTTGAGTATGTTAAGTTCCATTACAAAAAGAGTTTCAGAGGACGGAGTTGGATAAAAAAAAAGAAGTTTTCTGTCTAAATAGATTTTTCCGAACCTGTTTAACTTTCTGTGAGGGCTTCCCAAACTGGAAGATGGGCGTCCCAGGCTGGAATGTCCTACAATAAGCCTACTACTCTGTTTGATGAGATCCAGAGTAACTCCCTTTTACCGCCGCGGAGTTGAGATGAAAAGCAGGAGTAGCCATAACAATGCCAGAGAAAAATGGCATGATTTAATGGAAAGGGGAGAGACACAGAATTGGGGAGAAGATAATGGGTAGTCATTGGAGCCTCACTCAGAGATTAGAAAGAATTCCCATTCTGTGAGTCAAGGTGGATCGGCTGGTTCAGAATTCTGGCTTTGTCGTTTATTTTGAGATGAAGTGTTCGGAGGTGATGGTGATGTCCTGAGACGTGGACTGAGCACAGACCCTGGGGCGCCAGTCTAGCTCTGACATTTCCAGGCTAAGGAATCGGGGCAAGCTGCTCAACCTGTCTGCACTTTGCTTTTCTCAGCCATAAAATGGCATAACAGCGGCCCACATTGTGGATTTGTTCAGAAGAAGTGAAATGAGATAGCACAGGCAAAAACCCACTGTAAAAGTTGAGGCTCATCAAAATCAGGGAATCACTACTTTTATGAAGTAATTTGCAGTTTGCCCCAGATAAAATAATTAGATTACAGTTCCTTATAAGCATGGCAAAAAGAATACTGGATCTTGAATTTAGAAGCTCTGGAACTTATGGGGTTTTTTCTCCACAGAAACCTGAGATTTTAGGCAGCTAACAATAGAGTAGATAAAATGTGAACTTCTTAAGAAATGGGCTTTTGTTGTTGTTTGGGAAAAGCAATTGAAAATTTCTTTTGGAGGCAATATCAAAAGTAGTTCAAAAACAAATCACACTTATTATATAACTAAATAAGTGCCAAGAATTTCTGAAAAGCAATCGAACAAAACCGTGCTTTCAGAGTCCACGGAGCCAAAGAAGCCTGGGTATAATTTAGTGAGTTTTACAGATGGTCCAAGGTCACAGTCGCCTTCCTCAGAAAGCCCGAATCTCATGCAGAAGTGTCCAAGTGCTTGTTCTGGAGAACACGATGTCTGTTTGACCTTGCAATGTCTTCATTTTATGAAGCTACTTATGTCTATCATTGAATATACTGTCTGACCAGTATTTTTACTAAGAGAAAGACTTTTGGTTTTACTATTCCACATTTCCTTAGGGAAGGCTGACTTCACCCACTGGGATGGACCCACTTGGTCTAAGAACAAACCGTTCCCCATTATAGAGTTCAGTTCGGGAATAGGCACGGCTCAGTGAGATGTGACGAGGTGTTTGCTGAGACTAGGAAAGTTCTCCACGCTTCTGGGGAGCACCTCCTGATGCCCCTGGGGGTGCATGTGAATAGATATGAGACTGGGAAATGCCGAGGTGTCATCTGGCTCCTAGCTGGATAGCCAAAACGTGGAGTTGGAGAAAGCCAAAGAAATTACAGAGGCGTGGAGCTGAATCCACTGGGTTAAGTCACCCTCTGTAGTATACTCCAACCCTGCAGGCTTAATAGTGTGAATCAATTTCCTTCTCCGCCAAGACCAGAAGTTAATCCTTGGTCATTTCAGAATATGACCTGTGCACAATGGGCCTGTCATTCACTAGGTCTGTGGCAGGTGCTCTTGTGCTGTTTGTCTCTTGGTTGTAACAACATGAGCCTGATGCGGTGATGGAGGCACAGCCCTCAGTGTGCGGCATGTAGCAGGAGCCACGCGCTGAGGCTCCCAATCATGTTCTGCTCATCGGTGCTGTGTGCTGTGTCATTAATACCCCTCATAAAGATGCTGTGTATCCATGGTGGGCATCACCAATAATTTGTTGCTATCTACACTTTTTGGTGAGAAAATTGAAATAAGTTTTTAAAAAATCAACACAGAACAATCTAATTTCAACATGAGCTCTGGATGAGATAGTTTGTCAGCTTTAGGAAGTGAGGCTTTAAAATTTTTTTCTACTTCTTAAATGTTGGTTTTAGGTTGACGAATTCTATCAGATGGTTTGATTTTCATGAAAACCAAATGGTAACTAGAGATCACATAGGGCGGTGTGGGGCAGGGGCAGACATAAGCTAGAGTTTTAATTCACAATTTTCATTTCTACTAGTTATAGCTCTACCAGTGTCATTCTCATTTAAACCGGAAATCTCTCCTCGCTAATGATTTCTTCATGATCCGGAAGCCACGAGGCCGTGCCAGGGCCTTAGAGGGCTCTGCTCCCCCAGGCGCATCCACTATGCACTGGATGTGTGGGGGGGGCGCGGGCTGCGGGGGTTCACGGTCTGACGCAGACAGCCAGGACCCCCAAAGAGGGAGGGAGTCTGAAAGCATAAATAAGCTGAATGTGGTCAGCTCTTTGTTTTCGACTTAGTTGTTTTATTTTGTTTTTGATTTTATCAAGACTCCATAGACACCCTATTTCCAGGCATCTGTTGTCCTTCTGTTTTCATGAAAAGTTGACTGTGTGTAATATTCTTGGATCAGCCTGTCCTTTCTCTCAGAACCTTGCATTTTCCTGTGAATGCTGTGGCGAGGCTCACTGTAGGACACCCACCGCCGTAGAAATGGATTTGGGTAAAAAGCCTCAGTGGATGTTTGAAATGGTGGGTGCAAGTTTGATGAGGAGGAGAGCGTGTGCACAGAGAGGAGGGCAATGAAAGTTCCAGTCCACGTTTCTTCCAACCCCCCTCAGCTCCTTCCCTCGCATGTTAACCAGAAAGATCTCAATGGAAAATCCCGGGCGTCCTCCTGGTCTCGTCCTCCAGACTCTGGTCCTCCCTCCGTCCATAGCCGGGCTGGCCTTGCTTCCTACAGAGCACCTTGCAGATCCCATTTACGGGTCACAGGGCTGGGATCTATCGAGGCTACGGGAAATTGTAAAGAGCAGCATAAAGGTGGTATTCTAAAGTAATTAGCTGGGACAAACATGAGAAAAAAATAAAGCCATTATATAAATACAGGCCATCCGAGGCCTTTCTTAGGCCTGGAGAATGTTGTCAGATCCCAGGTGACTCAGATTTTTTTTTTTTTCACCTTTTGGTCTAGTTCATCCGGTCCACGGTGAAAGTGTGGCCTCCTTATGACGGCTGTTAGTAAGCCTCTGTGGCATCAGACCTTGCAGCTTTATTTTTAGCCTGATTAAAGATTAATTTTCTAGTTCCAAAAGTGGAACTGAGTGCAAATCTTCTTTTACGTCATACACTTTGGACCTTTACAAGGAGAGGGTTGAATCACAGGCATGCACAAGGCTGAAGTACCCTTGAAGGCTGCCTGCCACGCTCCCCAGGCTTGGTGGGGTGGAGGGGGAGTAAAGGCTTCATCTCTCACCCCTCGGGTGGATGGCACTCACTGACAGGGTGACTTGGGGCTACTCCCAGGGGCCTGTTAGGCCTGAGAAGCTGAGCTCGTGCCTGGTCTGGGGAGGCTCAGGAACCCCTCCACTGGCTTCCAGTAGTAGCACAACGTGGCCACTGGTCCTGCCTCCTCAGGCTGCCCCAGGGCGGAGGAGGGAGAGGCCCTCCCTTTCCTGAGACTAGGTAGGTATTCACAGGAGGGCAGTCCCACACCAGACTAAACAGGCTCTCCAGCCCAGCTGGCTACCCTCCGGGGCTCGGAGCAGTTACTGGTGACTGCAGGCTGTTTTAAGCAGGGCGTACATGGCTTGTCGTTATCTCCTGTGTCTGGACTTACATATACACGCTTTTATTTTCTGTACAAACATTTTTATCTTTTGCTAGATTTGTCTTTATTTCTTATTTTAGTATTTTATCTTATTTCTAAATCCCTTATTTTAATGGCAAGTTGGTATAAAATGAACCACCACCAAATAGAGTCTGCGTGTCCTTCTTCCCAGTCCCCCCTCTGTTAGCTCCATCAACACCCTCTCCAGATCCCAAAGTAAGTCTTCTAACCCTGTCCTGAATGACTCCCTTGGCCTTAAACAAGTCTCTGTGGGAAAGAGCCCCAGCCTCAAACCCAAGTCCATGTCCTCTCAGGCCCTAGTACAGCAGCAAGCCCATCCCCAGGGCCTGCAATCTGGTAGAGCGGTGGCTATGTTGGTCCTCTGGAGGACTGCAGAGGAGGGCCGTGGGGATAGGCACCCTCCCCAGGACAGCTCGCAGACCCTGCTCCACTCTGTGGACTATGGACCCCCCACAGGGGGTTCCATGGAACAAATGCCCTTCACAAACAGGGGCCCAGAGGCGCAGAAGGGCCTGCCTTTTACCAGGAAATTACTAGTAAATGCTGAATGTGTATTTACCCTTGTGGAGGGGATAGGGTTACAGGGAGGAGGCCAGCAAGACCTAACAGGGATCTTGTTGCTCTGAATTCCTGAGATGAGGTGGAGCTTTTCCAGCCCCACTTGCTCTGCCTTGGGGCACATCTTTCTGATCACCATCACTGAAAATATGTGACTGTATCCAGCAAGGGTACATGGTTTCCTTAGCTGTGTTGGAATATACAACCTACTGAATATCTTTGCCATGGAGACTGGGGAGTTAGTTTCTGAGATGATTTTAAGGAAGGACTAGCCAGCCGGCACAGAAGGTGCTAGACCACTTTGGCTGTTAAATATAGGATGACTAGAGACAAAGCGAGATATTAGAAAGCTGCCACTGTAAGCCAGGTGGGGAGTCAGAAGCAAAGCAGGCATTTTGGGAAAGGAGATGAAGGGGTGACTGGTAGGGATATTTAGGAAGCAACCCAGGAAACAGCACAGAGAAACATTATAAAAGTGCAATGAAAACTGTTTTGCCTGTATGGGGGTGGGCAAAAGTAGATTAAATTACCAGCCATCATTACCTAAAAGATAAATCATAAGTAAGGGTATGAAATAACAACAATAACAAGACAAATAATGCAAATAAAGAATACAAGAATAAACTCTCACAGCGGTATTCACAACTGTAAACCTATTTGTGCCCATCTCTGAAAGCCAACAAATAGATCGAATTTCCAGCCTTAACTGACATAGTTACTAGCGGAACGGTGTCTGCAAGGTGAACCTTTGATTTTGGAAGGGGGATTAGGACGGCGAGATTTATCAAGTCAAATTAGCCCATTACAAATATTCTGTACAACCCATGATTCTACCGTATTAGCAGAGATGAAATCCCTGGTGCAATTTAAGCCACTAACTCGGAGAATTATTTTGAAGTGGGAGGGGAAAAAGAGCATATGCAAAAAGGTGGGGTAGAGGAGGGCATATCTCCCTGAGAAAAATATTAAGAACCCATCTTTTGGGGAAAATGTTTTGCTTTGGGGAGCTGACGTTTTTCCTGGTAGAAAGTTGCCGAAGAGGTGGTGAATTTGCTGAATAGCCACATTATGTTCTCATCCCCAAAGACACACTTCCACACCCGAGATTCCTCCTTAAAGAGTCTCCTTCTGGGGAGTGTAATCACTTGGCTAATTGTCACTTCATTCAACATATGTAAAGTCTTAAAATATACAACAGAAACTTATACAATAGAAAAGACTGACTTCCTGCTCCTCTTTTCATGTATTTTGAGTTATATTCTAATAAAGACTGATCATTCGGTAAACTCCCCATGTCTGGATTCATAAAAATGTGCACGAACACGCTCACAGCACAGACCTTGCAGGGAACAGCGTGGTGCGAAGTGTGGCTTGTCTGTAATTACCCGAACATGGTCATCTTTCATTAGTTACTGATAGATTAGGCAGGATGGCAAAAGTCTGGACTAATTTCCCCAAAAGATGGATGGCAAGAGCCCCTTGCCAAAGACATTCTCCAGCCTGTCTTCCAGGCTGCTCCAGCCTGGCTGTGTGTCAGGAGACACACTTAAAAATCAGATGCTGCGGGTTTGGGGTGGGACTCATATCTGAATTTCTCCAAGGTCCAAAAGGTGATTCTGTCCGTGGTTAGGGTTTCGAAACCACTGTTGTAGTAAATGAGTTTGTGAATTATTCTATCCTGCTAAAGAGATAAGCCTGTGTTCAGTTGTCAGCGTCTCTCATAGATCACACATGACATGATTTGACAAGTGTGTCATGGACCAGAGAAAAGGCGTAAATAATTTCCCTGGGGTTATAAATATGCGAATGTCAAAGCCACGGCCAGAATTCACAGTCTCTGAATTTCCAGCCCGCTTTATGAGTAAGGCCTGCTGTCGTCCTTCATCCCATCTCTGATACAGTCAAGTGAAATCAGGGCAAAGCAAAAAAAAAAAAAAAAAGAACCCCTTGGATGGGTGTGTTTTAAGTGTTCTTCAGTAAGTTTTAGAGTCCAAGTTCAGGGTCCTGAGTGTGATGGTACCTTTTAAATTTGAGTCATATTGCAAATAATGGAACCATGAATTTAAAATAATTACAAAACACTTAGAAGTCTAAACTCTGAAGAGACACCCAAGCTTGATAATGAAGTAAAAATGTCCATAGAAAAGTACACACCTTAAGTCTCATGCCTGGATACAATTACTAGGCCCCAAAACAAAAATGGCAATAGTTCTGTCAAGAAGGATGATGTTAAAGGAAAGAAGTTCACTAGTTAAGTGAAGCAAGTCCACTTTAATGAAAGCAAGAATGACTATTGTCCCCACTGCTAATAGGAGTAACCAATGCACCAAACTCGTGGCTGTGGGCTATACTTATACATCGACATTTCCGCATGCCTTGTATGTGTACAAACACAGAATCTGCATCCAACTGTGTTGGTAAGAATAGAGCAGAACAATTTTAAATTTCATTATGAAACAAAGTTAAAGCTATCAAAGTGCTTTGAGCTTGGTGGCGAGGGGCACAGAGCTGGCAGAGTGGACCCTCAGTCTGGGGACTTGGGGTTCTGACCCAGCAGAAGTGAAAGCACCAGTAGTCACTGGAGCCAAGAAGGGTCTGAAGGGTCCACCTGGTCCAGAGTGAAGGCTCAGTCCCTGGGGTCTGGCAATGAGGGGGATCCAGAGCGATTTCCTGAGGCAAGGGTAAAGTGAGAGAGGGAGGGCCTCCCCAAAGTTCTCCCACTGCACCTTCAAATCCACGTGTTTCAGGCCCAGTCCCTAGGGTGTGGGGTACAGGGGTGGATTTGGGGAGGGAAAGGGGCTGCCCTCAGGCCAGGGACCAGCCTAGCTAGTTGGGCAAAGAGGGAGGGGGGGACAACTTGTCTGGATCAACCAGCTCCCAGCCTGTGGGGTGGAAGGATGGGGGTGGGGCTTGGAGTGGGTGAAAACCATGTGCTGGAAGAGGCTCTTGAACTCCCCTCTGGCGGTCCCTGATGGGAAGAAAGACACATTTACAACCAGGGGGGAAGGAAATGTATTAGGGGTGGGCTGGGGATGGGGGAGACAGGTTCTTAAAAGAGCAGGCTTTCAGCGGGCCCAGAAAGAGGAGGAGTGGAAAAGTGCAAAGCGTACATCCCTGGGGGAGGAGGGACCCGGCTGGAAAGGAGTGGGGAAGGCTGCCGGCCATAAGCTGGGGATGTGCTATGAAGGGACCACATGTATTTTAACACTATTCTAGGCATTGTGGGCCAAATATAAGTAGCACAAACTTTATACTGTAAGGAATAATCCTTGACTTTAGGAAGTTTTCCTTTTAAAATACAATTAAGTATTACACGTGTGGTTCAGTCCCATCGTGAGCTTAAGCTGCATGCATGCTCAGCTTCAAACCCAGTTAGGACTTTGGAAGATGAGGAAGGTATTTCCCTCAGGGGCCCTGTCAGCAAGAGGGACCAATGCACCATGTAACAACGAACTTATCCTGAAAGAAGAATCAGTCACAGCCTTGAAACTCGGGGTGGAGGGTCAGAACACACAACTTCATGCCCCACCGAGTGTTCAGGTCTCACACCTGGGTGGGGGGGTGAGGGCTCTGGCTCTGGGAATGACCTCTGGGGCCGTCTTGGGCAAACCTCTGGGAAGTGCAGAAACCAGGCATGGCCAGCAGAGGGCCAGCCTGGGGGCACAGGCAGCTGTGGGAACCCTGCCAGGCCAGGGGCTGTGATAAATTCACACCAGTTTCTCCTGCCTTCTGGGACAGTCTCACGGTGGACACTCTCACAGTGGACACTCTCACATCACAGTGCACAGTCTCACAGTAAGTGTCATCATAGGGAACTAGAACAGATGCATGGGCCGGGGGCTGGAAGGGGTGTGGTGGGTGTCAGAGAGCATGTGCACAGGCGGACAGGCAAGGTGACCCCTAAAAATATCTTTTGGGCTTTTTTGAAAGGGAGGTTGGAAATCCTACAGTTGCAGGAAAGAATAGTGTAGGGTACACGGAGGCAGTCTGGCTTCCTCACCCAGGTGTCTGGGGAACTAAGGGGAGCAGTGTTCCCATAGCCTTGAAGGGGCCTGATAACTAGTGTTCTCATAGCCTTGAGACTGGGTCCGATAAACTGTTCCCGTAACAAGAAGAGGGCTCGCATGTGCAGAATTATGCTACATTATATAATTCTCTGGCTTGAAGTCAGCTTTGTTAGCCTCCAGTACTTAAGTAGGTAGGGACTCCCTGCTGGGTGCCATGACATGTGCCACATAAGGGGACAGGTGACATGCAGTATGACACACATGGACATGCAGGGAGACATGCAGTTTGCAGCATGCATGGCTCGCCCACCCGTGAATAAAGGCATGTCAAGCATCCCCACGGCTCTGTGAATATTCTTCCGTCCGCCCAAAACTAGAGCAGACCTGCCCGGCCTTGACGGGCTGCAGCACAGACTGAGACACACAGAGAATGCTTTTCCCTTAACCTGGCATTACCAGGGCTGCCCGTCCTGCTAAGCTTGGGTGCCACCAGAAACAGAACGGGAAGGAGTAAAAAGCTGACCTAGGCAGATGTTATGAAAAATAAGTAGAAATTTGGATTAGAGGAAGGTGCAGAGGAGAGTATTCAAAGCAAGCGGAATTGCCTAATGCAAAGGCTCTCAAAGGGCAGTACCCGGACCAGCAGAAGCGTAACCGGGGAACGTGGTAAAAGTGCGGATCAGTGGATCCTGCCCCAAATTCACTGAATTAGAAACACTGGGGACGGGGCCCAGCCCCTGGTGGCCTAACAGGCCCTCCAGGTGACTGTGATGTGCAGGAAAGCTCGAGATCCCCAGGCGCAGCCTGAGGCCTCGATTCCCAAATGTCGACATGTGCTTTGACCTACTGGAGTCTCCTGGAAACTGTAAAGGGTGGACTCCCGAACCATGCCAGGGCATCTGTAGCTCAGAAGGTTAGAGCTGAGCAATTCAGATTTTTAAAAAAATTACCAGCTGATTCTGTTAAGTGTTAAAGTTTAAAAATGATTATCTTGCTAAGACAATGAGGCCAAACTGAAGGGAACGATGTGGCCTCATTATAGAAAGGCTCATTTACCAAGTTGTGGAGACAGCCTACACCCAGACTGAGGATATGGGTCTAGCAGTCAGACAGGCTGGGGCTGAATTCCAAGAACTACTATGAATCCAAGCGCCCTTATCTGTAAAATGAAAATAAAAATAGGCCTACCTCAAGGCATTGCTATAAAGATTGAGGTGATGCATTCAAACCTCTTCGCACAGCGCTTGGCTCGCTGTAATGCTGTGACCGTGGTAACAGAATACTCTTTTCAAATGAGACTGGATATTAGGAGGTGGTCAAATTAAGAAAGACATTGAAAGTTTCAGGTTGTGTGGAGGTTGTATTAGTCAGAGTTCTCCAGAGAAACAGAACCAATAAGGTATCTTTTTCAACCAATTAAGTATAGTCCATACCACCCTGAACCAGCTCAATCTCTCCTAAATATATGAAGTATATGTAAATATATATACACAGATATAAATATATAGAGATAGATAGATATCTATACATGCCCTCCAGGTGACTGTGCCCTGTGCTAAAAGAGAGAGAGAGAGAGAGAGAGAGAGAGAGAGAGAGAGAGAGAGAGAGAGAGAGATCATTACAAGGAACCGGCTCACGTGGCTGTGGAGGCTGCAGAATCCCTAGATCTGAGGTCCGCGAGCTGGAGCCCCAGGAGGGCTGCTGCTTTAAAGACTCAGGCCAGGAGAAGACCACGCCCCCCTCACACCGCAGCCAGGCCGGCAAAGTTTCCTCCTACTCAGCCTTTGTGGTCTACCCACATCTTCGATTGACCAAATGAGGCCCACCCTTGTTGGGACGGCCAATGTTCTTTCCTCAGCCTGCCTATTCAAATGTTAATCTCATCCAGAGAAGTCCTCATGCACACCCAGAACAATTTTTGACCAAATATCTGGGCTCCCCATAGACCAGTGACGTTGACACCTAAAACTGACCATGTCAGAGGCATCTGACCTGAGCTGAGCCATGGGCTATTTGGGGCAGATGAGTGATGTATAGATGACACCTGTGTCAAGAAAGGTGTTGCGTTAATTGAAATCAAAACAAAAACTCAACAGTTAGTAGAATGCAAGTGTACTTTACGTATATTCATTTAAAAACACACTTTCAATTATAAAATCATGCATTTCTGTGAGAGAGGCTGAAGTGCAATGTAGTATTCGACAAGTGCAGTATTCGGTTGGACCTCAATCAGACTAGGGGCGAAGCACAATTTCTGCATTTGGCTCTGTGGGCAGCTCTGTTAGAAAGAGGCCCATCCATCAGCAGGAGGAACGCAGGAAGTCAACAGAGCCGGGTCTCTGCTGAGAGATTGGAGGGCTGGACAGTTTATAGCAGATGTAAGAATCACAAAGAGGCACAGTCAGACACTAAAATGCATCTAATAAAGGAAATATTTTCAAAGGAACAGATGTCACCCCTGAAGACAAATGAAGATTGTATACGTTTATGGAATGAGGTTTATAGAAACATTTGTCTTCATTTGTTATCTGGACCTTGTGAAATACTTTTCATTACCGTTTGCTTCTAAATAGTCCGGGTGCCTTACTGTTCATGAAGCACATCCTTAAGTTAAAATGACATTTAGCTTTACGGGGATTTTTAGGGAAGTTAAGAATTCTTCCCTTCCCCCAAAGAAATACAAATCTATCCATTGGTAAAAAGATTTCTAAAACTGTAAATTTGAGAGTTGGACTTTGCTGTAAATATTAGAAATAAAGCACCAGAAAAGGTCGTCAGGCCTTATCACCAGCTTCTTTGATGGATGGAGAAGTTAAGTCCACAGGCCGTGACCGGGAATGGCCATAGCTGCCCAGCTAGACAGTGAGTGAGGAAACACCTTTTTCCGATTCTTACTCCTTTCCTCTTTCCACTGTTCCTTTCACAAGGCCCCGGGGAATCCAGCGAGTGTGCTCACGTGGCAGGCATGGTCTCGATGTTTTCCCACACATTTTCTCATTTGGTCTTTATAGCAGCCCTTGAAATAGGTGTGGTTAGGATTTTCGATCCCCTTTTATCCACGAGCAAAGTGGAGCCTCAGAGAGAGAAATAATTTGTTCGTGGACGCACAGAGCTAGAGAGATGTCCAACCCTGACGCAGTCGGTTCTCTTGACGTCGATTCTAGGGGTCCAGAGAGTGAGAGAAACAGCTGCTCTCGGGGACAGACTTAGATTTCTTCACCTCTTCTTAATGGTAGCGTGCACTAGTTTTTTCCAGTGTTGAGTTGTGAATAAAGCCCTTCATTTTTTGCATAACCAATGGTGGGTTTTTACAAATATTTGAACTAAGTAATTGTGGTGACAAGAATGTTGACAATAGACTGGGATCCTCAAAACACTTGGACTGCCCAGCTGTTTTGTGACCGGCCAGCGACCCAGACAGAGACGGTAAGGGTGGCAATGAAGGATGTTGACAAGGACACTTGAAATACAAACGAAAGTACCAACATTTATTTTCAGCTGTGTGGCATCGTGATGTCATTTTTCCCCTCCATTTTTGCCCAATTTAATTTTATTTACTTTTTAAAAATCACAGAGGAATAATGCTTGCCACAAGGGACTATGAAGAATCGTCACGTCCAGTCCAGAGTGCCCACAACCTTCTCCAGGCTCCTACAGGTGGGGCTCGTGCAGGCGCTTGTTTTTGTCCACGCGGACTTGTGCTGCGTCCTTTTCTCCATGATTCGCTTCTTGTGTCTGAAATTTTTCGGCAGGCATTCCCACAGGTTCATCTCAGGCGTGCATCTCTTTTTCAGGCTGGTTTCTTTGTAAACACATATTCCATATGAATGGAATATTACTGTGTGTGTGTGTTTTGAAAGTTAAGCCTCTCCGTTTCCTTTTTTGTCCCCCTACTCCTTTTCTGCTTCTTTATTCCAAAACCAAGGACTCTCAGCTGTGCTAACAAATGAATCACTTCATTCAGTCGATGTGCTTCTCACATAACACATTGTATCACATCAGGTCTGGGCTGCACCCTTTTTTCACAGTTTAACATCTCTGAAACTTTGGTGTGTCTTGCATTCTTAGACTTAGTGAAATATGGTATATATATATACCTTATATACAATATATGTACATATATACACATATTATATTTGGGGGTGGTTTTTCTTACTCTTTGCTCTACAAAAAATGAGATCGTCTTTTACATTCTTTTCTACATATTGTTCTTTTACTTTGTAGAATCCCTCTAAGAAAAGTGATTACGTCTAATCCTTTTAAAACGTGTATTTTAAATATTCAGTGTGCCTCCAGTGATGGTTATCTGTCTTATTCCTAGTCCTTTTTTAAAAATCCTGCATCAAAGGTATTTTAATAGACATACTTGTTCATATACCTTACGTGCTTGGTGCTTTATTTCCCCCGGGATAGATTCCAAGAAGCGATATTTCCAGTTTGAACGGTGTTACATTTGTTTTATTCTAGTAGCATTATCAGGTTACTTTTCATAACGGCAGTAGCAATTTATTCCTGCTCTGGATAGTCGTGGCTGCACAACAGCCCCCCCCCCCGCCCCCCGCGAATCTCAGTCTGCCCGGAGACAACGCCAGTCTATTACTGTGCTCCGGAACCTGCAGTTGGAGTGGAATTCAGTGGCGGGGGTGGGTTTTTCGATCTGCGTGTATCTGGGACCACAGCTGGGGTGATCTGCATGTCTGGGGGCTACACTGCTGAGGGCTAGCCAGACCCCTCTCCTTTCCCACGTCCTCTCAGGGCCTCTCCTGGTCATCTCCAGAATAGAGGTCTGTCCGGCGTGGCCGTCTGGGGGATCAGGCGGAGGCCGCAGGGCTCTTCGTAACCTCGCATTTGGAACCGCTTTCAGTCTCATCCTC
This sequence comes from Desmodus rotundus, assembly GCF_022682495.2. Lineage (NCBI taxonomy): Eukaryota > Metazoa > Chordata > Mammalia > Chiroptera > Phyllostomidae > Desmodus > Desmodus rotundus. The sequence continues at coordinate 89,637,598 of NC_071397.1, read as the reverse complement.
CGCATTCTGTTTGCTAAGCAACTCACTGAACGTCCGCCCGGAGTCAAGAGGAGGAGGAGCGAATCGTTCACAAATCTCATCGGCAGTGAACAGAGTACTTATTTCTGTATCTTTCTCAGCCTGGAATCTTGTCATTTCTTACACGTTCTGTCAATTTGACAAGTTAAAACTGACAAGTGATTGTTACTTTTATAATTCCCTTGAGTTTAGGTAAAGATGAGCATCTTCTTATGTAGTCCTTGGCTGCCTGAATCACTACCTCTATGAAATGCCTATTCATATATTTGCATGAGTTTTTAAGCATTATTTTCTTAATAATTAATAGGAACTTCTTGTACATTAGACATGTCACTTTTTGTCTTGTCCTACATGTTACAAATGCTTATGTATACTTAACATCGTGACTTTGTTTTCTGGTGACTAGGTATTGAGGGTGGAGCCACTGTGAGTGGGGTTAAGGTTCTTGTAAAAGAGACCCCTCCTTGCTCCCTCGACCCTCCCCCACCGGGGCCCAGCAGGAGCCGGCAGTCTGTGCCCCAGAAGAGAGCCTGTACCAGCACCCCACCATGCCAGGGCCTGATGCCTGACTTCCCAGCCTCCAGAGCCATCGGAAATAAATTTCTGTTGTTTATAAGCCTCTCTGTCTGTGATATTTTTTTCTAGAGCAGCCCAAACAGACTAATGCACTTACCTTCTCACAGGAGAGAGACAAACAACTTAACAATGAAGAAGAATGAACTTGGCATTTTTAAGAAAAAAGGAAGAAGACCAATGCGACTCGGGCACAGTAAGTGAAGAATGAAGTAGTTCAGAGGAGAGAAGCAGTAGGCAGGGGTCAGACTGTGAATAGTCTTGTAGGTCTCAGTATGGGACCTTATTTTAAGTGTTACGGGAATCCATGAGATGCTTTAAGCAGGGAGTAGAACAGTTGTGTTTACCTAGGACAGCGCATTGGCTGCTGTGTGGAGAACAAACTGCAGAGAGGGGAGAGTGGAGGCGAGGAGGCCAATCAGGGTTGGAGGGGGCTGAAGGTGGAGGTGGGAGGGGGGCCTCGGTGGAGAGGGAGGGAAGAGGACAGGCTGCGTGGACTGTGGGGCGGAAGTGGCAGCACTCGCTCATGGTTTGGATGGAAGGGGAGGGGGAAGGTTTCCCCACTCAGCTGTGAAATGGGGGTGTACCTGGAGAGGCGTGGCATGGGGTGAGGAGCGTCTGATTTGAATGTCGAGATGGGAGAGTGTGGTTATGGGCAACCGATAATGACCCAGGAGAGAGAGAGAGAAATGGATGCAGGAGGGAGAGGGGAAAACTGGAGGCAAATCCTTGAGGTGGTGGAAGAAATGGAATCGGGTGCACAAGTGGGGAGGTGGCCCAGCTGGAGCCTGAGGGCTCCTAATGTGACAGAGGGCACAGCAGGGGACACGTGTGAGATGCAGGTAGGCTGGTCAATTGGTGGCAAGACAGTGAGGGAGTTCTCATCTAATTATTTCTTATTTTCAAGGAAGTAAGGAGACAAGCAAGATGCCCATCCATCCTGAGGCCCTTAGGTGCTGGGAATAATGAAGGGGAAAAGGTAGCTTCTGCAGAGGGTTGCAGTGGGAAGTGTCATCAGGGCACATTTAGGGCAGCAAAGTGAAGGACAGGAACCCACTGAAGAGCGGGGACATTTGCTAAATAATGGTGAGATTTAGGGACACAGCGGAGGGGTTGGGAAGGTGTGTGTGTGTTGGGTGGGATGCATAGGGAAAGAATGGGGACCACCTGTGGGGACAGAGCCCTGTTGGTGATGGAGCCCCGGCTCTGTCACCGTGTGGCCCCAGAGGTAGAAGAGGAAGGCTGGAGTGATGGAGTGGCCCTGAGAGTGTCTCAGGAAGACAGACCTGTGGCGCAGCTCCTGTCCAGCTGTGGGGCCACTGGACAAAACTCCCCCTCTGGAGGCACGGCCTCCTCGGTGCTCACCAGGCCACGCGATCATCCTCATTGCCAGGATGCCTGGCCTCCCGGCACTCATGGTGCAGCCGCACAGCCTCCTGGGGGTTCTGGGCATCTCAAGTAGGATGAGATGGAACCTTGTCTGCAGTCCTTTCCACTCCTAGAATTCTGGACACTAAGAAATCGTTTGCTGAAGGATCGGCTGTGTGCAGTCTGAAATACGGCACCGAGTGTCTAGAGCAGGAGGCGAGCTTGAATGTAACATCCCTAAATCACCCCCAAATCACTCCCCCATCTGTAGAAAAATCGTCTTCCACAAAACAGGTTCCTCATGCGATGAAGGTTGGGGCAGCTGCTGTAGAGGACTACCAGTAGAGTTTAAACATATCCACATCTTGGAATACTTAAAACTCCATCTGTGAATATAAAAACTGTTACGGAGGCAGGGTTGTAGGATGGAAAGACCACGGGACGGGGTGGAACCATGTAAGTTCTGTGTTTAAATCTCAACCCTGCCCCTTACCAACGAGGCAACCCTGGACAAGTCACAAACCTCTTTCCTTAGACCTCCAGCCTCCCCATCCATTGAGTAGTTTATCTGTGGTAATGTCCTCAAGTGTTAGGTGAGGACATTACAATGCACCTGGCCCCTAATCAAGGGGAGTTGCCTTTCCTTCTCTCTTCTGAACATGGAAATCTCAAGAAACATCTGCTAAAAACAGGAGAGAAATCAAGAACAGGTCCCACAGAAGAAATAACTTAAAAAGAAAGCCATGGAACGTTCTGACAGGAGTTTGAAAGGGAAAGGGCCGCGGGGGGGGGGGGGGGGGGGACGGGCAGGGTCGGGGGATGAGTGATGGGCCCAGGGAAGCGTGAAGGGAGAGACAGCGGAGAGGTCACTGCGCAGAGGAAGCTGAACGTCCACCTCGAGTTCAGACCAGGGCCGTTCATTGCGGAAAGTGAAATTGAAGCGGACCCACACAGGACATTAAGGCTGGAGGGACCCATGCGAGAAAGGGAGGGCCCCGCAGGATAAAGAGGCTTGTTCAAAGTCGGAGTGCCGCCTGCACGGGGAAGGGTTAGGAGCGAGCACAACTCCCGGGTGCGTGCGGTTGAAGATGCCTGGCCGTCCACTCAGGGCAGAGAAGGGCCAGGGGGCTGCAGGCGGCTTCCAGCGGAACTGCCGCAGTGAACTGAATTGATGATGTTGTCTGAGCCTGATTAAACGTTCCAGTAGTCGATCGCAATAGTAGGCCTGGCGCATGATTTCTAGTCCATCTTTAAAGAACGAGAGAGAAACCCGATCACGATTGCTCCCGGACTTCCCCCAGTCGTCACTGCACCGCAGGCCGTGGTCACAGTTTGGGAGCTCAGTAGAGGAGGGCCAGCGTGTGCAGGCTTCCCTCCCGCCCCACAGTGGGAACGCGCGCTGGAGGCAGGATCTCTGAGCTTCGCCACCCTGGCTCTGCGCCCCAGGCGGCACGCAGGGATGTGCCGCGCGGGTACCGCCAGAGGGAAGACAGATGTCACGGCTGTTGGGGAATAAGTATTAGAACCGCGAAGGTGACCAGGAGACCAGGCCTCGGCATCCTGCAGAAGCCCAGGGTGTCCACAGAGAACTCCACCGGGGAACTCTTGGTGTTTTAATAGAAGGATCGCTTTAAGCAAAAGAGCACCAACCCACGCAATAGCACGCCGCTTTGCTCTCCTGCACATCTGTGGGGGCAGCCACGACACTGCCCTCTGCAGTCAGGGCTCTGGACGGCAGGGAAGCGTTAGCACTTTTGCACCTTTGAAGTGGCAGCCCCCCAGGGACGCCCGAGCCTCACGTCAAAAGGCTGATTCTGAAACTCGGCGCGAGGTGGCTAACAGGACAGGAAAGAGTAAGGTCTGGGTGGGAGAAGAGAAACCTGTGCTGAGTATAGAGCGGAGGCCAATGACACATCTAAGTCAGAGAATGACCTGCACCCTGGGCCTGAGGACCCGCCGGAACCTGCCCTTCGGGGCAGCGCAAAGGGAGGAAAGGAGCCATTGCTTCCACGCGCTGGGCGCTTCAGTGGCACGAGCGGCGTCAGGCCCCCTTTTCCGCATTAGAACCCCCCCACCCCCGGAGGCGGCGCGTGCAGAACGCCCGCGCTGCGCAGACCCAGGGAGGAGAGGTCAGGAGGAGGCCTGCGGGGCAGTTTCTGGGGAGTCCCCCCTGTCTTCAAATGGACCCACGTTAGAAGCAGGGAAAACGGTGGGTGTGCTAAGAAGGTCGCGTGCTCTGCTCGTGCGCTCCCCCTGGACAGGTGTGACGTCCTCTTGGAGAATGAACTCTTTTTGATTATGGAATATCCTTCTTGTTCCTTGGTATAGTCTTTGCTCTGGGTCTTCACACCAGCACGAGATGCCCGGTTCTTAGTTTACCCATTTACAATTCCCACCTTCCTTTAGAGTTTCAAGGGAACATTTTAAGTCTTTCCATGTGAAACTGTTTCAGAGACTAATGACAAAAAAGACAGTAAGAGACATAAGACTGAAATGATCTCTTGTGGATTATAGTATTCTCGTTTTTAATCTAAAAAGCTGCATTGCAACGTTCTTCTCTGAGAACGTAAAGAGCGGCCATGAAATAGACTGAGAATCTCACTGCTCACCTCTCACCACCCTTGGACTCGCGGGGCCCTGCCGATTCCGCTCTCCCTTCCGACTCACCCATCCGACTCGGGGCTTGTTTACCATGCAGGCAATCTCGTTTAAATTAAACACAGCATTAAATATAGACACGCTGTATGAAATATAAAGTATTATAGAGTTAATAATAAGCTTTCAGAAATCAGTCAAGTTTTCAGAACTGCCAGAAACATAAAAGCCTTCATAGAAAATATTAGTCCCTTTCAAATAAAGAAAACATTTTATATTTTATATTTATGGAGAAATTTCTAAAGCAATACCAGCAGCTACTGAATAGGTATGACAGGAATAGAGATATATTGAAATTTAGATGGAATGTGAAATATATAACAATTTATGTGCATATCCCATAATCAAAAGGTACATATGAAAGTGTATGCATAGGTACAAATACATATTTGTACACACACTCCTAACTGGCCTCCCTTTTTCCTGATGTATATAAAATGCATATTTCGTAGTTATACAAATGCATAAATGTGAAATGTGCATTACATATTTAAACGTATGCAGAAGTTTTCACATCTACTTTTTCATATATATGACAGCTCTTGAGTTTTATCACTTTAGTAACCAATGTTAATTAGCATCTCCTACTTGACAGGTATGCCACACACTCAGGTTACAAAGCTGGAGATGACAGTCTCTCTTCTCGAGGAACTCTTCGTCTAGAGAGGAAACAGGTGCTTGAACAACTAGCTGGATGGACCACACTGTGTTGAGGTCCCAACTAGAGGTGGGGGGAAATGGCGGTTGTAGCTGAGAGGAGCAAGCAATTAATTACTCCTGTGAGCAGGGAAGGCTTCCAAGGGAAAAATGACATTTCAGCTTGGCAATGGAGCTTTAGTGGGATTTGTCTCAGCTAAGAAAACGACGAAGGGCATTCCAAACATGAATGAGAGCGTGGAGAATCACCCCCACGTGCTGTTGGGGCAGGAGGGAAGTGAGGGAAATGAGGGAGGTGGCTTTGGAATGGTACCTGGTACCAGAATAACAGAATGTGGAAGGTAGGCCATTGAGTAAGTCCAATTAATACATGGAGTTTTACTACAGGTTGTTGGCAGAGCCTTTGAAAAGTTTAAACAGAGAACAGCTTCACTGGAGAGGGAATAAAGTAACTGGAGAGAGAGGCAACTGAACACGGGAGGCAGTTGGGAGTACGGTCAGTGGTAAATGTGCTGAAGCAGAGGCGGCCCCTGAGCAGGAAAGAAAGAAAAAGCATAAAGTTGGGAGTCACCTGTGAGGGGTTAGATGTGGGCGTGGAGAAAGAAGCCGCTTAATAAATGTCTGTGATGGGGCGATGGTTCTGTGTGTTCAGTGACGCCTTTCCTCACCCCACATGCGAAACGCCTTGTTTTCTCCTGAGCAGGTAGGTGGCAAAGGCACTTCACTGTCCTTGTCCTCAGGTTGCTACGGGAGAAACGGACGGACAGAAGAATGTCACCTTCACTGGATGTAAACTCCAGGGCAGAGTCTTGGTCTTGTCTGCTTGTCTCTTTCCAGTACTCAGAACAGACTCTGACACATCCCGGTGTGCAATGAAGGTCTGCTGAACAAAAACACAAGCTGATATTTGAAATTCAGAACAGAATTTTGGAGCTCATGCCCTTCACAGTCGCTTTGAGGCAAAAGGGCAGCTTAGGTTTCCTCATCAGGAGCTGAGGTTCTGGCCTGAGCAGGAGGCACAGGGAATGGTCTCGTCCTGTCTGTACACAGGGCTGATCCTCTTACAGGCTGGGGTGGAGAAAGAGCACAGGGCCTGATACTGACACCTTCAGGAATTTTGCTGCAAGGAGCGTGGGGGAAGGAAGGAACTCAGGGGAAGCGTGGGGGCCGAGGGGAGGGCAGGGTGAGCCTCCATTCCCTTGTGGAGTTCAGAGGTCCTCGCAAGGTGATGGCGTGATCGTAGAGGTGCCCGGATGGTACAGTCGGAGAGAGCTCCCACGTGTCCAGCAACCCAGAGACACAGGACAGCGTCTTACCTGAAACTCGGGAAGAGCAGAGCTTGGGCCATTCGTTCTTCTTCATGCCTGTCTGGGAGCCAGAGTCTAAGGGGAGAGAGGGGAGAGCACACGAGGTTTGGGCATCTTCAAGTCTGCAGAGAGTATGCGGCGATAAACAACTCAGAAGCCAAAGGGCGATGAGAAGTGTTTTGGAGGTTGTGAGTTAGATTCCTAAATTCAGGCAATTTTTATAGTTTTTATGAATATTTTATAAATGATTTGTGATAAATCCATTAACTATACTACGACTGAACAGCAATAAGTATTGACTCTCTTCACCAGAGAGAAACCATTAACAGTTATAAATTTGAATGCATGTACTCAAAAATAATTGGCAGGCACTGGGATTGTCATTCTATTTTGAAGGCAACTACGCTTTAATTTTAATAAGATCTTCCATCTTGATGATAGTTGGCAGGAAATGCCTCCCCAATTGGCTCCCTGGAGTTACACATCACAAAGGTGCCTAACAATGAACCAACAGTCCCTTACTGAGTTTCGGTTGTCAGAGGGAGTGAACTTTCCAATAGCCTCACTGGTGGTAAGGTTATGCAATGGGACGTTATGAATGGATTCTACCTCAAAGAGTGTTTGTTAGGAGAACCACATCGGGTATTAAGATTCGTGAGCATCAGGCACAAATACACAAAGTCCTGAGTATGTCATCCACTCTGACTAGTTCAAAAGCATGGATTAAATTACAAACGAATATGAGCACATGAGAGGAATTAATGAAACTATAACTAAAGAAAAAACCCAACTAGCTTGTAAGTAGTCTAGACTTCTTTTCCATGCTTTCTTATATACATCATGGCATGTGACTTTTGTAGATATTTTTGACAGGCCCCCTGGAGGGGAACAGATGCTGGTATTCTTCTCTGGGCCAATGGCTCATGCGGCAGAGGGTGGAGGTGAGGACTAGCTAGAAGGGGAGCGAGGTCAGAAGGAGAGATCGCTCCATTGGGGGTGTTTTGGAAAACTGTGTGGATTTTTTTTGTTCTAATGTGTGACCTTAGAATTTATATATTTAAATATTTTTTTAAAATTATAAATCACGCTCATTTCACATCTCTGGTATATTAAAGCATATCAAGCTTTAAAAATGCTCATATATTATCTATAAATTTTATTAGGTGATAGCAGAGAAAACATCCAAAGTATCTGTGATGTAAAGGGGAAACCGGTCCCAAGGCCTTGCTCCAGATCAGGATTCTCAGAGCCTGGGCTGTGGACCAGCCCCTTCTGTGCCAACTTGTTACAAACACCAATTCTTGGGCCCTCACTCCAGACTTCCTGAGTAGTGAACTCTGGGGGTGTGGCCCAGCAGTCAGAGTTTTAACAAGGTTTCCAGGAGATTCTGTGCTCAAGTGTGAGAACCACTGCACAGACTAATGGTAACTGTAGTCACATATTGTTAGAGGAATGTGAAGGATTACAGTTTCTAAAATGTGCTCTCCTAAGTTTTACACCCACACAATGCTAACGGTTCCTTGGACTCTTTGAACTTGGAAGTGAAATCATCGTCTGGTTAAATGTCCCAGTGGAAGTGTGAGGCTGGACCAGGGGCTGCCAGCGCAGTGCCTCCTCTCTCATCACACGGGCAGTGCCAACGCTAACAATCTCTGCTCAGCACAGGTGTTCTGGATATTAAATTGTTTTTGCTTTATTTGCTGAGATTTTGAAGGTCTGGAGTTTACAACAATGAGTAGAGATTGCATTACTGTTTATAAAATTTACAAATCCACTCAATATTTAGGGAGACCTGAGAAACTAAGAATTATAATATCCACCCCCACCCCAAACTTGCAAAGAAACGTGTTTGGTTTAAATGATCATTATTAAAGAGTAAAGAGATTTAGGGAGAGACATCAGGGATGGAGACAGAACTGAAATGGAGGGAGGCGCGAGGGAAAGAGATGAGGAAGTGGGGAAGACAGATTCGGAGATGAAGTCAGCGCAGGAGAGAAGCAGAGGTCTCCTGTTTGGGAGGAGACACACATGCCCCCAGTTTGCAGTAGTAACGCTGTTGGCCACCGTCCCTCAGAATACCTGCAGGGCAGGTTACTTTAGGTCTGCCACAGATGCAATCTGCAACAGACAAGGAAATAAAGAACTTGAGTTTGGCATTTAAATGAAATCCTCACACTTGTTTACTTTCCTTTGCTGGTGACATTTCCTGTATTACCTCGCACTTTGTTTTCATTAATGAAATGTCTTACTCTTACGTTGTTTTTAAAGGTAGTTATGAAAGTCTGCAGGGGTTTTGTTTTTTAAAGATTTTACTTCTTTTAGAGAGAGGAAGGGAGGGAGGGAAACATCAACTTGTAGTTGCCTCTTGCGTAACCCCTACTGGGGACCTGGCCCACAACCCAGGCATGTGCCCTGACTGGGAATTGAACTGGTAACCCTTTGGTTCCCAGGCCGGCACTCAATCCACTGAGCCACACCAGCCAAGGGAGGTTTTATTTTTTAAAATCATATAAAATTAAATGTGAATGAAGCTAAAGGTTTGAATATTACCATTAAGTTTTGAGTGAATAGAAGATGTTAGACAAGTAAAAATTGAAAAAAAGACTTAGAATAAGTTTTTTCTTTAAAAGACCATGTTTTACAAAAAAATTTAAAAAGTATATTAATATACAAGGCATGCTATTTTTTAAATGGGAAAAAATCAAAATTTGCCAATCGATGTTAAGTTACAATGACAAATATATGTCTAAAACAGTGGGTCTACTGTCCCATTTACACAGAACACACCCTAATTGTTTCTTTGGAAAGCTACGGAAGCATGCTGACAATCCCTAGGCTTTTAAATGTTTATCACTTTACGCCTGTATTTTCTAGAAAAATACTAAAATTTCTTCTGACAATGAACCAGGTCACTGCACCAAATGACCTACATCATTGTACAACACATAGGAGGGTATTTGGTCTGTTCCATATCTAAGAGTTCAGTAACTTTCTAGGTAAAAAGTATCTAACATGAAGATTAACCTTTGCAAAGTCTGGTTTTCCCTCCGCACAGGGCGCTGTCAGCGCTTGGCTAATGCTCAGACCGCTGAGACATGACTGCCTCCGTGTGGGCGGTGGTATTATTACACAGATCTCAACACCAAATAAACCTTCGACTGAATGAGAATGACCATGTTCTTTATTCTGAAATGCAACGAAACTCTGCTTTAAGTTACATGATTTTAGACCAGTTAATGGGATGTTCACTTTTGGGACCAGCGATTGGACGCTGATACTGGTGGTATTAACTAGCAATTATCTACAGCCTTGCTGCTCCAAGTATGTTCCGTAGACCAGAGGGTCTGTATTACTTGGGAGCTTATTCGAGATGCAGACAGAGCCCACCGCGGATGCCCTGAACCTGCATGTGCACCCCCCAAGGTGCTCAGGGGCTACCTCTTTACACTACAGGCCAAGCCAGGCAGTGTTCATACACAGTGTCTCTGTGACTCTTACCCCCTACTGGGCTTCCACCCAATGCAGGGGCAGGTGACTTTCACCAAAAAGACCAGATATTAAGAAAAATAGATCTTGTCTTACTTGAATTACTTGATTAACTTGATTTTCCTTTTGCTTAGGTTAAACTAATGGGTTACTTCCACAATTCAGAGAAAAAAAATTAAAATAAATCCTCCAGAAAAAAGGGCTTATTTAGTTTCAGGAGAGATTAGAGTATTTTATTTTTGCCCAATCAGAGCCCTTCAGCATAAAGAGACATTCATATACATATATATGAACATTTTCCAGAAACATTAATTTATAGTACATTTTTAAAATACCAGCTTCATGGTATTTATTTACAAAAATATTTCATTACCTAATTTTAAACCTTTTGCTGTGATGACAGTTTGTAAAGTACAGGAATGCAAAATAACTACAAAGTTTAACACATTTTTAGTGTTTGCAATAGTGCTTTTTGGATGTTTTTTAAAATGAAATAGTACACAGAGATGGGCTATTTTTTTTTTAAACCGTACTTAAAATGCATATTCCAGCAATCACCTTTGAGATAGTTACTGGACTGAGCAAGATAGATATCAAAATAAGTAAGTACAGTGCAGCCACGGGACACTACCTGCACGCACAGCTTCCGGTATGCACAAGCTAGAGCTCTATACCCAGCATGCTGGCCCCTGCGTGAGGGGAACACTGAATCTTGCTCTGTTTAGTATTGTTTTGGTGATGCATTCACAATGAACCAAGAGGATAACTAGAAAGCAAAATGTTTTTCTGGTTCTAACTACCATGTTAAGCAGAGGTCACACCTAAAGTATCACAGTACCATTTATTTACAAAAAAAGGTAATTAAAAAATTTAAAACATGATTTACCCTCTTTGCATTGTTTCCTATTGGTATGAGTCTGTCGTCAACTCCTTACATTGTCTTCAGGTGAAGCAAAGTTTAAACAACACAAAACACATAGCAGAAGGGTTTTTTTAAAAATGAAACTCCCAAATAAATAGGATTCCATTGCCATTAGCCTATATCCATTGGAAATGCCTGAGCAGAACAACCTACAATACTGATTTATTTACATGTCATACATTATAAAATTTAGCTTCAACTATGAACCTCATCGTGAAATACTGGCAAAACTGACATTCATGATTTTTCTGATTTAGAGTGTAATAAAAAGAGCAATTAAATGTAGCCCTGGACTACTGTACTCAACGTGTAAAGTGAATTGTCTAATAATTTTAGACTGTATTAATAACTGAAGAGAGCAATGTTATAACCCTGATAATTGGGAAGTTATTAAAACTATTTAATTCAGCCAAGAAAGGTAAGCTGAAGTTTTCCCTTTAATTTTTGTTGTTGTTACAACTATTTTCTGCCCAGGGACCTTTAAAATGTCTGTGGCAGTAGTGAGATCGTTACTATTCACAGGAAAAATAATCCCCATAGCACTTTACAAGAAATTAGTTGGAGTGATGAAACATATAATCAACAAAAGCTGTAAATAGCATCTTCACATTCATTTTTAAATTAAAAGTAATTATGGGCATAAATCTCAATCCAAGAGAACAAAGACCCTAAATGGGAAAAGGAAAAAAAAAAAAGACATAAGATACAGGAGTGCTCTTTTTCAAACTAAATAAAGATTAAAAATTCTAGGAATATTGATCAAGTATCAAACTGATAAGGAACAAATTCTATAAACTACAAAATAAAAACCTTCATTGACAAAAATACATAAACTCTGTTTTCATTTTTGGAAATTTATTTTTAAAAAAGGTAGAAGAAAATACCTGGAAAACTATTTTAAATATATATATTTTAAAACAATAGGTAAGGTAGGCATCCAACAGCAAGCTGCAGCTATTGAGAAAGATTTTGCAATGACTGTTGTGGGTGTTTTCCCCAAAATAAGATTAATATTTGAAAATGCTCAATAGAGGGTTTTAAAACCATAGTAATATCATCTTTCCTGTCACGTGAGAAGACTTCTGAATGATGTATGATACTTTAAAATTAATTGTATCTCGATATGAGATACCAGTATTTCTTATTATAAGCGTAAAACATAACTTTTTGTATGGATAATATACATACTTTTTAAGTACTTTGACTTAAACTTAACAAATTCACCATTTTTAAAATTAAAGAGTACATTTATAAAAATTCCATTTTAAAACTAAAAGTATATTCTCTAGCAGTATGTATAAATATAACATGTTACTGTATGATCTGAAAACAAATCTGAAAGTGTTGCAGAAATTGAAAACCTAGAACACTGAAACACACAGCAAATGATTTTATTACACTTTATGCTTGAAAAGGATATAAAAACCTATTAAAGGTTTTAAAACTATGATCAGTTTGATTGTTTCAGGTGCAGCTAGCAGCATAGTCATGATTTTGGTATGTTTTATACATATGTATCACTTGATCTGAACTGAGCAATGTGGATTAAATGATGATAAAAAGTTTTCATTACCTAAAAAAGTGCAGAAAAAATTCAAGTTTAAAGTTCAGTGCTCTTTAGTTTGAAAAACCAAATAAACAAAATCCCAGAAGTCAAAATGTAAAATAAATCTTTGCCACAAAAAATTTACCTTTGGATATAGCTTTTCTAATGTCACATGAGAAAATGCCTCAAGCAAAACGTATATGGAATATAGAACTCAGGGTAAAACTTTGAACTCCGTGGTGTCTTCCACACGTGTCTCCTTTCCTCGGCTGCCTCCCCACCACCCCTTGTAACCTAAAAGTATGTAACACTTTCAGACTTGTTTAAAACACTCACAATAGCTACATGAAATAACTTCGGCGGTACCTACAGTTAAGAAGTTCTAAGCAAAAGAAAGGCTTCTTTCTTTAAAGCACTGCACTTACTGAAACTAATATACTACACAGAACATGGACAAGTAGCAGCATTTTTTCACATCCATACAAAAGTCAAATTAAGTTAGCAATAGCTCAGTTTTATATCCATAACCATTTCTGGAAACTTTGTACAATTGAAATGCAAACCAAGGGGATTATGATGATGGCTATAATACACAGAATCTGTCAGAATATAAGACTTCAATTAACTTTCTAAGCAAATACATATGGAGTTTAGTCTGAAGAGAGAAATAACATGGGTATGTGATACACAGAAGGAAACCCCTTCCTATTCACAAACTGCTAATCGATGAGTACTTCAATGATTTTAGAGCCAAAGACAAATGCGAGGAAGCACACATCATCTTTCGTTTTTCTAATATTTTCTATTTTGACTTTTTTGGTTTGTTTTCCTGAAATCTTGGCCTGCTGGTGACTGTTTCTGCATTTAGAAAGAAGAAAAATAGAGATGCTATCTCTCAAATTACAATAAATTCCCTGGGTTAGTTATTCCTGCAGACTGTCTCTTATCTACAGACTGAATCAAGTATAACTTCGAGAAGTTTATTTCCTATTTTCAAAAATACTTCAAGCTTTCTAATCCTAAGTTTCTAGTGTGCTGTGCATAATTTGTAGATTAATTTAAAAATGAAATAAGATAACCCAAAATACTGATTTAAAATTTTCTTATAAAATCCATCTCAGGTAAACGTATCTACTTCTCTATTTGAAAATAATTACAAGATTGGTTCATTTTATATACAACAGGAAAAATGACGGTAAAAAATGAAGTGGACACACAATTAACACAACATGGCAAATTAAATAATTACAGCTAATATGCCCTTCCACATGAATGGGTAATCAACCAATATATTACTTTATTTAGTGCTTCTCAACTTCAAATCTGTAACTATACCTTTAAAAAAGGGCCTAATACTTCCTGGGACATAGGGAACGACAGGTTTATTAGAGTATACAATACAAATTAAGCCATTTGTAAATGGCTGAATGTTCACCATACAACTGACATTAATGAAACAGAAATATGTTATTAATAGATACCTTCTACAAATTCAAAAACTTTTGAAAAGTACTGTATTTTTAAAATATTTCTTTTGGCTTTATCAGTGATCTCTATCACATATAGTTAGTCCCTCTCTAATGACATTAAAGAAAACTTCAATGTAAACGTTTGCATCCGTAGTGCACGTTATAAAATGTAAACAAAAAGGCTTCATTGATGGGGAGAGTGAAGAGGAAAGATGCGTGACATTAAGGTGTCCTGCATGCACACACCTGTAATGATCAGCCGGAACAGAAAAACCACCGCCGCATCTGTTACCGAGTTGTGCTCTAATTGTCTCCACGGAAACAAGAAAATGGTTTTAAACACCCTTTTATAGAAGACAGTATTTAAATTTCATTAAGTGTAATGCTTCTATTTTGCTCTTCCTCTGTCGCTTTAATAACAATCAGTAATAACCTCAGACGCCTGTGTTGCGAGATTACTTATTTCCAAGGTCTACCGAGTTCTCTTTCCTGTCTGCAATGCTATTTTAGGAACCAATCATTTACTGTCCTCTGATGGTCTCATTTGCATTATATTCCAATACAGAAATAATTTAGTTACAAAAATGCACGTATTTTCCTTTCCTTTGGCTTCTTGAAACCTTGAAAGGACATGTACAGACGTTTAGAAATTTCTACGGAAAGTATTTCGCAGGTCATCAGACGAGACTTACACAGATGACCGCTGACAGGAGATGCTTGTGGGTTCCATGCGGCAGCAAGTGCGCTAACATTGAACTGGCTCATCACCTGAGTGCGCTGCGTACTGGAATTGTTGGCAGATCAAGGGCATTTTAAAAAGGGAACTGAGCACTTTACTGAAATAATGAAACGATTTTTAAGCAATTTTAATTAAATAATGCAAAGGTACATTTGGTTAAACATTTTATAAAAACTCAAGCAAAATCAGAAACTTGGCCAATTTCAACATTTCTACAAATTTAACCGGTAACTGGTTTGGGCATATCCACCGGGAGCTGAATTAAGGGGAACAAGGACAAGGGACACTGAAGTACTCTCCTCACCACAACGGAGGGTTTCCTCACTTCCCACTCTGCACAGTCACTGCGCGGAAACTCCCCGAACGATGAGCAGTTCAGTCATGCTCTACACTTTTCTTTTCAATGAAAAGTGATGGATCGCCTTGTTTTGCTTTTGACAAAATATGGACTAAACACAAGTATACAAGAACAAGAATCCAAGAGTAGCCCATACACAAGTCAACCATGTGTATGTTTTTATTGTTTAAAGCCCACCATTCAGCGTGTCCGTCTAAAGGTATGGTAACAAAGAGTCTGTTCCTTTTTCACTAATGACACGGATGAGCAGTCAATGGAAGGCAGGGGAAGCCCAGGACAGCTGTGTGTCGTCCGGTCAATGGGACAAACAGAACGTTCCAGCTTCGGCACTTCTGACGTCAGCCTCTCCCTCGGAGGTCGAGCACTGGTGGCGCAGACACACGGCACAGATCGTCTGGCATGTGAAAGTTCAAACAGGACTGACCCAGGGAGAGTCCCCGCCGTGTCCCTCGACATCCCGCTTCCTTTCTTCGTCTGTGACGTGTGGCCTGCGTGGCTTCCGAATGGTCATGTCACAGCTGGCACCCGCCACACGGCGAGCGTGTGTGAGCACTCCTCAGCTAAAGCCACAGGACTGAGGTAAAACAGTGCATGGTTGTGCTAGGAAAGAACAGCAGCATCCAGTGATGAGCATCCTTCAATGTTAACTTTCCTAAAGTAAAATCAATGAAATAAAAAAGGAAAATTATTTTCCTTTTGGCTGAAGTTGGACTGAGTTGGATTTCTGGGGGTCAGAACTGGTACCACTTCTTATCTTTGTATTTCAACATCATCTAAAGGAGAGAAAACATGGAAAACATGTTTTAAAAATGACAGAACAATAATATTTGTAAGTTATAACTGATTTCTCTTTTTCCAAAATATTATATCATTCTGAAACATTCTGTAGTGTTACTGTATTGTTTACTTCAGGTCAATTTATAATGAAAGCAGTTAGAACTATTTCATTTAGAGAAACAAAGTCCATAACTACTAAGAACCAGCCCAGCCCCTGGCCAGGCAGCTCAGTGGGTTAGAGCGCTGTCCCAATACACCAAGGTTGTGGGTTCGATCCCCAGTCAGGGCACATAAGAGAATCAACCAATGAGTGCATAATAGACAGAACAATATAAAAATCAATGTTTTACTCCCCCCTCTGTCCCCTTCCTTTCTCTCTAAAATCAATAAATTAAAAAAACTTTTTTAAAAAACAGAACCAGCCTAGAAGATGCTCACATTTCTTAGACACGTCATGTAATTAAATTTTGGCTCAGCACGTTCTTTGGGGACCTAAGCTAGTAACTTACAAGTAAGGTAATTTTCAGTTCTCTAATTTTAACTAAAAATGATGCTTAAAGAACCTGCGAATGAAAGGTTAAAAACACTATCGCTGCCGTCTAAAACTGACTGAGCGTTTACTCTGAGTTGGCACTGTGTGGCACTTTCTCTGCCTGATTTCACTTGGTTCTCAAAACAACTCTGTGAGTTAGGGATCATTATTCTCTCCCTTTTACAATGAAGAAACTGAAGCTTAAAGGGGTTACCCCAAGTAACACAATGTGAAGCTGGGGTTCCAGTCCACGCTGTCTGATTCAACGGCCCATGATCCCAACCAACTCAATGTACTGTCTTCCTCAGGCTCTCAAAAATGACTCAACAGTATCTGGTAGGAGGGAAAAGCCAGCCAGGTGGAGACCGAGATCTTAGCTAAATATTCGGAGTGGGGATATATTCTGAAATTGACTGAGTATTATAAGCTTTGCAGATCACAGTTAGGTGCAGGGTTATGCCAACAAAACCCCTGTCCTAGATCCAGGCTGCTAGGCAACACTGGAGGGGTGCGTCATGTGAGGACCAGGACTGACAGAAGACCTCTGAATCTCCTCGAAGCCCTGGACAAAAATTTTCATGTCAAGTTACCTCTTTTATGTGTTCTAGGTGTCGGCATTCTTGAGCAAGAAAGAGATGACTTTTGACTGAAAAACATACAGAAGATCTATTGCTGCCAGACTGGGTACCAGACATAAAACCTTAATATGGATTTTCCAGACAACAAACTGGAAAGCCCTCAAGGTGCAGGCCGGGGACTGAGCGTGACGCAGGCCGGTGTGAAGTGCCAAGGACGCAGACCTGTGCGTCAAGATGAAAACGTGTGTTCTCCCTAAAGGCCCAAAGGCAGTTTCTTTCTTTCTTTCTTTTAAAGATTTTATTTATTTACTTTTAGAGAGGGGGAGGGAGGGAGAAAGAGAGAGAGAAAAACATCATTGTGTGGTTGCCTGTCATGTGCCCCCAACTGGGCACCTGGCCTGCAACCCAGGCACGTGCCCTGACTGGGAATCGAACTGGCGACCCTTTGGTTCACAGGCCAGCACTCAATCCACTGAGCCACACCAGCCAGGGAAAAATTCAGTTTTTTAAGTGCACTGTGCTGGCCAGCAAAGCATATTTGTAAGGAGACCAGTTAGGAAGCCATACGTTACAGAAACCCTTTCTAATCTCCACCCTGATTTCCTAGTTCATCGAGATGAGTTCACTGCAAAAATGCATCTTACTGCTCCTCTGTTTGAACTGGTCTACAGACAGATACAGTGTTATTTGAATAACAGTGTTTGCTAATTATAGTTATTAGATCTACCTAAAGAATCAAGAAAGAGAAATTATTTCCTTCTGAGGGAGAAATTGGTAGTAGAATATGAGGCAGTTAGGAAAAGAGCTTTGTTACTCATTCCTAAGAAACAGTTGCAAAGAAAAAGCGTGATGGTGAGCAGGTTCCCTCGGATTGATAAACTTCAGTAAAAGACCAAAGCTTGTAATAGTTCCCTCTGCTGGCAAAAACTGGGAATTTGCAACTGTACAGAGAATGCACAAAAACTCAGGCGCAGATATAAAAACACTATGAAAACACAGTATTTCATACATGTTCTAAAGAGTTTTCCTGTTTAAATACTTGTTTGGGAGACACACCTCATGAGCATGTTTAGAAAATGAATCTGCACTGGACAGCATCGCTGCGGTTCTTTCTTCCAGGTCGCCCAGTTTTTGCCCTCTTTCATCTAGTGCCAGCCTGGCTCGTGCTAATTCACCGACGACTCCAGACGCTGCTCCCTTCACGCCTTCGATGCCACCAGGGCCAGGGATGTGCTGTGCAAGACTTCTTGAAGCCTTTCCTGAGGAAGATTCTCCAACTGAATGAATTGATAAACGAAACAGTAACTCAAAAAATGAGAATCTTTATAATGTAAAAACCCTGCTACCTGACGGCACTACAACAATTTTTACACTGAATGACAACATTACTGAAATATTTATATATTTCACTTTATAAGTAATACATGTTTTCTTTTATCATATAGTTTTAATTTTTAGATATGTTTTCAAACATGCAAAACACAGCGCACATTATAAATATTGTGCTCCGTGCACAAGACTTGTGCAAAGAAGGGACTGGTCATTATTTATTGAAATGAATAATGGGGAAAGTGGAGGGATGGGGAGAAAAGGCATACAACTGTAATTGAATAACAAAAAAAAATTTTTTTAAAAAAGGAAAGAAAATCTAAAAAATAAAATAAAAATAAAATAAAATAAAAGAAAAGAAAATGAATAATGGGTATACAGATACCATTGGTATAACAGTAAAAGCTGCTAAGTGTGGAAAAAATTGAAGATAAATTAAAGATATTTAAATAAAATACATAAATTTAAATTTAAATATACAGATTTAATTTAGCTTGTTTACTCCATGCTTTGTCTTACTAAAATACTATGCTTAGGCTTAGAAGAAAAGTGAAGAATTTTTCTATTTTTCAATTTTCTATTTTAGGCTCCAAAAGTTAGATAAGTTACATCCCTTTCTCTCCATTGACCTTGTCAGTTACCAAAGATCAAATGTTTCCCTCCAAAGATCTCAGGTACTCACAGCTTCCCTTCCCTTCCTTATACGGAGCCTAACTACCTAAGCAGCTAAAGTACCGCAAGTCAAATTCTGTTAAAGACTGCTGTCCCGTCCCCTCTTCCCCCAGCACACATTTCTTTCTTTAGAGATATAATTCACATGCCATAAAACTTGCTCAATAATTCACTAATTTTTAGTTTATTCAAAAGGTTGTGCAACCGTCATCAGTATCTATTCCTGAGCATTTTCATCTCTACAAAAAACCAGCCCAACTGTATCAGCAACCAATTTTCACTTTCTCTCTCCTCAGCCCTTGGCACTCAATCCTCTCTATTTTCATATTCTGAGTATTTCATATAAATGGATTCATATAGTGTGCAGCATCTGGGGTCTGCCTTCCTTCCTGTGAAAGACACTGTCAAGGTTCAATCATGTTATGGCATGTGACAGTACTTCATCCACTTAATGACTGATGACACTCCGCTGTACAAACAGATGACATTTGGTTCAGTACTCATCAGCTGATGGGCGTTTTGAATTGTTTTCTCTTTTTGGCTATTACAGGTAATGCTGATACAACCATTTGCACCAGTTTTGTCTGACATGTTTTCAGTTCTCTTGGGTATATACCTAGGAGAGTAATTGTTGGATCACATGGTAACTTTAACTTTTTGAGGAACTGCCAACATTTTTCCACATGCTCGAGAGCATTTGTTAGCATACGTCTTTTTGATCACAGCCATCCTAGTAAGTGCAAAGGGGTAGTCCACTGTGGGTTTGATTTGCATTTCCCTAATGACAAATGATGCTCGGCATCTTTTCATGTGTTTACTGGCCACCTGTCCATTTCCTCTGGAAAAAAATTCAACCCCTCTGCGCACTTAAACACTGAACTATTTGTCTTTCTATTGCTGAGTTGTAAGAGTTCTGTGAGAGTTCCTTATATACTCCGGATAGTAGACTCTTATCAGAAATACGATTAGCAAATACGTATCGCATTCTGTGGGCTGTCCTATCACCTGATGGTTTCTTCAGCTTTAAATTATAAAGAAATCCAATTTACTTATTTTTCCTTCAGTTGCCTGTGATTTAGGTATCACATCTCAGAACCATCGCCTAATCTAAGGTCACAAAGACTTATACCTGTACTTTTCTTCTAAGAGTTGTTATCGTTTTAGCTCTCTACATTGAGGTTTTTGACCCATTCTGAGTTAATTTTTGTGTATGGTGCCACGTCAGGGTCCAACTTGGCTCTTCTGCATGTGGGTATCCAATCCCCCCAATACTATCTGTTGAAAAGACCATCCTTTCACCACTGAAATGTCATGACATCCCTGTAGAAAATCAATGGACCAAACACAGGTGAGCTTATTTCTGGACTCTCCATTCTATCCCACTAGTCTGTGTATCTATTGCCAGGCCAGTAGCACGCTATCTTGATGTTTACAGATTTGTGGTAGCTTTAGAAATCGAAATGTGAGTCCTCCATCTTTTTCTCCTTTTTCAAGATGTGTGTGTGTGTGTGTCTGTGTGTGTGTCTGTGTGTGTCTATATTGGATCATTTTAATTTCCATATGAATCTTAGACACAGCCTGTTTCTTTGTTCAAAAACCCAGCTGGGATTTTGACAGGCATTATGTTGAATGTACGGATTAATTTGGGAATATTGGCCTTTTAGCAACATTAAATCTTCTAATCCATGAACACAGGATGTCAATCTATTTATGTCTTAATTTCTTTAAATAATATTTTAAAGTTTTTAGTGTATGTTTTATACTTCTTTTGTTAAATTATTCTTAAGTATTTTATCTTTTGATGCTATTAAAAATGGAATTGTTTTCCTAATTTGATTTGCAGTTTGTTCACTGCTAGTGCTTATTACTTAGGCTGATCTATATCCTGCAACTTGCTACACTCGTTCATGAGCTACATCTTTTTTGGTGCACACTCCTGAAGATTTTCTACATGCAAGAACATGTCATTTGCAAATAGTTCTAGTTCTTGCATTCAATTCTACATACCTTTTACTTCCTTTTCCTGCCTAACTGCCCTGGTTAAAATCTCTAGTACAATGTTAAATAGCACAGGTGAGACCCTTTGAATTTCCATATGAAATTTAGAATCATTTACAGGGTTTGGGGGGAGGGCAGTGTGCATATATGTGTGTCTGTGTGGACATCAGTTTTCGGGGAACTGATGTCTTCCACTGAATCTTCTCCTGCATGAACATGGTATCTCTCTCCACTTACTTTGGTCTTTCGCTTCCTGACAATTTTATCATTCTCTATTTTCCCTCTGGAGGTCCTGCACATTTTCTGTTAAGAGTTATTTCAAATTATTTTTAATACTATTGTGGTTGGCAGAATGGTGGTGCCCACCCAACTCACCTAAGGATGACCACTCTCTAATTCCTGGAAATTGTAAGATGCATTCTTATTAATGCTAATGGATACTTTTTACAATTCTTTCAAAAAAAAAATCAGGGTTCTCAGATCATCTTAAATCTACCTACCCTTTGCAACTCTCTTGATTTTATGCAAGTTTGGGGTCAATGTTGTTTATTTATATGCATATGTATGTATACACATACCATGAGACTTTGCTTTACTTTATAAAGATTATATAATTGCATTTATGTACTTATTACTTTCTTTCCAAGGCACTATTTCCTACACTTTCTGACACTCTATCAAGGATTAATCCTCTTTGTCATCCCTTACAGTTCTGCTGAGAGTGGTAGGCAAGGCTTATTTTATTTCTCCATTTGTCTAAAAATGTACCATTCTTGACAGATATTTTGAATATAGAATTCTAGATTAAGTATTATCTTCTGTCAATGTATAGAATAATACTGGTTGTTGAGAAGTCAGTCTCCTGCTTGTTAAAAGTTATCTATTATTTTCCATTAGTCACCTCACAGATGTTCTCTTTGTCTCTGACACGGTGTGAGTGGGTGTGTTTGTGTGTATATATATATATATATTCATATAATATATCTAGCTGTGAATTTAAACAGATTATCCTTCTTGGAATTCAGCAGGTTTCTTGAATGTGTGAACAGGTATCTTCTATCAATTCTGAAAAATTTTTAGCCATATTTCTTTATATATAATTCTTCTTCATATTCTTTCCTATTTTCTTCTTGAGAAGGTCTAAGTATGTATTAGATCTTCTCCGTGTAGATGCATTTCTTTAATCTTCTCTGTTTTAACATCATTCGCTTTTCTCTGTGTTATTCTGGATGGGTTATTTGGCCCAATCTTTAATTTATGTAATTCTCCATCAGTTTTGTCTAATTTGTGGTAAAATTCATCCACTAAGTTTTTAAGTTTGGTTTTTGAGTATTTTAGTTCTCCAATTTCACTTCAGTTTTTTTATACATTTGTTGTAATGATTTTTAAAGGTTTTAGTTACTTGATAAATTGTTCATGCATGGCACTTATCCTCTTGAACATAATATGCATAATTATTTTATAGTCTATACCTGGTAATTCCAACATTTAAAGTACCTGTTATTCTCACTGTTTTTTTTTTTCTGTTTTATTGATTATAGTGTTTATTTCTAGGGTTCCTGGTTATTTATGACTAATATTTGAAACATTATTTCTAGAAATCACTTGAGTACGTGGATATGTCATCTTCCTTTGCAGAACATTTTCATTTGCTTCTGCCATGTGCTGGGGACGTGAGCAGTCTGCAAAAATCTTAACTGACAAGCAAAATATAACCAAGGACACTGAAACTGAGAACAGGCTGACAGTGACCAAGGGGACAGGGGAGGGAATTTCAGGGGAAAAGGGTGAAGGGTTTGTAGGAACAATTATAAAGGACACATGGACAATAACGGGGGTGGGGTGTGGAAACGGGAGGGAGGTGGGGAGGGCTGAGAGTTAGGCTGGGGTTGGGGGAAAAGGCAGAGAACTGTACTTGAACAACAATAAAATTAGAGAAAAATCATAACTGAGGTTGAAAGTTTTTTGGCCATTCAGATAATCGGAAGCTGAGTGGAATGGGTGTGTGTGTGTGTGTGTGTGTGTGTTGCTGATTTACTTCCAGTCCATCTTACTCTTCAGGTGTGGCCCTTTGGCATCCTTGAAAAGAGGGGCATTTGTTTATCAGTGTCCCCACCCTTGTCAGTCTGGGGCCCCATCTTGCTAGTGCTAACTCAATTTAGTATCTCAGCCTCCTGCTGCAGATTCTCAAAATACTTCAGGGTAAAAGTGGCCTCAGGTTGCCCAGCTCACCA